>NC_135962.1:17556120-18302321 GCF_053455715.1 Rhinoraja longicauda
TTGGAAGGGTGGGCTGAAAGATGGCAGATGGAGTTTAATGCTGATAAGTGTGAGGTGCTGCATTTTGGTAGGACAAATCAAAATAGGACGTACAGGGTAAATGGTAGGGAATTGAGGAATGCAGTGGAACAGAGGGATCTGGGAATAACTGTGCATTGTTCCCTGAAGGTGGAATCTCATGTGGATAGGGTGGTGAAGAAGGCGTTTGGTATGCTTGCCTTTATAAATCAGAGCATCGAGTATAGAAGTTGGGATGTAATGTTGAAATTGTACAGGGCATTGGTGAGGCCGAATCTGGAGTATGGTGTGCAGTTCTGGTCGCCAAATTATAGGAAGGATGTCGACAAAATGGAGAGGGTACAGAGGAGATTTACTAGAATGTTGCCTGAGTTTCAGCACTTAGGCTACAGAGAGAGGTTGAACAGGTTGGGTCTTTATTCTTTGGAGCGTAGAAGGTTGAGGGGGGACTTGATAGAGGTTTTAAAAATTTTGAGAGGGACGGACAGAGTTGACGTGGGTAGGCTTTTCCCTTTGAGAGTGGGGAAGATTCCAACAAGGGGACATAGCTTCAGAATTGAGGGACAAAGGTTTAGGGGTAACATGAGGGGGAACTTCTTTACTCAGAGGGTTGTGGCTGTATGGAATGGGCTTCCGGAGGAAGTGGTGGAGGCTGGCTCGATTTTATTATTTAAGAGTAAATTGGATAGGTATATGGATAGGAGGGGATTGGAGGGTTATGGTCTGAGTGCAGGTAGATGAGACTAGGTCAGGGAGAATGGTCGGCGTGGACTGGTAGGGCCGGACAGGCCTGTTTCCATGCTGTAGTTGTTATATGTTATATATTAATAGTGTAAATTCAAAATCTTAAAACGGATAAGGAATTACTTGAAACAAATGAGTCATCACAATTTGCAACCAGAGAGAGCAGGGGATGAAATACTGTAACGTGTATAGCATAGTGATTGGACTTCACTGCATGCTAGACTATTATGGCCTTGTACAAATAGTTCCACAAACAATGTGCGCATTCTAAAAAGTGATGTTACAAAACCAATACTTAACCTAAACAGACTTGCCTATACCATTCGTTGTGAAAATTCCCAGGTTTAGTTCAAAACCAGTCTAAATCCAGATTACCAGTGTTTAATAGGAAATATAAAATTAACAGCTCCCACAATGTTGGTTTCCTAAATTCTTCTTGAACCTCAAACACAAAAAAGCCACTATTAGCTTCCCAAGCAGAAATGTATTCAAATAAATTGAAGGAACTATGAAGAATATATTCCATGAAGTGACTTTAAATAGTAGCTTAAATTTAAATCACAGGGCTATGGGCCAAACGCAGGCAAGTGGGACTAGTCCAATATGCCAACTTGTTCAGCATAGACAAGGAAGGCCAAAGAGCCTGTTTCTATGCTAGGCAGTTCCATGGCCTCTTTAAAACATGGAGGATCTTTCCCCAGGCAAAGGAATCTACAACAAGAAAAGTCAACGTGGTTATATGAAATAGGAACAAAGAGGGCACTTGGCCCATCAAGCTTTTTCTGCCATTTAATAAGATCATGGCCAAACTGATTGTACCCCCAATTTTGCATTCCCATCTACCAGTGGTAATTTTTCACGGGCTGCAAAGCAAAATCAGGCAGCACTGCTGGCGATAGTTCATCCCTCCCTGATGAACTTAACACATTCTATGCTCGTTTTGAGCAGATGGCTATCCCCTTATCTTGTAACCATGTCAATGTTTGAGATTCTTAGCTTTAGTTTAGTTTAGAGATACAGCGTGGAAACAGGCCCTTTGGCCCACCTGTATGTCTTTGGAGTGTGGGAGGAAACCGAAGATCTCGGGGAAAACCCACACAGGTCACGGGGAGAACGTACAAACTCCGTACAGACAGCACCCGTAATCAGGATCAAACCCGGGTCTCCTGCACTGCATTCGCTGTAAGGCAGCAACTATACCGCTGCGCCACCGTGACTGCCCCTTCTCTCACTGGAGGAAACATTTCGCCATGCACCTTGTCACAACCCGTGGAATGATATGTTTCACTAAAATCATCTAATTCTTCTAAACTCCAAAGCGGAATATGGATTCAGTTCTTTAGCCACCCCCTTATTTCAGAAATTATCCTTGTGAATAACTCAGACTGCTTCTGACACTAGTGTATCCTTTCTTAAATAAAAGGAACCAAAAGCGTACCCCTGGTGTGGACTCACCAACATCCTGCATAATTGCGACACTACTTTCCCCAACACCAAAGTCTAACCCCCTACAATAACTGAGTATGCAATTTGCTATCCTAACTACTTGCCATATCGGCCTGTTAACTTTTTGCCATTCACGCATAAGAACACCCAAATCCTTCTAAACTTCACTCATTTACAATTTTGTTCCATCTGGATATCTTTTCAATGAAGGCTGGATATTTCCATTCAAAATTAATGCAACCTGGCAGATCCACTCGCTGTTGGCTGACAAAATGCAAAATGTGTCTGGCCCAAAGACGCAGATTTACAGAACATGCCATGTACAGAGGGAGAGAACAGACGCCAAGTGTGTTGAAAATCTCACCTACAGAATTCCCCACTTCTGCATTGCAGTGTGCAGGAAAAGGAGTCTGCAACGTACCATTGCTAACCTGCAGTTGTCTATGAATCCACTAACCTACATCAGCACCATCCAGTACATACGGAATGAACTGATAGACCAAATGGTTGAGGCAAGTACAAGAAAGACATTTAAAAGACATTTGGACAGGTACATAGACAAGAACTACATTTCTTAGTGACAACTTATTTTAGCAAGCAAAAGCCCACATTATAATTTGTTTAAGGCAATCAATCCATAGATTTTCAGTTGTGCAATTTAAGATTTTTTTTGAAAAGATGCTTGTCAAGGAAATAGTTTTTGGCTGTTTTAGCCTTAAATGGCTCAAACTTTATTAAGGAGAACACACGACAAAAGTAAATGTGCAATCCAAACACAAAATAATTAAAAATCAAAGTTACTTATGCAATTATAATAAATGTCATGAAATGGAAACTAAACATCAGATAGCCAATTAATTCAGTGAAGAAAAAAAAGCAATAAAGAGTAAAATAGTGCACTGGAATACTAAACTGTTGCACCATCTAGTGCCCAGATATCTATATTACATATACTAATAGATCACCAGCACAGTCTACCCCTGTTATTATGGACCTTTATGTAACGGATTTCGTTAATAGTAGACGGAGGGTCTTTACAATAATCGGGTACCACTGACCTTTTAAGACCACATGATGTTAGTCACTGTGGAGGTCCAGAAATTGACAAGCAATTGCTTCAAACTAAACTCAGCAAGTCAAGCAGCATCACTGGAGAGCATCGATAGCTGACGTTTTGGGTTCAGATCCACTGCTGGATCTGCGCCCGACCACCATGAGACTGAGACCCACAGAAGCTCCAGAAGACACAGCACCAATATTCACCGCCACCCTGGTCTCTGAGGTCAGTACCACCAAAGCTACCGCCCACTGCACCACCACCTCAACCAGATCAGTCCTACTGACCTTCACCACGAGGTTGGGCTGCCAACACAACCCCTGGCTGATACTGCTTCCCCAGCTGGTTCCAGGCTGGACATACTGCTTTCACCACCGGCTCACACTGCCTACCCGGCCGTCTCCAAGCTGGACCTACCAAGCTCAACCTACAGGCTGGGCTGCCGACACCGGCCCGCACCACCTCCCCGGCTGCTTCCCGGCCAGACCTACTGCCAGTTTACTACTCTGTTTAGCAGAGAATCGGCAATAAGGAACATCATTGCCTCTCATGGTCCGATATAACGAGGGTTTACTGAACTTAACATTTATTATATTCTGAGCAATGGGACCAGAATTGCCAACTATTACAGATTTAGTACATGCAGCCTGGGAGATACCTTAAAGGAATGGCCACTTTTTTTTGGAATATGAGCATGTGAATGCAAGTTCTTCTGAAGAAGGGTCTCGACCCAAAACGTCACCCATTCCATCTCTCCAGAGATGTTGCCTGGCCCGCTGAGTAACTCCAGCATTTTGTGTCTACTATGTGAATGTAATCTCTCCAGGATAAGGATACGTTGTTGTATAGGAAGACGCAATGTGCTGGAGTACATTGAGAGGTGATGTTTCAGGTCGGGACCCTTCATCAGTCTGAAGAAATGTCCTAACCCAAAACGTCACCTATCCATGTTCTCCAGACGCTGCCTGACCCACTGAGTTACTCCAGAACTTTGTCTCTTCTGTTGTAAACCGCATCTGCATTTCCTTGTTTCTATGTAATTGTATCCTTCAAGATATAAGGCATATCCCATTGCAGATCTGTCCATAATAATCCCCCACCCTCCTTGGTTCATCTATCACCTACTGGCCCATTTCACCCCTAGTATATCCTCTTCGTACTGGCTAACTTACTTTGCCATTCAGTCCTGATGCAGGGCCACGATTAAAAATGTCAACAATTCCTTTCACTACTCCTCCTCCAAACACAGATGCTGTTCAATCTGTTGAATTCCTCCAGCATGTGTTTTTTTAAAATTGAAAATGGCATTAATATGCCCCGCACCAATCATTGGATCAAACAAAAATTGCACAAAATGTTAACCCCAACTTATATTTTAAGTTCCCAATAAAGTGGGAAACAACTTCCACATGGGAAATGTATTAAATGACCCAACTGGGCACTAAGGTGTTTTTATCTGCTTGAGCCCATCTGAATTTCCAACATGTTACATAACGGGTTGATTTTCAATGCTTATGGAAGACTTCAGGGATCATCTGCGTCACAGACTTCCCATTGAACAACAGGCCCATGCCTTATCATATCATATATATACAGCCGGAAACAGGTCTTTTCGGCCCACCAAGTCCGTGCCGCCCAGCGATCCCCGTACATTAACACTATCCTACACCCACTAGGGACAATTTTTACATTTACCCAGCCAATTAACCTACATACCTGGACGTCTTTGGAGTGTGGGAGGAAACCGAAGATCTCGGAGAAAACCCACGCAGGTCACGGGGAGAACGTACAAACTCCTTACAGTGCAGCACCCGTAGTCAGGATCGAACCTGAGTCTCCGGCGCTGCATTCGCTGTAAAGCGGCAACTCTACCGCTGCGCTACCGTGCCGCCTTGCTCTATGCACTTGCAGCATGGGCCTAGATTGTCACTGGCATCTTTGGGGTGGTGGTGGTTAATGCACGGTCAAGAAATATGCTCACCCTGTCCTGTTCTCCAATAATGTCCCTCATTCCTGAGCATGTTTTCACTAAGCTCTGGAAAATGCACCCGTGCAGATGTGACACAATTCCCAAGGACCCTCATGGCAAAGATGTGGCAGCAGAGATTTCTGCAGCCAACTAACACTAGGAACCATGTATGACACAAATTAATGCAGCAGTCAGGGTGAAAACCAGATTACTACCTTTTTTTTTAAAAAAAAGAGAAAACAAATGTTCTAAATTTCACTATTTTGGGGAGTTTCTGCTTGATTTTTTTTAATGACCTGCTTCATGCACAAGTGAAGGAAGAAATTCAATCTCCAGGTCTTAATTATCATTTCCAAACATTCTGTGCAGACTCTGCATTGAAACAAAAATGGTTCTGCAATGCATCAGTGCACAGCATAGCTATGAATAATAGGCTCAGAGCGATCTTCTCTTTTGTCATCAGTGTAAGATCATTTTACACAAGTAATGTTAAAATGGGGGATGGTATACAAAATGAAATGAGAATTATCACCAGCATATTGTATTACCCGTCTTTACAGCCCCATACATCTACAGTTCGCATGCTGTGAGCTACATTGCTTCAATGCCAAATAGTATAACTCTTCTGCCAGCTCATAACATGCATATTTTTGTTCTCATTTTGTCACCTTTTGCAAAAGGCTAACTCACTGCTCAGCTTTGTTAGAACTCATTAAAACTATGCCATTAAATATAATTAACTAGATCAAGTTAAAAAGCTCACTCAAATATAGAACTCTCCCTGGATAGGGAGGTACAAATATAGCAAGTTAGCTAGACATTACTAACATACAGATGCACTGAACAATATCAACATAATAACTTATTGTTGAAATGCATTGGAAATATGTTCCTAGATGTATATTAAAGAAACACAACCATCTCACTTTGAGAGAATCCAATCTCAGATATATTGACTTCATCCCATTTAATAGTAATATTGAAAGAAAAAAAATCATACGCGCAGATCTGACAATTTTGCATGCAGTTCTAAATGCTATTCAACAAATTCCGAGGAAAGCAAAATTTTCCCCATGATGGCATATTTATGCATCGACACAATAGCAAATGTAGATTTATTCACAAAATGCTGGAGTAACTCAGCAGGTCAGGCAGCATCTCGGGAGAGAAGGAATGGGTGACGTTTCGGGTCGAGACCCTTCTTGAAGAAGGGTCTCGACCCGAAACGTCACCCATTCCTTCTCTCCCGAGATGCTGCCTGACCTGCTGAGTTACTCCAGCATTTTGTGAATAAATACCTTCAATTTGTACCAGCATCTGCAGTTATCTTCTTATAGCAAATGTAGATTAACTGAACAGTTTAACAATTTCTTTTCATGCAATATTACGCTAACAGATACATACTTCAATTTCCCAACAGATATGACTATCATTTACTAAACAGCTTTCACTTACTTGATCACGGTCTCCTGCAAAGCAGCAGCTCTTCATGGTGCAGGAGTTAAAATAGCCTTGGTTATCAAACTCAAACACCGATTGCGGTGAATGAATGTCGTATAACACTGGAGGCAGACGACGGCGCAAGGCTAATAGCTGGGTTCCACTGCTGTTGAAGCGGACACTCATGGCACTCTGCATGGGAAGCTTCCCACCGTAACGAAGTAATGAGCTGCATTAATAAAAAATAAGGGTTACAAAAAGGTTTATCCACACGAAACAAACATTTGAGCATTTATCAGTAATGACTCCAAAATTATGGAGACACAGTATAAATCCATCTGCTTGGCATAAACAACCACCATTTCCATAGAAAAATCAATCCTTTCTTTTGAGAAGTACCTTGGTGGTGTAACGGTAGAGTTGCTGCCTCACAGCGCCAGAGACTTGGGTTCAATCCTGACTATGGGTGCTGCCTGTACGGAGTTTGAACGTTCTCCCACTGACATGCGTGGGTTTTCTCAGGGATTTTAGATTTTAGATTTAGATTCTACAGCGCGGAAACAGGCCCTTTCGGCCCACCAAGTCCGCGCCGCCCAGTGATCCCCGCACATTAACACTATCCTACACACACCAGGGACAATTTTTACATTTACCCAGTCAATTAACCTACAAACCTGCACGTCTTTGGAGTGTGGGAGAAACCGAAGATCTCGGAGAAAACCCACGCAGGTCACGTGGAGAACGTACAAACTCCATACAGACGGCGCCCGTAGTCAGGATCGAACCTGAGTCTCCGGCGCTGCATTCGCTGTAAGGCAGCAACTCTACCGCTGCGCCACCGTGCCGCCCTTCCTCCCACACACCAAAGACATACGTGTTTGTAGGTTAATTGGCTTGGTACATTTGTAAATTGGCTCAAATGTGTGTAGGATAGTGTTATAGTGTGCTGAGATCGCTGGTCAGCG
Source organism: Rhinoraja longicauda (assembly GCF_053455715.1). Lineage (NCBI taxonomy): Eukaryota > Metazoa > Chordata > Chondrichthyes > Rajiformes > Arhynchobatidae > Rhinoraja > Rhinoraja longicauda. The sequence continues at coordinate 17,563,760 of NC_135962.1, forward strand.
TGACTTGGTGGGCCGAAGGGCCTGTTTCCACAGTGGTTACCTCTTAATCGTTTTACAGTCCACAAATAATTGAAACAGAAACCAAAATCAAGGCTCCCATCTGAATTGGCATGTAGTAATATTGCCTCAAATTCAGGAATATAGCAAACTAGTTGAACTAGTGAAATATAATTAGAATGAACTGCAAATACCAAACAAGTCCATACTTCACATTTGGATTCAACGCAAAGAAACCCAGAATTTAGATTCTTGTATTAAATAGTTAGGCGTACAATTTCTTTTCAACCAGTCTAAAAAGATGCCTTAGAACTAAATTGAATGCAAGTTATGAGCAATAGTTACATTTGCAATGCAAAACCAAAAAAAAATTTCAACACAGGCAATATTAGGTCATGTGGCAAAAGATTAATTTCTGTCCTCACTGATGAATTCAAGAATGTGGTCACAATCCTTTGGCTAATCCTACAAATGCTACAAGGTGGCCTGGTAATAAGCACCACCAGCATGAACTGCAATTTGTTTGGTAAATTATTTCAAGAAGAGCTCAGAACCAAATGTCATGCAGCCTGATTAAATACTGCAAATTTTTATTCAATATTATAGAATAAAATATAGTCCAGAATTATAGTCACAACACCCACCTCTCCCAAAGTCAAATAATTATTTACATGGATGGCCCTTAAATGACAAAGCAAAACCTCCAAAAATAAATTGCAAGCCGAGATACATTTCACCTTCGGGGCTTGCGGATGTCCCAAAGGCCTACTCCTTCTTTAGAATTTGCGGTGGCCAGAAGTCTGGGTTCCGTCGGGTTAAACATCACACTGTGAAAGGCTGATGGATAGTTTGCCAAACAAAAAGGTTCTGAAACAAATAAGACAGAGGTAAAGGTTAACAATTGTATACAAGTTGCATTTTTCTTCACTCACCTTGAAAGTGTAAGCAGATAATGCAGCACTGGGGGCATTTTGTGAAATTCAATACTGCCGTCTATCATCCTATCCAGAAAATGTTTAAGGATTTGAATTGTTGGGGAAGCTCAGAAGTGGCATCTTGGACGTTAACCAGAACAAAAAAAACTGCACTTCTTTATAATATGGTACAAATTAGATGGCCTATTGACCAGGGTTCAAATTAATTCTGTGCTTTACTACATGAAATTCAGGAATTAAAGACGGGTACATTAACATGAATGCTGTTTGTTATATAGCAATTAAAGTAAGTTCATAAGTTGCAGGACCAGAATTGGGCCATTCGGCCCATCAAGTCTACTCCGCCATTCAATCATGCCTGATCCATCTTTACCTCTCATCCCCATTCTCCTGCCTTCTCCCCATAACCCCTGATGCTAATTGTAAATAAACAAATACACCCATATGTTTCGATAAGTTGAAATAAATTTAGTACTGAGACAGAATCCATTGCAAATCAATCAGTATTATCAGTTAATAAATGAATTAGTCTTTAAATACAAGATTATTGGAAAATGAACCTATTTAAAAATATATTATACCATCAGATTATTTATAGAGTATGTTTAACATGTATTACAGGGAATTGAAGAAGTGCTTTGATACACATTGGAGGTCTATGACAAGTTCCTATTTTTACAGGCTCAGTGGTAGAGCGGAATAAATAAACCAATAACTTGAACTAATCTCTGTCTCCCTTTATACATCTTCTCCACCACAATTACATAAATTCAAACTATTAATACTGTGTTTTAATTTGCTGTTATTTTTTTGCCTACAAATTCTGGACTGGATAATTTAATGTCAGGTGCATTAAAATGACAAATTAACATACCAAAATAAACATCTGAAGGAAAGAATTGCATATCCTGCTCAAATGCAGATTATTTAAATTTAGACCTTCAAGTTTCATTGATGTGTCAAGATGTAAGTATTTCAGATCAACTGTGCATGCAAACAAATTAGAAAGCAAGAACGATGCAAGAACTTTAAATTATCACTCTTCAGCAACATAATCTGTACATTTTATAGTGGTAGCATTCTTCTGCTTCGATTCTAATTATATCACTTTGATATATTGTACAATTCTTAGACCTATCCACTAAATCAAGCCAGGATTCTTCTTTCTAATAAAACAGACAAAGTACTTGGGTAATTCTGAGGGTCAACAGAGAACATAGATCGATGATGTTTCGGGTCAGAACTCTTGAGTGGGAACAAAGCCTGGTTGGTAAATAGGTTGATATAGATGAGGGGGGGGGGGGGAAAGAGGAGGTTTGATAAACAGATGCCGGTCAAAGGACAGATGAAAAGACAAAAGGTGCGAGCCAAAAGGATTGAAGAATTGTGAAGCTAGAGGAGGTAATGTAGGTGGATAGGGAAAATAGGTGCAAATTATGCGTGGCGGAGCACTGGGGAGGGTGTTAGGGAGGCAGTTTGTGTGATTTCTTTAGTCAAGGATTGGTGTAAGTGGCAGCAAGAAGAAAATATAACATTTTAAGCTTATTAAGGAGTGTGTCAGTAGTGGTCTTTGATTTTTCTTAAATTATCCTGTAACCAATTTGGAGAAATATCACAATACATTCAGATCTATTTTTTCCAGTTTTAGCTACTTTTTGCACGATCACATTCATTGATCACTCAGCACATAGGTTAGGATTAGGTCAAAGAGAGAGAGAGCATTATATTAAATGAAGGCTATAGCCAGCCCAAAACTCATTTAAATGGAAGGAATGGTCTCTCCAATTATTGTATGAGCCATTCAGAATCCTCAGACAAGGGAAATGGCAGTGGCGATTGGCAGTGGCGGTCTTGGCACAATTCTGCTCTCCTGACTTGAAAATTTGCTCATAAAATGTAGTCCCTTTTATACAACAGCAAATTCACCTCTACCATCTTGTCGGTTTACATATCATCCCAAGTCAACTCCAAAGTGGCACTGGACATATTATACTCGGTCGTCAACTCGTCAATTATACTTGGTCAAAAACCCTGATCATCAACACCGGTGACTGCAACCAAACTAATTTCAGGAACGTACTATCCAATTTATATCAGCATGTCACTTTGTCTCGCATGGGGTCTTGACACACTTGACAACTGCTGTACCACCATCAAGTATGGCAATCGCTCCATCTCTTGCCCTCATGTCAGCCAGTCTTCACATCTCTCAGTGCTGCTCCTTCGCTTACTGACAGAGATTGAAGTGCGAGACACGGACTGAGAAAGTAACACGGCAATGGTCTGAAGAGGCTAAAGGCCTGTCAAGTCAGAGGACTAGAACCTGTTCAAGACTACTTCATCCAGCCTGAATGAGTATACAAATTAGTTGTCACCAGTCTCATCAAGAAAAGAGTTGATGACTGCATACCGGCAAAGATAATTTGGGTCTATTATAAGCAGAAACCTTGGATTAACAGGGAGATTCACCGTTTAATAAAGTCCAGCTTTGTGGTTTTCACGAAGGATGATCCTGCATTGTACAGGCGGCCATCTACAACCTGTACAAGGCTTTCAGGCATACCAGGGAGAATTCCAATACAAACCAGAGAGTCAGTTCAATCAACCGGATGCCAGGTGATTGTGGCAAGGTCCAAAGATCATCACAAGCTATAAGCTGAAATCAAGGGGAATTCAAGAACTGGAGGGCACAGGTTTAAAGTGAAAGAGGAAAGATATAATGGGACTTTGAGGGCCAACTTTTTAACTCACGGTGTATGGAACAAGCTGCCAGAGGAATCAGCTCAAGCAGGTATAATAACTACATTTAAAATACATTTGGACATGTACATGGATAGGAGAGGTTTGGAGGGTTATGGGACAAACACAAGCAAGTGGCACTAACTTAGATGAGACATCTTGGTCGGTATGGACAAGTTGGGCCAAAGGGTTGGTTTCTGTGCAGTATAACTCTATCTGGGGTAACCTCCGTCATTGGCACATCTCATGCCTTTTTACGCCCGTTTTGAACAGGCAAAGAAAACTCCATCTGGTGCATAGATCATCCTCCGCTGGCTCTGTTCCAGACATCTCAGTGGCAAAAGTCAAATTTAATTTAGGGAGAATAAAATTTGAGAGAGATCCCAATTTCTCTCATCAGTCACCTCAGTACTGGAGAAGAACGAGAGTGGAATCGAGTCATCTTTGATCGAGAGGCCATATCCAGAAGATCTCACTAGCGACACAATATATTATTTCAGTTTCATTGCTCACATTGCCTGGATTCATTTGCTAACACGTACCTCCATGAGAATCCCGTATATCCCAGATAAGAACTCTGCCATCATCTGAGGAGCTGGCAAACACCTTGTCATTCACAGGACTGACGGAAAGGCCATATACTGCATCGTCATGAGGGAAAACGTCCACAATTTCAGAGCTGAAAAACAAGACACAACATGGGAATGTACTTAAATTTGCAGAGTTAACAAACACACTGTTGACTGTGGAGTGAAGCAGAATAAATCTAAACTCATCTCCCAACAGCAAGCAGGAAGTGAAAGCGACTTTGAAAAAAATTGTCCCGAATAACAACGTGTGTGCAAAATAAATAACGTGCAAACCATTTGTCACAGCAAGGATGGAGGTGGTCATATTGCTAGATGACATCCCTTCACCAACCTTCCTTTAAATGTGCTAGTGCCTTCCAAATTAATGCCAAAGTCCCAAAGCTGCTCATGTGAAAAAGCACTACTCGAATTATTATTATGGGCCACTAGAATCACCTCACTGCCTTTTCTTCCTGTGCCTGCATTTTTAATGACAGCGTTCCAAGGATCCAATTTAGCCTCCCTTCTAGTTTTCCATCGTCATGCTGCGTCACAACTACAACAACAATAACAGATAAAACATAGCTACTATGTTTATGTTCCACCTCCGCTCAGTCCACCTAAACCTACCTGATCTGCCGGTTGGTAAACACTTTAACTCCCCCTCCCATTCCCACCCTGACCTTTCTGTCCTGGGCCTCCCCCATTGGCATAGTGAGGCCCAGCACAAATTGGAGGAACAGCACCTCACATTTCACTTGGGCCGTTTACACCCCTGCGGTATCAATATTGACTTCTCTAACTTCAAGTCACCCTTGGTTTTCCTCTCTCTCCAACCCTCCCCCTTCCTAGTTCTCCAACCAGTCTGACTAAGCTAGTTACATTTTATCTGTTTGCTTTGTCGTCACCTTCTCATAGCTACCAATATTCTACATTTTCCTTGAACCTCATCTCTTTTGATGTCTCGTTCTCATATCTTACCCCTCCTTATCTCTGTATCTCCCTCTCCCCTGACCCTCAGTCTGAAGAATGGTCTCAACCCAAAACGTCACCCATTCCTTCTATCCAGAGATGCTGCCTGTCCTGCTGAGTTACTCCAGCATTTTGTGCCCATCTATAGCTTCTACAGAGTCAGTGACAAGACTCATGCATACTCTTCTTAATCTACAATATTAAGACAGTGTGTCCTATGTCCACTTGCAGCAGACATGAAATGTTCTCCAACTAAAGCCAAGGAAGATCGAAAGCATTGCCATCTGTCCTAATTCCAAACTATTCCTCAGCCTAAAAAAAACTGTTCACAGCCTTGGTATCAGATCCAAGGTCAAGACACATTTGTTTCAACATTAAGATAGTTCATTTCCACCCATGTTATTGCTTGATTCGGCACCGGTCATGGATATCTGCTGCAAAATCTTTCATCCGTGCCTATGTAACATCTGCATGGCCGAGGATTCATTTATCTCAATGAAAGTCCTGTATTTCCCAGATAAGAACTCTGTTATCATCAGGGGAGCTGGCAAACACTGTCATTCACTGACAGAAAGGCCATGTGCAGCTTTGCCATGTGGGTAAACACGACGATGCTGTGTATGGCTGTATATCAACACACTGTATATTACTTTTCCTCATTCCACTCACCTTAAACTCATCATTCAAAATTCTGCTGCCCCAGTGTTGACTCACACAACGTCCCAATTTCACATAAATGTGGTTGTTGACCAATAACAATCTGCCTTGAGTTAAAAATATCAGTTTTCTCTTCAATCTCCTCATATCATGTACTCCTTGAAATATTTATGCTCCTTTAATTATGATCTAATATCAAATTTAAAATCACCCCATTACTGACTGAACTTTGTTTATCTAGAATTCCTTCCCCACTTCTTTCCTACTTTAAGATGCAACCTTAAACTTAAATTTAACCTACTGTTTTGACCTAGTTTCCCATAACTGCCTTACTGTCAAATTTGCTTGACAATGCTCCAAGTATCTCAAGATGGTTTGCCACATCAAATGCATTAATAAATACAGCTATAGCACAAATAATGATCTTTACTTCTTCCACACCCTTCAATGCACACACAGACCTTTAGTAAACACTTGGCACAATATTTTCGGCTTGTGATCAATTGGATGGTAAAAGTGAATATGATATTCAAAGCAGACTTATAAACATACATCTGCAGTATAGGTTGTGTATGACCTATGCTCCAACAATATCTGCAATCTGAGTTTTCAAATGTGAATTTAGTGTACACCAGATAGATCTGTTTGGACAAAACATTCATTCATTTAAAGCTCTCTACTCCACAGATAATGAGTAGACAAGACACTCCTTGCTGCAACCCGTTCAGTATTTCAAATACTGTTTTTAGCTTAAATCCCTGTTCCCACCATTGCTTTCACAGTTAAAAAAAAACTGGCACTACTCATGCTATTCTGTTCTATTCTCAAACACAAGCACACCAGCCCTTATTCCACCAATCACTGGGATCAATTGGTCAGAAAGACACATGCTACTGTCAGATTCCAGGTATAATGTCAAACCTCACTTTGTCATCATTTGCAGTGTCTATTTTAACTTCCGGAGCATCACTGTACTCACTCTATTTATGTTTTATACCAGTTCTCACCAAGGACAGCTGCCTTTTCATTGCAAAATATTGGCAAGATTTAAAAAAAAATCATTCTGCACTTGTACTCCTCCATTGGTTGCCCGTTCCACATCCAATTCCAAAACCCTTGCCCTCGATTCCAAATCCATCTAATGTCACTGTCTCCCTACCCACCTCCCTCTACACTTTTAACTTCATCCAGCATAATGTCCTACTTCCTACATTTGGAAGTGTGAACATGTATGCCCTGCATTAGATCCCCTTAATGGAGAGTCATTAAAATTATGTGATGGCAATGTCTTCACCATCAGACAATGGCCAAAATTCAGAATGGCTTAGAACTAGCCAAAAGGGCTTGATCTTGATTAAATCACTCAAACCAGTATACCCAAAAAATGAAAGAATATTTTAATGTATGGTTAACATTCTGAATAAGACATTCAACTCTAACCACTCCATTAGGCATGCCAATCTGACAAGACTTTTCTTTTAACTACCAATCTAAAAAGCGAGCTATAATTGCAGTAGTACACTGAAAACTGAGCTTTGATCTAATAATCGGTACTTTAATAACTTCAATGTACATGATTACACCGTATGTTTTGTTTTAAACAATCTGGATAGAAAGAGTTTTCGAGAAATATGGATCACATATCATATCATAGGATAAGGTAGCCCAGAATACCAACTTGCTTGGCATGAACAAGATAGGCAAAGGGCCTTTTTCAATGCTGTGTAGTTCAATGACTCTATAACATCTTCCTTTACACATATCATGCCATTGATTAAAATTTCTCTTTGACTTACGTTTCAACATCATGAACAATCACCTGTTCATCATTTCCTATGAAGGAAAATTGGGGAAAGAATTAGCCTTCAAAACAACCTCTAAGAATTGCTGTTAACAATATTCCACATCTGCTTTGTTAAAAAGAAACACATGGTTGCTGAAATATCAGGATTAGTTCAAGGTGATAACACACATCAAAATGATACTTGTTTTCACACCTAAAATACAGTAGCTGTTGCAATACAATGGCGTACGGCGCATTAAAGTAACTGAAAGAATAATCATATTGCTTTGTAAAGATTTAAATGGCAGAATAATTATTCTATTTATGTAACAATAAACTGAAAATGCACTTTCTGGTTTGCGATTTTCAACTCAGATGTTCAACTACAGAGTTAGTCTCTTTGGTAACTGCAACATAAATTAAATTTTCACTTTAAAACTGAATAGTTTAATTAAACCGTACCTATTAGATAGAAAGGAACAATGCAAGCATGATTATTCTTGTTGAATAACCTCCCTCAAATAAGATTAAGCACTGTATTTAGAGATAACCAAGAACACAAAAGTCTATACATTTTATATTCATTATTTGCAATATGTTTAAATATAAAGTGCACATAACATAATATTTTAGTAAGCCACATGATGTTTGTTTGATATTCAAAAATATTGTTTAAGTAGTGGATTGTTATGTTGTCCATATGGTTTCTTACCTCCAGAGAATAGATGGGTATTGGTGCTGTCAAATGCCAAGCAGAAAATGTTGGATAGATGTTCACCTTTCAATTGGGTAGGCTTAGCTTTTGAATGAATGGATTTATCAATATGCCACAACAAGACACGACGGTCATCTCCACCTGCACAAACAATGTTGCAAGTTACTCTCAAGTTATACTGCTGCACAATTTACTTTTCATCACATTAAACAGTTTGTTGTTGCTTATACAAAATCAGTCAAAAGGATTTAATGGCTTTCAAAACTAATCAGAAATAATTCTGAAGCACAGTGATTCTCGGCAACATTGGCACTTTTGCATTTACCCAGTGGCAAGTGGACCATATTCAGTATGGATCCCATGTGGACAACTCGATTCCAAACCTCATTACATCCTACGTTTAAAACATAGATAAACGTTGAAAGAGGCAAGGCAAGGACCCTTCGAGTCAGCAATTTTCCAAATCACGTGGAACATAATCTAGCGGCTCTCTGTGGGATCAACAAACTACAAACTAGAGTGTCTATCAAGAAGCCCTAACAACGCACATAATCACTCATAATCAAGGATAAAACTTGCCAGAGTCAAACCTAATACAAAGAAAGATGATGTTGATGTTGATGTTGATGTTTTAACCCAAGATTAACAATACAGAAGATAGACACAAAATATCAGAGTAACTCAGGGGGTCAGGCAGCATCTCTGGAGAAAATAAATATGTGATGTTTCGGGTTGAGACCCTTCTGAAGAGTCACATCTTTGGCTGCAGTTTGGGATGTTTTTAAAAAGGCTGGAATATATATATATATATATGTGTGTGTGTAAATGCAAGCTCCCTTTTTCCTAGGAGATCATTAATTTCTGGAAGAGGCAGAAAAATCTGCAATCTGTTCAAGAAAATTTTGCTCAAAGTTCTTGGCAAATAGGTTGTGTTTGGGGGAGGGGGGTGGTACTGGAATGATACCAAGTCGCAGTTAAAAGAAAGCATTGGATTATTGGATTGGATAAACAGAGTAAAAAAGAAAGCAAAGGCTTTGACATCATGAAAAATGGATAAATAACAAGACCCACCTGAAATATATCCCAAGCTTTTCACAGAAAAGAGGGAAAAAATTACAGAAGCTCTAATTGCATTCCAATACATCGTGTCTAGGGAAGTGATGCTAGTGAATGGATGCATTGAGAATGGTGAAAAGCTATTGAATAAGGGAGGAAGAAATAAATAAATCAGTTATCACAAACCTGTTGTTTAAATTCAGTGGTAGAATTTGCCTTAATTGTTAAAGGATAACAAAAACCTTCATTTATAAAGTAACAGAATCAATAAGCATCTCTTTAAAGGGACTGACCAAGTTAGTCACCCAGAACCCACAAATCCAGACTCAAAGCAAATCATTCTCAATCCTCTAACAACTGGGGAAGTGGAAACAAGGCATTGTATTCATATCCTTTGTTCTTAGTATTGAAGTAACTATTAACTGTAGAGAGCAGTATAAAGAAGATTGCGTGCAATACAAAAATTGGCGACAAGGTTAAAATCTTCAGAATGCAGGAATTCTGTCCAATTATTTGGGCAGAAAAAAAGCCTGTGTTTAACTCTGTGCAAAATAATGTAAAAAGCAAGGAAATACACAAGAAATACCAGGATACTGAGATGACTGGAAGAACAAAGAGACTTCAAAGTGTTCACAGATACTCAAAATTAGTAGGACTGGCAGAAGAGGTGACAAACGCATGCGGATAAGGTGTTTACTAAAAGGCATGTGGAATGTTTTATTGACCAAAGCACAGAATAAAGAGCATGGAGGTGAAGCTACAACAACATACAACACTCATTAATCCACAGGCCAGAGTATTGCATAAAGTTTTAGTGACCACATTAAATGAAAAATGAGATTGCGCTAAAGAGTGTGCAGAGAAACTTTACAAGGATATTGCCTGGACCAGAGGATTTTAGCTAGGCAGAAAGATTATACAAGCAAAAGTTGTTTTCTTGGTAACTGAGGAGGGCGAGGGAGGTATCTAAAATTATGATGTGTTTGAATAGAGTAAACAGGAAGTATGCATTTACTTTAGCAAAGGGTTATAAGTGTGTATTTAAAGTAATTGTATGAACAGGGGAAATGCAGTGTTTATTTTTCCTCAACCAGGTCTTAGGATTCTAGAGTTCATTGCCTGAAAGGGTGGTAGAGACAAAATCTTCCATGAGATAAAGATATGGATGTGTACTTCAAGTGCTGTGACCTACAGGGCTACAGAGTGAGCACTGGAAGGCAGAATTGGTTTGAACATTTCTTTTCCAACTGAAAAATGGCATCCTCCAGCAGAGACTCTGTGGCTTCCTTCTGTGCAGCTACAAAAAATAAATGCTGGAAACACTCGGCACTTTTGAAAGCATCTTTGGAAAGAGAAATAGAGTTAACATTTCTGGATAAAAAACACTTTGCCCAAACTAGGAAGGAGAGAAGACAGACCCAAAAAGCTGGAGTAACTCAGCGGGTCAGGCAGCATCTCTGGAGAGAAGGAATGGGTGACGTTTCAGGTCGAGACCCTTCTTCAGTCTGAAGGGAAGGTCTCGACCCAAAATGTCGCCCATTCTTTCTCTCCAGAAATGCTGCCTGTCCCGCTGAGTTACTCTAGCATTTTGGGTATTTCTTCGGTGTAAACCTGCATCTGTAGTTCCTTCCTACACAAACAGTTACAAGGAATACATTAAAAAACTGCACTGGGATAGACAAGAGCCTTTCTCCACTGAGATAGTGGGACAGATTTGTTACAAGGGATGAAGTATATGTTTTTTTCTTGAATTTAACCAACTGTTTAAACAGTGTTCAAGACAATTATATTTTCATTTTTTACCATCTCGCTTAATAGAATAGCTTTGAAATATTTACAAATACAAACACCATCAAAATATAAAGAATGTTTAGGAACCATTTAAGGTGGGGATAGAGTTTCTCCTAGTCATTTAAAAAAAAGGTGTTCTGTGAGTGAGGAGAGATCTTGTTTGAATGGGATTTGTATGCATAAGGCCAGCTGCTGGGAATCTGGCTAACATTATTCTTGCTACTGGAACGTCAATAAGGCAAGTCTGGACTTATTCTGGAAATTAGCAGTGGGTGTGGGTGACTCTCCTGCAAGCACAGAAAACTGCAAATGGATTAATGAGTAGCCATTGATGGTCTTTGCCATCAACCCAACACACCCTCAGCTCTCCACCCAAAGACCATGCAGAATAATTGATAATTTGCACACACGGAGCAATAATGTTTGATAATCAGTCAATCCCTCAATGTTAGGGAATCACCAACCCTCCACACTCAAGATGGCCTTATGCTCCTGCTATCGATGGGAGATGAAAGTAGATTACAGAATCACATAATTTAGTTTGGTGACACATTGTGGAAACAGGCCCTTCGGCCCATCAAGTCCACGCTGACCAGCGATCACCCACGCACTAGTTCTATCCAACACACTTGGGACAATTTACAGAAGCCAATTATCCTGCACACCCACACGTCTTTGGGATGTGGGAGGAGACTGGAACACCCAGAGGACACCCACGAGTCACAGGGAGAATGTCCAAACTTTGTACAGACAGCACCCATTGTCAGGAACGAACCCAGGTCTTTGGCGCCATAAGGCAGCAACTCTACCACTGCGCAACCCCAAAAACTGCAGAGCACAGCTGGCAGCAATTCTGCCCATAATGTCAAAAAACAATACTGCAGAGCCATTCCAATATCCCTCAGAAGCACTGCCAAATCAGGTCATGTTGAAGATTTTTTAATTTTAGTTTGTTTCAGTTGCAAGTGCTAGAATTAGTTATTGGACATTTTCCATAATCAAGAAAGTTAGCTGAAGAGTGCAGTCTGAGTTGCTCATCCTTTTGTAATAATATGTAATGAAAGTTTTAGCAAATGAATTTGCAGATGTTGATCATAATGTTTGCTCTCCATGCATACTCCCTTCCATACTACAGCTCATCTTATTGAGTACAACCTTTGAATTGGAGGAGCATATGGAACCAAAGACATTAATTTATACAACTGTGAGGGGCTGTAGCTGCAGTCTTTTGGCATAATGCTGTATAAGCAGGTGCAGGGCAAAACTAGTACAGACCAGAATGTACTAAACATAGAAATCAATTATTGCGACTAACACTGTGAATCAAAGATATTGCTCTTATATAAGAAATCTCATTGATATACTGTGCTGAAACCATAAGGCGGAGAGATCAGAGGTTCTCAACTGTGTCTGAATGTGGGATTTGTTATTGGGGGGGGGGGGGGGGGGGGGAGGAGATGGTGCTGCACCAATGCAGGAGAGGTTTGGGCCCAACTTGGTCTAGTTACGTTTTAAAATTTTTGAAGTTTCAATGTTAATGGATGTCACAGAAACTAGAAATGCAGTCACACTAAGAATTATATTGTATTCAAAAAGATGGACTCGTTATGTGGGTAGATGCATCATTGATGATGACATTTATCAGACAAATGTGTGTGTATGAATATGAAAATTGCTAATAAAATTTTAGTAGCAACATTTAAAAAAGGTGCCAAAATAAAAGATTTTGACAGAGGGTGAATAAATTGATAAGGTTATTAAAATGATGCAAAGCACTGTGCACAAGTGTAAAGAAGCAATAAGCCTTTACAAGTCACTGGTTAGGCCTTGCTGGGAGATGATACAAAATGAAAGTCTGCAGAATAAATGGACAAGAACAGTATTCTATTTGTTATATCCTCAAAAAAATTCCAGGTTAGTCAAGCATGATTTCCCCTTCATAGATCCATGCTGACTTTGACCAATCCTGTCACTGCTTTCCAAATGCATTGCTATTACATCTTTAATAATCGACTCAAGCATCCTCCCCACTACCGATGTAAGGCTAACTGGTCTATAATACTCAATTTTCTCTCTCCCTCCATTCTTAAAAAGTGGGGTTACATTAGCTACCCTCCAGTCCCCAGGAATTGATCCAGAGTCTATAGAACATTGGAAAATTATTACCAATGCATCCTCGATTTCTGGGGCCACCTCCTTGAGTACTTTGGGATGCAGACCATCAGGCCCTGGGGATTTATCTGCCTTCAGTCCCAATAGTTTATCTAACACCATTTCCTGATTAATGTGGATTCCTTCAGTTCCCCCCTCCCACTAGATCCTCGGTCCCCTAGTATTTCTGGGAGATTGTTTGTGTCTTCCTTAGTGAAGACAGAACCAAAGTACTTGTTTAACTGGTCTTCCTTGTTTCCCCATTATAAATTCACCTGTTTCTGACTGTAAGGGACCTACAGTATAAGAAAATAACTGCAGATGCTGGTACAAATCGATTTATTCACAAAATGCTGGAGTAACTCAGCAGGTCAGGCAGCGTCTCGGGAGAGAAGGAATGGGTGACGTTTCGGGTCGAGACCCTTCTTCAGACTGAAGAAGGGTCTCGACCCGAAACGTCACCCATTCCTTCTCTCCCGAGATGCTGCCTGACCTGCTGAGTTACTCCAGCATTTTGTGAATAAATGTAAGGGACCTACATCTGTCTTCACTAATCTCTTTAGTTTCCTGTAAAAACTCTATCCCCTACTCCCAATTCCTCCGTCTACGCCGCATCTGAGCCCAGGATGAGGTGTTCCATACTCGGGCATTGGAGATGTCCTCATTCTTTAGGAAACGGGGATTCCCCTCTTCCATTATAGATGAGGCTCTCCTCAATATCCTGCAGCTCTGCTCTTGCTCCCCCTCCCCCCATTCGTAACAAAGATATAGTCCCCCTTGTCCTCACCTTCCACCCCATCAGCCGTCGCATACAACAAATTATCCTCCAACATTTCCGCCATCACCAACGGGATCCCACTATTGGCCACATCTTCCCATCTCCACCCCTTTCTGCTTTCCGCAGAGACCATTCCCTCCGAAACTCCCTGGTCCACTCATCCCTTCCCACCCAAACCACCCCCTCCCCAGGCACTTTCCCCTGCAACTGCAGGAGATGCAACACCTGTCCCTTTACCTCCCCACTCGACTCCATCCAAGGACCCAAACAATCTTTCCAGGTGAGGCAGAGGTTCACCTGTACCTCCTCCAACCTCATCTATTGTATCTGCTGTTCCAGATGTCCTCTTCTCTACATCGGCGAGACCAAGCGCAGGCTTGGCCATCGTTTCACTGAACACCTCCGCTCAGTCCGTCTCAACCAACCTGATCTCCCGGTGGCTCAGCACTTCAACTCCCCCTCCCATTCCCAATCTGACCTTTCTGTCCTGGGCCTCCTCCATTGTCAGAGTGAGGCCCAGTGCAAATTGGAGGAATAGCACCTCATATTTCACTTGGGCAGTTTACACCCCAGTGGTATGAACATTAACTTTACTAACTTCAGATAGCCCCTGCTTTCCCTCTCTATCCCCTCCCCCTTCCCAGTTCTTCCACTAGTCTTAGTGTCTCCGTCTACATCCTACCTTTGTCCCGCCCCCGCCCGACATCAGTCTGAAGAAGGGTCTCGACCCGAAACATCACCCATTCCTTCTCTCCAGAGATGCTACCTGACCCGCTGAGTTACTCCAGCATTTTGTGTCTACCTTAGATTTATACCAGCATCTGCATTTTTTTTCTTCCTTCACTAATCTTTTCCTCTTCACGTATCTAAAGAAACATTTAGTCATTTTTTAAATTCCCCGGCAAGCTTTCTTTCATGCTCTATTTCCCCCTCTTAATTAACCCCTTTGTCCTCCTCTGTTGAGTTCTAAATTTCTCCCAGTCCTCCGGTTTGCTACTTCCTCTGGCCAATTTATATGCCTCTTCCTTGGATTTAACACTATCCCTAATTTCCCTCGTTAGCCACGGTTGAGCCACGTTCCCCATTTTATTTTTACACCAGACAGGTATGAACAATTGTTGAATTCATCCATGCGACTGTTAAATCTTTACCATTGCATCTCCACCGCCAATTTAATATTGTATTCAAGCTATCGTGCATCGGTCAGTGTCAAGGGCGGCACAGTAGCACAGTCAAAAGGGTTGCTGCTGTCTCACAGTTCAAGTGACCCGTCTTTGTGGAGTTTGCATGTTTTTCCTGTAACTGCAGGCATACTCTAGTTTCCTCCTACTTTCCAAAGGTGTGCAAATTAGTAGATTAATTAGCCGCTGTATATTTCTATAAGTGTGCAATTGAGTGATAGAGCATGGGAGGAGCTGACAGGAATGTCAAGAGAATAAAATGGGATAAGTACAAATAGTGCTTGATGCTCAGTGTGGATTGAAGGGCCTTTTTTGTGACGTGAGCTCTTACCATCAATTTTATTTTTGGGAGCCTAGCTACATAACCTACTCTAATAAACCAGCAAAGCTGCTTCACTTTTTCCAGCATGCATATAACTTTTGGCAAAACCAACAATAGATAATCGAATTTTGGGTACAGTTGATTGCTTTAAATATATGCTCATATACTCAAGAAGTATACAAGTACGAATAAAATCTTGGAGAAGTTTTGAATACTGAAATGAGGATGTAATATATCAATTTAATGTGGAGTACTGCATCCAGATTAGGGAAACAAATTTCAAGCATACAATGGCTTTGAAAAGGGTGCAGTAGTAATTCACCAAAATAACAACAGGGTTTAAAGGATTGAACTCTGAAGGAAGACTGCAAAAGCTGCTTTGTATTCCCTTCAGTTTTGATTCACTTACCCATCAATATTCAAAAAATCAAATTATTAAAGGAATCAGTACAGTTGATACAAATAAACTATTGTCTTATGGTCATAACTCAATTTAAATTGGTCTGCACAGCATTGTAATCGTGGACATTTTTCAATGTGATGGAGATTTGCAACACTCTTCAACTGACAGGTGTTCAGTTTGGGTCTGAAAGGCCAGTCAATTCTAGAACTCATTACAACGTTGGCCCACATGTTGATAAAATAACTGGATTTTTTTTTAAGAGAGTTGGCGTGGTAAAAGGTACAGAACATAAAGACAATATTTCACTGAGAATACATCAAGGAGCCCTGACAAAACTGAAGTCAGTATGAATCTAGTGTCTTTGTGTGTGTGTGTGTGTGTGTGTGTGTGGGGGGGGGGGGGGGGGGGGGAATGCAGTCATATGTAAAATCAAAAGGATTTTGGGAGGTCAATCATATCAATACCATGCCATCACCATAAGCACTGTCAGATTTTTTACAGGGCATTATCATAGAGTCACACAGCATGGAAACTGGTCCTTCGGCCCACCTCTCCCATGTTGACCAAAATGCCCCATCTAAACCTTTCCTATCCATTAATCGAACCATTTTCTGCCACATTAATTACCTTCCATCAGTCCCAATGTCAGCAGTGTAGATGTTTACTAATAATTGTACAGCATTTAATTCCATTCATAACTCAAATAATGAATCAGCACCTTCCCTCGTGTAATTCAGCCTTGACCGGGTGGCGCGAACAATGGCTGCCTCGCCAACAGTCTGTCTGTCATTTAATTCTTTGTGTTTTAATTGTACGTGGATGTATGTCCACGTTATGTATGTTAAATGTATGTTTTTAGTGCTCTTTAGCTTGTTTTACGTGAGGGGTGGGGGGAGTTTGGGGTAAATATTTTCTAATCTCTTACCTCGACGAAGATGTGATTTTTTCCGTATCAAATCTCCGTCCGCCCTGCGGCCTAACATCGAGGAGTTGGCGGCCTTTGCTGGAGACTGACTTTGAGAGCTCCATCGCTCAGACCGACTTCGGGAACTCCAAGCCGCGGGAGGCTCGACCGCCCTGACGTGGGAGTTTCGATCGCCCCGACGCGGGAGTTTCGATCGCCCCGACGCGAGAGTGCAATCGCCCCAAAACGGGAGTGCAATCGCCCCGATGGATGGTTCAACTGTCCCGACCGTGGGAGAATAAAGAGGAAGCTGATTGGACTTTTTTTACCTTCCATCACAGTGAGGAATGTGGGGAATCCGCTGTGGTGGATGTTTATGTTAACTTTTATGTAGTTGTGCGTCTTGTTGCTTTTTTTTCCGCATATCACTGTATCTTAATTGGTACATGTGACAATAAAAGACCTTTGAAACCTTAAAGGTAATTGAAAATCTATTCCGAATAGAGCTTCCAAATGACATCCACGGTAAATTAGGCTGTTTGACTGGCACTCAATCCATTACCATGAACATTCATTAATTTCACCACTAGCTGTGGACATACAACCAACCACATGCATTGCAAAAAAGGGCCGACATTTCGGCACTAACACCACCCAAATATGTGGCATCCACCACCAAGTGCGGAGCAGCAGCAAATTGGAACTTCATTTCCAAATCGTTAACAATCTGAATAATCACTGTTCGCTCACCATTGCAAAGTCAATTTTTTTAAATTCCTGACTTCTTTCAAGTGGAAATAGTTTCATCTCAAGTATTGAGTGGTTCAAGACAATGACATATCACCACCTACTCAAAGGCAATTATAAATTAATAATAAACATCGGGCAATCATCCAATGAATATAAAAAAGTATTAGTGCATTATTCTGAAATTGATATATTTTACTAGATAACAGAGAATATGAATTAACATTAGGAATTTAATTGCAAATCAGTTGTAAATTAATTGAATGGGGAATTGATCCAATATCTTTGTAACTTTATTCAACCTCAAGTCAGAGATATCTGCTTATTTCCTATTCTGGCTTCTTTAGTATCTCAGATTTTAATTGCTGCACCTTGGAAGCCATTGCCCAGAAACCAAGTTAGGAAATCCACTTCTTAAACCTCTCTGCCTCTCTAAAGCTATCTGACCTTGTAACTCCCGACAAAGGTGATATCAAATTTGTTTGATGACACATTATTTGAGTAACCAGAGCCATTTTCTATTACATATAAACATATTTACACTACATGAAAAGGCAGTGGTTGAATAAAGGAGGTTTGGAGATATTCAATGACCTACACTTATTTCAAAAGATTTGTCTTGACGTTTGTTACCACTCAAGCCTATCTTGTAGAAACGTGAGCTCCTTTGCAAAATTGTGTTTCCAACATCATTTAGCCCAACGACACCAGCCTTTCAACAGCCTACCACCACTCAAGATATGTATGTTCCTCGGTGCAAACCCTTGTTAATGCTCCATCATTGCACCAGTTCATCACCTTGATGTTGGAGTTACATCCCTGAAGCGCTCTGCTGCTCTACTTCTTTCCCCCTTTGCAATGATCCTGAACACCCATCGTTATGACCGTCCATCATCAAGTACTGTCTAATTCTGTTTCTATCTAGTGTTAGGATGTTCAAATGCACAGTGAGCTTTGCAAATACCCCGTGGCCACAGACACAGGCTGACAACGTAATGCTGTAAACAAAATCCTTTCATTACTAACCCCAGTAAAAGGTAATATATGTCCCCAAAAGCATTGAATTTAAAGCATTAGATGCCCCCCAACTTGTCGGCCAATACTGATCAGACATTCTCTGCCACCACACAAACGTGAAATGGGAGGTTAGCACCTGGGATTTTAACTAAAACGAGTGGAGTCCCTCCTGGAAGAGAAGCAGAGACAACGGGCAGGGGTGACAGGTAAGTATGGGAGGCTGGGGCGCGGCCTGCAGCGCTTCCTCAGACCACGGCCTCGATTTCTGATGGCCCAGGAGGCGTAGGGGGTAGTGGAGGCGGCCTCCTGCAAACAAGGGAGGGGGACGAGGGGTGGGTATCCATAACAACTGGCAGCCTCCATGAACAGGCGGCGGTCCGGCCTGGTCCTCGTCCCCATCCCCGAGCTCGCCCCTCGCCCCCCGCCCTGCCCACGGCCCCCTCTCACCGGACACCAGCAGCTCGCCAGCGCCGCTGCTGAACTCGATGGCGTTGACGCAGCCGAAGTGGCCGAGCAGGTCCTTCTTGAAGAGGTTCCTGCAGCCCGACAGGCGCTGGCGCTGGAAGCCCTCCTTGAGGAAGCGGTCGCCGCTCAGCGCCCGGCGGCCCAGGAACCGCAGCAGCGGCCCCGGCCCCGGCTCAGGCCCAGGGCCCGGCTGACAGTGGCCCAGCTCCCGCATCGCTCCACTCCACTCCAGTCCAGTCCAGTCCGCTCACTCGCCCTCGCCGCCGCCGCCGCCGCCACCGCCACCTCCCCACATCAACGCGGCTCCCTGCAGCGGATTAACGGCAGCCGCGGCCCGACATCGACACAGACGCTGCAGTGCAGCCGCCTCCTCCTCCGCCTCCTCCTCCTCCTCCTCCTCCTCTCTGACCAGCCGCTCCTCACCCTTCTGAACTGGAAGTGGATGATGCCCCTGGGCTGGCTTCAACACTTGCTAAAATCACAGCCACAGCCAACACCGTTTACAACGTTGCCCGTGGCTCGCAATTTTACTCTCTCTCTCCCTCCCCCCGAAAATAAAACCCTTTTCCAGAACAAACTTATCACCGCGCTCATAAATAACGCCGCCTGCTTCTGTAGAATCAGGGATGTCAACTTCTGGGGGTGGGATTCACCCAGAAGAATGTGTGAGACTGATCACATGCCACTTGGGTATAGGCAGAGTTTAATGATCATATCTTTGAAACAAATACATATTTTAAGTGGAGAACTTTGTGTGTTGTCTTTTGCAACATCTAAAAAAATGCTGCTTTTGCATCTGTGACCCATGTTTTGCTTTCTTGTCCATAACTAATCTTTCATACATAAACATCCCTGCTGGCAGTTACAGTGGAGAGAGAAAAATACTTAACATCTCCTATGTCATCAACACAAACATGTTTTTACTCAGCAGATTTCCAGCATTTTCTGTTTTTATTTTGGATTTACAGCAATAGACAATAGACAATAGACAATAGGTGCAGGAGTAGGCCATTCAGCCCTTCGAGCCAGCACCGCCATTCAATGCGATCATGGCTGATCACTCTCAATCAGTACCCCGTTCCTGCCTTCTCCCCATACCCCCATACCCCCTCACTCCGCTATCCTTAAGAGCTCTGTCCAGCTCTCTCTTGAAAGCATCCAACGAACTGCCTCCACTGCCTTCTGAGGCAGAGAATTCCACACCTTCACCACTCTCTGACTGAAAAAGTTCTTCCTCATCTCCGTTCTAAATGGCCTACCCCTTATTCTTAAACTGTGGCCCCTTGTTCTGGACTCCCCCAACATTGGGAACATGTTTCCTGCCTCTAATGTGTCCAATCCCCTAATTATCTTATATGTTTCAATAAGATCCCCCCTCATCCTTCTAAATTCCAGTGTATACAAGCCCAATCGCTCCAGCCTTTCAACATACGACAGTCCCGTCATTCCGGGAATTAACCTAGTGAACCTACGCTGCACGCCCTCCATAGCAAGAATATCCTTCCTCAAATTTGGAGACCATTTAATCACTTCTGCTTTGCATTCTTCATACACCTTTACCTTTGCTTGTCAGCCTCATTATCTCACTTCTAAATATATATATTTTTTTATTTTTTGCTTTTTTTTTTACACAGAACACCAACAAATAGTACAGGACAGTACAAGACATATATAACCCCCCCCCCCCTCCCCATCCCCAAGGCTAAAAAAAACCAAAAAACAAGAAAAGAAAAAAAACGAGTCCGTGTGTTCAAATGTTACATGTTAGCAACAACAGCATACAAATATAAAAAAATGATTATGACTGTGTAGACAATATTTTCAGATAAAGGAAAAATCTTTAATAAAATCTATAAAAGGGTTCCAGGTCAGAGCGAAGTTTCTGCGGGCCTTGCGCCATCTTTTCCAGAGGTAAAAAGGAGAGCACCTCCTTTAACCACTGAAAAAAGGATGGAGCTTTTTTTGACTTCCAGTTAAAAAGAATAAGCCTGCGAGCAAGCAATGATGCAAATGCTAAAGCATTTGCTTGTAGATTTGTAAGCTTACAGTTTGGGGGTGGTATTTCCAAAGTTAGCTGTGTGCAAATCAGGATTTATAGTCTGCAGATATGGGAGAATACCTCAAATATATTTCCCCAGTAGCTGTTGAGAGAGGGACATGTCCAGAACATGTGTCCTACAGAGGCTGGGCTATGGCCACATCTAGGGCAGCCAGGGTCTGTAATAGAAAAGATTCTGGCAAGTTTGTCTCTTGAATAATGAAGACGGTGGAGCACTTTAAATTGGATCAACCCATGGTGTATACACAGCGACGAGGTGTGTATACGAATTAAGCTCTCTCGCCACGCCTCATCAGAAAGCTCTACACCCAGGTCCCTCTCCCATGCCATTTTTGTTTTGTCCCAGGTAGCTTTGCTAAAACAGTGTTTCCCTCATTTCCTCATCTGTCCACTAAGAGCCAATAAGACACTATTCTGGAGCTGGACCCCTTTGACAGGAAACGTGTTTCAACAATTTACACATTAATACAGGAATTAAAACTATCTCACTTCTAATGAAAATTCATTAACCTCAAAATTTAACTCTCCATAAAGGAAAATGTATTACAGATCATAAATGGCACATTATAATGCTTTCAGGCAACTGAACCATCCTCCCAACAACTACAGAGCCGTCCTGAGCCACTATCAACCTCATTGGAGACCCTCGGACTATCTTTAATCGGACTTTACTGGACTTTATCTTGCACTAAACGTTATTCACATTTTTCCCTTTAAGATATCTGTACACTGTGGATGATTCAACTGTAATCAGGTATTGCCTTACCATTGTCTTGCATGGTTAGCATGCAACAAAAGCGTTTCACTGTACCTTGGTACATGTGACAAACAAAACTAAAAATTGACACAGCTGGTGGAGCTGCTGCCTAACAGGTCCAGTGGCCCAGATCTGGGGCTGTGAGGCTTGGCTCGACCAGCTGCGCTTCTCAGTATTCGGAAAATGACTTTGGATTCACTTAATTTTAAACTACTGTTTAAGAAAATCTATCAATAATATGCGTTAATCGCAAGAGGTTTCCTGACTTTGAATATAGTAGGAATATAACTGTGACGTATTCAACTAATGGTTATATTATAGACATAGGGTCATTTTGGTATCCAGGAAGCAAACTTCCAATGGTCCATTGCAAGGTGGTGAATACATGAATTTATTTAATTGAGTCTGGAAATGACAAATACGTAGATACAGATTTGGTGCTCTGGGGATCATCTTAATGAGAGAGACGAGAAAGAATCAGACATTGAGTACAGCATGGTTTAACCCGAAACAGACCAAGGAAGGGGATAGACAGGCAAAATCTTTTCCCCAGAGTGAAATTTATTAAAAAAAACTAGAGGGCATATGTTTAAGTGGCTCAATGTCATCTGTTAGTTTCCCTTTATGGAGGTTGGTGAAATTCTTTGCCAGGTGCACACGAGTGACGTCTCCATTCTCCAAAGGAAGTTGAAGCTGCTCCTCCGTGATGCAATCTGAATGATTGATTATGTTAAGTGGTTTGTTTGAATGACGATGACTTTGACATTCCCATCATTACATTGTTAATTCAGAAACAACGGTTCTGAACTTAAAGAAAGGTAACTTTGAGGGCATGAGACGTGAATTGGCCAAGATAGACTGGCAATTGATTCTTAAAGGGTTGACGGTGGATATGCAATGGAAGGCATTTAAAGACTGCATGGATGAACTATAACAATTGTTCATCCCAGTTTGGCAAAAGAATAAATCAGGGAAGGTAGTGCATCCGTGGCTAACAAGGGAGATTAGGGATAGTATCAAAACAAAAGATGAAGCGTACAAATTAGCAAGAAAAAGCAGCCTACCAGAGGACTGGGAGAAATTCAGAGTCCAGCAGAGGAGGACAAAGGGCTTAATTAGGAAAGGGAAAATAGATTATGAAAGAAAACTGGCAGGGAACATAAAAACTGACTGCAAAAGCTTTTATAGATATGTGAAGAGAAAAAGATTAGTTAAAATAAATGTGGGTCCCTTGCAGTCAGAAACAGGTGAATTGATCATGGGGAACAAGGACATGGCAGACTAATTGAATAACTACTTTGGTTCTGTCTTCACTAAGGAAGACATAAGTAATAGACAATAGACAATAGAAAATAGGTGCAGGAGAAGGCCATTCGGCCCTTCGAGCCAGCACCGCCATTCAATGTGATCATGGCTGATCACTCTCAATCAGTACCCCATTCCTGCCTTCTCCCCATACCCCCTGACTCCGCTATCCTTAAGAGCTCTATCTAGCTCTCTCTTGAATGTATTCAGAGAATTGGCCTCCACTGCCCTCTGAGGCAGAGAATTCCACAGATTCACAACTCTCTGACTAAAAAAGTTTTTCCTCATCTCTGTTCTAAATGGCCTACCCCTTATTCTTAAACTGTGGCCCCTGGTTCCGGACTCCCCCAACATTGGGAACATGTTTCCTACCTCTAACGTGTCCAACCTCTTAATAATTTTATACGTTTCGATAAGATCCCCTCTCATCCTTCTAAATTCCAGTGTATACAAACCTAGTCGCTCCAGTCTTTCAACATATGACAGTCCCGCCATTCCGGGAATTAACCTAGTAAACCTACGCTGCACGCCCTCAATAGCAAGAATATCCTTCCTCAAATTTGGAGACCAAAACTGCACACAGTACTCCAGGTGCGGTCTCACTAGGGCCCTGTACAACTGCAGAAGGACCTCTTTGCTCCTATACTCAACTCCTCTTGTTATGAAGGCCAACATTCCATTGGCTTTCTTCACTGCCTGCTGTACCTGCATGCTTCCTTTCAGTGACTGATGCACTAAGACACCCAGATCACGTTGTACGTCCCCTTTTCCTAACTTGAAACATTCAGATAATAATCTGCCTTCCTATTCTTACCACCAAAGTGGATAACCTCACACTTATCCACATTAAACTGCATCTGTCATGCATCCGCCCACTCACACAACCTGTCCAAGTCACCCTGAACCTCATAGCATCTTCCTCACAGTTCACACTGCCACCTAGCTTTGTATCATCGGCAAATTTGCTAATGGTACTTTTAATCCCTTCATCCAAGTCATTGATGTATATTGTAAATAGCTGCGGTCTGTAAGGGGTTTCTGCGCCGAGCATTCGCCCGACCTAAGGTCCCCGTGCCTTGCTCTGATCCCTTGACCAGGCCGCGCACACTGGTTCCCCGTGAGTGGTTCGACCCACTCACCCCCTACGGTTCTAGACACTGGACTTAGATGCAGGAGCGTTTATAGTGCAGAAAATTCAACCAGACCAGATTTGAAGACCAGGGTATAAATGGAAAAGGCTTTTATTGAGCGCTTGGGACTATTGTCCATGAATACTTATACAGTTCTATAAGACATATCTATAAGACACATACCGAATTACATGAATACTTTTGACTATGAATTCTAAAACGCACAGTTCTACAAGACATATACACGACTGTAAGATGGGGAACGTACGACACATCGCAAAATTGACCAACACATATTCCTTTACACACCCACGTTTATTCAAACCACCCTCCCCTCTACACTAAACTATGTCCAGGATATGCAGGATCGGGGTACATGCTCACCATGGGGCTATTACTGGGGTTACTGGCTGTTCGTGCTGCTTCTCCGCTGCTTTCCGTGAGGGTCGTGCTTGTCCCCTGAGTTTCTTCCTTCCGTTTCTTGCGTTCCTTGCAGGTTTTCTTGCAGTATTTCTTCTCGAGTTGCGTGCCGGTTCCTCTCTCTTGCACTTCGCTTCTTCTTGCCTGTCTTTTCTTCCTCCTGCATCCGTTTGACTTCTGCCTTGCATCAGTTTAAAACCCAAAAGTCGTGGCCAGTTATACTATTCTGACCCGTCCTATCTCCCGCCAGATCTCGGGATCTCTTTGTTTAAAAGATATGTATTGAGTTTTCTCTCTGATCTGCGCTTATGTCCGGGGGTACCGGGGATGGCCAGACGGTGTTAATTGGTATTTCGTTGCGAGGTGATGGGTTTAATTGGTTTCCCATCACCTACCAGGTAGTTTTCTATAGGCTATTGTGCCCCCTTAACGAGATTAACTGTGTAGGTTGGCTTGGGGCATTGTGAGTATGCTGATGTCAGCACCCCAGTGTCTGGACTTCGACCTGGTTTCGCAGGTTTCTGCATGGCCAATACCCATCCATTGTTATGGCCGTGGATTTCATATCATATCATATCATATATATACAGCCGGAAACAGGCCTTTTCGGCCCTCCAAGTCCGTGCCGCCCAGTGATCCCCGTACATTAACATTATTCTACACCCACTAGGGACAATTTTTACATTTTACCCAGCCATTTTACCTACATACCTGTACGTCTAGACTGGGCTGTAAGGTTTTTACTTTTGTGGCTAGTCACGAGGTCCTGCAGCCATCTTAGGACCCACAGATAGTGACATCCCTTGGTAAACTGACCGCAGCCTTTCTCCGCTATCAGCCCCAGTCTCCCGTTTAAAATGTCCAAACTGCAGCTCTTTGGTTTGGTGTTGCTTGCAGAATGAGGGAAAACTTCTCAAATCTTACAGTCCCTCCTGTTGATTTGCATAACTCCAGCTTATCGAATCAATTAAATAATGTGGTTGAGCAATGTTTTCCCGATTCTCCACATCCAGACCCCTGAGGTTTTAACTAACTAGTGTTCCATTGCGAACGTACAGTCCCCATCTTTTAGGCTGACCTTTACTGCCCGTGTCCCGGGCAAAACTATATTACAAGTATTTACATTTTCATGTCAGACATATACACCTACACCTTGTCCCAGGCCGATGCCTCCGCCATCCTCCTACTGGTGTCAGCTTTAATGTAGGACATGAAAACAACACAACAGCAAAACGATACATTTTGTACATTCCTTCACAATCATTCTTTATACAATTTTGAAAAAGGACAATGCAAAACACATTTCACTCGGTGCGGAGGGGGCCCGTCCTCCTAGCAGCTTGCGGCTGGGTCCTGCTCGCCCACCCGCACGTCAGCGATACCTCGAACCCCACATACACATATAGATCCCCTCATCCGGTTCCCACCATTTGTCCCAACACACACTCAACTGTTCTTTAGTCCCAGAAATAGTTCTGTGAGTGTCGTTGTCAAGTCTCTCCCACTCAACAGTGGAGTTGGCCATTGTCCTGCTCGTTTTCCTCAGCTACCACCGCCTGCTCGCGGGGACCTTTCCCGTGCATACCAGGCAGATCCTTTTGCCAACGGTGGCGCTTACCCTTTGGGCGATGATCTTGACTCTCGGGCACAATAACGAAGTGTCCCGATAAGCAAAGCCTGAGGCGCTGGAATACTCTGAAGAGTTCGATCCCAGCCACCCCGGCCACCGGCCTTCATGGAAGTGAACTGCGGTCTCCTCCGTTTCTCTCCTTCCAGTCCCATCGGTCGCGATGGGAGCCGTGTCCCCGGAGCAGCCGTAAATGATGATGTCCTTGGTGCGGCCCCGATAGGCCCACCCACATCCGATCGCCGTGGCAACGATCCACCATATGAGTGCCTCCTTCCACTCCAGAAAAACAGATAAAATATGGTATAGCCAGCCTCTTGGGGAGCGCTTGGCTTTGTTAACGCCTCTGCGGGCGGGTCTCTTGACCCCCAGCCTGCACCCCACACCCACACATCCTGGACGCATCAACTTTATTTACAACTATCCCCACAAAACTTATCTATATTACCTAATCCTTATCTATCTAAAATATAATACAGCGCCGCCTTCCCAGGGCGGCTCAGCTAATCCCTGTCAGGGCTGCAGCGGGTCGTCTCCTGCGGCTGCACCACGCTGTCTCCCACCTTTGATCCTCCGCAGCCTGTCGCTGCCTGGCGGGGGCTAAACCTCCTCTGAAACGTTAGCTCCCTCCTCCTCACTTGGCTCCGGTACCTCGGGGCGTGATTGACCTCTGGCCAAAACTTTCTAGGTTGGGGTCCCCTGCTAGACCTACGGAGAGTCACCTTAGGCACTGCCCCCTGGACAGCCTGGCTGAGGACCGGTTCCTGCCGTGCCGCAGCTCGGGTACCCCCCGCAGCTGCCGACCCTGGCCCGACCTCATCCAGCTCTGCCCCCTTGGTGCTGGGTATACCCGCGGCATCCGACCTCACCCTGCCTGTACCTACAGGTGGTGAGCCTCCGCCCGCTACCCCCGCCTTCCTGGTGCTTGAGTCGGGGACGTTACTGTCGTCCCCCTCCGACTCCTCTTCCTCCATAATGGGATCCAGCCCCTGGTCGAGCTGATCAGGCTCTTCCTCACCTGAATCCCACCCAAAACGCAAGACCCTCCATTCCTGGGGAATGTCCTCCCCCCTCACGCAGGCAACCTTGCCTGTCTGCGTGACCTGCCTCATCCTTGGCTGTGAGTCCCCACTCACAGGGCTGGCCCCTGTGCTTGACCCCTGTGCTCCAGGCTTGTACAATTTACATTGGTTGATATGAAACCACTTAATCCGCCGGGGCATCTTCACGGCGTAGACCATGGGGCTGGCTTTATCTACAATGCTGTAGGGCCCCGTGTAGAGTGGTTCGAAACTACCTACCCTAGCGTAGTTCCGAACCATTACCAGTTCTCCTACCTCCCACTCCTGCAGCTTGCGCGGCTCCAGCAACAGCTTGTTTCCCAGGTGCTGCCTTCCCATGTTCCCAGCCGCCTGCCCGTGGACCTGCTTCAGATGCTCGAAGAGGTTCTGGACAAACCTGTCCCTCTTAACCTCTTCGAGCTGACCCTCCGTGAGCACCGGGGCCAGAACATGGGTGGGAGTGCGCATAACCCTGCCAGTCATCAGCTCGTACGGGGAATATCCCGTGCTCTTAGACTGGCTGGCCCTGATCCCCATGAGGACTAGGGGCAGGACCTCCGCCCATTTTTGGGGAGAGCCCATAGCCTCCTTCCTCAACCTTTCTTTCAGTGTCCGGTTCATGCGCTCCACAATCCCTGATGACTGGGGATTGTGGGCTACGTGCCACTTCCCTTCAATGCCCAGGAGCATGAGGGTGTTCTGCATTACCTGTCTGGTGAAATGACTCCCTTGGTCGGACTCCACAAAACGAGGGAGCCCCCACCGTGAGAACACCTCCCGGACCAGGATCTTAGCAGTACCCAGTGCCGTAGCTGCCTTGCAGGGGAAAGCCTCCACCCACTTTGTGAACACGTCAATGAGGACGAGGCAGTACTTATAGCCTCCTTGGGTGGTGGGCAAGGGCCCGATGTAGTCGATCTGGATCGACTGCCATGGTCCCTCCACCCTCCTGACGTGTCCCATGGGCACTTTCCTTTTCTGGGGGTCTGGGTTATTGGCAGCACAGACGAGGCAGCTGGCACAGAACTCACAGACCTCGTCCCTAAGCCCCGGCCACCATCCCGCCTGCTCTACCCGCTGCCACGTAACCTCCGGTCCAGGGTGCCCTGCCCCTGGACCCTCATGTGCCAGCTGGAGGAACTCCCTCCTGTGCTGCTGTGGCACAACCCACTGTTCGGCATGGAATAGCATGCCTTCTTTTACGGAGAAGGCTGCCTTACCGTAGAGACCCTCTACCTGCTCGCCCTCACTAACAGCTCTGAGGACGGCTTTTAAAGCAGGATCCTGAGCTTGGACGGTCCTCAGGTCCAGAGGCAATGTAACCTTTGGGGTCCTAACGTTACCCTCCTTACCCTGGATCGCTGCTATCTGCCTGTGCCCATAGGGGTCCCAGAAGATGCCACTGCGGGCGCCCTCCTTAGCCAGGGCGTCCGCCTGCTTGTTGCCCTCCCACCGGGGCTCTGTGGCGGAATGGGCCTTCACCTTATGAATAAAAATCTCCCCTTTCTCCCCTACTGCGGCCAAGATCTGCTCTAACAGGGGTTTAACAGTTAAAGGCCTCCCGTCTGAGGAAGTGTATCCGCGACGGGACCAGATGGCCAGGTACTCGGTACATGAATTGCAGGTAAACATACTGTCCGAGCAGATCGTGTACGGGGTTGGGAACGTATCTGGGTGGGTGATAACGTGCGCCACTGCGGACAGCTCGGCCTGCTGCGCGCTCATGATACTGGGGAGCTTAAATTCCACATCCCGTGAGTCGTTCGCCAGCTGACACCGTACTGGAGCCGTCCACATAGATCTCCCGGCCTGTGGGATGGATCCCAGCCCGTAGATCTATGTCGACGTCCCAGACCCCCTCCACGGAACACCGATGGGCCGTTCCGGGATATACTAAATTTGCCGCGAGCTTGGGCTCGCACAGACCTTCAATCTTCAGATTCAGAAAGGAGGAGGGTCCAGCGCGCGATGCGGGCGCTGCTGACAGTCCCATCCTTGATCCTTCCATCCAGAAGCATCTGGGTGGGTTTGTGATGGGTGAGGAGAGTGACTGGAGAGGTTCCTGTGAAGATTAAAGCCCTCTTCACAGCCCAATGCGTGGCTAAAAGGTGCCTCTCGCAATTGGAGAAACTCCTCTCCACATCGGTGAGCACCCTGGAGGAGTACACCACTGGTCGCAGCCTACCGTGCCGTTCCTGCAGCAGCACGGCACTCAGGCTGTCCCCACTGGCTGCCACCTCCAGAGAAAACCCTTTCTCCCCATCTATGGCTCCTAAGGCTGGTGCGGTTTGCAGATCCCCTTTCAACTTCTCGAACGCGGCCTGGCAACCCTCATCCCAAGCCCACTCCACTCCCTTGTGTAGGAGTCGGAGTAGCGGGGCTGCGGTGGCCGCGTAGTCCTCGATGAAGTCTCTGCAATACCCGGTCAGTCCCAGGAAAGACCTCACACCCGTTACTGTACAGGGAATCGGCAACTCCTGCACTGACTCCCTCCTAGCCTGATCTATAGCCCTTTCCCCGGCGAGGATGGTCAGACCCAAGAATTTTATCTCTGCCAGACCGAACCGTGCCTTCTTCGGGTTTATCTTAAAACCCTTCCTAGCCAGCAGCTCTAGCAGCTCGGCCAGCAGTGGACCATGCTCCTCCTTTGTGTCTGTGAACAGGAGGAGGTCGTCCACATACTGCACGACCTGGTGGCGCTGGCTAAACTCCCTCAGGCTATCCGCCATGCACTGGTGAAAAATGCTGGGGCTGTTGTGGAAACCCTGTGGTCAGCAGTTCCAGGTATACTGTTGCCCTTTAAAAGTAAAGGCAAACTTGTACTGGTCCTCCCGCCGCAGCGGAATGGACCAAAACCCATTGGAAATATCCAGCACCGTGAACGTGGTCGCGGATGCTGGGATATTTCCTATGAGGTCGGCAACTGCTGCCACCGTGGGTGCGCAGGCGGGGATATTACTGTTGAGGACCCGGTAGTCCACCGTGGCCCTGCATGAGTTATCCGGTTTCCTAACCGGCCACAATGGAGAGTTCACGTGTGTGGCTATCGGCCTCAGTACGCCCTGCTGCACCAGTGAAGATATGGCTATCTCCAAATCGGGTTCCGCCTCCTTGGGGAAATTGTACTGCCTCTGGGGTCTGGTCATGGGGTCCCCGTCTATGCTGACCTCGAACCCCACTACCCCACCACAATCGTGTTTGTGGGTCGCAAACGCGTTCAGGTTGCTCCCCACACACTCTTGTAGTTCGGCCGGGACCTCCGCCACCATGCACTCGAGGTCGTAACCCTCGGGCAGCTTCATGGTGCACAGAGTCCCTTTCCCCTCCTTTCCCCTAATAACCATTATCTCACCCTTACCGCCCTTGTCCACCCAAAGGCAGTGGTTCCGTAAGTCCATAAGGATCCCATGGCTTACTAAAGAATCGGATCCAATGATCCCCTTTCCACCCCCTTCTGTCCACTTCATCAGGATACACTCCCATGTGGTATGGAGTGCCCCCAAATGAACGGACAGCGGGATGGAGCGTGCGCCAGCCTGTTCCTTCCCTGTGAACCCCGCCAGTGCGAAAGGGACCCCTGTGGACAGGGGAGAGTCAAAGGGTTCCTCTGTGTGGACCACGGTGCATGAAGCCCCCGTGTCCAACAGATAATTGCCCCTTTGCCTCTCCACTACCATCTCCACAAGCGGCCTCTTCCACGCATCGTAGCGGAGAGGACACAGATAGGCAGGCTGCGCGGGCTGATGTCATTGGGGAATGTCCAGTGCCCCCCCGCACCCGGGGAGCCGGTAGCGACTGCCACCTTCCCCTGTGCGGCCATGAGGGACCGCATCACCTCGATCATCGTTTCGATGATCTCGGGCTTAACTGGGACATCGGCGCGCAGGGTGGTGCCAACCCTATCTTCCTTGGTGTGGGCCCTGCAATCCTTCCGCCAGTGCCCCACCTT
Organism: Rhinoraja longicauda; assembly: GCF_053455715.1. Taxonomy (NCBI): domain Eukaryota; kingdom Metazoa; phylum Chordata; class Chondrichthyes; order Rajiformes; family Arhynchobatidae; genus Rhinoraja; species Rhinoraja longicauda. Next base: position 17,595,250 of record NC_135962.1, read on the forward strand.
ACCGCATCTAAAACACTTGGACCGTGCGGTAGGGTTACCCTCCTGTTGCCACCCCTTTTGGGCCGGTGTAGTAGCCTCCGCTACGTGCACCTTCCCTTTTACTAGTCGGGTAGACGTACTCCGGATGTTCCTATACCCTACCGTGAGATGGTCCAAAACCGCCTCCTCTGTACTATTTGTGGGATCAAACCAGGCTTTCGCCTGTTCCCTGACGGCTGCCAGGCTGTTTGACACCAAGCATGGGAGCCACTGGGCTCTCCCATTCCCGACCAGGACATCCCGCGCGGGGACGTGTGGGCAGCTGCTTTGATACACTGTCCACAGTCGCGCCGCAAAAACCCTTGGGGGTTCTCCCTCCATCTGGAGGGTCTTCCCTAATCGGGCAAATGGACCCTCATCGCCCATCCCCAAAACTTCCAGGACCTCGTCCCGCAGGAGATCGTAGGTCCTGGTCCCTCTTTTACTCTCATCTGAGAGGCATTGGAGGATTGAGCTGTCCAGGGAGAACAGCAACAATTTTGCCCGTTCTCCCTCGTCGCAACCGTTGATTGCGGCGGTTTGCTCGACCTCCCTAAAATGCAGTGAAGGGTCCCCTGATTCGGACAATTTCATTACATGCCCAATCATGGCTCTTAACTGCTGGGAGCTGTGGGGCACCACGATCTCGCTTTGAATGGGTCCGGCGTCCCCATTCAGCGCGGTGGGTCCCTGTCTGGTTTCCAGGACCGGGCACATGGGCGCCGGTGCCGAGCCCTCGACCGGGAGCTCCTCTCTCTCTCTCTCCCCTACACTACCCCTTTCCCAGGATGCCTCGTAGCTAGGGGAATTGTGGAGTTTGGGGGCTGAAGCCACCATGGTCTTTCTAGGGACCGGAACCGGGACCTTCGCACCCGCTAGTGACTGGCTCGCTGGGGGGTTCATCAAACAGACCAGCCCGCTTGCTTTATTTAAAGCACCCCGCAGATCCTCTATCTCCTGCAGGCAGGCCCCGTGGTCGGCCCCTTCCGACCTGTCCTCCAAAACCATCTTGTAGGCTGCCCTAACCCCCTTGAGGTTCTCTTCCTGGGTCTCCAGCTGGCGGCTCAGGGAAGCGCACTGCTCCCTGAGCTTGCCCTTACTGCGCATGGCCTCAGTGATCTGGCACTCCATCAGCTCTACCCTGGCCTCGTGGCGGTTGGTCACGACCCGGCGCTCCTTGTTTAAGGAGTCCAGAGCCTCAATCAATTGGTGCCCACCCGCAGCCTTCTCCTCTACCTCCTCAAGAAGGTCCCTGATCTGGGCTGCCTGTGCCACAACCACGCGGTCCAAGAGCTGGACCTGCTTTTTGTAGCAGGTCAGCCAGACCGCCTTTTCTACAGATTTCTTGTGGGCTTTACTGGCCGTCCACCGGATCGCTGCATCCAGTGGGCGCTTGTCCTCTAACAAACCACACATCCATTGTTTGGTGATATTCACCTTGCTAAAAACATAGTCCGCAATGCGCTCGTCCATTACATCCCTAGTTTTAAAATCTTATTCTGGTACACTATCAACCTGCTGCCAGTGTCCCTTCGTGGTCGCCATTATCTGTAAGGGGTTTCTGCGCCGAGCTTTCGCCCGACCTAAGGTTCCCGTGCCTTGCTCTGATCCCTTGACCAGGCCGCGCACACTGGTTCCCCGTGAGTGGTTCGACCCACTCACCCCTTACGGTTCTAGACACTGGACTTAGATGCAGGAGCGTTTATAGTGCAGAAAATTCAACCAGACCAGATTTGAAGACCAGGGTTTAAATGGAAAAGGCTTTTATTGAGGGCTTGGGACTATTGTCCTTGAATACTTATACAGTTCTATAAGACATATCTATAAGACACATACCGAATTACATGAATACTTTTGACTATGAATTCTAAAACGCACAGTTCTACAAGACATTTACACGACTGTAAGATGGGGAACGTACGACACATCGCAAAACTGACCAACACATATTCCTTTACACACCCACGTTTATTCAAACCACCCTCCCCTCTACACTAAACTATGTCCAGGATATGCAGGATCGAGGTACATGCTCACCATGGGGCTATTACTGGGGTTACTGGCTGTTCGTGCTGCTTCTCCGCTGCTTTCCGTGAGGGTCGTGCTTGTCCCCTGAGTTTCTTCCTTCCGTTTCTTGCGTTCCTTGCAGGTTTTCTTGCAGTATTTCTTCTCGAGTTGCGTGCCGGTTCCTCTCTCTTGCACTTCGCTTCTTCTTGCCTGTCTTTTCTTCCTCCTGCATCCGTTTGACTTCTGCCTTGCATCAGTTTAAAACCCAAAAGTCGTGGCCAGTTATACTATTCTGACCCGTCCTATCTCCCGCCAGATCTCGGGATCTCTTTGTTTAAAAGATATGTATTGAGTTTTCTCTCTGATCTGCGCTTATGTCCGGAGGTACCGGGGATGGCCAGACGGTGTTAATTGGTATTTCGTTGCGAGGTGATGGGTTTAACTGGTTTCCCATCACCTACCAGGTAGTTTTCTATGGGCTATTGTGCCCCCTTAACGAGATTAACTGTGTAGGTCGGCTTGGGGCATTGTGAGTATGCTGATGTCAGCGCCCCAGTGTCTGGACTTCGACCTGGTTTCGCAGGTTTCTGCATGGCCAATACCCATCCATTGTTCTGGCCGTGGCTTTGCAGAAACCTAGAGACTGGGCTGTAAGGTTTTTACTTTTGTGGCTGGTCACGAGGTCCTGCAGCCATCTTAGGACCCACAGATTGTGACATCCCTTGGTAAACTGACCGCAGCCTTTCTCCGCTATCAGCCCCAGTCTCCCGTTTAAAATGTCCAAACTGCAGCTCTTTGGTTTGGTGTTGCTTGCAGAATGAGGGAAAACTTCTCAAATCTTACAGGTCCCAACACCAAGCCTTGCGGTACCCCACTAGTCACTGCCTGCCATTCTGAAAGGGACCCATTTATCCCCACTCTTTGCTTTCTGTCTGTCAACCAACTTTCTATCCATGTCAGTACCCTACCTCCAATACCATGTGCTCTAATTTTGCCCACCAATCTCCTATGTGGGACCTTGTCGAAGGCTTTCTGAAAGTTGAGGTACACCACATCTACCGGCTCTCCCCTGTCAATTTTCCTAGTTACATCCTCAAAAAATTCCAGTAGATTAGTCAAGCACGATTTCCCCTTCATAAATCCATGCTGACTCGGAACGATCCTGTTACTGCGATCCAAATGCTCAGCAATTTCGTCTTTTATAATTGACTCCAGCATCTTCCCCACCACTGATGTCAGACTAACTGGTCTATAATTTCCCGTTTTCTCTCTCCCTCCTTTCTTGAAAAGTGGGATAACATTAGCTACACTCCAATCCACAGGAACTGACCCGGAATCTATAGAACATTGGAAAATAATCACAAATGCGTCCACAATTTCTAGAGCCACCTCCTTAAGCACCCTGGGATGCAGACCATCAGGCCCTGGGGATTTATCAGCCTTGAGTCCCATCAGTCTACCCAAAACTTTTTCTGCCTAATGTGGATTTCCTCCAGTTCCTCTGTCACCCTAGGATCTCTGGCCACTAGAACCTCTGGCCACTAGAACATCTGGGAGATTGTTTGTATCCTCCTTAGTGAAGACAGATCCAAAGTACCGATTCAACTCGTCTGCCATTTCCTTGTTCCCCATAATAAATTCCCCTGCTACTGTCTTCAAGGGACCCACATTTGCCTTGACTATTTTTTTCCTCTTCACATACCTAAAAAAGCTTTTGCTATCCTCCTTTATATTATTGGCTAGTTTACCCTCGTACCTCATCTTTTCTCCCCGTATTGCCTTTTTAGTTATCTTCTGTTGCTCTTTAAAAGAGTCCCAATCCTCTGGCTTCCCACTCTTCTTTGCTATGTTATACTTCTTCCCTTTTATTTTTATGCTGTCCTTGACTTCCCTTGTCTGCCACGGGTGCCTCTTACTCCCCTTAGAATCTTTCCTCCTCTTTGGGATAAATTGATCCTGCAACTTCTGCATTATTCCCAGGAATACCTGCCATTGCTGTTCCACAGTCTTCCCTGCTAGGGCCTCCTTCCAGTCAATTTTGGCCAGCTCCTGCCTCATGCCTCTGTAATCCCCTTTGCTATACTGTAATACTGACACCTCCGATTTTCCCTTCTCCCTCTCAATTTGTAGATTAAAACTTATCATATTGTGGTCACTGCCTCCTAATGGCTCTTTTACCTCAAGTCCCCTTATCAGGTCATGTTCATTACATAACACTAAATCCAGAATTGCCTTCTCCCTGGTAGGCTCCAGTACAAGCTGTTCTAAGAATCCATCTCGGAGGCACTCCACAAACTCTCTTTCCTGGGGTCCATTACCAACCTGATTTTCTCAGTCCACCTGCATGTTGAAATCCCCATGACCACCGTAGCATTACATTTGCGACATGCCAATTTTAGCTCCTGATTCAACTTGCACTCTATGTCGAGGCTACTGTTTGGGGGCCTGTAGATGACTCCCATTAGGGTCTTTTTACCCTTACAATTCCTCATCTCTATCCATATTGATTCTACATCTCCTGATTCTATGTCACTCCTTGCAAGGGAGTGAATATCATTCCTTACCAACAGAGCTACCCCGCCCCCTCTCCCCACCTGCCTGTTTTTTCTGTACGTTGTGTACCCCTGAATATTCAGCTCCCAGCCCTGGTCCTCTTGTAGCCATGTCTCAGTGATTCCCCCAACATCTGCCGGAAATAGCAGGGGACCGGGGGTCAAATGAGATGGAGGAACTGAGTGAAATCCAGGTTAGTCGGGAAGTGGTGTTAGGTAAATTGAATGGATTAAAGGCCGATAAATCCCCAGGGCCAGATAGACTGCATCCCAGAGTGCTTAAGGAGGTAGCCCCAGAAATAGTAGATGCATTAGTGATAATTTTTTAAAACTCTTTAGATTCTGGAGTAGTTCCTGAGGATTGGACGGTAGCTAATGTAACCCCACTTTTCAAAAAGGGAGGGCGAGAGAAAACGGGGAATTACAGACCAGTTAGTCTAACATCGGTAGTGGGGAAAATGCTAGAGTCAGTTATTAAAGATGGGATAGCAGCACATTTGGAAAGTGGTGAAATCATTGGACAAAGTCAGCATGGATTTATGAAAGGTAAATCATGTCTGACGAATCTTATAGAATTTTTCGAGGATGTAACTAGTAGAGTGGATAACGGAGAACCAGTGGATGTGTAATATCTGGACTTCCAGAAGGCTTTCGACAAGGTTCCACATAAGAGATTAGTATGCAAACTTAAAGCACACGGCATTGTGGGTTCAGTATTGATGTGGATAGAGAACTGGCTGGCAGACAGGAAGCAAAGTGTAGGAATAAACGGGTCCTTTTCAGAATGGCAGGCAGTGACTAGTGGGGTACCGCAAGGCTCAGTGCTGGGACCCCAGCTATTTACAATATATATTAATGATTTGGACGAGGGGATTGAATGCGACATCTCCAAGTTTGCGAAGCTGGGGGGCAGTGTTAGCTGTGAGGAGGACGCTAGGAGGCTGCAAGGTGACTTGGATAGGTTAGGTGAGTGGGCAAATGCATGGCAGATGCAGTATAATGTGGATAAATGTGAGGTTATCCACTTTGGTGGCAAGAACAGGAAAGCAGACTATTATCTGAATGGTGGCCGATTAGGAGAAGGGGAGATGCAACGAGACCTGGGTGTCGTGGTACACCAGTCATTGAAAGTAGGCATGTAGGTGCAGCAGGCAGTGAAGAAAGCGAATGGTATGTTTGCATTCATAGCGAGGGGGTTTGAGTATAGGAGCAGGGAGGTTCTGCTGCAGTTGTACAGGGCATTGGTGAGACCACACCTGGAGTATTGCGTACAGTTTTGGTCTCCTAATCTGAGGAAAGACATTCTTGCCATAGAGGGAGTACAGAGAAGGTTCACCAGATTGATTCCTGGGATGGCAGGACTTTCATATGAAGAAAGACTGGATAGACTCGGCTTGTACTCGCTGGAATTTAGAAGATTGAGGGGGGATCTTATAGAAACTTACAAAATTCTTAAGGGGTTGGACAGGCAAGATGCAGGAAGATTGTTCCCGATGTTGGGGAAGTCCAGAACAAGGGGTCACAGTTTAAGGATAAGGGGGAAGTCTTTTAGGACCGAGATGAGAAAGTTTTTTTTCACACAGAAAGTGGTGAATCTGTGGAATTCTCTGCCACAGAAGGTAGTTGAGGCCAGTTCATTGGCTATATTTAAGAGGGAGTTAGATGTGGCCCTTGTGGCTAAAGGGATCAGGGGTATGGAGAGAAGGCAGGTACGGGATACTGAGTTGGATGATCAGCCATGATCATATTGAATGGCGGTGCAGGCTCGAAGGGTCGAATGGCCTACTCCTGCACCTATTTTCTATGTTTCTATCATTACAAAAATGACATCCCCAATGACATTGCACAAAGATGATACCCACTCATAACTTATCAACAGGACATGGCAGCATTATGGCAGAGTTAGCAAGGAACCTTGGAGATTAAGAAGTTGAAATGACATCTTGTACAAAAAAGTTTATTTATTTATTATCAATGACACAGAAAAATAATTTAACTGCTTGGAATTATCAGGAAAGCAATAAAATCAACCATAACTTTGAACATGATATACTTGTGGATAAAAATCAATCCTTACATTTGTCTTGAAGATTACAGAATTTCATTCCAGGTATAATTATGAGTACCTCAAATTTTACAATGATAATTAAATAATTGTATGTAGATTGAAATAGATAATCTGAATTTTGCCCCCAGGTAGCAAGATTTGCAGGGACTTGATAATTTACTGAGCTGGCGTTCTAGTTGGTACTAAAAGTTCAGCCTCCAGCCTTTATGGCATAAAATGATGTTAAGTTAAAGGAGTCAAATGAATCATTGATTTTATTTGAAGTTACCCCAGGAAAGCTTCTTGTTGAATATCACAGTGCAATTAGAACGATGAGAAAGAAACGTGAGCTCCCTCGACGAAGTTCTTGTAATTCATCATCGTATTCAAATTGCAACAAGAATGTATTTGCAGTGTTAACATTGCACAGCTGTACCGTGGTTTCTTCATTTGCTACCTTTTACCCTCTAATTGTTCAGGGTTTTTTTGAGAAATGATTGAACTTTTGGCCACATGTCTTCCTGAGCAAATGCATGTGCTTTGGCATTGCCGCCCCACATTGTGCACATGTGTACCACAGAGTGGTAGGAGGCATAGCAGAAGGGGAAATATGGGGGTTCCAAATAGTGCCCAGCTCCTGGGTAAGTCAGAAGATCAAACTTTTTATTGCCATGTTTTTTCATTCTTTTTATGGCTTCATTAGCATACTTTGTGCTTTTCCAGTTCTTATCTTCATCTCCAACCACAAACAGGATGGTGCCCTTAGCTTTTTCAACTGGGATCAAACTTTCCTTGTTAACTTCATTCATGACTTCTACGATATTAGCAACGCCTGAATCCTCGATCCACATTCGGCTTAAGGAATAACCCACCCCTGCAGAAATCACTTTGTTTTTGTAATGCATTCCAATTAAGGCACTTGCATTGCATCCATTGATAACGACAGCGGCTCTCACATCTGGTAGAAAGGTAGCCATCGAGAGAACCACATCTCCACCTTTTGATATTCCCACTGCTCCAATGCCAGGACGTTTCACCTGCAAGACATTTCCAAAACATTACGCCATGGCAACAAACATTTGATTGTCTTTTAACAGCAAGATGTTGAACCAGAAAGAAGTAAGCCATGGATTTTATGATTCTGCATTCTGCCTGTATCGGGCAAACACATTGCAGGTATTCAGCAGGTTACAGCAGGATTCCCTTCTTGAGAGCGGTTCGTAACTTGAACAATTGGCAAGTTGGAAATGTGGCCATGAGCCAAGTTGCCACAGAGCAGAAGATACCTGTTGCCCTGTTGAGATATTTAAATACTTTGAATAAATTTGATTTTGATATCAATACTCACAGGACTTCACTAATTACACCTCGCCAATAAAAACACCTGCCCTCCATCCCCGCTTCTGCATTCTGCAACTCAGGCAATTTCATCACAGGTCATTAATTTTCCATCAATTCTACAAGCTTTTACTTTCACGAAAAAACCAAGATACATTATTAAATGTCTTTCAATGTCCTTATTACAAATGTTACGCTGCTCCTCAACTGTGATTGCATGAAATAATTTTTAAAGTCACCCTCATAAACTAATATACTTAATTCTCAGTCCTGACTGTCTTGTGGTCATGTTTCAGTCGTGACTGTAATTACTTTTCCTGTAATTTGAATTTAAGCCTTCAGTTTCACGTGTTCCTTATACTCTGAATAAATGTCTGTTTAAATGTTAACATTGCTGCTCTCTCATTATCACCCGGCCTGTAGTGTCAATAGTGCACTTTCTGACAATTATCTCCAAATCCGTGTTTTTAATTTTTATTACATGTGTTCTTTCCATTTAAAATACTCATAATTACCTTATATACTGCTAAAATCCTGGCTCTTGCCCTGATTAACTAAGGCCAATCATAATATCGTGCCAATCATAATGTGTAGGAAGGAACTGCAGATGCTGGTTTACACCAAAGATAGACACAAAATGCTGGAGTAACTCAGTGGGTCAGGCAGCATATCTCGGAAAAAGGAATAGGTGATGTTTTGGGTCGAGACCCTTCTTTTCACCCTTCTTCAGTCTCGACCCAAAACATCACCAGTTCCTTTACTCCAGAGATGATGCCTGACGTGATGAGTTACTCCAGCATTTGGTGTCACGTTAGCCTAATTCCTTGCTTGCCAGTATTGCTGCTTGTGTCCCATGAATGGTAACACCTGTTTTTCATATTGGTAATGTGTCTACTCCCCTAATTTGCTTGCACTCACATGGCTCAAGCAAATGAGGCGGAAGTGGCGGCGCCTAACGGCTGCGGCTCGCTAGCAGTCTGTTCGTCTTTTTTCCTTTTTTTTTTGTTGTGTGTCGGTGTTGGGATGGTTTTTGTTTTTTTTTGGTTGTGTATGTGTGAGGGGTGGTGGTGTTGTTGGTGGTGTGGGTGGGGGGGTGGTGGTGTGGGTGGGGTGGGGGAAACCTTTCTCTTTTAGGTCTCTTCCTCACGGCGCGGGGTGCGGCTCGGCCGCGGGGCCTTCCATCGCCCGGTGCGGCTCGGCCGCTGGACTTAACATCGTCCGGTGCGGCTCGGCCGCTGGACTTAACAGTGCCCGGTGCGGCTCGGCCGCGGGGCCTAACATCGCCCGGTGCAGCTCGGCCGCGGGACTTTACATCGCCCGGTGCGGCTCGGCCGCGGGGCCTAACATCGCTGGTGCGGCTTGGCCGTGGGACTTAACATCACACGGTGCGGCTCGGCCGCGGGGCCTTCCATCGCCCGGTGCGGCTCGGCCGCTGGACTTAACATCGCCCGGCGCGGCTCGGCCGCGGGGCCTAACATCGCTGGTGCGGCTCGGCTGCTGGACTTAACATCGCACGGTGCGGCTCGGCCGCGGGACTTAGCTGTGCACGGCTCGGCCGCGGGGCCTTCCATCGCCCGGTTCGGCCGCGAGACGTTTCAGCGCCCGGTGCGACTCGGCCGCGGGGACTTCCATCCCCTTGCGGGGACTGTGCGGGTCGGTCGGGGACGAGCTGTCTGTCCGTGGGCGTGGGGAAGAGAGTGGAAGTTTTGTTGCCTCCATCACAGTGAGGGGGTGTTTGGAGTCACTGTGATGGACGTTTGTGTTGGGGTCTTGTGTTCTTTTTTGTGTATGACTGCTATGTAATTTCGTTCGGTACCTTGGTACCGAATGACAAATAAAGCTCTGTTGAACTGTTGAAGTCATAACTCCTTAGATTCTGTCTTTAATTTATTTCCTGGTAAACTTCAATCAAAATTTCCGGCTTGTTTCCCAATGTGACAATAACCACAAGATATCATCACCGATCTTGCCCCACTCCCATTCTCACAATCTCCAAAACCTCCCCGCCTTTCCAAACACTTTCAAGCAGATTGAGATGTCCCCCATTCTGGCATTTGGATAGTGACACAACAGGTTGATCCTGCTTATCAAGATTAGCGACTGTGCCATTAATTATTGATATTGACACCCAAGGATTAACCAGAGTATAGCACACAGGATACAAGAATATATTACATGCACAGAATACAATTAATTATCTATATCTCTATTCCCTTTGGCACAAATAACGTGAATGTGTAATCAATAGTTGCATGATCTTATTAGTATGCTGATCCAACTAAACTTGTCACCACTGTGACCAGTCACAACTTAATTCCTTTTAGACTGCCTGTTTTGGCAGTGAGTGTAGGAAGGAACTGCAGATGCTGGATTACACTGAAGATAGCCACAACATGCTGGAGTAACTCAGCGGGTCAGGTAGCATCTCTGCAGAAAAGGAATAGGTGACGTTTCAGGTCGAGACCCTTCCCCAGACCGGCTGCTTTGGCAGAGCTTTGGTGGGATGAATGGCCTTCTTCCATGCTATTCTTAATTCCAAGTTATTCCCATCCTGTATTTATCCTAATCTTCTTTATTGCATTTGCAATTAAGTGCTTGGTAAGCAACTACAGAGTTAATATATTCCTTTATTCGTCCCACACCGGGGAAATTTACAGTGTTACAGCAGCAAAGTGGATAGCAAGAGATCATTCATTATAAATAAGGTAAAGATAAGGATAAATTGTCATCAGTTTACTGTGTATTCCTTAACTGTTACTGTTGACTCGTCTGCTGGGAGCAGTGCTGGTTGTGCAGTCTCACAGCAGCGGGAAGGAAGGACCTCCTATATCTCTCCTTCACGCACTTGGAAAACAATGTGCAATGAGCATCTGCTTATTCATTAAGTAAACAACTGCTCATTCAATATCAATTCATTTGCCCATCCCAAAATACCTTTCAATGAGAAAGGGAGTTGAAGGATAGGCATGTGGATGAGAGAGAGAAAATAATTGAAGTATATTAAACAAAAAAACAGGATGTTGCAAACAACCATGATATATAATAATGTACAGAAGTCATGATAACTGTATTATAATGTAAACATATGTCTATGATGTAAAGCTTCCTAATAAATGTAAGAGAACAAAAGCTGAAAATACTCAGCAAATCAAGTAGCATCTGTGGAGAAAGAGTGAAGAAAATCAATATTTTAAGTCAATTACCTTTAATTCATCTTTAATTGTTGATAGATGCTGTTCGGCTAGCTGAGTATTTCTAATATCGATAGTTTCAATTATTATCAAACACATGTTATATAAAGATGACAACGGACATTTATCAGAAGATGACATGAGGGATTTATTTGATGCACTAACTTACCTTTGGATGCTGCTTCAGTAAATTCACAGCTTCTGAAAAATATTCTAAATCCAAGTTTGTCGCACCTTTTGGCAGATCATCATAATTAAGGTAGGCTAACGCCAATGTAATAAAGCCACGGTTTGCCAACAGACTGGCTTTGGACTCACCAACTCCATCATTTATTGTGTTCAAATAAATCACTCCTGGAAAGGGACCACTTCCTGTAAAATTTCCAGTGGATTAGTTAAGATTATAGAAACAGCATGGAAACAGTCCCTTCAGCCCACCGAGTCCACACAGACCATCGATCACCCGTTCACACTAGTTCTACATTATCCCACTAACCCACTCTTCACACACTAAGGGCAATTTACAGAGGCCAATTAAACCGCACGACTTTGTGATGTGGATGGAAACCAGAGCACCTGGAGGAAACCAAAGGGAAAGTGTGCAAAACCATACAGACAGCACCAGAGGTCAGGATTGAACCCAGGTCTCTGGGGCTGTGAGGCTTGGCTCTACTAGCTGTGCTTGTCAGTAATCAGAATATGACTTGGGTTCACTTAATTTAAGACTACTATTTAAGAAAATCTATCAATGATAATGCGTTAATCCCAAGAGGTTTCCTGACTTTGAATATAGTAGGAATATAACTGTGACGTATTCAACTAATGGTTATAGTATTGACATAGGGTCATTTGGTATCCAGGAAGCAAACTTCCAATGGTTCATTGCAAGGTGGTGAATACATGAATTTATTTCATTGAGTCTGGAAATGACAAATACGTGGATACAGATTTGGTGCTCTGGGGGAAACATAGATCATCTTAATGAGAGAGAGGAGAAAGAATCAGACATTGAGCATAACATGGTTTAACCCGAAACAGATAAAGGGAGGGGCTCGACAGTCAGAATCTTTTCCCCAGGGTGAGATTTATTTTTAAAAACTAGAGGGCATATGTTTACGTGGCTCAATGTCATCTGTTAGTTTCCCTATAACCTCCTTTATGGAGGTTGGAGAAATTCTTTGCCAGGTGAACATGAGTGAAGTCTCCATTCTCCAAAGGAAGCTGCACTTGAGCTCCTCCATGATGCAATCTTTGGCTGCGAGTCTTCGGCGAGGAGGCTGAGGTGAGGAGGATACCATTGTTTTAAGCCAGAGCTGGTTATAGGCACAAGGTGATGGCGGAAAAGTTGGTGCGGTGTGTTTCCTGCAGGATGTGGGAAGACGGGGACGTCGCGGGAGTTTCTGGGAGCTACACCTGCAAGAACTGTGTCCAGGTGCAGCTCCTGAAGGGACGTGTGGTGGAGTTGCAGAGGCAGTTGGATGACCTCAGGGCCATCCGGGAATGCGAGAGTTTCCTCGACAGGACCTATTGTGAGGCTGTCACGCCAAGGGTCCAGGTCGAGCGAAGGTGGGAGACTGTTTCCGGGGGGAGTGGACGTGGACTACAGGAGACCCCGGTGGCTGTGCCTATTGCAAATAGGTATACCCTCTTGGGAACTGTCGGGGCAGAAGACGTTTCCAGTCCGAGTGGCGGACCTGTTGGCAAGGATACTCGACAGGGGAGACCGAAGTCTGGAAGAGCCGTAGTGGTCGGTGACTCCATAGTCCGAGGGACGGACAGAAGATTCTGTGGCAGCAGGAGGGACTTGAGGATGGTCTGTTGCCTCCCTGGTGCCAGGGTTCAACACATCACAGACCGCCTTCAGAAAATCCTAGCGAGGGAAGGCGATCAACCTGAAGTCGTTGTGCACGTGGGCACGAATGACGTCGGGCGGAAGAGGAAGGAGGTGCTACAGCGGGAGTTTAGAGAGTTGGGAAAAACGCTGAGAAGTAGGACGTCGAAGGTGGTTATCTCTGGACTGCTACCGGTACCTCGTGCTGGTGAGGCCAGGAACAGAGAGATAGAGGGTATGAATTTATGGCTGAGGGACTGGTGCAGAGAGCAGGGATTTAGATTTCTGGACCACTGGGATCTCTTCTGGGCTAGGGGTGACTTGTACAAAAGGGACGGGTTGCATCTTAACAGCAGGGGGACAAACATTCTGGCAGGCAGGTTTGCTAGTGTGACACCTGTGGCTTTAAACTAAGTAGTGGGGGGGAGGGGTTAACAAATTGTGAATATGAAGATGAGGTAAAAGGGAATACAGGAGATATTGCAAAAGACTCTCGGAAGAATGGGAACAGAAGTTCTAGAGCGGAAAAGAAATTAAGGGCAGGGCCAATTGTGAACGATGTGAGAGGGGAGGTAAATACAGAAGTTAAAGTGTTGTACTTAAATGCGCGTAGTATAAAAAATAAAGTGGATGAGCTTGAGGCTCAGTTAGTCATGGGCAAGTATGATGTTGTAGGGATCACTGAGACATGGCTACAAGAGGACCAGGGCTGGGAACTGAATATTCAGGGGTACACAACGTATAGAAAAGACAGACAGGTGGGCAGAGGGGGTGGGGTTGCTCTGATGGTAAGGAATGATATTCATTCCCTTGCAAGGGGTGACATAGAATCAGGAGATGTTGAATCAGTATGGATAGAAATGAGAAATTGTAAGGGTAAAAAGACCCTAATGGGAGTTATCTATAGGCCCCCAAACAGTAGCCTCGACTTCGGGTGCAAGTTAAATCAGGAGATAAAATTGGCGTGTCAAAAATGTAATGCTACGGTGGTTATGGGAGATTTCAACATGCAGGTAGACTGGGAAAATCAGGTTGGAAATGGACCCCAGGAAAGAGAGTTTGTAGAGTGCCTTCGAGATGGATTCTTAGAACAGCTTGTACTGGAGCCTACCAGGGAGAAGGCAATTCTGGATTTAGTGTTGTGTAATGATCCTGATCTGATAAGGGGACTAGAGGTAAAAGAGCCATTAGGAGGCAGTGATCACAACATGATAAGTTTTACTCTGCAAATGGAAAGGCAGAAGGGAAAATCGGAAGTGTCGGTATTACAGTATAGCAAAGGGGATTACAGAGGCATGAGGCGGGAGCTGGCCAAAATTGATTGGAAGGAGGCCCTAGCAGGGAAGACGGTAGAACAGCAATGGCAGGTATTCCTGGGAATAATGCAGAGGTTGCAGGATCAATTTATTCCAAAGAGGTGGAAAGACTCTAAGGGGAGTAAGAGACACCTGTGGCTGACAAGGGAAGTCAGGGACAGCATAAAAATTAAGGAGAGGAAGTATAACATAGCAAAGAAGAGTGGGAAGACAGAGGATTGGGACTCTTTTAAAGAGCAACAAAAGTTAACTAAAAAGGCAATACGAGGAGAAAAGATGAGGTACGAGGGTAAACTAGCCAATAATATAAAGGAGGATAGCAAAAGTTTTTTTAGGTACGTGAAGAGGAAAAAAATAGTCAAGGCAAATGTGGGTCCCTTGAAGACAGAAGCAGGGGAATTTATTATGGGGAACAAAGAAATGGCAGACGAGTTAAACCGTTACTTTGGATCTGTCTTCACTGAGGAAGATACACACAATCTCCCAAATGTTCTAGGGGCTGGAGAACCTAGGGTGATGGAGGAACTGAAGGAAATCCACATTAGGCAGGAAATGGTTTTGGGTAGACTGATGGGACTGAAGGCTGATAAATCCCCAGGGCCTGATGGTCTGCATCCCAGAGTACTTAAGGAGGTGGCTCTAGAAATAGTGGAAGCATTGGAGATCATTTTTCAATGTTCTATAGATTCAGGATCAGTTCCTGTGGATTGGAGAATAGCAAATGTTATCCCACTTTTTAAGAAAGGAGGGAGAGAGAAAACGGGTAATTATAGACCAGTTAGTCTGACATCAGTGGTGGGGAAAATGCTGGAGTCAATTATAAAAGACGAAATTGCTGAGCATTTGGATAGCAGTAACGGGATCGTTCCGAGTCAGCATGGATTTACGAAGGGGAAATCATGCTTGACAAATCTACTGGAATTTTTTGAGGATGTAACTAGGAAAATTGACAAGGGAGAGTCAGTGGATGTGGTGTACCTCGACTTTCAGAAAGCCTTCGACAAGGTCCCACATAGGAGATTAGTGGGCAAAATTAGGGCACATGGTATTGGGGGTAGGGTACTGACATGGATAGAAAATTGGTTAACAGACAGAAAGCAAAGAGTGGGGATAAATGGGTCCCTTTCGGAATGGCAGGCAGTGACCAGTGGGGTACCGCAAGGTTCGGTGCTGGGACCCCAGCTATTTACGATATACATTAATGACTTAGACGAAGGGATTAAAAGTACCATTAGCAAATTTGCAGATGATACTAAGTTGGGGGGTAGTGTGAATTGTGAGGAAGATGCAATAAGGCTGCAGGGTGACTTGGACAGGTTGTGTGAGTGGGCGGATACATGGCAGATGCAGTTTAATGTAGATAAGTGTGAGGTTATTCACTTTGGAAGTAAGAATAGAAAGGCAGATTATTATCTGAATGGTGTCAAGTTAGGAGGAGGGAGTTCAACGAGATCTGGGTGTCCTAGTGCATCAGTCAATGAAAGGAAGCATGCAGGTTCAGCAGGCAGTGAAGAAAGCCAATGGAATGTTGGCCTTCGTAACAAGAGGAGTTGAGTATAGGAGCAAAGAGGTCCTTCTACAGTTGTACCGGGCCCTGGTGAGACCGCACCTGGAGTACTGTGTGCAGTTTTGGTCTCCAAATTTGAGGAAGGATATTCTTGCTATGGAGGGCGTGCAGCGTAGGTTCACTAGATTAATTCCCGGAATGGCGGGACTGTCGTATGTTGAAAGGCTGGAGCGATTGGGCTTGTATACACTGGAATTTAGAAGGATGAGGGGGGATCTTATTGAAACATATAAGATAATTAGGGGATTGGACACATTAGAGGCAGATAACATGTTCCCAATGTTGGGGGAGTCCAGAACAAGGGGCCACAGTTTGAGAATAAGGGGTAGGCCATTTAGAACGGAGATGAGGAAGAACTTTTTCAGTCAGAGGGTGGTGAAGGTGTGGAATTCTCTGCCTCAGAAGGCAGTGGAGGCCAGTTCGTTGGATGCTTTCAAGAGAGAGCTGGATAGAGCTCTTAAGGATAGCGGAGTGAGGGGGTATGGGGAGAAGGCAGGAACGGGGTACTGATTGATAGTGATCAGCCATGATCGCATTGAATGGCGGTGCTGGCTCGAAGGGCTGAATGGCCTACTCCTGCACCTATTGTCTATTGTCTATTGTCTATTGAATGATTGATTATGTTGAGTGGTTTATTTGAATGACGATGACTTTGACATTCCCATCATTACAAAAATGACATCCCAATGACATTGCACAAAGATGATACCCACTCATAACTTATTAACAGGACATTGCAGCATCATGGCAGAGTGAGCAAGGAACCTTGGAGATTAAGAAGTTGAAATGACATCCTTGTACAAAAAAGTTAATTTATTTACTATCAATGATACAGAAAAATAATTTGACTGCTTGCGATTATCAGGAATGCAATAAAATTAATCATTACTTTGAACATGATATACTTGCAGATAAAAATCAATCTTTATATTTGTCTTGAAGATTACAGAATTTTCAGTTCAAATGTTATCAGTATCTCAAATTTTACATGGAAAATAATTGTATGTAGATAGAAATAGATAATCTGAATTTTGCCTCCAGGTGACAATTTACACAGAGCTGATAATTTACGGAGCCAGGTTCTAGTTGGTACTTGATGTTCAGCCACAAGCCATTATGAGCCAAAATGATTTAAAGTTAAAGAAATGAATTATTGATTTTACTTGAAGAGGCACACATGGTCACAGCTTTTTTCTGTTGGTGAAAATAAAATAAAAAAACTAGAAGGCATAGTTTTAAACTGAAAGGACAAAGATTAAAGGAGATGTGTGGGGCAAGTTTATTGTTTACGCAGAGGGGAGTGGGTGCCTGGATGGCCTGCCACGGGTGGTGGTGGAGGCTGACACATTAGTGTTTGACCAGCTTTTAGATAGGCACACAGATATGCAAGGAATGGAGGGATATGGTCCTTGTGCTGGCAAATAAGGTTGGTTTATCTTGGCATCATGTTTAGCACAGAAGTTGTGTGCTGAAGAGCCTGTTCCAGTGCTGCACCACTCTATGTTCTAAAGTGTTTCACATCATAAAGGCGACAGAGGTGTGGCAGAAACGTTGTTTGTTGCTTTCAGTGTACAGGTGGAAGCTGATTTTATGGGTGATGCCATGTAGAAGTAGTTAGGTTAGACTGTCCTCACCTGGCACCACTCCTTCCAATAATGGCAGTGATAAAAACAGACAGTACTGGAGCTACTCAACTGTCAACTGTCAGATTCAGGCCAATGACCCTTCATCAGTTCTGGTCAACATGGATGAGTGATGCGGAAAGGCCTTCTTCTGTGCTGTGTAACTCTCTGAATCTACCAGAGAGCTGGTCAATGCACTTCTGGTTGAACAATGAGATGGCATCAGAACTGGGTCTTTCTAAAGTCCGCATGAATAAGATTCAGTTCCTTCCCACCATCCTCATCTTTGGGCACCCAGTGAGTAGGGGAGTGGGCAGATGAAAAGATGTCCTGGTTGGTTTGCTCCTGGGCCTTGCCAAACTGGCCATCCATGGATCACGGTGCCGGCAGAAGAGGGCTCCACCGACTGCCTGCCCCTTTTCCGGGGTTACATCTGTGCCCAGGTGTCCCTTGAGAAAGAACACATAATATCCACAGGCTCCATGGCGGATATCCAGGATCGCTAGGAGGTGATTGTATCCTGGATCAGGATTGTAACATACTATTTATTTAACATTGAGTAATAAGATTACTTGGTGATATTTGGATTATGGTGTGTTGTTACTCTTTTGTAAATATTATTGTAAATAATTGAATAAATTTAGTTTTGATTTTTTTAAATATTCAGTTCTGGTGTTACTGTGTAGTTCTTGGCAGGAAGTCGCTGCTCTGGGTGCAGAGAGAATAAGGGAGGAGGGAAAATGGAAAAGGAGGAGATGGGAGATGGAAGGAGGAGGTGGAGGAGCAAGAGAGGAGGAGGAGCAAGAGAGGAGGAGGGAGAGAGGAGGAGGAAGAGAAGCGGATGAAAGGAGGAAGAAGTGGAAAGGGGGAAGAAAGGAGGAAGAGGAAAGGAGGAGGAAGAGGAAAGGAGGAGGAAGAGGAATGGAAGAGGAAGAGGGAAGGAGGAGGAAGCAGGAAGGAAGGGAAAGAGGGAAGGAAGGGAAAGAGGGAAGGAAGGGAAAGAGGGAAGGAAGGGGAAGTGGGAAGGAAGGGGAAGTGGGAAGGAAGGGGAAGAGGGAAGGAAGGGGAAGAGGGAAGGAAGGGGAAGAGGGAAGGAAGGGGAAGAGGGAAGGAAGGGGAAGAGGGAAGGAAGGGGAAGAGGGAAGGAAGGGGAAGAGGGAAGGAAGGGGAAGGGGGAAGGAAGGGGAAGGGGGAAGGAAGGGGAAGGGGGAAGGAAGGGGAAGAGGGAAGGAAAGGGAAGAGGAAAGGAAGGGGAAGAGGAAAGGAAGGGGAAGAGGGAAGGAAGGTGATGAGGAAAAGGTAAGGAAGGGGAAGTGGAAGAGGTAAGGAAGGGGAAGAGGGAAGGAAGGGGATGAGGAAAAGGTAAGGAAGGGGAAGTGGAAGAGGTAAGGAAGGGGAAGTGGAAGAGGTAAGGAAGGGGAAGTGGAAGAGGTAAGGAAGGAAGGGGACGAGGGAAGAAAGGGGAAGAGAGAAGGAAGGGGAAAAGAAGGGGAAGGGGAAGGAAGGGGAAGTGGGAAGGAAGGGGAAGGGGAAAGGAAGGGGAAGGGGGAAAGAAGGGGAAAGGAAGGGGAAGGGGGAAGGAAGGGGAAGGGGGAAGGGAAGGGGAAGAGAGGAGAAGTGAGGAGGAGGAAGTTAGAAGGAAGGGGAAGTTAAGAGAAGGAGGAGGAAGAAAGGAGGAGGGGGGGAGAAGGAGGAAGAGAGGAAGGAGGAGGGAAGGAGGGAGAGGGGGAGGAAGGAGAGGGGGAGGAGAGGGGAAGGAGGGAGAGGGGAAGGAGGGAGAGGGGAAGGAGGGAGAGGGGAAGGAGGGAGAGGGGAAGGAGGAAGGGGGGAAGGAGGAGGCGGAAGAGAGAATGAGACGAGAGGAGGAAGAGAGAAGGAAGAAGAGAGAAGGAAGAAGAGGGAAGGGGAGGAAGAGGGAAGGGGAGGAAGAGAGAGAAGGGGGAGGAAGAGAGAGAAGGGGGAGGAAGAGAGAGAAGGGGGAGGAGGAGAGAGAAGGGGGAGGAGAATGAGAAGGCCGGGGGAGGAAGAGAGAGAAGGGGGAGGAAGAGAGAGAAGGGGGAGGAAGAGAGAGAAGGGGGAGGAAGAGAGAGAAGGGGGAGGAGGAGAGAGAAGGGGGAGGAGAATGAGAAGGCCGGGGGAGGAAGAGAGAGAAGGGGGAGGAAGAGAGAGAAGGGGGAGGAAGAGAGAGAAGGGGGAGGAGAATGAGAAGGCCGGGGGAGGAAGAGAGAGAAGGGGGAGGAAGAGAGAGAAGGGGGAGGAAGAGAGAGAAGGGGGAGGAAGAGAGAGAAGGGGGAGGAGGAGAGAGAAGGGGGAGGAGAATGAGAAGGCCGGGGGAGGAAGAGAGAGAAGGGGGAGGAAGAGAGAGAAGGGGGAGGAGGAGAGAGAAGGGGGAGGAGGAGAGAGAAGGGGGAGGAGGAGAGAGAAGGGGGAGGAGGAGAGAGAAGGGGGAGGAGGAGAGAGAAGGGGGAGGAGGAGAGAGAAGGGGGAGGAGGAGAGAGAAGGGGGAGGAGAATGAGAAGGCCGGGGGAGGAGGAGAGAGAAGGGGGAGGAAGAGAGAGAAGGGGGAGGAAGAGAGAGAAGGGGGAGGAAGAGAGAGAAGGGGGAGGAGGAGAGAGAAGGGGGAGGAGGAGAGAGAAGGGGGAGGAGGAGAGAGAAGGGGGAGGAGAATGAGAAGGCCGGGGGAGGAGGGACTAGCTGGCAGCACCGAGCTGACCACAGCTGAAGGGAGCGAGAGAGCCGGAGGATGTGTGCGGCGGAGGGGAGCGCCTTCCTGCACGTCCTGCTGCTGTTTGGGGTGTGCATGGCGGTGACCGCCAGCGGGCTGATGGACGGCGTGTGGACCGAGCTGGGCTACGGGCACTACGCCGAGCGGCCTCGGGCCTGGCTGCCGCCATTGCTGGCCATGCCGGCCAACTCGCTGGTCAACCTGGGCTACGTGGCTGTCGGGGTGCTGTGGCTGCGGCGGGCTGGGGCTGGGGCTGGGGCTGGGGCCGGGGACGGCGGCTACCACAAGGACGCGTTCGCCTGGATGGTGCTGGCCTACGGGCCGGTGCAGTGGGCGCGGATGGCGTCGCAAGCCCAGCGGGCGGCCGTGCTCGACCAGTGGCTGACGCTGCCCATCTTCGCCTGGGTGCCGGTCTGGGTGTCCTACCTGTTGCAGGAGGAGGGCGGCGGGGACCGGAGCCGGAGCCGGAGCCGCTTCCCCGGGGCGCTGCCAGTCGAGGCGGCCTCGCTCGCCAGCTACGGCCTAGCGCTGACCCACCGCCGCGGCTTCGAGTTGGCGCTGGGCCTGCACATCGCGGCCGCCCTGCTGGCCGGTCTGGAGGCCCAGCGCCGCCTGGGCGACGCCGTGTCTCGGCGGTACCTGCTGCTCGCCGTCGCCTCCTGCTCCGGCTTCGTGGCGCTGAAGCTCCTGGACCTGCCGCTGGCTCGCCTGGACCCCGGGCTCGGCCTCCTCTCCGGCCCACTGACCGGACACTTCTGGTCTAAGCTCTGCGACCTGCTGCAGATCCACTACAGCCTCTGCTTCTTGCAGCACCTCTCGCTAAGGAAGCAGTCGGACCAAAAGCAGCACTGATTTTTAAAACATTTCCAAAATACTTTTTTTCCACAAAAATATATGCAGGAACTTTTTTTTCTCACAAAAATATATGCAGGAAATACAATGCAATCAGAATATGTATCTCCTTACATTCATTGTGCCAGCAAATCGCTGCATTTTGTTTGCAATGGCACTGATGTTTCATCTTTGTGCAAGTGCTTGGCCACATACAGCAATGGGACGAGCTATTACCCCCGAGCCATTGCATAAATACAGAGTGGATACAACTTGCCCCCACTATACTAGTCCCACCTACCTGAGTTGCGTTTGGCCCATATCCCTCTAAACCGACCCTATCCATGCACTTGTCCTAATGTTTTCTAAACGTCGTGATAGTACCTGGCTCAACTTTCTTCAGCAGCTCGATCCATATATCTATCACCGTTTGTGTAAAAAACGTTGCCCGTCAGGTTCCTATTAAATCTTCCCCCTCCCCCTACTTTAAATCTGTGTCCTCTGTTTTTTTAATTCCCCTAATCTGGGTAAAAGATTCTGCATTTACCCTATCTATTCCTCTCGTGATCTTATACATCTCCATAAGATTATCCCTCATCCTCCTGCGCTCCAAGGAACAAAGTATTGTAATGAAACAAAACATTTCACTGTGAAATAGCCAATTAAATACTTATGAATATCTGGAATACCATCTCTTGATGTCACATCCTTCCGTAACTGTGGCAGCAACAGCAACTTGGCAAGATTCCTACTGTGACAACTTGGTCTGCCCATGTTGCCTCAATGATTGACTTTTTGTGGCTCCAAACTGAGATGGGGAAAGCAAAAATTTTGAAATTTAAAGTGTCCTTTGCTTATCCTAGAATTTTTCTTTTGCTTACAGGTACTAAATAGCTCCCTGTTGCAGAACTATAATACGAGATAGAGGATGTTGGAGCAGTTTAATTTACCAATGCAAAAAGAAAGTCATTGTGATTGCTATCCATTTATGTCAATGGAATGAGTCTACACCTATGGATAAGACAAAGACACAATGTGGGAACATCTTATTGAGCATCCTCTCGGCACATTAAGAATGGCTACTGATTAACATGCCCAAGACAAATGAATTCCAGAGAACTACTACTGATAATTGTGGCCTACAACTTAAAACTAAAATTAGTTAAATCTTTCAGTTGTTTAGTTACATGACTTTCTCAGTATCATAGTCATACAGCATGGAACCAGGCTGTTCGGCCCTTGCCTATGCTGTCCAAGATGTCCCCATCTACGCGAGTCACACCTGTCCATGTTTGGCTGAGATCGCTCTAAACCTTTCCTTTCCATGTGCCTGTCCAAATGTCTTAAATGTTGTTTATAGTACCTGGCTCAGCTACCTCTTCTGGCAGCTCGTTCCATATACCCACCATCCTTGGTGTGAAAATGTTGACTCTGGTTCCTATTAAATCTTTCCCCTCTCACCTTAAATCTATGTCCTCTGGTTCTTGATTCCCTTACTCTGGGTAAAATACTCTGCGCATTCACCCTATCTATTCCCCTCATGATTTTATACAACGCAATAGGATCACCCCTCAGCCTCCTGCGCAATAAGAAATAAAGTCCTAGGCTACCCAACCTCTCCTTGTAGCTCAGGCCCACCTGGCAATATTCCATTTGTACTCTGTAATCTCTTGTTAAACTGTGAAATAAGAAAATACTTCCATTTAACTGTAATCAATGAAATAATAAATTCCTGAAAATGCTTAGCTTACTGTTTAACTAAAAGCTGTTCCTTAATGGACATACCACTCATGCCTGTACAGAAGTTCCCATCTTGGGTGACACATTGGTGCACCAGCAGAGCTGCTGCCTCAAAGTACCAGAATCCTGGGATCAGTTTTGATCTTGAGACCTATCTGCGTGGAACTTGTACGTTCTCCCTGTGTCTATGGTGTTTTCCTCTATGTTCTCTGGTTTCCACCCACATCACAAAGATATGCAGGTAGGTAGATTGATTGGCCACTGGCAAACCAAAGAGCAGCCACAGTCAGAGGAAGAGCAACAAGGAGACATGAACCCTGAGGGCCATGAGGCAGAGCCCAAAGAGCAAGAGGATCAGAAGGAACAAAGAGGGTACCGGGTTCCCATTCTAGCATCCCTGGCTTTGTCTCCCAGCTGAGCAAACAAGACAAGTTGCATCCAGTGAGATACAAGGAATTATTTTCGATAGATATTTCTCATAATTAGCTTATAAAATATGAAATTTATTTGTGCACTGCAATTAATGGGGTCTTTTATGAAGAGATTATTGTAGCCACCATCTGCCTGGCTCTTATACGAACCCCACAGTTCTATCATACCTAATGTTCCTTCGGAAGTTCATGTTACTGATGAGAATGTGTCTCGGTCACATTTACTAAATTTAGAGGTGCTCTCTGCATCCCACACACGCAGTTTGTGCCATAATGATTGTGCCTTTAAGGGTTGTAGTTATGAGTGCACTGTTTCAGACGATGTGGTGAACTAAGTAGGAACTTTATCCACAAGATTTTTTAATATATTAAAAGATTTGTATGATTATGAGGTTAGTTAAGAAAGTGACACTGAGAGAAAAGGTCAGCCAAGATATTATCGAATGGCACAGCAGACACGAGGAGCCAATAGCTTCCATTTCAGCATAATGTAAGAAAATGTGTTATTCATTTTTATTGGAAGACCAGAAAACTGAAAATACATTTTAAACAGTGAAAAACTGCAAAGTGTGTGCGCAGCAAATGTGCTGATTCCGAAAATACTGCAAGTTAATATAACTGGTGTGCTGATTCATGAAATAATGCAAGTTTAAAACAGCATACTTTAAGCAGTTAGGACGATACAGTTTTTACTACAAGAGTAATTTGTGTTGTAATTGTATAGGACTTTAATCCATACACCCACAGAACGATGGAGGTACATCAAGATTTAAGAGATGAGTGGATTGTCCTAGGAAGAGAAATTGAGGCAGTATGATCTGTACTTAAAAGATGAGAAGTGTTCTAAATAAAACATATATATCTCCGCAGAGTGAAAGCATTGAATGAGGGTGGACTATCGCAGCGGTCAGCCATTTATGACAGATGAAGAGAAACTTCTTCACTTAGAAGGATGTAAAAATCTTTTACACTGGGTGTTTAGGCTTAAATATATTCAAGGCCGAGACCGACCAGAGTTTTAAGCACAAAAGCATTTGGAGGATATGAGGATTGAGGAAGAAGGTGGATAGGAAGCCAAATCAGTAGGATTTAACTGAATGGCAAAACTGAAGTGGAAGCTACTCTTGCATGTTGTAAGAACACAGATACACATATCAGGATTTCAATTGTGGTGGAGACACCAAAGATGAAGACTGTTACCTTAGCAAAAGAGGCAGCACAACTTAATTATGGAAAGCAATAGCCTAGCAACTGCATTATAGTTATACTGTACATATTGAAACAGACTAATGTGACATTTGGTTCAATACAGCATAAATCTGGAATAGGCAACACATTAACCACAGTATGGGATCTAACAGAATGGATAAGGATTTATTTATATAAGGGAATATGTTGTACTCATATTATAATCTCCCTGGTTTCCTAACAGCTTTGATGGGTCAAAAGCACACTGTAAAGCACACTAGGGCAGCATGGTGGCGCAGCAGTAGAGTTGCTGCCTTACAGCGAATGCAGCGCCGGAGACCCGGTTTTGATCCTGACTAAGGGTGCTGTCTGTATGGAGTTTGTACGTTCTCCCCTGCATGGGTTTTCTCCGAGATCTTCGGTTTCCTCCCACACTCCAACGACGTACAGGTATGTAGGTTAATTGGCTTGGTAAATGTAAAAATTGTCCCTAGTGGATATAGGATAGTGTTATAAGAAAATAACTGCAGATGCTGGCACATTAACAGGATAGTGTTAATGTGCAGGGATCGCTGGTCGGCCCGGACCCAGTGGGCCGAAAGGGCCTGTTTCTGCGCTTTATCTCTAAACGAAACAAAAATCTGCTTCTCACAGCAAAAAAAGACAACCGCGTTAATTATAGAAACCAAGGCTGTTTGCCCCATGAATTCTGTCCTGCCATTCAAAGTATCATGGTTAATATCCACGTTAAGTACCAGGTTCCTGCTTTTTCTCCATATCCCTCTCTCTGTAGCTCCGTTTGTGAAAACAAAATCACAGATTCATAGAAAGATAAATCATGGAAAAAAGGTCTCAGTCAATTGTGCTCGCATTGACCATTAATATTGATTTTCACTAACCTCATTTTTATTTTCCAATATCCCTAAAACTTCGTCCCCAGAATCTACCACTCAGCTACACACTACTTACAATGGCCAATTAACGTACCAACTCCTAGACTCCATTAGTGGAAACATCCTCCACAGCCAGTGGGCCCGAGATGAAGAATACCCTGTAAAGACGTCTTATGCACAATCAGAGAATACCCTGTAAAGAGTCTTATGCACAATCAGAGATAATGCCTGCCAATGATTCATGGACAGCCAGGACCTTTTGTTCCGTAACTGTTGTTTCTCATTTAAGTTCATACGTGAAAGGAACAGAATTAGGCCATTCGGCCCATCAAATCTACTCCACCATTTAATCACGTCTGATCTATTTATCCCGCTCAACCTCATTCTCCTGCCTTCTCCCCATAACCCTAAACACCTGTACTAATCAAGAATCTGTCAATGTCCACCTTAAAAATATCCATTGACTTGGCCTCCACAGCTGTAGGTAGCAATGAATTCCACAGATTCACCACCCTCTGACTAAAAACATTCCTCCTCATCTCCTTTCCAAAGGTGCGTCCTTTTATTCTGAGGCTATGGTCTCTGGTCCTGGACTCCCACTAGTGGAAACATCCTCTCTACATCCACTCTATCCAGGTCTTTCTCTGCTTGAAGTGATCATTCAGCCCCTCCACTGGAACGCTGAATGGCACGGGGTTGTTATCATACGCCTGCTTCACTGTACCACGCTAGCCTAAAAAGGTATCAGCAACAGGTCCTTCCAGGGGATGACCTGAGTGCTTAAAGTGCATTCTGCAGATCAGAAATGGCAACTTTGAGTGCCTATCTCATTCCAGCTGAATTAAATGAGTGTACAACTGATGTAATAGTTGAATTGGCCACCTCCATGTTTGGGCCAGGTCAGTGGGTAGCTGTGGCCTTACAACCCTAATGCACTGTGCAGTAATTCATCAGAATTTCAATCTGCCGATTAATGCACATAACCTCACGTAACTGCCCTTGTGTGAATAATCCTCATGTACTGAGCATGGATATTCTTTAAAAAGCACAATACCTTTGAAGTCACCACTCCAATGCCCCACCATCAGAGGCCCAGATAGATCAAGAGCTCATCTGGCATTCCACAGAAATATCCTCCCTCACTCCCATCTCCAATTCACCCCACCTAAACAGCTTACACACAGTAGCAGATCAATATCTGTACTAGTGAACTCAGGTGAACTTGTCTTCTATGACGGGTTGTTTTTAAATGTGCTATACAAATAAAATTGACTTGACCTGACTCCAGAAAAATAATCTCCAGTAACCTGCAGCTGAGATTGCCCCGAGTGTGTAGCCCCGAGATTGCCCCGATTTTGTGAATAAATACCTTCGATTTGTACCAGCATCTGCAGTTATCTTATAATGAATATAATATATTCATTTTCATTCCAGTTAATCCTAGGCAGTCAAGGCTGACCCCAAAAATTACATTCATTAGCACAATCATTAAACGGGTGCAGTAAAACGCTCATTGTTTATGTATAAAACAAAATCAAAATCAAATTGCAACTTGGATTTAATCAAATTGAGTCGGTTTTCGAAAGACAACGACGGCACCAAACGAACGAATTTTCCTCCCCAATCGCCCTTCTAAGGCTTTTGGGAATTCAGGTTACGATACTGTTTGTAATTTGGAAGAACGAATAAAGGAGCATCAATGAGAAATGCGAAAAATAACTCAACAGATTTTTGAAACGCTGCTCCTTTTATATTGTGTTAATTTCCAAAAGCCTCAAATTTGGAACCATGGCCGCTTTTTCGTTCCCGAAACAAACGATGGCTTGGATTTAGTTAATGCCAAGTTGTTGGAGAACGCGACCCTGTTCAGCGAGTAGGAGAGTAGATGGTTGTGAGCACCAGATGCCGGTTGTGCGTGGAGTGGAGACTTGGGTGGAACGGGAATTAAAATACAATCAATGAAACTTTTCGAAGCGTTAAAGCAAAATAAAACATCTTAAGTATTTTACAAAAGACGGTATGAATGATAGTTTTGTTGTCTACTTCGTGGGGCTGTCTTACCGGGTGGGACGAAGAGCACCCCGCGGACCCTGCCCTCTCTGACCGGGATCCTGGTCACCCCTTCCTTCATGAACCACCGCTCATTGACACAGGAGGCCAGGGGCCGCTTCTGGGGGTCGCCGCCGTGCCCGTCAAACACCTCGATGTGGACCCGCAGCGGCGATCCGGCCACGTCCCTCTTCACCAGGCGACTGAAAGGCTTGACGGGGCTGAGCGACCAGAAGAGCCCCATGGGCTCGGTGCCGGTGTAGTGGCCGCCCAGGGATGGCGAGCGGCTCAGGTCCAGCTCGCCCCGCTCGTCCGCCCGGTAGAAAGCGGCCGAGCCGAAAGCCTCGCCCTTCTCGTCGCTCAGGCCGGCCCTCATGGTGACCGGTTGCAGCGGCGACAAGCCGCCTACCCGCACCCGCACCAGCTCGTCGCTCAGGCACTTGGAGCCGGGCTCCAGCCACACGCGGACGGCCATCCCGGATCCGTGGCGCCCCGACCCGCTCCCTCTCCATAGCCGCAGCAACAGGTGCCCCACAGCCGCCCTCGTCCCGCACAACCATGCCTGGCACATGTTACAACCCAGCAGTGGCCGCTCCCAATAAGTCATTAGGGAGCCACCCACAGGTGTCACGGCGATCTGTCATGATAATGACACGCAAATATCAGGACATTTGTATCAGGTGACTTGAGAGTGGGAAGGTGCACAGCAAGGCGGGAGGCTGCAGTCGGGAGAGACAATAAACATAGAAACTAAGTCATGGAACCTATAAAGATTGTGCGTGCATCATTATTCCACATCTGAAGCAGAGATGTGACATCGGTGATGAGGATATTTTGGATTTGGATATTTTGGATACTGAATCCGTGGCTACGTGCTGGAAAAAGGTTAGAAAAAGGTTAGAAAATGGCAGTCGCTGGAGCTGATTTCTTAGCACTTCGCGGAGTTCCACACTTCGATTCGACGGGTGATACGAGTACTGTCAGCGTGAAGCTTGGCTGGAGGAATTCCAGGCCCACGCCGACAGTCACGCACTTTTTCTTGATGAGTATGCTGGGGCAGAATGCGCAGCAGAGAACATTGCTTCTCTTCACGGCAGGGCCAGTGGTTCGAGAAACACACCCTGACACCCTGACACCGGGAATGAAGGAAGACTATAAGAAAGCCGTTGATACATTGAGCATTCATTATGTGGTGGTGCCGAATGCTACATTTCAACGCCATTTATTCCGCAAAACAAAATAGGAAGAGGGCGAGGCTGTTGCTCAATTTGTGTCGAGACATAGACAGGTGTCTGTAGGATGCAAATAAACATAGCACAAAAAGTAAGGAAATTTGTGTTTGGTAGATTATTTCTTTGTTGTAACAATGCTTCTTGGCAATAAATCTTATACTGTTGGAAAACCTGTTTATTTCCCTTTTAAATGGTGCCACATTTGTAAGGAACATGCATTTGTGGGATGAGCAGCAGAGCTGAGTATATGGGTTGCGCCCATGAAAAATTTGCCAAATCTTCTCTACCAATGCCAAACAGCTTATTCTGCTGTTGCTATTGACTCTTGTTTTGAGCTTCTGGTACCCCCAGGTGCTGTCAATCAGGTGCCTCATTGGCAGCATCTGTGAGCATGGGCCCTGCTACTGTGGTCAGTAGGTGTCTGCTCCAAGAATCGGCATGCCGCTTTTGACTGATCTGGATAGGGCCCGTGTGATAGGGCAACTTCAAGCTGGTGTTCCGCAAAACCAAGTTGCGGCATTATTTGGAGTGAGCCCTAGTACCATCTCCAAAGTGAAGGCCAAGTTCCATATAACGGGGGATGTCAGGGACAGGCCGCGAAGTGGGCGTCCCAAGAAGACGACACCCGAAGAAGACCGTTTCCTCACCCTGTCAGCACTTAGGAACCGTAGGCTGTCTTCTACAGATTTGCAGTCAAGGTTTGCAGGACGATATGGCCGACGGCTCTCTGCCCAGACAATTCGGAACAGACTGCACGCAGCCGATCTCCGGTCTCATAGGGCTGCCAGGAGGCCTGCCATGACTGCCCTTCACCGTCAGGCCCGTTTGTGCTGGTGTCGGCAACACGTGCACTGGAACCTGAACATGTGGAGGAACGTTATGTTCAGGAATGAGTCCAGATTCTGCCTACGGCAGTTGGATCATAGGGTCAAAGTGTGGAGAAGACGCGGAGAACGCTATGCTGATTGCTGCACCGATAGAGTAACATCTTTTGGTGGAGGCAGTGTGATGGTGTGGGGCGGCATCTCCCTCACTGGAAAAACGAGGCTTGTCATCATTGGACGCAATCTCAATGCAGAGAGATATCGAGATGAGATTCTGCAACCAGTGGTAATCCCATATCTCCACAGTCTGGGACCGAACTCTATCCTCCAAGATGACAATGCTCGCCCCCACAGAGCAGGGTTTCTCAGAGACTACCTCCAGAATTTGGGAGTGGAGGATGGAATGGCCTGCCAGCAGTCCTGACCTCAACCCCATTGAACACTTGTGGGATCAGCTTGGGCGTGCTGTTCGTGCCAGAGTGACCAACTCAACCACGTTGGCTGACTTGCGACAAATGCTGGTTGAAGAATGGGATGCCATCCCACAACAGTGTGTGACCAGGCTGGTGACCAGCATGAGGAGGAGGTGCCAGGCTGTTGTGGCTGTGTATGGTTCTTCCACACGCTACTGAGGCTCCTGTTTATTAAATGAATAAATTGTTAAATTGCCAATATGTCTTGTTTCTTCAGACTTCAATCATCCAATCCACCAAACAACACCGAACAAGAGTCAATGGCAGAATAAGCTGTTTGGCATTGGCAGAGAAGATTTGGCAGATTTTTCATGGGCGCAACCCACATACTCAGCTCTGCTGCTCATCCCACAAATGCATGTTCCTTACAAATGTGGCACCATTTAAAAGGGAAATAAACAGGCTTTCCAACGGTATAAGATTTATTGCCAAGAAGCATTGTTACAACAAAGAAATAATCTACCAAACACAAATTTCCTTACTTTTCGTGCTATGTTTATGTGGCTGCTGATGTGGAAAACCAGATATTGGATCAGGTTGTCCAGCATTACAGGTTAGACAAGCTCAGGAAAAGGCTGCTAGAACAGGGCGGTGAGTTAAACCTTAATGATGCTTTGTCGATTGCAGCAGCACTGGAAGCTGTTGAGGGACAATTTGGGGCTCACATTGTCGACCTCCCCGTGGTGAGCCCTGTCAACTGACCTCAGGCGAACGACAACAAACAGAGACAGCAGAAGCAGCTTCATAACTTCTGCTGCCTCAAACGCAAGAAGGGACAATTTCACAGCATGAAATTGAAAGATTCCAAGACAAGTTAACTGGCTGTCCCACGGTAGACCAAGAAGTAAGCCTGAACGTGAGATTGAGTGTTACAGGTGTGGCAATAAGGGTCACATAGGGAAAGATGCATGTTGTCCGGCAAAAGGTAGAACATGTAGGAAGTGTGGAGGCAAAGATCATTTTACAAAGAAATGTAAAAGTAAGGCCAGGGAAAATACAAGTGATTACAACAAGAGTGAGGGAGAAAGTGAAATTCAGTGCCAAGATAGACAGACCGTGGCAGAAAAAAGAAGAGTCACGTCTGTCACGTAAGATGATTTTGGAAGTGATGAGGACAGTGAGCATGCTGTTAAAAGGAATTATCAGTTTGCATTAAATGATAGCCATCTGGAGAAAGTTGCAGTGACCATCGGAGGTGTTACAGTGCCAGTGATTGTAGATTCTGGTCGCGACAACAACATAATTGACAGATCACTTTGGGAATGCTTGAAACAGCAGATAATCAAGTGCACATCAAGGAAGTGTAGTAGGAAGTTATATCCATACACTGCAACTGAACCATTGCAGACCATTGGATGTTTCACGGCTAAAGTAGAAGTCGGAGATAGGAAACCTGATGCAGAATTTGTGGTGATAGAGGAGAAAGGAGAACCCCTGCTCAGTAGAAGTACAGCTCGAGAGCTGGGAGTGCTTCACATCGGAGTGCATGTCAATTCAGTGCAGTCACATGATGACATGAGGCAGGAATCTCACTCAGTATTCCAAGGGGTTGGAAAATTGAAAGGCCGGCAAGTGAAGTTAGCCATTGATGAAACTGTTAAGCCGAGAGCACAACCGGTGCGGAGAATGCCATTTGAACTTCGTGGAAAAGTAGAAGCTAAAATCAAGGAGTTGATTGATCAGGACATTACTGAGCCAGTTGAACATTCAACACCATGGGTGAGTCCAGTAATGATATCAGACTGTGCGTGGACATGAGAAGAGCCAATGAAGCAATAATCAGAGAAAGACACCCAATTCCGATGATCGATGAGGTGCTACAAGAGTTATCTACCAGTAAAGTGTTCTCCAAAATTGATCTCAAGTGGGGATATCACCAATTGGAATTACATCCCGAGTCAAGAGAGGTGACAACATTTGTCACACTGCGGATTATACCATAAAAGACTGATGTTTGGAATCAATGCTGCCCCTGAGATCTATCAGTACGAAATCCACCAGGAGCAGCAAACATATCAAATGACATCATTGTCCATGCATCAATTCGTGAAGAATATGACAGGAGATTGAAGCTAATGTTGACAAAACGTCAAGAAGCAGGTCTCACTGTGAATGAAGACAAGTGCAAGTTTGCCGTCTCTGAGATGGATTTCATGGGACACAGACTCACAAGTGAAGGGCTGAACCCGGCAAAGGCTAAAGTGAAAGCTGTTGCGGATACACGTGAACCTCAGAATGCGACCGAGATGAGGAGCTTTCTACGACTGGTCAATTACTGTGCAAAGTTTATTTCAAATTTTGCTACACTGGCAGATCTGCTGAGAAAGTTGACCAGGAAAGACGTACCGTTCCAGTTTGGTAGTGAACAGAGACAGGCATTCAAAGCACTGAGACAGAGTCTAATGAGTGCAGAAACCCTTGGATATTATGATCCAGCTGCACCAACAAAAGTCATAGCAGATGCTAGTCTGGTTGGCTTGGGAGCAGTGCTGGTACAGACACATGGAGATGGACCCAGAATCATAGCATATGCCAGTCGATCTTTAACCAGCATGGAGAGAAGGTATTCTCAAACAGAGAAAGAAGCACTGGGACTAGTGTGGGCCTGTGAAAGGTTCTATGCTTAATTGTACGCCATTGAATTTGAACTCGTTACAGATCACAAGCTGCTGGAAGTGATCTATTCATCAAGGTCTAAGCCATGTGCCAGAATAAAACGCTGGGTGCTGAGACTCCAACAGTACAAGTACAAAGTAGTCCACATTGCTGGGAAAGCAAACATCTCGGACCCGTTGACGAGACTGTTGAGGAATGAACAGCTGAGATCAACATCCACGCTAGAGATGGAAGCAGAGAACTTTGTGCGCTTTGTCGCAATTCAGTCAACGCCAAGAGCAGTGACAATGAAGGAAGTCGAAAGGGAATCAGAACATGATCCTGAACTCAAATATATCAGAGAGCGTATTCATAGTGGGCAATGGGATCAATGCCCTTACAAAGCATATGTTCCCATAACAGATGAATTTTGTGTAATTGGTCAGTGTGTGCTGAGATGAGAAGAGAACTCCATACCCATGGTTGATAATAAAGGAAGAGGAGTTTTGAAGTGTTCACATGGAGCCATTGTTTTGGGGACCAGATTGACTTTTAAACCTCCATATCATCTCCGCTCCAATCTCATTCACATCAACCTTCACATCCAGAACAAGGGGCCACAGTTTAAGAATAAGGGGTAGGCCATTTAGAACGGAGATGAGGAAAAACTTTTTCAGTCAGAGAGTTGTGAATCTGTGGAATTCTCTGCCTCAGAAGGCAGTGGAGGCCAATTCTCTGGATGCATTCAAGAGAGAGCTAGATAGAGCTCTTAAGGATAGCGGAGTCAGGGGGTATGGGGAGAAGGCAGGAACGGGGTACTGATTGAGAATGATCAGCCATGATCTCATTGAATGGCGGTGCTGGCTCGAAGGGCCGAATGGCCTACTCCTGCACCTATTGTCTAACCTCTCTTAATTACTCTGTCCTTATTATTTATGTCCTTTCTCCTTGCAACATTTGTTATTGAACTGCTTCATTTAGTTTAGAGATACGGCATGGAAACAGGCCCTTTGGCCCACCAGGTCCGCACCAACCAGCAATCCCTGCACACTCACTAGCACTGTCCTACACACTAGGGATAACATACAATTTTACTGAAGCCAATTAGCCGACAACCCTGTACGTCTTTGGAGTGTGGGACAAAATCTGAGCACCCAGGGAAAACCCATGCTGATCACGGGGAAAATGTACAAACTCTGTACAGACAGGATCGAACCCGGGTCTGTGGCGCTACAAGGCAGTAACTCCACTGCTGTGCCAACATGCTGCCCTCATCTTAAACTCCTTGACGTGATCGCATTTCACCACCTCCAATTATTCAAGTCTCATCTTCTTTGTTATTTCCTATCATTGTTTTCATTATTTTGTTCTCTAATATCTGGATATGAAATGGTCGAGCCTGTGGCTAGCTTCTCCACTCCTCCTTCCACCCTCACATTCCACCTGGATAGTTTATAACCCAACCTTACGAACAATAAGTTCTCCAATTTTAAGTTATACCCCGTGCTTCCCTCACCTCTCTTTCCTATGTCCCCATCTCAGTAAACCCCCATTTCTCCCACTATTCCACTCCTATTTTTGCACCCTTTCCCCTTCATACCTCCCACTGGCTTTACATTTCACTCTTTTTTCCTTATCTGATACTCTTGTGTCTCCCTTTCATCTCTAGCCTTTGTCAGTTATTCCACACATCTGCTATTCAAACTCCCCTCACCTATATCACTTGCCAGACTGTGTTCCCCCCCCCCCACCCACTTTTTTTCCCAGAGTTCTCCCGCCACTACAACTTGAAAAGTCACCTATCCATTCCCTCTGCAGATGCTGGCTGACCCACTGAGTTATTCCAAAACTGAGTTTATCTCATGATTCCAGCATCTGCAGTTCCTTGTCTCGGCATTTCTCATCTATCGGTTAATCACTAATACTGGCCTTATACTTGCTTAGTTTGTTCATATTTTATGGGCCCCCAATTTCCATTGGCAAATGATATTGACAATGTTGCAATGCATATTTTTTCTCATTCAGTAAAAGCATCTTTCCAATTGGTTGGAAGGGTACAAATTTCCTCTTTTCATTCCTTGCAGCATTGTCCGCTAATAATGACTCTGTTCTCCCTACACAAGCCTCTCCACCCCAAGGTCCGGCTTTTAATAAAAAGCGGATGATTCTGTTTGTCAATGGACAATCAAAACAAGTGCACTTTTTAATTACACACATTCCATATTAGGGTGCTTCTGGAGCCCTCATAGTTCTAATGTTCCATTAGTGAAATAATAACCTCTGTGAAACTTAAATTAAATCGGAAGTTGTTAAGGGGGTCCACCGGTAGCCCGAACAGCACGTGCTACTCTTGCTAAGCTCAAACAAATAAGACCTTTCAATTATGGCCACCAAATGCTGAGAAGTTGATAAAAAATCAAGAAGATCTTCAATTTCTTCAATCAATGAAGACAGATCGTACTGCATCATTTGGATCTAATGACAAAGTACTTGCTGGAAGAATGCAGTGCAAGGAAGCACGTGCAAATGCTGAAGCAAAAAGAAAGGAAAAAGCTCACCAAGAGATGGCTGATTTAGCTCCAACTAGTTCACAGAGATTCAGTAGCAGTGAAGACTGGCAGTGAAAATAACATGACTGGTATCGGTGATAGTGTACAATGTACATCTGTATCTTCATCTAGTACCCCCAGGAGTCATCGTCACACCTATACTGGAACAACTGCCTTCATTCCACACAATATATTGAAATCACCAAAACTAGTGTCATTGGCAACTCGGATGAAAATAAAACATAAGGCAGCTATTCTTTAATTATGTCAATATCTATCAAATAGCTGCCTCATGCTTAATTTTGTGGATATGAATTGTGAAATGATTCAACGTAACCTTAAATAGGACAAATATGCAGAATGATTATACAGGAGCTATTATTTTTCAGAGTAACTCATTGCATAAATATAGCTGCCTTTTGCATAAAATGATAAACTTGCGATACAATTTTGATTGGCTCGTAGGCCCCTAGACAATAATTGATTTCAGCCAAATTTTGTATGAGGGGTCCATTTAGGAAGTGGAACAAACTGAGGGTAGGTAGAGCTTTAATGCAAACATTTTTAAAAATCACGGGGCTCCAGAAGCACCCTACTCCATATAAAAACAATCTATTTAAATCCAATTTTCACACTACAATAATTCTGGCAACAATAGTGAATTCAGGCCATCGCCAGTACAAACCTGGATGTTATGTCCTTTGCAATTGAATTTACTAATTCAACACCATCATTACCTTTATATGAATCATTTTGATACATGAATCCTCACTTTGTTCCCCCTCGTGCACAAAGGTTATCTTAAAGTCTGCCGCTCTACTATTGGCCAATGATTAACACAGCTAGGAATTGTATACATGTTCAAATGCCACAATACCAATAGTTAGGTAGTTCAGAGGAACAAAAGCTTTGATTTTCTATTAGTTTTGGTTTAATTGAGAGGATTGGAACATGAGGTGCTTGAAGTTTTCATGTTTAGAAGTTCCCTGAGGAGAAATGGGAGCATATAAGGGATGTTGATAGTACATGGGCTCTGGAAGGAACAGAAAACAAAAGTATACCTGTTATCTGTTCAACTACCTTGGTTGGGAACCCCATTGTTTGGAAGGCCAATACCTGATTGTAGTGGTGAACACTCTGCTATCTGCAATTTGTCCACAAACATAATCAAGTTGACAGGGTAAGGGAGAGATAGATGGGGGAAAAAAGCAGATTATGGTTACATATACAAATTCTTAATTTGGAGATCATGACTCTACATGCAACTGTTACATATTTTTGGAAGCAGGAAAGAAAGAATCAATTGAATAATGGTGAAATAAAACCACATTTGTCACCATGAAGACAAAATGTAACTAACAATTACAGTGAAGTGCTTTCAAGTCTTGGTGCAAAAGTAAAATAAGCAATCACAGTACTGGGGTTTTCTGATGAAACACTCGTTGACAGCACTGTATTAACAGAAATCTATTAATAAAGTATTTTTGTACAAAAACCGTTACAACAGTAATGTTATTGGTGGTTCAGAATAGGAGTTTCAGGTGTTCTTGGATTGCATTCCTTACAGTTCTTTCACATGAAGTACAGAAAAGTTTCTGAGACCAAGTAACACTTTTGTTAAAAAAGGAAACTAATGAATTCTGTAGCTCACGTCAATGTAAATGTGAATGCAAAAACTGTTGAATCTTTTGCCAAGAATCTTGTTGAGCATAGCAGTGCTTTATGGGTTCTCCTCCTGACAGTACTGGATGTCCAAGTAACTGATCGATTAACGCAAAACAAAATGGAGAACATGGAGGTTCAATATGATGCCCAGTTCCTGGATAACTGAGGAGTTCATAATTATTTTTCCTGTGTGATTTCAGTCTTTTTATCGCTTCCTCAGCAAAGATCGTGCTGTTCCAGATCTTGTCATTTTCTCCTACCACGAACAAAATGTGTCCTTCAGCATTTTCCAATGGGATGATGCTCTTTGGA
Organism: Rhinoraja longicauda; assembly: GCF_053455715.1. Lineage (NCBI taxonomy): Eukaryota > Metazoa > Chordata > Chondrichthyes > Rajiformes > Arhynchobatidae > Rhinoraja > Rhinoraja longicauda. The sequence goes on from NC_135962.1 coordinate 17,632,246, forward strand.
TTTTCTTGGGGGTTACTAAGCGTTTCAGACACATCTAGAACCCCCGACTCCAAACGGACGATACCATCTAAATTGTAATTAACACTGGAGAGATGTACATCTTTGTAATACAAATCAGATAGAGTGTTTGCATTACAACCAGAGATACAAACAGATGCCACCACTTTAGGTATAAATGTGATCATTGATAGAGCCAAATCCGCACCTTTTGAAGAACCTATTACTCCAACGCCAGATCCTTTCACCTACAAAAATTAAAATTCCATTATTGCAACCAACTCTAAATAACACAAATGTTTTGTATCCGTGCATAATTGCTCAGAAAAATAGTATGTATTCACAACATGCAATCTATATCGTTCAATAAATGATTGACATTTGAATTCCACATCAATCTTTCCCATTCAAACAATGAAGCAGGGAAGTAAATTTCAAAGATGACTTTGATCAAAAAGATGCACCACAAAACAGGACTTTCATTCTCAAAAACAAACATGTTTCTTTATGTTACTATTAGGAGCATGACATAATTTTATTATTTGAGATTGTCCAAACAGACATATACCTGGGGGATGATCATTCATTGTGATATAACATAATGTGGTAAAGCAGTATATTTGCGTATTGTGCCATAGGCTGGTGGTAAGTCAAGAATGAATATGAACTGAGTAACAGTGAAAGTCAGGTCCTACAGGTAAGGATATGACAAGGATCAGACCCAAATAGAAATAAGATGGCATTCCAGAAGGTAATGAAAAAAAAGGCTACTGTATTAAGTTTACTGAACCTTCAAGATAAGATTGTGAATAAAATAAGGCTGGTATTATCTTAAAGAGTGAAAAGGCTGGGTTTCTTTTCTTTGGAGCAGAGAAGGCTGAGAGTGTCCCTGATGTAGACATATAAAATTGAGGCCTGTAATGGTTAGTCAAAACCTTTCCCCGTGGCACAGCATCTGTATGGGCACTTGACAAAGTGAGCTAAGACCAAGTCTTGGGATATAAGAAAATAACTGCAGATGCTGGTACAAATCGATTTATTCACAAAATGCTGGAGTAACTCAGCAGGTCAGGCAGCATCTCGGGAGAGAAGGAATGGGTGACGTTTCGGGAAGTCTTGGGAAATGAGATAAGTACTTGACGGATGGCATGGTGGCCGGGGGCCTGGTTGTTGCATGAGACAAATAGCAGAAAATGCCAGAAATACTCAAAGCACTGAAGGGTCATTGAATGTTAACTTATTAAACAGTTTGACACTGTACTGGAGATTTTCCAGAACGCTTGAGCAGGATGAAATGGTACTTTCAATCACATATTCTAACTCATATAAATGGGAAGTTACTCCATTGGGTGAGAAATGCCAATTATTCCTGAGCCAATGACTTGGGTATAATTGACTGAAACATATTGGGTTTGGTTTTGAAGTTAAAGTCAGAAAGATGCAGTTGAGCACAATTACTTGTTCCCTGTCTTAGAGAAGTTTGTGTCCTTGTACATGAACTTTTAAAAATAACTGAATTTATTAACCCACCCACTGCTTGAAACAAAGATAGACAAGCCTGGGTTTCAATTCCCTGAGTTCTTTTAACATCACCCGAAAGCCTAAATCTGACTTGCCCTTCGATGTGCTAATGAGCTGCCAGAATAATGCCATTACCTTTCAAACTACTTTTTGCATCTGAGCGTTAACCTTTTGTGATTCATGCACAGGAACATCTGGATTCCTTTGCACTTAATTTAGTTGTAATTTCTCTGCCTTTTGATTCCTCTTAGCAAAGTGCATGACCTCAAACTTTCCAACATTGAACTCCATTTGCCACTTACTTGCCCATTCGCTCAAACTATACTTATCTTGACGCAGAACCCAAATATCCTAATCATATCATGCCCTCGCATCTATTTTAATGTCTTTAGCAATATTGGATACCCTACAACCTGGATCAGTAAACTACAGTAAATGAGATGGAAGAATTGATTCTGGGGAGGATCTCAGAGCTGCACAATTACTTGACAACTATATACTGTGAATTGGGTAACATGACTCATAGAGAGATAACCACTTGGACTATCTAGGCACTAGCACAAACCCACTGAGAAACTGATTTTGAAACAATTAGCTCATCATACCACATGGATGCAAATTTAAATTGGAAGTTAAAAAAGATTTTAGATTGAGAATACCGGATGGAAATGAGATGAAGGGGTGACAAACGTGTCCTAAAACAACTAACCGCCCTGAATGCGGAGAGGGATATGGGGTTGTAAACCCAATTGGTCATCAGAGGAATTACGGATATCAATAACAGACCTGTTGAGTACAACTGATCTTTAGAGGGATGTATCATTGATTGATTGAATCAAAAGGATGTTTCACTAAGGCAGAGGTCTCATCTTGCATGGAAGATATAGGTCCCATGTAATTATGCTTGAGCTATAATAATCACTGTATGGTTGTGATTCTTAGGTTATCCCAGTACTTGCATATGCTTGAATAAAGTGGTGAACAAAGCAATTTGTACCACAACTAATAACTGTGAAGATTACAATAGGCAGCACTTACCTTAGGATGCTTCTGTAAGTAATCTACAGCCTCTTCGAAATATTCTAAATGAATGTCTGACAAGGCATGTGGTAGATCCTCAAACCCAAAGTAAGGAAGAGCAAGGGTAACAAAGCCTCTATTTGCAAGGAGACAGGCACGGAATTCAGTCAAACCACCTTCATCACCAAATAGATCTATCACTCCAGGAAACGGACCATTTCCTCAGAAAACAAGAACAAAAATGCTTTTAAAAAAATGCTAACAAATACTATTGATTTTAGTTTACTGAACCATTCAGTTGTTTACTTTTAAATATGGCCAATAATTTTGCCCCAAGTTTTAATATCATCACAGTTCAAGAACAGAATTATGCAAACATCAAGTTCCTATTAAAATTAATTCTGGCAACTGTTTCAAATATAGCACAGGAAGAGAACATTCTGCCCACTGTTTCAGATTGTTGTTAATAGTGCTAGATTAGGAGGTTCTCGAGAACTATCAGCATAAAACCATTTCTGGGTTATGAATGTCCAATTTGTGGTACTCCTACATATGAATGGGTTCCCATAATATTAAATTCACGAGTTCAATATAGAAGGCTAGACCTAGTTTCCCTCTCTCTCCACCTCGAGTAATCATTCTTTCTTTTCCGTTATATGTGCTTTTGATGCCATTTGTCACTATACCATGGAGGTATAGATAACATAGAGTGATTTCTAACTAATGGATGAAATCAAGGTATCAACGTCTGTAAAAATGGAATCCGTTTGTTAGCTCAGGATGGCCCATTCTTTTCATTTCATCTGCATGTGAAATGCAGGAAATAACTTTTGGGATTTTGGGACAAGACACAAGGAACTGCACAATCTTGAACAAAACACAAAGTGACTGTGAGTGTATATATTCAGTCACTCAAGTTTTTGTACACAAGTTCTTTATTAGCAGATCACTAGCAGTACAGATGCTGGCTACTGTTACGCCCAGCTCCCACGATAGTCTGGAGACTAGCAGGCCAGTACTAGGATAACGCAGTACAAAACCCGATCTGGATTATGGACCGAATGTGCAACAGTAAAACCAGACATGGATATACATCCTCCTTCTTAAGCATAAGACCCCAAAGTAGATAAGAGTATATAAAGCCACTACAATACAAAAAACTACAACTCACCGACATCCTAATATAAAGGATGAAAACAGCAACTGCGACAAACGCTAAGCAGAGGAGGATACAAATTGAGTAAGATGAATGTAAGGGAACAGTAAGGATTGTAATTAATCAGAGACCATAATAAGTATCTAGCCAGTCTTGGTACTTGGGATTGGGTTTACAGACCCATCCTGCACGAGTACGATACAGGCCCTCCACTATACCCGTTGTAGGTGGCAGCATCGTAGGTGGTGGTTCAAACAGCACTGGTCTCGCAACAGCCTTTTGCATAGGAGACTGCACCGGTGACATCACGGGTGACTTTATAGGCGATTTTATGGGTAATTTCACCACCGGCTCCTTTGTTGGTGTAAAGACCAGCTTGCAATCTGCCGACGCCTGGTCTCCATCGGTCCATAACATGCCATCCGTGACCTCCGTGTAGCCATGCGAATGCTGCTGAGATGGCACCGGCTCATTCACCGGTAGAATGTTTTCTGTTCCGCGGGTAGGTTCCTCCTTCCGATTGGACAAGATTGGGCCGTGGCTCCTGGCAGGTCCCACTAACTACGCCCAGACGATCATGACCCTTCTGGGTCTGCAGACGGACCGTCTGAGCCTCCGACAGAGGCTGGAGAGGATGGCTAGACCTGTCGTCGTACGCCTTCTGGATCTGTCGTTTATGTTGCAGCTGAGCCTGAACAGATTGGGGCTCGTAAACAGGGGGCTACAGTAGTTGCCTTGCAACGGGAAGGGTGGTATGAGTTTGTCTGGACATCAGACGTTGGGCCGGCGAACCCAGCACCGGGTCACATGAAACGTTACGGAGATTGAGGAGGTCAAGGAATACATCGGACCTGGCTCTTCTGGATCTCTCCATGACCTGTTTGGCACTACCGTAGCCCTCTCGGCTAGCCCGTTCGACTGCGGCTACTCTGGGCTGCTGGTGATGTGTTTAAAATCCCAGTGCACAGCAAAGTCCTTGACACACTTACTGGTAATTTGACTGGCATTATGCGACATGAGGGTGTGCGAAGACCCATGGACCGAGAAATGTCTTGCCAGTTTTTGAATTATCGCCGCTGACAAAATTGTGCGGAGCTAATCGATCCCGAACCACCCGGAATAGGAATCCACCAGGACCAGATATTGATTGCCATGCCACTCGAAAATGTCAGTGGCCACAGAGGACCAGGGTAAATCAGAAACTGGGTACAGCAAAAGTGGTTCCCTTTGTTGATGTGGGGCCAAGCTGTTACATACTGCACATGATTGCGCCCTCTGGTGCACATAGTCAGACATAGCAGGCCAGAAAAACATACTTTTCGCTCACTGAACCGTTGCCTCAGCGCCGGGGTGGTGTGCAGCAGCCATGAATACATCAAAATCCTCCTCGAAGGTACGCCACCGTTCACTAATGTTACCGTCGAAGACAAGTGGATCAGGCTTTCAAAAAGATTCAGCCGTGGTTAGAGATGTCAAAAGTCTTGAGGAAACAAATGATGGTGACTCAAAAGTTAAATTTTGACCACTTCTGACACCATGTTTGTGGGTGCATCACTCAAGTCTTTGTACATAAGTTGTTTATTAGCAGATCACTAGCAGTACAGATGTTGGCTACTGTTACCCCCAGCTCTCACAATTGTCTGGAGACTAGCAGGCCAGTACTAGGATAACGCAGTACAAAACCCGATCTGGTTTATGGACTGGATGCGCAACAGTAAAATCAGACATGGATCTACACAAAGTGCTGGAGTAACTCAGCAGGCCAAGCAGCATCTGTGGAGGAAATGGATAGACAACATTTCTGGTCGGGACCCTTCCCCACGGCTGATGTTTTGGGCCTGGTCTTGAAGATTTTTGGCACGTATAGTCAATAGTGCGAGATGTTGTTCTCAGAAGTCAAATGCAAGAGGAAAGCATAGAGTAAATGGCAGGACCATTAGGAGCTTTGACACCCTGAAGGACTTTGGAATGCAGGTCCACAGCTCCCAGAAAGTAGCAATACAAATGGATAAGGTGGTAAAGGTATCCCATAGCATGTTTGCTTTCCTTGGTCAGGGCTTTGCATATAAAAGTCAGGAATTGCAGCTTTTTGAAATTTTGGTGAGGCCACGTTTAGGGTATTGGCCTTCACATTACAAGAATGCAAGAATGTGGGAATAAGAATTTGCCTGGATTGGAAAGTGTTAGCTTATAGGCTGGACAAACTTGGATTCTTTTCTCTGAACCGTTGAAGCCTGAGGGGTGATCTGACAAATGTATATAAAATTATACGAGGCAGAGATATTAGAGAGCATTGGTTTAAAGTGAGAGAGGGGGTGGGATTGAGTTTAAAGGAGATGTGTGGGGCTATTTTTACACACAGCAGCAGATATCAGGAACACGCTTCCACGGGTAGGTGCTATGCACAGATATGATAGAATATTTAAAAGGAATTTAGACTGACATATGGAGAGGCAGGGAATATGAAAGAGACCTTATGTAGGCAGATAGGATTTCTTAGATTGATGTCATGATTAGCACTGACGAGGTATCGAAACGTAGAAAATAGGAGCTGTAGTAGGCCCTTCGAACCAGCACCGCCATTCAATATGATCATGGCTGATCATCCAAAATCAGTACCCCGTTCCTGCTTTCTCCCCATATCACTTGATTCTGAAGCTGAAGGGCATTGAAAGGGTTCTAAAGGGCCTAGTCCTTGTACTGGACTGTTCCATTGTGCATTTTTGCACTAATGTCTTAAATTATTGTAGACTGTGTAATTTATATTTTTGTGTTGCCTGCTATGCTGCTGGAAGCAAGATTTTCATTGGACCTGTATACTCAGTCTGCTTGTCCATGTGATAATCAACTTGACTTGACTATATGTATACGACTCCTTCCTCACTACTCCGGACGCATCTCTCCTTTTTGCTTACCTGGTGGCAGAAACAAGCTGCCTCTTATATTGCCTTCCTTTAGCTTAATCCAGCGGACTCCAGGTTTGCTGTACCACCTTTCAATGGTTTGCTTGGCCAGGACCAGCCCGGGGAAAATGCGGAACTGCGAGTGGCCTGAGTGCAAAGACAGTTCGATTCGCATGGGTGCGTGGGTCAGATCAGTGTGGGGCCTCAGCTTCTGGTAGGGCATCTCCATGGTGGCGGGAGAGAGGGTCCAGAGGAACCCCATGGGCACCACGCCAAGGTAGTCCCCGCCCAGCGAGGGCGACTGGCTAATGTCCAGCAGCCCACGGCTGTCGGCGCGGTAATGGGCGCAGGAGAGGAATAGTTGGTCCATCCCGCCCAATGCATGGGCGCGCAGCGTGACCTCCTGGTGCCGGGATAGCCCGGCCACACGGATGCACACGTCCTCATCCGCCAGGCTCTTGCCCGGCGTGACCGAGAGGGTGGCTGCGCCGCGGGAGCACGGGCTGCAGCTCTTGGAGCCCGGGCAACGCCGCGGCCCGCGGTGAGCCCGCAGCAACCAGGAGGCCGCCCGCCCCAACATCCCCGCAAACCAACTCAAGCGACGGTGACCTTTACACCGCACGCCCGACAAGCCAAAGGTACTAGAGGAGCAAGATGGACCACTCCGTCGAAATCGCCTGTAGTGAAGTGTAGTGCGCAAAGGAGCCGCCATTTTAGTAAGCAAAGCCCGCCTCTCGCAGTGTAATCAGTGTTGTGGGGGAACAGTATACCATTAAAATGCAGAATACATCTCATCTACCCATTCACAGATTTTTGTTATTTTTCTTTTTAAATGTTTCTGCAAGTTTCTGCCTACTAAAATGGCGACACGACATACTACGGTTTTATAGAGTCGAGTGGTCTATCTTGCTCTGCTCTATTATCTTGGCAACAAACCAACGTGAAGCCGCGGCTTGCAGACAGACCCGTATCAATCAAGCGCAGCAGACTCAATCGCTGAAACAGGCGACAGGGAGGGTTGCAACAGACGTGCTCCAATCTGATCGGCACTTTGCTTAAACTGATCGGCACTTTGATTTGACAACAGCCGAAACATGTCTCCAACAAAGACAGTTAACATAAGAAAATAACTGCAGATGCTGGTACAAATCGAAGGTATTTATTTCACAAAATGCTGGAGTAACTCAGCAGGTCAGGCAGCATCTCAGGGGAGAAGGAATGGGTGACGTTTCGGGACGAGACCCTTCTTCAGTTAACAGCTACTCATGGCCCAGCAAAATAAACTTGCTTTTTTTTTTTTTGCTTAAAAATTGAAGGTTTGCGGTTGGGCGAGTTCGGGTCGTCATATTTGGGGCGGGGAAGAGTGAAATAAGGACGAGTTCTGACTTGGGTAGTGAAGTAAATTTCTCGACCTGAAAACGCAACGTTGTTTTACCGTCTCCCAAAGCATTTACAAGGACATTAAAAAAGGGCGATAAATACATTTTTTTTAAAAGGTTACGAGAGCAATTGCTGGGGGTACAAGTGAGAGCCATAAGTTACCTTCTTACCAGTAACAAAATGGCCTCCTTTGCAGTAATTCCAGTCCAGACTCGTCTGAAGAAGGGTCTCGACCCGGAACATCACCAATTATTTTCCTCGAGACGCTGCCTGACCCACAGAGATAACCCAACCCAGTCTGAAGAAGGGTCTCGACCCGAAACGTCACCCATTCCTTCTCTCCCGAGTGCTGCCTGACCTGCTGAGTTACTCCAGCATTTTGTGAATAAATTGATTTGTACCAGCATCTGCAGTTATTTTCTTATACCCAGCACTTTGTGCCTGTCATCGGCATAAACTAGCATCTGTAGTTTGGCCGTGCTGGACCGAGTTTGGGGGCGTTCCATATTAAACATCTCTCAATGCTGCCCATTAATCTACATCCAATATATTACTCGGTTTCAAAGTATTGTGAAAAATAAATAAAAATGCACATGCTGGATATCTGAAATACATGTAAAAAATCTGTGGAAAACCAGTCAGGCTGTCAACGGTAGGAAAGATAGTCTGGTATCTGTCGAAAGAGAAATGGGTACATGGAGAAATGGGTATGCCATGTAAATTACTGTCCAAGTCTCTCGATGGTATTTACACCCGAATGCTCAGAATGAGAAAAAAATAATCGCAGGCCCGAAACGTTGACTGTTTCTCTTTCCACGAATAACTGCCGAACCTGCAGCTCTTTCCCATCATTTGCTTTTTTTAAATACCCTATTATTCCAAGATGACTATTTGTCCGTGCCTCTATTTTCCGTCTCAATTCTTGCTCCCACAAGCCAGTAACTAATTATTAAGATCCTTGAAGTGTGTGAATCTAGGCTCTATAAATCGACTGTTATGCATGTGGGCATTCAAGTTGAACTCTTTTTCTTCAAGAATATTTTCATACTCGATGGACCGATTCTTGGGAAAATATTAAGTTACAATCCTTTATGGGGAAAAATAATAATTTAAAAGTTACAATTCTGTAACTTCATTCTTAGATGTGAAAATGTCCATGTCTTACCACCACTTAGATGCTGGCACTGTATAAACATTCTGGTCATTATGAAATCTAATCCGATCAATAATAGCTTACAGTATTTCCAATGCATCATGTCGGATGCTTGAAAGAGACATTGGGAATTTAAAAATGACAAATAAAGAATATTTTAACAGCGTTGAAATATTTAGTAAATGGGCAATAATACAAGCAAAATTAGTAATAGAGTCAGGAATGGAATGATCACTAATTGAAAACCACCACAAACCCAAGCCTTATTACAAATCTGAAGTCAGGACATTAAACAGAGCATATTGAAATATACACAACAAAAATACTGCTTGTGCACATGTTGAGTGTCAAGGTTGCACAATAACTACAACTAAGATAGCTACAATAGAACAGATCTGAGTGCTATTATGTTCCTATATTTCTAGTTGAGGTGAAGAGGACATTTTAAATGAGGGAATGAGAACAGAAAATATAAAACCTGCCAATCCTCTTCCATTCTACCAATGTTTTGCAATAGCTGTATTCCTCTTGAATGTCACTAAAACAAAGGAGCTGATTGTGAACTTCAGAAGGGCTAAACATCCAAGGACGTACACGCCACTGGAGATAAATGGGTCTATTGTGGATAGGGTGAGCAGTTTCAAATACTTGGGAGTCCGCATCGCAGAGGATCTGACGTGGGCAACGCACATTGCCGCACTGGTGGGTAAGGCTAAGCAGCGCCTTTACCACCTTAGACAACTGAGGAAATTCAGAGTGTCGCTGAGGATCCTTCATTGCTTCTACTCTGGGGCTGTAGAGAGCATCCTGTCCGGCAACATTACAGTCTGGTTTGGGAACAGCTCTGCCCAGGACAGGATGGCCCTGCAGAGAGTAGTGCGTTCGGCAGAACGCACCATGGGAACTACACTCGTCCCCCTGCAGGACCTATACATCAGGAGGTGCAGATCCAGAGCAAGCAAGATCATGAGGGACCCCTGCCACCCCAGTAACGGACTGTTCCAGATGCTACGGTCAGGCAAACGCCTCCGCTGTCACGCTGTGAAAACGGAGAGGATGAGACGGAGCTTCTTCCCACAGGCCATCAGGACTGTCAACTTTGATAACCCCAGAGACTAAATTTTTGTCGACACTTTTTGTGCTATGTTTAGTAACTTATTAACTTTATTTATATGCTGTAACTGTAATTCTTTTTGTGCACAACCCGCAGGCATTGCCACTTTCATTTCACTGCACATCGAGTATGTGTATGTGACAAATAAATTTGACTTGACTTGACTTGTGAAGATCCAGAAAAGTTACTTTGTAGGTTTAGCTTTCGTTCCAGACATTCTAAAAAATTAATGATCTGCAATTTCTTTCAAAATATAATACATTCTATGGTCAAAGTTTTTGTTCATTGTGGTTTAGAACTAATACAAGACTCCTTTAAGTGATGTACTATTTGGCAGTAATGCAATCAGACATTTTAATGAACAGTGAGTCAATACAAACATAAAGATGGGTTATGAATGGGGGATAATTGGCATATATAATTATTTTAGGCTGTGTAAATAACATTTTACACACATGACTTCCCAGGCAAAAGAAATACCTTGGGAAATATCAAAAGCTGACATGTTGCAGGCTTGTTACGCTCTATTTTCAAAATGAAACAAACCAGAAGTGCAGCCAAATCTTGAACTTAAACACAATAATCAGGCATAAAATTCTCATTAAATTTCTTAAATGGTCAAATGTTGCAGCTAAACCACCTAACTACCTTAGGTTGTGTAATCAGTGGTGGAATCATGTGTTGAATTTATAATGTATTAGCTGCATTTGAAAAGTAACCTATTTATTGTATCATTATCATGCATTTAAAAAAATAAAGGAAAATTATTTAATTGTCAAACATTAAGTACAAAATGAATACTTAGTGCTGCAATGATATAAAGTATGATATTTACAAAGCCTACAGTAATGCTACAATTGTGGATAAGTTTAGATTTATTATTGTCACATGAAGTGTGGTGAAAATAAATTGTTTTGCAGGCTATCCAAACAGATCAGATATAGCATACTGAAATACAATCAATTCAAACAACCACAATAGGTAGAACATCGGGGAAGATAGAGTGCAGAAAATAGTTCTCGGCATTGTAGCACATCAGTTCCATAGATAAGATCCAATGTCGACAATGGGGTAGTAATAAATTGGATACCACAGAACGTTTTTATGAGGAAAAGATAAATGGCTAGTAATAAGTAGGCTCCGGATGCAATCTGGATCCTGGCTCCGGATGCAATCTGACTCACATTCCTGACTCCTGGAATACCAGACCCCACCCAACCCCACAGTCAGTATACAGTTCAGATCTTGACTCCTGCCAGTCCACATACATCACTTGTGCTCCAGGACAGTGGCTCCCATTCCAGATTAATGAGGGATCAGGGCGCCCAGATCATCTTTTTTTCCAAACAGTCAAATGCCAGATTTTCTAAGTTTTATTGTCCATGGATTTGGAATATAAAGTCCCTGGCTAAAATGTTCTGATTTTGCTCCCCAGTTTATAATTTTGCACTTGATTGCTTTAAGACAAATAGCTTCAGGCTGTTGCCAGTCTCAGCCCTCTGTTCTATAATTCATATATTCTCAATGATGAATCTCGGTTTAAATGCAAAAAATATATTTATGCAGAACTTTTTAATACAATTAATAGACAAATATCATATGAATAAAAAGGTAAGCATCAAATGACTAGTTTCAATGTGGTGAAGTTTTACAATTATTCTTAGTGCACAAAATGTCAGGTGGAATTTATTACACAATAATGCCTGAAGTAGATACTTTCACAATTTGCTTTGTTTTTCAAGATGTTTTCTAAGAAAACGTTGGATCCTAGGCCACAGATCTATCTGGGCTAATGAATGTGCTTTCATTTGCCCTCCCCATATCACGGGTAGCCCTACCAACCGATGAAAAGAGGCATAACAGAATGGAAAATATGCAGGCTCCAGGAGGTGTCCAGACTCTGGGTAAGTCAGAATTTCATAGTTATTTTTTCCATTTTCTTTCAGTCGTTCAACAGCTTGCTGAGCAAAGAGAGGTGTGTTCCAATTCTTGTCATCCTCCCCAACCACAAACAAAAAATGACCCTCAGCCTTTTCTAATGGGATGATGCTATCTTTATTTTCTTCATCCATTGGATTATTTGTCACTTCAGAGATATCAATTAGATTCGATTCACGAAATTTTGCACGGTCCAATGTAATTCCCAAGCCTGGAAGAGTGATGTTTTTGTAATGCAAGTTACCCAAGGTATTTGCATTGCATCCACCAATGCTGACAGCTGCTATCACATGCGGAATAAATGTGGCCATTGAAAGAACTAGGTCTCCTCCCTTTGATATTCCTATTGCTCCAACTCCTGGACCTTTAACCTTAAAAAGTAATTCACATACATGTTAAAATCATCAACTGTACAGAAACATCACCTATCCACATCTTCCAGAATTGCTGTCGGACCCATTGAGTTACTTTAGCACTTTGTATTGTTTTTCAACTTTACAGTATATGCTTCTGGTAAATTAAGCCAGAGTAACCTTAGAGTGGTTTTAATATTTACCAGTTTTGATAAAATGCTATCAGCCCAAAATGTTAACTCTGTAACTTTCTCCACAGATGTTGCTGGATTTTCTGACTATTTCCAGCATGTTCTAGTTTTATTTCAGATCTTTAGCATTTGCACTCTTCCCTTTTATCTTTAGATTTTACCTTTATATTCTCTAGATCTGCAGTCTTAACACTAATTAACCATACTTAAGTCAGTCTTACATATTAGATTTTAAATCAAGGGCCTGTTGCACCCTTGAATGGTGTTAATTGCCACAATTTCAAAGTCGAAGGATATTGTGGCTAGAATTCTGGCCAATTAAGGGTACTTATAGCAAAACATAATATCCTGAGTAGTTGTATCTGTCAGGTGTCTCTCGACCAAGTAGACTGGATTGCTCTGATTGTGAAAATAATATGAAAAATGGGCGCAAGATAGGCAATTTTCCAATTACACTCAGTTGCGAGTGTATAGGGAGCACAGTAGGAGACAGAATGCATCCTTATGGGGCATCGATCTTGAGAATTATTGTGGATAACATGTTGTCACCTATATTCACTGATTGTTGTCTGTGGGTAAGAACGTTGAGGGTCCAGTAGCAGATGTGGGGCTGAGGTGCAGTGGGGTGGGTGCTGATTCCTAAACCCATGAGTTTGGACGGGATTATATTTTGAAGGCGGAGCTATAATCGATAAATAGGAGCCTAACATAACTAGGAGCCTAACATTATAGGCAACAGTTCTTGTTGCCACAGTACATTTACATTTGCCACAGTAACTGTTGGTACAGGTGCACCTGACAATCGGGGTTCATGACCTTCCTCCTCTGACCTTCTGTTCAATGCTTGTACAGAATGTGTTTAGCTCATTTGGAAGGGACCCATTGTTACCAGCGATACTGTCTGCCTTTGCTTTGGAGCCCATTATAGTGTACTAGCCTTTCCACAATCTACATGTATCCACGTAATTTCCTTGGGATTCCAGCTTGGTTCGGCATTCCCACTTGGCATCCTAATGGTTCTGCAAAGGTAGTAGATAGATTTCTTGTTCTGCTTGGGATCACTGGAATTTAACACTGGAGACTTGGACTTCACCAGAGAGTGGACCTTACCTTGGGGAACACGCATCTCGTCTTCTTTGGTACACAGTCCTCTACACACTTGCTGATGAAGTGACAGCAGTGGCATTATCATCTAGGTTAGCCACAGAGTCTTTGAATATGGACTAGTCCACCAACTCAAAGCAGTTGTGAAGGATCTTGTCTGTTTCTTTAGACCAGCACTACACAACTTTCTGTATCGGATCCTCCTGCTTCAGTTTCTGCTTGTAAGCAGGGAGTAGAAGCACAGCCAGGTAATTAAATTTACCAAAGTATGGTCTGGGAAAGTAGTAGTATGCATTTATGATGGTTGTGTAGTAGTGGGTGAGGGCATTTGGGCCTCTGGTTGGGCAGAAGATGTGCTGATAGCATTTTGGAAGCACGTTCTTGAGGTTAGCCTGATTGAAGTTGCCAGCTATTAAGAACAAAGCCTTAGGGTACTTCATTTAAGAGCGATTGTGATAGTGTGTGAATCCTGAAATGTAAGCTTTGCATTGGCCTGGAGTGGAATGGAGACTGCAGTCAGCATAGCCAAAATGAATTCCTGTTGCACGTAGTAGGAGAGACACCACTCTGTATAATATGCCAGGTCTGGGAGCAGGAACCTGCCCAGACTGCCGCGTCCAAGCACCATGTGGAGATAGTTAGAAATCAGACTCCGCCACCCTTAACCATGCCCAATGATACCGTGCAGTCCATCCGGTGTAGCGAGAAGCCCTCAGGTTGAATGGCACAGTCAGGTGAGCAATTTCAATGTAAATCTGAGCTCACAGCAGTCCCTCAGTTTTTTTGACTGTCCAGCGATATTCCACGAAGATTTCCTTGATTGCTTTCAATATATTGGGATTATATTCTGGAGAATTTCCTGAACTGACATTTTTTTAGCCACTTCCAAGATGTTACTTCACTACACATGGTGGCAAGGAAAATTGTACCATTTTGCATTGATCAAGTTGATAATTTCCTCTACTTTTTTGAAGAATCATATTTCTAATTATTTTCTAAATGGACCATAAGGAATCTTACCTTTGAATGGTGGCTCAGAAGGTTCACAGCTTCTTCAAAATATTCCAGATCAAGGTTAAGAAAATCCTTTGGAAGGTCATCATATCCAAAATATCCTAGAGCCAATGTCAGAAATCCATGACTTGCTAAGAGACTAGCTCTGTGCTCAACCGTTCCACCGACTGACCCATACATATCAATAATTCCGGGAAAGGGACCATCACCTGGAAGATACAAATATTACAAGTGATTTATTACTGAAATTTACAGGATCATTCAGATAAGTATTAAGCAAGAAACAATGAATAGAAAAAGGTCTTTCTTGGGATGGCTGGCAGTGACATGGGGGAAACTACAGGGTCAGTATTTAGGCCCCAGCTATGCAGAATATATACCAATGCTTTGGGCACGTCAATGATTGGAACAGAATGTATGTTTTGGGCGTTGGGTATCAAGAATGCAAACAAAGGCCTGCTCAATATAGCCTACTCAGAATAACTGATTTTGGTGATGTTAGTCTGCAAGAGATTACAAACAACAATTCACTTAACTTCCAGTGAATGTGGAGTATTTTGGAGAATGTCCAAATCTTTTCCAGTGTCCAGAAATGCCTACTTAGATAGCACAGGTCACGGAAGCATATAAAGGCAGGGATCATGTCCATAGACCATGCATCGGGTATTCTTGATATTCAATTATCCTTTTCCGCAACTGACCAAATGCTGTGCTGACATCTTGAAGGTAATGGTGACTTTCATCACTGATGTCAGCCTTCGCACACCAATGACTTCTGAGGAATGAAAAGGTATCCACATTCTCCAGGGACATACCCAGCTTATGGATTGTCCTGCTCTGCTTTTAGGTTATGAACATCAAACCAATCACCATCCTTTTTAGTAAGGAAGCCAAGAGTGTCTTTACAGGTGGCAATTTGGAGGACTTCAAGGCAGCCCATAAGCTGTGCATTCTCTGGAAACTGTCTCTCAAGTACGATTTGAGAACAGCAGCCTTTGTGGAATTCTTGAGGGCTTCGATATTGATTTTCTCATTGTACCACTTTGTTAAGGCTTGGGGCAAGGTAGGTAATTCTATTGCCGATATTTCTCCATTCCTTGTCTGTTCATCTGGCAATCTAAATGCCTTTTAAATCTTTCTATATCTGCTTCCACCACTTTACTTGGCAATATGTTCCAGGCACTTCTCACTCTGTAAAAAAAAAATCTAATTTTACAAATCTTTGAACTTTTCCCCTTTCACATTTAAGCTATGCATTGTGCTAGAGAATTGCACTGCTGCCAACCCTGATGTTGATATATCCCAGGAGGATCAGTTTTTCTCTCTTTGGGATGTGGAACAAGATTTTCAAGTTTGATGTTCTCCAAGGCTTCATCTGAAGCTTTGAGAGTTGTGACCATAATCTGTTGGTTTCGTGTTAGAATCAGCCAAAGCATTCTTTGGTGTTTGCCAATTTCACGGGGAGGGGGGGGGTCGTCGGTCAGATATCAGATAAGCAAACTTTTTTGAGGGTCAAGCCAACTCTAGACTGTTTTTTTCCAGATCTTTAAATGGTCTCTTGCTCCACATGCAGTAATGCTGAAGCATCTGAGTTCCTGAGCTATGGCAGCAGTTCAGTTCAGTTCAGACACATTGTCACGTGTCTGTACCGAGGTACAGTGAAAAACTTTTGTTGCACAAAAGCATTCAGGACTTTCACTGTTGGGATTGCTGGTGAGGGTCTTGACATGACAGTTCTAAAATTCATATTGTGGTATGGAAGTTTCTTGCACATGGTTTTGTTGAGTGGAGGGTTGTCATTGCACACAATGTTTAATAGATTTAGTGACACGGGGGACTGAGATGATTGGAGACCATGTTCAATGGGAATTAATGCTCTGTAAGTAAATTTGTGCAATGATACTAAAAAGTATAATTATTTAGCTATTAATTGTGCTTTGGTATAGCTATGATCTGTTGGCTATAGCACTGAAATCAGCTTTATTGCAGCTTGGTTTCAAACTGCAGAAACCAAGTTGCAGTAAACTGGAGGTTAATAACCTCTTCTACATATTGCACAAGGATGAACTTTGAAATTTGAACATGAAGGAAAACTAATGTAATACACTACTTTGCAGCTGAAACAAGGTACCATGCAATAGCATTGCTGTTTTTGGAATGACAATATTTATGTCAAAGGCGATCCAAACAAGATTTTCAACTTTTTCAGCAACCGTTCAGAACAGAACAGAATTATCCCCGATAATTTCACGATTATGTTGGGAAAATAATCCCCAAATAATGTTCCCAAGGCATTTATCAATGGGCAATTTTTAAGGTAGAAATTCCTCACAAATACTTCTGCAGCGACCGGACTGCTGGCTGGAGATCGAGTGTTTAGTTTTCGTTTTCCAATATTTTACGCAACTTTTAAAGTAGAAGCAGATCAAAACAACAAGTAGTCGAGCGGCAGCTACAGGAAACGCTCACCCGCGTGAACTAAGTACTGCGGCTGTTTTACCGGGTGGGACGAAGAGCACCCCGCGGACCCTGCCCTCTCTGACCGGGATCCTGGTCACCCCTTCCTTCATGAACCACCGCTCATTGACACAGGAGGCCAGGGGCCGCTCCTGGGGGTCGCCGCCGTGCCCGTCAAACACCTCGATGTGGACCCGCAGCGGCGATCCGGCCACGTCCCTCTTCACCAGGCGACTGAAAGGCTTGACGGGGCTGAGCGACCAGAAGAGCCCCATGGGCTCGGTGCCGGTGTAGTGGCCGCCCAGGGATGGCGAGCGGCTCAGGTCCAGCTCGCCCCGCTCGTCCGCCCGGTAGAAAGCGGCCGAGCCGAAAGCCTCGCCCTTCTCGTCGCTCAGGCCGGCCCTCATGGTGACCGGTTGCAGCGGCGACAAGCCGCCTACCCGCACCCGCACCGGCTCGTCGCTCAGGCACTTGGAGCCGGGCTCCAGCCACACGCGGACGGCCATCCCGGATCCGTGGCGCCCCGACCCGCTCCCTCTCCATAGCCGCAGCAACAGGTGCCCCACAGCCGCCCTCGTCCCGCACAACATTGATGCGGTCACCGCCGTTGCCGCCGCCTGCTGCGTGCGCACGCGCCTGGCCTGGCCCGGCCCGGCCCAAGTTGCTCGGCAACGGGAAGTGCAAATGGAGGGGCCTCGGTCCAAATCACAGCAAAGGCAGATGGACGCAAAATGTTGCCGTTACTCGGCAGCATCCCTGGAGAAAAGGAACAGGTGAGACGTTTCGGGTTCGAGACCCTTCTTCAGACTGAGTCTGAGTCAAGGGGAGAGGTGGATCCGCCAGCAACCCTCCACAGGGACACCATCATCTATCTGCGAGAATGGAGTCAACTCCCACTTAGAAACAACTGGAGCAAAGTAAGACACAGGTCAGGGACCAACATGTAGTGCAGGAAGGAACGGCAGAGGCTGGTTTACGCCGAGGACGGACACAAAACGCCGGAGTAAGTCAGTGGGCTGGGCAGAATCTCTGGAGAGAAGGAATAGGTGATGTTTCGTCTTCGTCCGAAGACGTCTCGACGCAAAACGTCATCCATTCCTTCTCTCCCGTTGTACCAACATATAATGTAGGAAGGAACTGCAGAGGCTGGTTTCATAAGTTCGAAGAGCAGAACTAGGCCATTCGGTCCATTAAGTCTCCGCCACCATTCAATCACGGCCAAAGATACTAGAGGAGCAAGATAGACCACTCGACTAAAAACCGTAGTAGGTCATGGGTTAAAAACATCAATCATGCACACACTTCTCAGCGCATGGTTCTCCCTATCGTGATCACTGTTCTGTCACATACATTTCATTAGGGCCTACCCATACACATTAGCAATCAGTCATATCAAACTTATTTCCAGAAATCCTGATATTGTGAATATCCTAATTGTTACTCCAGCATTTTGTGAATACATACCTTCTGATGTAGTATTAATGGGTAACTGCACTGTAAGATGCATTAATTGAAATCTATAAATATCCTCTCAGATAATCATTTAAAAAAACGTATTTTTAAAACAAAACTTAAAATAAATACTGGTCTTTATCATATTGTCTGTTGGAGCTTGCTGTCTACAGGTTGGCTGTCCAATTCTCAGCATTACATTAGTGACTTTGTATAAGTAGTACATTGGGTTGGATCGCCACTTCCTGAAACTGCTGAAATAAATTTATTTGTGTTGAAAAAAATTGTTGGTGTATTACCTGAGCCTCAATCTAATAAGAAATAATTGCCAGTGTATAGAAACTGGGCACATGACATAACACATTTATAGGGTTTAAGCACAGAATGGTGTTTAAGTGCAGCTTTATGACAGATATTAGCTTGTATGATATTTAGTCTTCAAAATCAAATCCATTTCATGCATCTTGTGCAAAACCTACAAAATGTAATACATCCTTCCATATAGCCGAATCAGAATGTTCTAAAACACTTTGCAGCTAATGAAATATTTTTGAAGTATAGTCACTAATGTAATATAGAAAACACATTAGTGCACAGAGTATAGCAATACAAGGAAGTAAGATATTTAATAAACATTGTAGAAACCAAATGCAGATTGGGTGGCCATTTTGCAGAGCAGCCCATTCAGTCTGGAAGAATGAGCCTGAGCTTCCACTCTCCTGTCATTTAATTTGCCATCCCACTCCAACTATGGCCTCAGTCTTCAGCCTACTACATTATCCCAATGATGCCCAACATAAGTTCAAGGAAGAGTACCTCATCTTTCATCTCGGGATGTTACAGCTCTTGAAACGTAACACTGAATTTAACAATTTCACGCGTTCTTTTTCATCTCTGCACAAACCTTGCTGCATCTTTCTGTTTCTATTTATTTTACTTTGTCTCTGATTTATGTTTTTTTTTAAAGTAACTGACTGTTACAACTCTGGTCTGCATCTTAAAGGCATTACCTCTGTTCTCCATATCCCCTCCCCCCTTTACAATTTAAAATCCATTTGCTTGAAAGCATCAATTCTGTTTCTCTTCCCATGGAAGCTCTGACTTGCAGAAAGCTTCCAGTAACTTCGATTTTTGTTTGACAAAGAAGAAGGTTGGATTTATTCAGTGTTACAACAACCAGAGATGAGATAACGACCATACATCATGTTTCAGTGATGTTAGTTTAAGGACAGATATAGGCAGAACACTGGGCATAAATCTCCTACTCTTGTTCAAATAGGACATTTGGATCTTCTATATCATGCCACTGATCGTGACAGTGCTAGTAATCCCAACCTGAAAGGGGATCATTCAAAAATATCTCATGACACCAACTTGATGATCACATTATTGTAAATGATAAAAACTGTTTTGATGTACACAATCGCTGCATTATTTTTCCAGAAAAAGTATTCAAATTTTATCGGAAAAAATGCTCTTAAGTGTGATACTATCTTCAGCTTTCCCTGCTCTTTAACTTGTCTAATTTCTGAGTAAATACACAATTGCTGTCAAGTGCCTTATTCTACTCCCAATCACATGGTATTGTTGATGGACATTCTCTCCACATCTAGCTGAGAATGGACCTTGGTTAAATTTTCCACCTGAAAGAAGCATCTTTGACAATGTTACATGCCTTTGCTATTGCACTTGTGAAAGCTGGACTTTTATTCTCAAACCTATGCAGTTCCCTTAAACTCAAGACTCAGTATACTGTGTCACCAACTGACCTGATAATCCTCAAATAGCCGCAACATGCTGGAGTTACTCAGCAGACAAGCAGCATCTCGAGAGAAGGAATGGATGACGTTTTGGAAACCCTTCTTCAGAGTAAGATAGTCCTAACTTTGTGATATGCAGTTTGTAATGTTGCACAAATCCTCTTCACTTCCTCTTAATTCAGGCACAATACATTTCCAATCCATAGCTTTTCATTCAAATAATTCTATGGCTCTAACTTCTATCAAAAGAAGTTGCATCTGTTTTTTATATTAGTCTCCATGCCACTATGCCTGACACCAATAAATCCTTTTACCTTCAACCTAATGCAGTTTAAAGAAGGTCTCTTACTTAACCTTACTACCGGAGACCGAAAAGAAAATCAGTCTGAGCCTCAATTCTAAGTTACATCACCATGCCTCACTGGTTACAAATGTGCGTTTGGAGATACACAGCTTGTAACAGTCACTGATTCATGGCTTTGAGTTTGACAACCCATTGGGGTCACATGTGGAATTTTAGTTCCGTGAAGATAAAAGGAATTGCTGGAAAAATAAATGACACTGGAAGAAACTTTTGGACTTTCTTTACAACTCCAACCTGCAATTAAATCTTCACAAAACTTGCAGCTGTGTATTTGAGTTGTTAGGCTAGTCTGTCAGTAAATCAAAGCATAGCCTGTCTACTTCTGTATATCAGTTCCATACCTGCTTTGCTGCTCGAGCAAAGTAAGATGTATGTTCACTGTGGTTTTCTGTACAAGACAAGTGTTTCAAATATTTAAACAGTTTTTTTCCTTTTATGTATCATGCAAATCTAAACAAAGTAATGCAAATTAATAAGATCCTGAACTAAGCATGCCAAGCACTGAGATTTACTTCAGGAGGTGTATTGAAAATTGAAAACAAAACACACAAACTTGTATTTGAACTTATAGCAGGTCGAGGTTCAATCACATAGAGTCATGTAAACAGTTGTGATTGGCATTTAATGTAGTCATAGAAGTATGTGAAAAGGTGCAAAAAGATTTACAGGAATATCTGGGTTTATCTGTCTGAAAAGAGTGAATAGTTTGGGGTTTTCCATTCTGGGAAAGAGAAGACAGCAGTGAAACAACAAATGTGGGCAGAGACAATCCCACTGATGAGGGTATCAGAACCAGGGGTCAAAATACAAATAAATACATTTCTCATCAATTTCCTCAGACCAGCACTGCACGTCTTTCTTGGTTTGGCATCAGTAATCACAATCTTTTGGCGGTGCCCGGGGATTAGGCCACTCCCTGGGTCATCCCCCTCGGCACGGAGTGGACAGGGCTGGGGAGGGGTCTGGAGCTACGGGGTTTGCCTGAAGGGGCTAGAGTTTACTCGTGCGGGAAACTGAAGAGAGTGAATGTTCTGATGCTACATTAAAATTACTGTTAATCCTTACCTGGCGTCTTGCCTGATTCCTGCTGCGTCCAGACCCACTACAATCTAGTATATTTCAAGACGATAAAAAAAAGTAGATCATCTGAATGTTCGTAGATTGGAAACTAAGGTGAATTTAGGGCATGTGAATAGAATTTGAGATAATACCAGAAATACAAAAGTATACATATCAGGAAAGGA
Organism: Rhinoraja longicauda; assembly: GCF_053455715.1. Classification (NCBI taxonomy): domain Eukaryota; kingdom Metazoa; phylum Chordata; class Chondrichthyes; order Rajiformes; family Arhynchobatidae; genus Rhinoraja; species Rhinoraja longicauda. The sequence continues at coordinate 17,654,367 of NC_135962.1, forward strand.
TGAACTGATTGGATATATTTTCTCCTGAGAATAGATGCTGAGGGTGACCTTATAGACAAGATTTTATAGGAACCTGAGGGACAATTTTTTCATTCAGACAGTGGTGGATATACAGAACGAGTTGCCCGAGGTAATTGAGGCAGATCTATAACATAATTTAAAAGACACTTGGATAAGTATGTGGACAGGAAAGGGACTCAATTAGATGGGTATCTTGGTCATCAAGGATGAGTTGGGCTGAAAGGCCTATTTTCGTTTAATTGACTCTGTGGCTCAAAAATCTATCTAAGGGAATTTTTATAGCTTGAGTATTATTGGGAGTATGAAATTTGCTACAAAAATGAATTGCAGAGGTGATAATGGGTACATTTAAGAGAAAGCTAGTATATGTGCATTGGGGAGAAATGATTGGAGAGTTATGCTGAAGGGAAATAGGAAAGGTTGGAAGGAGCATACATACATGTAAACTAAATGGATGCACTTTTTAGCTGCAAATAATGTTTTGCAGTTTAAGAGACATTCACTTCTGAAGTACCTGATGTGATCACAATCTAATCATGTTACAAATTTAATAATTGTTCTTTTAAAACTTTCAATAATAAATTAACCTAGCCATAATTTATTTAGAAGTTGTCCTTGAGTTGGGCTGGGAATGATAGAAGCTGAACACAGAAAGGACTCTTTCTGAATCTTTACCACACTGATACTTTCAGGGTGCCCGAAACTTCTAAACAAGGTTGTGTACATTATTTCAGTTGAACAGCAAGACTAACATATGGCGCTGATATAATATGTACACATGATGATGCTGTTATGTTCCTTACATATCATGCATTACAATTCTTGGTCTTCTAAAACCAAATACCAGTATTCACAGTCACCATAAATTAAGTCTGAAAACTTCCTTGATGGGTTTGATCACACCTGTGTATTGTATTACTTTCCTGAACTGAGAAACATGCAACCTCTTGGCACTGCTCACTGCTGCTTGGAGGACTTGGCATAGCCAGATCAATCATTTCCATGGCCACCATGATGTTTTAAATGGCATCTGTACCCATTGCAGACATTGGACTTTGTCTTCAAATTGAATACTGAATGGACATTTTCCAAATCTTTATCAGTATTTGGCCAATAGACAAGATTTCTGTAATGGATTTCACATTGACAATATCATCTTCAGGAAGCATGGTGGAATACATGCTCCAATCAGCATCGATGTCGTCGAAGTGGAAATGGTTGATAGCTTTAGATTCCTTGATGTTGATATTACCAACAATCTGTCGTGAAGCAATCACATTGAAGTGACAGCCAAGATTGATTTCAGGAAGCATGGTGGAGTACATGTCCCAATTAGCATCAATGGTGTATTTTCTTTGACTGTATAGTAAGCATACAAAAGCTTTTCACTGTAACTTGGAATAAATGATAATAATAAACCAAACGAAGTGAAAATGGTTGTGAGTTTCAAATTCCTTGACATTAATATTAACAACAATCTTGTAGATCAACCACATTAACAGCCAAGAAGGCACAACAAAACCTCTACTTCCTTATGAGACTGAGGAAGCGCCCGTCGACTCGTCGACTTCCTCCTCCCGGTCCTGCAGCATTGTCAGCTGGCGCCGGAGGGAAAGAATGTGCTGCAGCTCCTTCCTGCGAAAGACCAAGGATATTAGGGTGATGTCTGTGAGGATCTTCCCCAGCGTGCGAAGGTGTGTCTCGTTTGTGATGCAGGGTGGGACGTTGGTCAAGACCACCCACTGCGGTGGACCCCAAGGGCTCAACCTGCAAGAATACTCCCCCCATTGTGATCCATTTACTCACAGCCGCGTTCACCCCCTCAACGGACTCAACAAACAAAAGCCCTTCCCAAACATCTTGCCCACGTACACGACGCCTGCGGGCTCGGCCGCCACAGCCACGGCAGCCGTGCAGTCCTTCAGGGTAATCTGGGGGGGCATGTAGCACCTTATCCATGCTCGAAAGGCAGGTTCCTCATGGGGAACCAGGCCCCAAGATGAGCAGCTGAAGCAGCCGCCTTTGCATAGCTCCTCAAAGGCCCCCCACACACAAAACACTATGGAACAGTTCAAGGGGGGGAGGTGAGTGGTGTTGCCTCGAAGGTAGACAATGGCAGTTCCCACGAAAATACTGGATAGCAGTAACAGGATCGTTTCGAGTCAGCATGGATTTACGAAGGGGAAATCATGCTCGACTAATCTTCTGGAATTTTTTGAGGATGTAACTAGGAAGATTGACAGGAGAGAGCCGGTGGATGTGGTGTACCTCGACTTTCAGAAAGCCTTCGACAAGGTCGCACATAGGAGATTAGTGAGCAAAATTAGAGCACATGATATTGGGGGTAGAGTACTGACATGGATAAAAAATTGGTTGACAGACAGAAAGCAAAGAGTGGGGATAAATGGGTCCCTTTCAGAATGGCAGGCAGTGACTAGTGGGGTACCGCAAGGCTCGGTGCTGGGACCGCAGCAATTTACAATATACATTAATAACTTGGATGAAGGGATTAAAAGTACCATTAGCAAATTTGCAGATGATACAAAGCTGGGTGGTAGTGTGAGCCGTGAGGAAGATACTATGAGGTTGCAGGGTGACTTGGGCAGGTTGTGTGAGTGGGCGGATGGATGGCAGATGCAGTTTAATGTGGATAAGTATGAGGTTACCCACTTTGGTGGTAAGAATAAGAAGATTATTATCTGAATGGTGTCAAGTTAGGAAAAGAGGACGTTTACAACGAGATCTGGGTGTCCTCGTGCATCAGTCACTGAAAGGAAGCATGCAGGTACAGCAGGCAGTGAAGAAAGCCAATGGAATGTTGGCCTTCATAACAAGAGGAGTTGAGTATAGGAGCACAGAGGTCCTTCTGCAGTTGTACAGGGCCCTAGTGAGACCGCACCTGGAGTACTGTGTGCAGTTTTGGTCTCCAAATTTGAGGAAGGATATTCTTGCTATTGAGGGCGTGCAGCATAGGTTTACTAGCTAATTTCCCGGGATGGCGGGACTGTCATATGTAAGCGGCTAGGCTTGTATACACTGGAATTTAGAAGGATGAGAGGGGATCTTATCAAATCGGCTCTGCAGCAACGAAAGGGATTTGCAGTCTTTGTTGTTGGAAACCTCCGATCTCCACCGGTCTTAACTGTGCCAGCCTCAATAGTGGGAGCTGCGCAGTTTGCTAATACTGCTCACAGCCCCAAAACACGCAGAAATTTTAAAAAAGATTTCTGCAGCGTCGCAGTGATACTCAGAGCTGTTTAGTGTACCGCTATACCTCCTCCGAAATCCAATAGATTGAAGCTCACTCGTTAGTGTGTTTGGACGCGAGCTCCGCAGCACGCACCTCCTTGCGTAACCAGCTTGGAGAGAATGATGGTATTGAACGCCGAGCTGTAGTCTATAACCAAGCCTGACGTAAGTGTTTTTATTGTCCAAGTGGTCTAGTGCGGAGTGGAGAGCCAGTGAGATCGCAACGTCCGTTGACCTGTTGTGACGGTAGGCAAGCTGTAGTGGGTCGAGGTTGAGGTAGGAGTTGATATGCACCATAACCAACCTCTCAAAGCACTTCATCACCACGGACGTTATTGCCACTGGTCGCTAGTCGTTGAGGCACGTCACTTTACTCTTCTTGGGCATCAATGTTATTGATGCCCTCTTAAACCAGGTGGGAACCTCAGTAATGAGAGGTTTGAAAATGTCTGCAAATACTCCTGCCAGTTGGTGTGCACCTGTTTTGAGAACTCGACCGGGTATACCATCAGGTTCAGGCGCTTTCCCAGAGTTCACCCCCCTGAAGGATCTTCTGACGTTGGCCTCTGTGACTGTAGAGTGACTGTGACTGTGACTGACGGTAGAGTTGCTGCTTTACAGCGAATGCAGCGCCGGAGACTCAGGTTCGATCCTGACTATGGGTGCTGCACTGTAAGGAGTTTGTACGTTCTCCCCGTGACCTGCGTGGGTTTTCTCCGAGATCTTCGGTTTCCTCCCACACTCCAAAGATGTACAGGTATGTAGGTTAATTGGCTGGGTAAATGTAAAAATTGTCCCTAGTGGGTGTAGGATAGTGTTAATGTACGGGGATCACGGCGGCACGGACTTGGAGGGCCGAAAAGGCCTGTTTCCGGCTGTATATATATGATAATGAAGGGCATATGGGGGCTCGGGAATGCACATCAGTGTTCTCCCTATCAAAGTGTGTGTAGAACGCATTGAGCTCGTCAGGGAGTGATGCTTCGCTATCGCTTGAGCTGCCTCCTGATTTCACCTTGTAGGAGGTGATGGCATTCAAGCCCCACCACAGTTGCCAAACATCCGCAATAATATGACTAACAGACTTCAACAGATGCACCATTAAAAGTACAGTCAGGTTGCATCACAGCTTGGTTTGGGAACAGCTCTGCCCACGGCTGCAAGAAATTGCAGAGAGTTGTGGATGTAGCCTAGTCAATCACACAGACTAGACTCCCCACCATTGACTCCGTCTATACTTGTTCCACCCAGGTAATTCTTTCTTCTCCCCACTCCTATTGGGCAAAGATACAGAAGCTTGAAAGCATGCACCAATAGAACCGGGAGTGACTTCTGTTATCAGGTTTCTGAATGGTCCTTCCATAAGCTGGTACTGTCCAATTCATTTCTTTCCATGGTAGACATTGGACTTTGTCAATGCAGCTGCTGGTGTGCTACAATGTTGAGACCTATGATCTATATTCTGCACTCTGCATTTTCCCTTTTCTCTATCTATTGTATTTGAGTTTGACAATTCTATTTATGTATAGTATTATCTGATTTGATTGAAAGGTATGTAAAACAAAACTTTCCGCCGTACCTCTGCACATGTAACAATAATAAACCTAACGCTAAACCTAAACCTAGTATGTTCTGCATGTAGCCCATTCATAACTTGTTTCCTGCAAACATTTGGAATAACTACTCAACGTCTCCATTTCAAACAGCCCTGATTTATTGACAAGTCAAATCTGTGATGGAGAATGACTGCAAGTGCTCCATTGGATACTTGTCCAGGCATTTTCATTCCTTCACAGCATGTCTGTTGACCTGCTTTTCCATTGCTACATAATGAATTGCCTGAACATTCTCTGAAAAGTCCTTGTCTACAAATTCCAGTATGAAAATTGTACTTTCACCTCTTGAATCTAACAATTCATGCAATAATTTAAACACAGTGACTGAAACTAGATTTTGTTTTAATAAAGGATATATAATCGTGCAAACACACTGACAGCAAAAACCACCCATCTTCCTTCGCATCTTGGAAACTGCCATTTGTGGAATTGCTCTTTAGAGCCCAGGATTGCCAATAACTGTTCGTGGTCTGTAAAGAAAGAGTTTTTCAGTTGGAACTTACAAAATTTTGTCAGGCCCAAGATATTTTCCAATGCTTTCTTCTGAATTTGCAAATGTTGACATTTGCATTTGTTGAGCAGATTATCAAAGCTTTTCTCAACCATCATTTGTACCACAGTTGAAGGCAGCATATTTTCTATAATTTGAAGCATCACATGCTAGTTTTAGGATTTTAATTGTACTATAGTGAACTAATGTAGATTTGTTACACAGATTGTTCAAGTACTAATTATTTGTGATGTGCATCAATTCAATACTGTTTCTCATTCTTAAAAAGTTGGTGAAATGATGTAAAGACAGTTGCCCGGTCAGGCATGAATCAGGAATAATATTGAATTGTTTGCTGAATGAAGAAAAACTCTGATATTTTCTAGACGCTTGATTTTCACAAAGGCTGCCACCTGATCTTCAATATACTTCAGGCTTTACCACAGATGAAGACTGAGATGCATCTCTTCAAGTTGTACACAGCCACACTTAGACTACTTCAATTCTGCATGAGAAAGTGGAGTTGCTGCAATACTTCATCCAATATATAATCTCTTGCATTTTTGACTGAGGTTAGAATTTTTTAAACAAAATTAAGTACGAGGTTTTTGTACCTCACAGCTTCAATAGACAATAGACGCAGGAGTAGGCCATTCGGCCCTTCGAGCCAGCACCGCCATTCAATGTGATCATGGCTGATCATTCACAATCAGTACCCCGTTCCTGCCTTCTCCCATACCCCCTGACTCCGCTATCATTGAGCTCTATCTAGCTCTCTCTTGAAAGCATCCAGAGAATTGGCCTCCACTGCCTTCTGAGGCAGAGAATTCCACAGATTTATAACTCTCCGAGTGAATTTTTTTTTCAACTGCATCATTTCTGATAGCATGCATGGCGATCCACCATCTCAGGTGGCTGTGCTCTGGTGAACTTCTGAACTCTCACTGTGAACAGGTAACCTCAGCAACCTCTCCTTTGACTCCTCCCACTTCCTCCAAATCCAAGGCGTAGCTACGGGCACTAGCTATGCCTGCCTCTTTGTAGGGTGAGTCGAACAATCCCTGTTCCAGGCGTACACTGGTCCCATCCCCGAACTCTACCTCCTCTACATTGATGACTGCATTGGTGCTACCTCGTACCCATGCTGAACTCACTGACTTCATAAATGTCACCACTAATTTCCATCCTGCTCTTAAATATACTTGGACCATCTCCAACATCTCCCTACCATTTCTGGATCTCGCCATCTCCATTACAGGAGACTAATGACTGGCATCTACTACAAACCTACTGACTCCCACAGCTATCTGGACTACACTTCTTCCCACCCGTTTCCTGTAAAAACTCTATGCCCTACTCCCAATTCCTCCATCTACGCCGCATCTGCATCCAGGATGAGGTGTTTCATACTCGGGCATCAGAGGTGTCCTCATTCTTTAGGAAATGAGGGTTCCCCTCTTCCATTATAGATGAGGCTCTCACTAGAGTCTCCTCTACATCCTGCAGCTCCGCTCTTGCTCCCCCTCTCCTCGTTCATAACAAGGAGAGAGTCCCCTTTGTCCTCACCTTCCACCCCATCAGCCGTCGTATATAACAAATTATCCTCCAACATTTCCGCCACCTCCAACGGGATCCCACTACTGGCCATATCTTCCCATCTCCACCCCTTTCTGCTTTCCGCAGAGCCCATTCCCTCCATAACTCCCTGGTCCACTCGACCCTTCCCACCCAAACCACCCCCTCCCCAGGCACTTTCCCCTGCACCCGCGTGAGATGCAACACCTGTCCCTTTTACTTCCCCCCTCGACTCCATCCAAGGACCCAACACTCTTTCCCAGTGAGGCAGAGGTTCACCTGCACCTCCTCCAACCTCATCTATTGTATCTGCTGCTCCAGATGTCAACTTCTCTACATCAGCGAGACCCAAGCGATCGTTTCGCTTAACACCTTGGCTCAGTCTGCCTTAACCAACCTGATCTCCTGGTGGTTCAGCACTTCAACACCCCTTCCCACTCCCAGTCTGACCTTTCTGTCATGGGCCTCCTCCATTATCATAGTGAGGCCCAGCGCAAATTGGAGGAACAGCATCTCATATTTAGCTTGGGCAGTTTACACCCAGCGGTATGAACATTGTCTTCTCCAACTTCAGATAGTTCCTCTGTCCCTCTCTTTCCCCTCCCCCTTCCCAGTTCTCCCACTGTCTTCCTGTCTCCTACTACATCCTATCTTTGTCCCGCCCCCTCCCGACATCAGTCTGAAGAAGGGTCTCGACCCGAAACGTCACCCATTCCTTCTCTCCTGAGATGCTGCCTGACCCGCTGAGTTACTCCAGCATTTTGTGTCTACCTTCAATTTGAACCAGCATCTGCAGTTATTTTCCTACACTGTAAAACAGGATATCGTTAGCTTTCTGCTGAGCTGCTACTCGGAAATGGGTGAACATTTAGAGGGATTAGTTTAGTTTAGATTAAAGATACAGCGCAGAAACAGGAGTCCGCGCTGACCACCGAACCCTGCACACTAGCGAGAACGAACCAACTCTGTACAAACTGCCCCCTAAATCAGGATTGAACACCGTCTCTGGCGCTGTAAGGCAGAAACTCTACTGATGCGCCACCATGCCGCCCCTTCTGCTTGGTGTTCATTAATAACCTCTTGTTGTACATCCCACGCTAGTTGTGAAGCATGTTTCAGTTTGAGCTGCTATTTTCTTTATTTTCCCACCAAAATAGCATCACAATAATCAAGCATCCAATGTGTTTTCGACTCCACACCCAACATGTTTCCTTATGCTGCAGACTTGCAACACGTTCTATTTAAATTTGAATCAAGAATGACCAGTGTGACTTTACGAGCAATTGCTGCAGTATTCTGAATGATTGTTGCTGCTTGCAGTATTTCTCCCTCGCTCTCAAAAACTAACGTTCTGAGCTCATTGGAGCACTCATCCATTCCCACCCAAACCATCCCCTCCCAAGGCACTTTCCCCTGCAACTGCAAGAGATGTAACACATGTCCCTCTTCCCACATCTCCATCCAGGGACTCCAGAAGTCCTTCCAGGTGAGACAGAGGGCCATGTGCACCTTGTTTAACCTCTACTTTTGCATCCGTTGTTACCGATGTGGGCTCCTGTACATCGGTGAGACCAAGAAAAGATTTGGCGAACATTATGTCGAACACTAGTACTCAGTCTGCTGGATCTCCTGGTTGCTAACTATTTTAACTCCTCTTCCCATTCCCATACTGGCCTTTCTGTCCTGGGCTTTCTCTGAGGTTACAAGCAAACTGGAGGAACAACACCTCATATTCCACTTGGATAGCTTACATCCCAACAAAATGAACATTGAATTCTCCAAATTTAGGTCACTACATAATCCTCCCCCTCTCCTTTCTTACCCCACAAGAAGGAAGATTTATTTGCTCTCCTTCCAGAGCTGATTGACCAATACTTTTGTTGTCAAAGCAGTGTGTTCCAATCGCCTCAATCTTCGTAAAAATGCCAGCACTTCTGCCACAAATGTAGCAGCTTATCCAATGCAATATAAATTTGATAAAATTATCAGTGAAGAATTCCATAATATTCACCACAAATTAATGCTGTAAAAAGAGCAAGGAAAACCATTTTTGCTTAAGTAATTAAGAGCACAGGGTACCATTCCCTTAAAGCTGTTGTACAATTTCATGCATTGTACACGCCAGTCAAGCCCTCTTCTCCCATTTCCCATCTGGCAAGTGGTACAGAAGTTTGAAAACGCATACATCCAGATTTAGGGACAGTTTGTTCCCAGCCGTTATTTGGCAACTGACCCATCCTCTCACCAGCCAGAGTGCGGCCCTGACCTCCCATCTACCTCATTGGAGACGTTTAAAATTATCTTTAACTGGACTTTATCTTACACTAAATGTTGTACCCTTTATCCGTGCACTGTGGATCATTTGTTTGTAATCAGGAATAGTCTTTTCTTTGACTGGATAGCACATAACAAAAAGCTTTTCGCTGTACCCCACTACACGTGACAATAATAAATTAAACTAAACTACACATCTGGTGTAATTTGTAGATTAAGAGCATGGATGAAAGAGGCCCAAGAAAATTATCCCTTTGTGCTTTGTTCCTGTCTACCAATATATGTCAAGGGAACATAATAAATGGGCCTGTAGTGGACGACCAGGTGTGCAGTTTCCTGGGGTTGAAGACTCCTGTGCTAAGACAGGCACGCAACTACATGGAAGATGTGGCTGGATTATTGTTATTGGGAGCTGATTTCAAATACAGATGTGACTGGAAAAGGGAATTTATGGAGGGCATTTAGAAGATAAAGAATACACCTGGACTTTACTAAATGCTGTAAATCTTATACTGGTGCCAATTTAAGCGCATATACCTTTTGATTTTGATTACTTGACTTAATGGAACAAAGAGCAAGAAACATAATGGTAAATCTGTGCTCCGTTTTAATATGCTAACATCTCTTCCCCTTCAGCCAGTTTTAAACATTTTATTAAGTTTGGTGGCGACTCACAGGATTGGAACCAATCCCCCAAGGTCTCCTTCTGATAGTTGGACTTGCTAGCCCCAAAATGCCTAGTTTGGAGGGCAATATGTGACAGAAACATGGAAGCATCGGGCTCTGAACATTTTATGTCGATCTCCTGATATGAGTGTAACGCAGCTTGGGTGTGTACAATGGATAGGAAAGGTTTTATGGATAGGAAAGGTTTGAAGGGATATAGGGCAAAGGCGGGCATATGGGACTAGCTGAGATAGGGCGTCTTGGTCAGCATGGATGAGATTGGCCAAACAACCTGTCTCTATGCTGTTTGACTCCAATGCTCTCCTCTCTGCTAAGATGGGAAGAGACAAAGCAACTGATTATTGGTATGACTGAAAAGTTACCTTTTATTTTCATAATTTCATTGCCTGACAGCAGAAGCACCAATGGAGTAGGATGGTGCCGTTTAGAAATTAGTTATCCACACACACTTATCATTGCCCATTCCCAAACTATCATTTGACAGGAATGAGTGAAGGGTGCCTTTTATAGGCATATATAGTTCTGAAAACAGTTAACCTCAGGACTTGCAATGCAACCAAAGGATGAAGCAAAATGATGAGTAGTCAACATGGGCTGTCGCACTTTAGCACTGCACCAAACTCTCACATTTTTCCTGTCAATTAAAAAAAGGGACACAATGACTATAGCACTCGCTCAAAAAATGATTAATTGAGGACTAGCATCTGAAAACTAATGTTATATCCAATCAGTTGTTAGGAGCTTGTAACAAATTTGTAATTTTATAATGAAAAGATTTACAATTTTGCGTCATCATTTATTTCACAACTACAGAATGTTCTCTCAGTCGGACTAGGAATTGTTGCTATTACCAAATTCTCCTTCACACTCTGCAAAGTTTGCTGTCATCTCTATTTTAGCCTGTAGGTGGTAGTGCAAAGCTATATGAAAAAAATCTCCATTCATCCTTTGTGGCAGTTTGACCGAAAAAAGGCAACATTTTTCAGGCACAGAACCACATGGCATGTTTACCGAGGAGCACTATATGTTGATTGATGTGGTGTCCTGATTCTGTAATGCCAAAGGTGCTGATACATTGCGCAAGTTGTCGAATATATCTTTGGATGGTTTTCTGAGAAGGATAGCAGGTGACATTATTGGTCTGCCAAATACAACTGGAATAAGTTAAGACTTATGTGCAAAGCTCACTGGTTCACCGTGTCTTAGTGTTTTGTGTAATAATGTATTCAATGTTCTGCTGAATTATTCCAAAACTCTAACTGGTAATACTTTGAGAGACGCTAGAAAAATAGATGTTGGCAGTCCATGGTTAAATTTTCTAATGAACTTTTTATCAAATTCTAAGAATCAAAATATTATTAAAATATCAGGGACATTAATAAACAAATAAGATATACAATTGTGTGTTGACATTGAATGAGATCTACCCATTCAAAAAGAATTGGGCTGAACACGTAACATTTTGTGGTCATTGTTATTTACTCGTTTTGAAGATGTAAATTGTTTAGTTTATTGTCACGTGCAGAGCACATTGATGTATTAGCAGAAAGGTTCTGCCTAGCCACATGACACAGTCATAATAAATGTATCTAATTTTACTGGAAGAGCATAATCTCTTATGCCAGGTGAGTTTCGTGCAGTTCTCACTATTACCAGGAGGGATGGGAATTCTGTATGCCGTTAGGTACAAAATGTTGCAGGTTTGTGAAGGGATTGGCAGCCTCAAAATAGTAATGTTACAAAGAAAGTAAGAGCTTCTGAAGACTCGTCCAAAGGATATGCACGAGGAGGAGCTGCTGAAACAGGCCTTCTGGGGTTTAGATAGACATATAACTTACAATGGAATGGTTACTGAGAGCCAAGCATATAACTTGCTACAAGTTCAAGAGTACAAGTGTTACAGAAGGAGGTGGCACAGTCATTGCTATCTCCACTCACCCACCCACTGCCAGGAACGGTTTACTAACTGTCAAGGACAGCATCCCTATCCACCACACACACATGATGTAAATGCTGAGATGAGTGTGTGAATTATGTTGTATTTGGAACACTAGTGATCACCCAGTAAGTTGCATATCTAGTGGAAAAATCACCCTCTATTTGCCACTTCCGTTTTGTCCATGACCAATTTTATCTCCTTTCTATTTTCCCACTATCTTAATCATTCCTTGACATTTCCACATTTGTCACATTCTTTTTAAAGTTGCTCTGAGTATCTTACTCTCCCCTTTTGAACCAAACGTCTAAATTATAATTTCCTTTCTTTTTGTCTCAGGTATCTAACTAAATCAATTCCAACTTTCTGTTGCATATATAATATATACTGGATATCTCTTGCCCCATTTTACATCCTTCCAGTGTTAACTCCTCTATTATCCCATCACATTTTCCAATTATAGTTACTCTTACATACCTCTATGCTTTTACATCTTTCTTAATTTGATTGTACAGCTTCCTCTGCTCGGGTCATAGAAAAAATAGACTTTCTTGGATTTCCAGATAATTTGCTATTTATGCCAGTTAATGCGAATCATCTTATTATGATATAGGAGGAGGCCATTTAGCCCCATTACGCCCGTTCAAGGGAGGGCAATGCCATTAGTCCCACTCTGTAATGTATTCTCTTTCATATCCCCATCAATTTCTCACTGATTCTCCTGGCATTCACTTGCATGCAAGCTAATTTACAATTGCCAATTAACCTACGTTTGGGAGGGGAGAAATATGGAGCACCTGGAGAAAAACCACAGGGAGAATGTCGCAGCAGAACTTTATGCTGCATAACTGTGCCGTCATAAGATGCAATATCTCGATTCCTATTCAAAAATCAATGGGCTTCAAAAATACCTCGGCAATAAGCCATATAGCAATTGATAAACCTTTCCCAGCTGAAGCCTTTGCATAATCCTTCTGTTAGTTATGCACAGGTACTGGTTATGAAAAGGTGAAGTGAAATGTTTGTGAAATTGACTGAAATGTTTGGCTGTTGTGATGTTATCAAGGAGGGATCATCTTCACTCTTGCCAGAGTTATTGTGTGGTGCCAGTATTGTCAAATATAGGACTCGAGTAGCCACATCAGAGAAACGTGCAAAAATATCATGTATAGTTTAGAGATACAGCGTGGAAACAGGTCCGTTGACCCACTGAGACCGCACCGAGCAACGATCTCCCAGACACTAGTTCCATCCTACATACAAGGGACAATTGACAAAAGATAAGTTACCTACAAATCTCCACATCTTTGGAATGTGGGAGGAAATCAGAGCACCTGGAAACATCTAAGCGGTCACAGAGAGAACGGACAGCACCCATGGTCAGGATCAAAACCGCATCACTGGCACTGTAAGGCAGCAACTCTGACACTGTGCCACCCCTGTGATAAGAGAAAGCACTATGGTATAGCTATCCCAGTTTAGTTGAACAGCAGATTTTGAATTTCTTTAGCCTTTTTGCAATGTTGCAACGATTGAGGGAAGTGGCACTAAACGGCACTTTCTTGTCTTAACATCTTGTCTTATCTCAAATTTCAACGGTCATTGATGAATGTCTCACGCTGATAAACTTATCATAACAGGATACACTGGGATAATTAACTCGTGCAAGTTGTGCCTAAATACTCATACGACCGGGAAAAATCAGGTTACAATAAATAAAACTGAACAAATTATGGTTACATTATGTACATCTGTGGATGAATTTTGACAGGTTAATCTGGTCAATCAAAGCACACTTGGAGGAAGATCAATAATGCTTTGAAGTGGTCAATCCACATTATCTGTTAATTACGTTTTTCTCAATTTTTCATGGGTGGAAAACATCAGAAGGAAAAAGACGTCTGATCAGGTTTATGCCACAACATGTGTGAAATTTGTTTTGCTACTATTATTCTTATAATACTGCCCGATATTGCTCATTTTAAGTCACATATCACGAGATCCCTGACTGCATGGCTAGGCATGAGAATTAGTTAAATTTAATGCTCGATTGAATGACAATTGGAGTATTGGACCCGATACACAATTATAAATGGAGTTTAACCAACAATATATCATATTATTTGGCACAGAAAGAGGCCATTTAATCCATTGAGAGACTGGCTCTTTGTAGAGCAGCCCTGTCAGTTTCGTACTCCTACTCTTACCCTTGTGAATTATTTTTGCGCAAGTACTAATCTAAATCCTGATTAGAACCACTTACTGCGTAGAGTGCTTCTCCTCTTTGTACACTTGTACTTTGGCCCAGAACTGTGAATCAGTGTCCCTGGTCCTCAAACCATCTACTGATGTGAAGGATTCCCTCTCTTTACGCAGTTGATCCCCATCCTGGTCACATACAGCTCGATCAACTCGCTTCTCAATCTTTGTACTCCTCTGTCTTCTGTAACCTCCTATCCTTTTCCTCCCCACCCCCTCCCCTCCCTTTTCCTGTGCCCCACCAGAACTCGCACCCATTTCTCCCTTTGCATCTACATTTCTTCCTCTGGTGTCACAATTTGCAACTCTTCTATCCTTATCTCACACATTTTCATCTCTGGCCTATGCGCAATCATCACTTTCTCTCCCCCCCCACCCAACCCCAGCCCACACACCTCTTCATTTGTAACTACCCTTCACTTACCAGGCTTTGTCCTGCCCCACTTTTCCAGCTTTCACCCCCCCCATCACAATCAGTCTGAAGGGTCCCAACCCAAACGTCACCTATCCATGTTCTCTAGAGATGCTGCCTGACCCGCTGAGTTACTCCAGCACTTTGTGTCTTTTTCGCCTCTCAGTCTTTTCTGCTTCAACCCCAGCTTCTCCAGTGCAATCTTATACCTAAAGCTAAAGTTTCTCTTTTCTGGAGCAAGTAAATCTTTCCTGCATCATCTCTAGTCTATAGACTTCCTCCCTACTGTTGGTAACCACAATAGAATGGAATATCATAGCTGTGATAAATACTATTCCCTGCTTTTGCACTCCATGTCTTCATTTATGAAGCCCAAACACCTAAATGATTTACCACCTGCCCTTTCAACACGTCTGCTAACTTGTTCACACATACAGCCAGCTCTGAAATTCCTCGTTTAGGGAACTTCGCCGAGAAATAAATAGCTTCTCCTTATTCTTTCCGCTTGACATCTCGAAATTTTGTGTCATCTTTAAATTTTAAAATTTTCCCCATATGTCATTTTTAAGTTATTTATGCACCAAAAGAGGATTTCACTGGAGTGGGCTGTAACCTGTTTTTTTCCCTTCCTTTCCTCCATTCACTCCTGATCTCACCCAAGCCTGAAATGTTTGGCTTACCTTGCTGGTCTTCAGCATCCCAGAGTCCAAGCATTGGTAGGATTTTCAATGAATAAGGTGGCAATGGGTCAGAACAAACCTTGCAGCTGTTGAAACTCCTCTGGAAGTCTTTAACAGTTGGCAGAGTCTTTCCCCCAGATTTGTTGGCTGTTAATACTGTAAAGTTCTGGAAATATTTCAATAGACTCTAACATTCAGAAATATTTCAATACTGGGAAAATAGGTTTTACAAATTAATTTGCTGAAAAAAAAGCAAAGAACATATCAGAACATTTCAAGAATCATTAAAAATATTTAGAAAGGTACCTACTTCATTTTTCCTTTTGACTCATGGAAACCAATGGGGTTGTGCATCCCATGCTCGATGTTACTTTTGTTTATACAGGATCTGTAAGCAAAATATATGCTATTTGTCCAATGACAGTGGTATTGTTGGTGAATTTAAAGGTGGCATTGGAGATGTATCTGGCTAAACAATAAGGGGTATAGAGAGAGTGGAGGAGACTGAACATGTAGCCCTGAGATGCTCCTGTGCTGATGGTTAGCAAGGAGGTGTACTGATTGAGGTCTGTGATGAGGAAGTAGTGGTTCCAGTTGCATAATGAGGAGCTGAGATACAGTTCCCCGAGTTTGAGAACGAAGCTGGAAGGGATGATGGCGTTGAACTCCGAGCTGTGGTCGATGAACACTAGCAAATGGTGTAGAGTGAAGAGCCTGCAAGATCACATCTACTCTGGATCAGTTGTGGCAGTAGATGAATTGAATAATTGAAATTCCCTCCATATTCTTGAGCCTTTAATAATAACTGTGATGTGATGCAATATTGCCTGTATTTTGAATTTGCATGAACCCACAGTTTCTGATGGAATCAGCAACATGATTTGAAGGCAGCTGGAAGTCTCTTTCTGCATTGGTTCCTTAGGCAGCTTTGGAATTTCAGGCATTTCCCCTTTAACATTTTCCTTATACTACAGCAAATACTGTTTCATTCTTGCTCCCAGCAAAGTATTCCACTCTGGTTTTAGATTGACAGCCAAAATATAGATTGGGTGATTTAGTGCCTGCTCACTCGTGCAAGCACATTGGATTGCTTGAATGTCATTCTAATGCTTGACAAACTTTTAATATTGCAATAACACACTAGAGGAAGGACCAAACCCATAATTTATTGGTATTGTTGAAACATGTTTCCTGTAGTTTCTTTGAAGAAGTTTCTGTCTACTTCCAGAGTCGGGAATATGTTTACTGGGTATCTTGTCAAAGCTGACTCCCTCTGGTCACAAACAGGGCTGTGAAGTCACTTACCTTATGAATTTTGCCCTCCTCACCTCCGGTTACTTAATAGATTTTACAGGCTATTGAATCATTAAAGACGATGTTCGCAACTTCCCGAATATGTTTTAGAAAGGAATTCCATTGCTGTGAGCAGGTTGGTATTTTTTGGGGGATGGGTCAGAAATTTTCAAAGTAATTTCACATTAGAAACATTGTTTGCCTTTTTAATTTACGTGTAGAGAATAGCACAGAATAAAAATACACACACAAATATCAGTGTTCCGAAAAAGAAGTGAATTTCCAAGCAATTTCCAGTGAGGACACTGACTATTTATTTTAGCAATCCATTTCTGACTGAAAGTTATTAAATTGTGTTATACAGTTTACTTTGCCAAACATACTCCAAAACAAGGCCTAATCACACTGAAAGTTACACGATGATATTCAATTTTCAAAATTGTGTTTATCAAGAGGTATTTATCAAGCACTTGGTAATTTCGAAGAGGTTGCTTTTCTGAATAGACGATGAATGAGAAAATCTTTCTTGCTGAGTATTATTACTCTTGATAGTGAAATATATATATTTCTCAATGCTGGAAATATTTTCCTGAAGGCCAGGTTGAAGCATATTCTCAAACTGTAACATATGCCACTTCTTATTGGTAAATTGCTCTTCAAAGCAAATTTGGAAAATATGTTACCACAGATTCAAAGAACTTCCACAACAACATTTAATGGAGTAAATGCCTTTTACTAGTTACAACCCAGCTGCTAGGCCATGTGCATTTACAAGTGCTACTACACATTAATGTAAATAAATAAGCAAATTAGATCTCTATATTTCAACAGTAAAGAGTTAAACCAAAAAAATAGGAACTTACGTAAAAAGTACAGCAAAGGGGTTTACAGGTATTGTTTAAAAGGCATATGATCAGGTAATAGCAATATCTCAGCATAACAACCAGCAACACTGCATGGCCAAAGAGCTTTGCCACATCTTAACTTATTGGGCGACCAATCACAGTAACAAATAGAAGTAAACAGAATTATTAAGCCCTCTGCTATTCTTCTATACAGATTCTACTTAGATTAATAAATTAAGCTATTTGAAAAAATAAATTAAGAAACTCTCCTCCCTTTTGCTCAATTATCTGCAAACTAAGTATCTACAAAAATACTTGAAACTTCTTACAACTTAAAAGAATTTATACGCTCACAGCCTGCTATCAATAGGGTTATTTTTAAAGTCCTTAATGTTATTTGTAACATTGACTACAAAGTGCCACAGCTTACCAATATTCCCTGTGCTCTCACATTTTAAACTACTCGAGTAGTTACAACATTTCATTCTTCCTTGTTACCTCAAAATACCATAAATATTTTGAAATTCTTTTTATCCTAATCTCAGCCATCTAGAGCACTGTAAATGGGTAAAGCCTGCATTTTAAGCCTGGGTGAAGCTAGAACTGCTGAGGGAGGTGTGTGGTCTTTATCATTCATTCACTACTTATGTTCAACTCCTTTACACCATCCTCCTCAAACCAGATTACTGAGTCTCAAATATATTTTAGCAATATTCACCTCTCTGTGACCCATCTTTCCCAGGTGGTGCGTAACTGGGTTTCATTATACCTCAGAAATTTGACAACAACTTTAACTTAAAGCTGATAATACACTGTTTCCATGTTGGCCGTTCCTGCGTTTGGCATTTATATTGAGCTTTATGGTTGCCAGACAAATAAAGCAACAATGCTCTCTATTCAATTCTTTTTTTAAAAACTGGAATGAAAATCTGCCCACAAACAAAAATTGTTTAAACATTCGACACAATGAAAATATAGAGTACAGATATTGGAATTGATACAACATGTAAATCACTGCCATTGCAAATGTTAACAGCAATATTAATAATGCAATAGTTAAGTGTATATTTCTGCAGTAATAGTTTGGTATCTCAATTTCCTATTTCACCATTTGTACATCTCTTTTGGGATTTACAGTGCTATCTTGGAATTAATGAAAAATTCCACCACTCAAAGGCCTAGTAAAAATGTTAATACCTTGTATGTATCCTGCAGGTGGAATAAAGTGTCAGATTTAGGCTATTTTCTAGTTCCCAGAAATTTACCTGAAAAATGTCATGATGAAAGATAATCTTTTAAGATTTCTCCTTCACAAGGAAAAAATCTAATTTATTCTCTCAAGACATTAAGAAATATATATTCCATTACCACATATCCAAACATCAATTTTAAACAAACTAAAATCCACCTGTGTTTGAAAATGCTTATTCTACAACATTGGGGAGATTTCAATGAAGCCATTGCTTGATTAAATACTCTTTGAATAAAGTGGTTAAGTAAATGACTAAAGGCTCACTCCTCCCATCATCCCCACACAATTTTCCCACTATATCGTAGAAAAGTACTGAAAAGATTGGTGTTTATTTGCTGGCTTGGTTATTCTTTTTTGGCAAGTTTTTCCCTTAATTCTTTTGGGCATTCTAAATGAACAGGAAAGTCAATAAAGACATATGGTTTTAAAAGTAATTGTTAATTTGCAAGTACCTGAATCATACACAGATAGCAAGCTGGAATCATTAACTCAAAATATAATGGAAACCAGAAGAGGCAAGGCTGGTGAATGGAGCGCACTCTTTGAATTATTGCCAAGTCTCCATCAGTTCAGAAGCCAACTTTTTTCATGTTTCTATCCAAGTAGTTTGTTTTGCTGGCTGTTGCTTTGTTTTTCTGCACGCACACTGTATTTCTCATTGCACTGGGAATCTGTTTCCACCATTAGATCCTTCCTGCAGCAGTTATTAATGCTGTGCATTTTGTTTCCCTTCACAGAGTCCATGTAGACCACAGTTTGTTTGTCAACTGGATTTTTCAAAAACTGCGTCTGTTTCAGAAGCAAAGATGAAAGACAATTTTATGAAAGCATTCCTGAGCTGGTATGAAATATTCAGATCAGTAACAACTAATTCTGCAGGTACACAAACAATCAAACACTTTTTTCTTGAATGGAGACATAAAACAGATGTGCTTCTTCCCCATCAACTGCACAGTTTCAGTTTGTAATAGTGAAAAGTGGCTTTTCATAGATGGTTTTACAAGAAGCAGAGCTTTGGTCCTGACTTACCAACTTTGATGGTGCAAAAGCATTAGTTATTGGCAAAACAGCTGCTTTTTGTCAAACATCACCATGACAATGTGATGTATGAGGGTTGTAGTTCAGGCCAAATATGTGATGAAAATGTGACTGCTGAAACCAATCAAACAAAATAATTGTTCCTCTCCCCTTCCACCTCATTTTAATTAGTCTGCCTCTTTGTATCTGTTATTTTAAAGCAATTCTGCATGTCCTGACATATGGTCCATTTTAATACATTGTGGAGTGGATTTCAAGTCACCACCCACAAATCAAAAAATATTCCAAATGCATTCTAAAATGATGTAGCTGTAACTCCCATTTTTAACTTTAAGAATTTCCTCTTCATGCTTCTGAGGGGGATATCCTTGGATGTGTAATTGGAATTTGGGACTCAGCAGAGGAATCTGTGAAATCTACAATTCGATTATAATCAATGTAGAAGATAGCTTTTCTACCCTTTACTGCTGAGTATTAGCCTATCCTCTGTATTTTTAAGAAAACAGAGTGCTTCCGGTGCAGTGAAGATCAAAAAGTCAGCCATTCTAACTGCACAGACATGAGCACATAAATCTGGGCTGCCATGGCAGTTCAGTGTAATCAAAGGTATACAGTAATCTTTTGGATTTGTAGTTTAAGGAAAGCTCTATGCAGCCTCTGTGTTGCACATAAAATATACTGTGGAACATGAAATATTTTCATGAAATACTGTACTGGGTTTTCTCTCAATGTCCTGAAACACTTTTTCTCTCATCCAATACTCAAAATACATTGCCCAGTCTTTTAGCTCATTGGGCCTTGAGTAATCTTGCTGTCTGCATATTGGTTGCTACAATTCCTTGCACTGCAGAAACAATTCCTTACAATGCAGAAATGTCCGCACTTAAGAAATATTTATTTAACATTATAGCACTCAATGAGAATGTAAAATGTTTGAGCTTGGGCTTTGCTCATGCTGATATACATCCCTCAACACATCTCAGTGCTATGAACGAAAGACGAAAAATCAACTGCGAAAATGTTCACCGCAATGCACAGCATTCCATCAATAACCTTATGTGGGAATAAGATGAGAACAGGAAAAAGATTGCCTGCAATCCCTAAATAGAAGAATTGATGGAATCACAGAACCATCCAAATTTTAACATGAATAATAGCCAGGATAGGAAAAGGCAAGATCTAGAACAAATGCTGTTCACATAGAACCATGGTTCAGTAAAACCTATGATCAATGAACTTTTTAATATGATTTTCCAATAGTAGCAATGTTTTGGTGATTGTATTGCAGTGAATAAAGATACCAAGATGACACCGTTGTACTTCTACAAGAACTTATTTGGGTTACATTTAAAGTATGGTAAACTACGTTTAAAGTTTGGGCACTATGTAATTTTAATTTAATAGTGTTTAGCAGGCTGCCGTGTGGATTCTTCCATAAAGGGTTAAATCATAAGATATTTGTGCACATTCTGTCAATTTGAGACTGTTAAAGATGACTAATACGGAGGACTTTGTAAAAGTAAGAATGACAGATCTTCGGTGAGCAAGTAGCAAGGAGGTGCAAGTCACTTATTTTCCCAAATTTATAATTAGAAAAATATCTGCCAAGAACGTGGTTGATATTGTGAAAGAATTAAGACACCATTATAAAAGATATTTACCGATAAAAATGTCTACAGCCATGCCCCCATTCCCAATCTTCCCTGTGAAAATTGTGAATACTACAACGTGTAGGAAGGAACTGCAGATGCTGGTTTAAACCGAAAGGTCAACCATTCTTAAGGGTCTCGACCCAAAACATCATCCATTGCTTCTCTCCAGAGATGCTGCCTGTCCTGCTGAGTTACTCCAGCATTTTGTGTCTATCATAGGAATATTACAACAGCAGCCAAGACATGGAGGACAATTAAAACTCAGCTACATAGTAACTACTTGTAACTTCTTTATAACCTCATGTGGACAGTGCACAAAAAGCTGCTGATTTGGAAGCATGATTTTCCCATGTTCAATATGCTTGATGTACATTTCAAGTCCATTGATGACTGTTCACCGCTAGACATGGGATAGGGAGTGGAAAAATATATATTTTCACTAAATTGCTAGTGCATTTAATGACCTGAACTTCACACGAGTTCGCAGACTGAACGTGGCAATTAAAGGAAGAGCAACGTGATGCTACAACACAACCCAATTGTTCACCCCTATCACTTTCAGTAATCTGAAGATAGTAGCCCCTTGCAATATCATGATTTATTCCTGTAACACCCTGGTCCATTTTCCTAGCAACTTGCCATGCAAGATCAGGAGGTTCAAATGCCTGCCCCTTTATCTCCTCCATTCCAGAGACAAGAGCTTCATTTTTTCCTTCCAGCAGAGGCAGTGTTTCGACTCTTTCTATTTAATAAATTATATTTGGTGCTCTTGAAGTGGTCTCCTCTATTGTGGTCCAAATTGCAGAACGGATCAGTAAATGTAGCCCCTGGTTTCCACTGAATCCCTGCATATTTTATTTTTAAAACGTTTCCTCTTTGTTTGCCTTTTCCCACGAGAGCAATATGAGGTTTTGGTATTTCCATTCACTTTCCTCCAGATCTCATTTGCTTCATGTCCTATAACATCTCCTTTTTTCTTGTATCATTCTCCCCATTTCTCACCTCCCAATATTAAACCAGCATCTGCTGTTCCTTCCTATACATTTCTCTCCTCTATACTTTCTGTCATAAAATCTAACGGATTCTTGCGCTTTGACATTTCTGATGAAAGCGCAATCTGAAACATTAATCGTTTCCTTTGCCATAGATGTTCTGATTTGCTACTTAAAACACATTTTGTGTTCTTTTTAGATTTTGCATGGGACATCCCGGTGTCAGGTGCGAGTGTGGATGGCTTTCTGACTGTTCGGGCAGACAGGGACTGCAGAGAGAGTCACAGCCGTCGGTACAACTCTGGTCACATCACGGTGAAGGAGCGTGTGTGTGGCCTGGACATTGAACTGAAGGCTGTGGGTCTCCGCTTATGCTGTGTGCCCTGGGGATTCTCACACACCGCTGTGGTGGCTGTTTATGTTGAATCTTTATGTAGTTTTGTATCTTGTTGCTTTTTTTGGTATGACTGTGTGATAAATCAAATTTTACTGTAGCACAAGGTGCAAGTGACAATAAAGGACCATTGAACCATTGTTTCCTTTAGTACCAAATTAAAAACGAATCCACCCTCGCCCTTAATCATTTAAAAATAAAATATTAAAAACTAGACTGGAGATGATTCTACCCATTTAATTTGTAAATTTGTAAAAAATGTTTTGCTTAAGACTTTATATTTTAGGTGATCCATTGCAGAATACCGAGGGAATGGATGTGGGCTGAGGTCCTTTGGGAGTGTGGCTAGTCAGGTATGTGCTAGTTTTAGGGCTGGAGAATATCCCAATCTTTGCTCAAAGTAATGGCAGATCACCAAAGATATCTTTTCTCCAATTAATTTCCTAAGGGGATACCAAAGGCAGGATGATGGCATTGACATTCTTTGGGGATTTTTCTGCAAAATATACATTAAATTCACTGTTATGTTAAGCTATTCTTGTTGCTGTTGATATTTTGTCTTAATTCAGGCAAGCAACTTATGGAATCCCTCGTGAAAACTAGGAGGAACCCCTTGAGATCTGGTTATGTTAGTCATGAACATTTTTGGAGATTTCTAAGAGCCCTGCTGCGCTAAATGGGAATAGAATCCTGAAGAAATCTGACTGGTTGAAAATGGCATTCAAGGGACACTAAAGCTCCTAAGCAGAAGCACAATTGAACCACAACAAACTTTATGACCTGACATATCCCTTACTCCTGCATGACCATCAATCCAAGGGACCAATTCCACATCTATTTGGATCCTTTGCTCCGCAGACCCTAAACACCCCAATACTGAAGGCGAGGTCAAAACATTTGCAGAATAAAAGTGTCTAACCAAATAATATCTTCTTTCAGATCACAACGATTAACATTTTTCCTTCCTGTGCTTTCAAGCTTTTGAATCAACGCATTGAACATTTTCTTCTCAACTGGGTTGGAATTTTAACCGGAACAAATTTAATGTTCAAGGAAAGCTGATAGAGGTCTCTTTGATATTTTGAATGTTGTTGAACTCAAGAATTTCTAAACAATTCCGATTTTATTTAACTAATCCACTTAATGCTAAGCTTATCCTTTGATGCTGAGGTGTTAGCTGAGTTTCAGTTGGCAGCACTCTCAATTCCACACATGGTTCACGCCGCACTTCAATGAGGACAAAATCTAGGTTGGTGATCCACTGCAGTGCTAAGAACATTGTTTTTCAGGTGAAATGTTAACTGGAGGACCATTAAATGGAGAAAAACTATTCCAAGGGGAGCCTTGCAGTCTCCTTGCTGCCCTCACCAATATTAATATTTCAGCCAACGTTATTGTAACAATGCAGCGCGAGTTTTGAAAGTCGATGCTAGATTAGAACAGCAACTATTTAACTAGGATTGTAACATCTTGAGGTTCTGAGAGGATAAACCACTTTTGAACAAGCTGAAAACCAAGATTGGGGGAACATTTACCATAATTCTGGCTATCAAAATCAGTAATAATGGAAATCGCATACATTTTAAAAAATCACTGACGTACCAAACTGATTTCAGTTAGGAAAACAAGAAAACTCATGGTTACACTTTAGCATGGAATAGTTTTCACCTTAATCATTTGGGCACAAATAAACAAATTAATTTATTCTCTACATTTTAGAGTCATATAGCTATGCAGCATGGAAACAGAACATTCTGTCCGACACGTGCATATTGTGCAAGTTCCCTTTGCCAACATTTGGCCCATAACCCTCTAAACCCTTCCAATCCATATACATGTCCAAATGTACTTTGAAAGTCATAATTGTATCAACTTCTGCATATTCCAGATACTGAGCACGCTTTGAGTAAAAAATATGTTCCTGCGGTCCCTCTTGAATCTCTCCCCTCTCACCTTAAACTATTGCTCTCTACTTTTAGAATCATCTCTAAAAAGGATCTTGGGAAAGGTCTATGAGCGCTCACTTTATTCCCCTGCTTTTGGATAATTTATTTTCTTTCATTTCTAAAGGATTCCTTTTAGTAAAATCTTAAATCTTCCCAGTGATAACTTTTGTTAACAATGGGTGCCTAAATTCTGAGTGATTGTGAGAAACCTTAAGAATTGGAGAGAACGTGAACTTCATCAGATCTTTTTATACACGTGTGCTTTTTTCCCCAATGATCAATAGATATTGGCCAGAAGTGTGTCCTTTAATTTTTTACTCAAGGATGCTGATGCTCACTGTGATGCCTCTGTTTTGACACATCGCTCAACCAACTTTAATGATCTATTACTGATCTCGGTGACTTTCTGATTTACAGGACATGGTGAATTTGCAGTGACACACAAAGAAAGCTGATGGCAAATCCATTTTTTGCATAAAATTCTAGGTTCAAAATTCATATTGAAGACATAATAATGTTGCAGTACCAATTTGTTTAATTCAGTTTCAGTATTTTTACAGTTTAATTTATAAGACTAAAATGAATAGTTTAGTTTAGTTTTTTTGTCATGTGTACCAAGGTATTATGAAAAGCTTTTGTTGCATGCTAACCAGTCAGCGGAAAGATAATACATGATTATAATCGAGCCATCCACAGTGCACAAAATACATGATATAGGGAATAACGTGAATAACGTTCAGTGCAAGATGAAGAAGAAGAAGTGCAAGATAAAGTTCAGGAATGTCCGATCAAAGATAGTCCGAGGGTCCCCAATGAGCAAAACAATGTCAGTGAACTGTTATATCTCCACGGCAATTGATAGGACTGCACTAATCTCCATGAATGTGTTGGAACCATCAAAATGAGCGTGGTGACTTCCTTTTGATATGACTGAAAATTTGACAAAAGGAACAGATTGGAAGCCTTTAAGTTGCACCAGCTAAGTAATTATGGACAAAAAATATCTTGATGATTTTTTTCCTCTTGCACTTCACCAGTTGTATATTAATTACAGAGTTTGATATGTTCATCTTACCTTTGTTGGTGCATGGTAGCACGGCATCTGGAACCACTGTTTCTTTCTGTTTATGACAAGTGTGGCGATCGAAAAGCCGATGATTGCAAGCAGTATGGCTGCCAGGACCCATGCTGCTGACTGGTAGATTATTGCCATTTCAGTTTGCTTGGATGGACTGTCGGTAACTGATGCAATGGTGCAAGGAGGAAAACACACAGGTGATAAGACTCTGTCATTGTTGAACCATGAACAACGTCATGCCAGTCAACCAAAGATAAAGCAAATAATCAAAAGTTATTATTGTTATTTTTCTCGTTCTTATTTGTTTCTATTTTGTTCCAAATCTCCTCTTCCTAATAGGTATGCTTACTCCTTCTGCCACAAGCATTGTGGTTCCAATGGGGATTGACCACAGGAAGCACTGGAGCAACTCATCCGCACTTGTCCGTTTTAAGTCTGAAGAAGGGTATCAACCTGGAAGGTCACCTATGTATATTCTCCAGAGATGCTGCCTGACCTGCTGAGTTACTCCAGCACTTTGTGTCCTTTTATGTATTAACGACCATCTACAGTTCTGTGTTTCTACACCCTCACCCACACTTGATCCACATAATTTCCAGAATTCATATCCTGTACCCTGCACTTCCAAAAAGAGAATGAATGTTTGGTATGTTGGAATTAGTTAAACTTTAAATTTCCCCCAATTAACACGTCATCAAAACTGGAGGTCTCAATGCTCCTTCATTGTATCCAGGTCAAAACACTAAAGTTCCTTATTAGCACTGGGGGAGTATTTGCAACCATTCTTCAGTTCTTCTTTCCTCATTCTTACTGAAATTGTAAGTGGTTGCCTTCCCTCTAACATTGTGAACTATCAACGCTCTTTGCAACCTTCATCCCTTTTGCTGCCACAAACCTCTGGTTCCACTCAATCACCACATCCTTTACAAAATCCATGAAAGTGCCAGTTAATCCATTAATCATTTTTCCATAACTTCATGTTCAATTTGAGTCAATGCATGTGGAAGGGAATCAGAGGTTCTCAAGATCCAATATGTCAGGTTCAGGAGCAACCTCAAACTAAACCTAAACCTGGCATGCTGCGGGGGTCTGAGATTGTTACGTTAAAAAAAAAATGTTGGCTGAGCTGGGATGAGGGGAATGATGCCACCCTATTCATCTATAAACAGGCAAGGGTAACTTTCTTACTTATTTCATTCACCATCCCAACTCCCAACACACATACAAACACATTTATAAAGCCTGAAGAAGGGTCTCGACCCGAAACGTCACCCATTCCCTCTTTCCTAGATGCTGCCTGACCTGCTGAGTTAGTCCAGCATTTTGTGATACCTTCGATTTGTACCAGCATCTGCAGTTATTTTCCTACATTTATAAAGCCTGATAAGCTAAGAATAGTGAATTTAATAAAGGGCTAAAATGCAAGTGGAATATATATGATGGAAAACTTGCAAATAATGTGCAGCTGACTTTGACAAAATACTTAGTACTTGCCAATTTTCTTTGTTAATAGAAGCTTTACAATAATGAAGGCAAGATTTCAAAATTTCTAATTCCTGATAAGTCCTATTCAGCTGAGAGGAAATAAATATAGTTTTTCCAGATAATTTAATGACGATCTTTAAGATTTTGCAGTACTTTTATGTTTTTAAATATTGAAATCAACATTACCTCTAACTTATCAATGGCAGGTATTTGTCAAGGACACTAATAGCTTTATTATGCAAGCTGAATAATCATTATTGCCATTTGTGGTGTTTCTTTATCTTATTTCTTTTTTTTTCTTGTACTTTTATTAGTTTTTAGGCACAACATAACACACCCCATTTTCTAGCCGTCAGACTGAGCAAGTCACCTGCTACGAGATCTCCTAAAATTTAACTCAATGTGAAAGATACATCTTCTGGATGCGCTGGGACGCATCCTCAGTGATGTGACCTGGGGTCATGGGGTGTTTCGGGTCTCATTTTCATCAGACACCCTCGCCCAGGCGACCCAGCCGGGGATCAGGCCCCGACTTGCATCCCAGCAGCAACCGTCCACGGATTTGCCCTCTTAATAACTACTCTGCAGGGGTTGAGAGACTGGTGCGTGGAGGGACCAGACTCTGTGGGGTGAGTCCTGGCCGAGCTCCTCCTGCGTCTCACCAGGTTCAAAGCCTGTGTGCTGCACCTCTTTCTCCTTCTCTGAGCATTTCATTCTTGCCTGATGGCATGAGGCATAAGGCATAAGGCCTTTCCGTAGCTTATTGAGTTTCTTTCCCACTAAAGACACAGACTGAGGTGCTAACCCATCCTGTCCCGGGTGCCGTCTTCCTGTGCCGTCAACTGTCTCTCCAGTAGTCACCAAACTATTCTTGGTTGTCAAACTAACTTATAGAAGTTAATTATCTTTGGAATTGAGCTGCATTCGCATTGATCTCTCCCTCCAATAGTATACCAAGTATACTATATGAGATCAAGAATATTAAAGACGTAAATGAAAAAAATAAAAAGGGAATGCATGACTTTTCCTTGAAATAAGGTAGAAAGTTAATTTGCGACACCTTTAACTGCTACCTATTCGCCGTCTAGAAATGTTTTAAATTTACCGATGACTAGCATAGGGCATATAATGGAAGAACAATTTTAAATAAAATTTGAGCAGACTAAACATGTTTCTGAGTTTATAGCAGTAACTATATTTCTAACTTGTAACTTTAGGAACATTGTAAGGGAATTCTCTGCTCTGTTCTTTATACTGACAATAATTTGGACCTGAAATGAATTTGAACAGTTTCTTCACTTAATGCACTGGCATGTTAACAAGTTTCCCCTTACCTGTGAATCGTGGTAAATCAGGCTGAATAGATGGTGGAGGTAACTCTTTATCGTTTAGTTCAGTTGACTTCTCCAGTAATACATCAGCAGCTTCTGTTGTGGGTGAAGAAACTGTTGGCATATCTTAAGACAGAGAAAAATTGGCAATGAATGAAAGAAGTTCCCCATAAAGAGAGGAAGGCTGAGCACCTCCTACATTTTTTTGGTATCAATTATTATTATTGATAAAGAATGCACTCTCAGATTCACTGGGTTGAAAGTTGGAATAATTTTCCAGCAAGCCACAGCAGCTTTGTCTGATTTTTCAATCTAATCTCTTGGCTTCCATCTGTTGCATTCATTTCTCATTAGGGGCCCAAGCAGTAGTTACGACCCGACATCCACATACTCGTAGTTTATATTAAATATATAGCTGATCCGAGTTGATTTAATGCACACTTGGCAAGTTTCTCCTGGAAAACTTAAGAGTCTTGAGGACAAAATGAAGAATTTTTTCAATGCACTGGTAGTAAAGCATTTTAAAACAAACTACCCTTCTTGATATGGCTAGAATTATTTGTCAGAAACTAAAGCCACGTGGAGATGAAGTGTTTGTTACTCCTTTCAATTAATTCCTTTAATTTAGTTTAGGTAAAACAAAAACAGCAATCTAAGATGTTCATAGAGAATGCACCAGCAAATTTATCACTAAAATACTTGGCAAGATATTTTAAATGATTAAATTATGGAGTCTCAGTTGCACAAAACTTATTCAATGCGACATATTCGTTTAAACTACCAACCACTCCACTGGTGAAGCATGTAAACCACATGTGTCTGGTTTTAATTTACAACTTGCCCCGGACTTGATAATAAATTGAATTACTTCGGCAATATTCTGCTGCCTGAGGAGGCATTTGTAATCTTTCCATTAAACTGCTAAACCATGGGGTAAAATATAAATTCTTAATTGGGAAGTTGCAAGTCAGAATGAAGTCAGGAAAAGCTTTCCAATTGAAATGTAGTGTGTTTATGGAATTAAGTTAAGGGAAGGAACAGCAACAGTGTAAATTAGCTTACCAGGTCTTTCCTTGGAGAGTGATATTATACAGGGAATTAAGGTATTTGCTAAGATAAGCACACTTTCTTAAAGGGGCAGACTGTTCCTAATTATATGGAATATTCCCCTGTATTTGTCCAGCATTTCAAAAAACTGAAGACACATAGAAACATAGAAAATAGGTGCAGGAGGGGGCCATTTGGCCCTTCGAGCCAGCACTGCCATTCATTGTGATCATGGCTGATCGTCTGCAATCGGTAACCCGTGCCTGCCTTCTCCCCATATCCCTTGATTCCACGAGCCTGAAGAACCTATTCATGAACTGTCATAAAATTTAAAACAAATTAAATCAATTTCATTCTCATGACTCAGAGCAATTTAAAAATGCTTTAAAAATCTTGCATCTTAAACTTGTCCAGCATTATCATTTAAAATGCATTCTAAAATATATCAGCAATATTCTAAGCAAGCACCAAATTATTATTTATCCTCATTTACGAATCCATGCGCTGACCTATTTTTGTCAACTTATTTTCAAGGTTTGAAGGCAAACACATTCTCTGGGCTTTTAAAAAAAAAAGACTACTCTTGGCTTTACTTAACTGGATTGTCACGATTCACTGCTAGGCCTTAATGTAATCATCTACATGCACAATAATAAGCAACAGGAGTGTTTGGAACTGGAAAAAAAATTGCTTGCCGCAGCTTGACATTCCACATTAATTTCTCCTTTACAGGGTGGGAAAAATATTTATCCAAAGAAACAGCTTTCAAAGTTTGGGGGGAACTTTTCATGGCAAAATGACAATATACACACCTAAGCAATAGGGGCAGCATTGCCCTTTCCGAAGAACTGGCAGCCTACACAAAGCAGCTGGACAGGTCTGAGAGAAACACTGAATGGCACCATCTCCACAAATGCAGCTGGTACAGGCGTTTGGTTTCCAAGACTCTCCAACCAGCAAAATATCTCCATCACTGGACATGCAGTATCCAGACTCACTGCCGTTGGTCGGCAGTAGGGTTTTCAACTGATCTTCTGTTCAGAAAATATTAAGATAGGTACATTAGTATTAAGATGCAAAGAACATACACTATGAATAACACTGACATTTATGTCATTTGAATGGCATCAAAAAGGGAAAAGTAAGGAGTAGATAAAGTTCAAGGAATGCTAACAAAATAAAGTCAAGCTGTTTCCCTAGTGGTGGAATTCTTTCTTGATGATCTCTAGAAATATAAATTGATTCTGTCCATATGTGGTGCTTGTAAAAGTGAAGTCCTTGAAATTAATGTGATATTCGAATATATATGCGGGGGGGGGGGGAGCAAATGCAGGCCTGATAAATTCAATAATAAACTGACATGAACATTGTGCTATTTCAAGGTCTGGTATTGAACTTGCAATTTCAAGTGATACTGTCTGCTGAACAGAAATCATATCCCTCTTCATTATTTCAGACAACAAATGCCAACAACATTAAGTTACCCAGAAAATATAAAACATCGTAAGGAAGGTTGTTGAGGCAAAAAGTATTCTTACAATTACTGTAAATAAAGGATTTTTAAAAATATATTTTTTAAAAGCTGTTGATATCCTGGTGTTCATTTTCTTCAGCATGGCTGAGATTGGGAAGATCTCTTGCATTTTTGCACACTCAGAAATTTACTCCAGTTAGCAAAGCCAGCATTGCAGAAATTCTTTGATCCAGATTAAATCTGCCAGTTTATTAAAATGTGAATTAAAAAAAGGTGTCTTTTAATTCCTCATGTGTCTTTTTAATACAACGGGATCTATTTTTATTCTCGCTATCTAGCCTCTGATTTGGCAATTTAATCAGAAACGAGCTTCCTAACTAAAGCTGGAGAGTATCCGATGATATGTTTCAGCTTCATGTTAGGTTGGATTTCATTGACCAGAAACATCATGGTTTTCAGGTTGTGCCATACTTGTCTATATCATTACTTCATCTGAGGCAGGATGATTTGTTTACTACTTGTTCTATGTTCATGACCAAAATAATGCATGTGTACTGAAGCAAGACTTCATTTCTGTTGTTGTCTAAGTGCCAGTGAGTTAGGTGCGGAATAGCTTTTAAAAATATGAGCTTTAGTCAGGTTTTTATTAACCTATTTATTAATAGGATCTGAAAGTTACTGGCAATGCCAGCATTTATTGTCCTTACCTTATTGACTCTGAATAGAGGAATGATGAGCCCAAAGTAATATACAGGTCAGATTGGGTTAAAACTGCCAGATTTCATTTCCTGAAGAATAGTGAACCAGATGGGTTTTTTTAAACAGTAGTTTCACGAGATTAGATATAATTCCAGACTTATTTAATTACTTGAATTGATCGTGGTGGGATCATGTTTTAATTTTATATCTAAGCAGAACTCTTTATGAGATCACCTGCCGTTGCTAGATTGCTTGGTTGTAATTTTAACAAAATCAAAGGACCAAACTTAGCAAGTTACATAACAGACCAGCAAATACCCTATTAAATAACTGCCTGAGCAGCAAAGATGAATAATTAGCTCACTCTTTCGGATATACGGTTTTAACTTACAATAGAAAAAAGCTTAATATTGATCTACATTGTCTATAATTAAACACTATCCAACTTGCCAGAGAATAGCATGATTCCTGCAGTATGTGTTGCAGGAATGCTGGCTTATAGGCAAATTCTGATGTGATTCAACTACATTTCTCTGCACCAAATTTAGTGATTATTAAGGATAGGGGCCCAAGGTTACGTGTACACCTCATTGTACAGGAGAGATATGTGCAGCGAAGTGTTTCATCTGTCACTGCTTAGAGAAGCTGGCCAAGAAATCGACAAAAAGAACAAGAGCAGACAGGAGACTCAGGTTCGATCCTGACTATGGGTGCTGTACTGTAAGGAGTTTGTACGTTCTCCCCGTGACCTGCGTGGGTTTTCTCCGAGATCTTCGGTTTCCTCCCACACTCCAAAGACGTACGGGTATGTAGGTTAATTTGACTGGGTAAATGTAAAAAATAAAAAATTGTCCCTAGTGTGTGTAGGATAGTGTTAATGTGCGGGGATCGCTGGGCGGCGCGGACTTGGTGGGCCGAAAAGGCCTGTTTCCGCGCTGTATATATATGATATGATATGATATTTGAAGCAAATTAAAATAGAAAAAAGAGTAACAAACAAAATTTGCCACTTACTGACTTGGATTAATACATACGCCAATGAGATAGCTCTGGATCAATAATCAAACAAAACCAGCCACTGAATAAAGTCATTCACATGTGGTGAGGTGGTTAAGTTACCATGGAGGAAAAGTATGAGTGCATCAAGGAGAAATATACTCATTGGTTCTTCTCCCATTATCTTCCTTGCCATCACTCCACACTTGGAAAGAAAATCCAGAGCTTTCTCATAATTCTTTAGGTATTGGTACTCTCCCCTACAACCGCAGAAGAGGTAACACTTGTACCTATACCTCCTCCCTCACCTCCATCTAGGGACCCCAGCAGACCTTCCAGGTAAGACAGAGGTACATGTTCATCTCCTCTAATCTCATCTACTGCACTCGGTATTCCCGATGTGGCCTCCTTTACATTGTGTAACCAAGCGTAGATTTAGTGACCATTTCGCTGACCACTTATGTTTGGTCTGTCAAGGCCTGCTGGATCTCGGATAATAGCCATTTGAACTCTCCTTCCCATCTGGACCTTTCTGTCCTTGGCTGCCTCCATTGCAAGAGTGAAGCCGCACGCAAACTGGAAAAACAGCACCTCATATTCCACTTGGGTAGCTTACAACCGAATGGTCTGATCATTGAATTCCACAATTTTTGAAAAACGAACCTACTTTTAATTTCTCTTTTTTATCTCCCCCTCTTCTCTTCCCTGTGTCTACCTGGACTAGCACTCATTTTTCTCCTTCCACCCTCGCCTTCCACCTATATTCCTTTCTCTGGCTTCACAATTCACCCTTCTTCTATCCTCATCTCACCTCTTATCTTTTAATCTCTGCATTGGTTCAACCATCTGTCTACCAAAATCTCCTTGCCTGCATCCACTCACCAGGCTTTGTCCTGCCAACCTATAGAAGAGTCCCGACCCGAAACGTCACCTATCCAAGTTCTCCAGAGATGCTGCCTGACCCGCTGAGTTAATCCAGCACTTGGTGTCTTTTTTTGTCCTGCCCCTCCTATCTTCTGGCTTTCTCCCCTCCCCACCACAATCAGTCCGAAGAAGAGTCCCGATCCGAAACGTCACTTATTCATGCTCTCCAGAGTTGTTGCTCAACTTACTGAGTTTACTCGAGACCTTGTGTCTTTTTTGTATATATACACACTTGTACTTAAAAAGTGCCCAAAAGTTCATTGACAATTGGCTATAGACAATAGGTGCAGGAGTAGGCCATTCAGCCCTTCGGGCCAGCACCGCCATTCACTGTGATCATCCACAATCAGTACCCCATTTCTGCCTTCTCCCCATATCCCTTGACATCTGCTATCTTTAAGAGCTCTATCCAACTCTCTCTTGAAAGCATCCAGAGAATTGGCCTCCACTGTCTTCTGAGGCAGAGAATTCCACAGATTCACAACTCTGAATGAAAAGATTTTTCCACATCTCTGTTCTAAATGGCCTACCCCTTATTTTTAAACTGTGGCCTCTGGTTCTGGACGCCCCCAACATCGAGAACATGTTTCCTGCCTCTAGCGTGTCCATTCCCTTAACAATCTTATATGTTTCAATAAGATCCCCTCTCATCCTTCTAAAGTCCAGTGTATACAAGCCCAGTCGCTCCAGTCTTTCAACATAGGACAGTCCCGTCGTCCCGGGAATTAACCTCGTGAACCTGTGCTGCACTCCCTCAATAGCAAGAATGTTCAAGGCTATTCAAGTACCTTCACAGAAATGTAACAACAGTAAGGTTTGAATTGATTTGAAGATGCAGCTGTTATTCATCCCAGTGGCACACCTGCTTTCGAGAGAGTGCTGTTGTTCAGTAACAAACACTTTTAAGATTTGACAAAAGCACTCTAGCTGCCCTGCAATCAGAAGGTTCCTTTAAAGTGAGATTAGATTTGGGAAAATGATTGCAGATGGTGTTATAAATAGATCATTTTTTATGACCATTTTCTCCATTAGCAGTTACACATTCCATTGGAAAGCACCACAAAATGTTACAAATGTACGTTGAAAGACATGAAAGCTTCCCTTCCCCGCACCACACCCAGAAAAGGTGGGACAATCAGTTCATTAAGGTGCCTCCCTCAAAGAGTAAATTATGCACTTAAATGGAGCAATTAAAATATAAAGGGTTATTTCATCTTCATGGGGTTAATCATCCTACCAACAACTAGAGAGCAGTCCTGGGCTATTATCTACCTCATCAGAGACCCTCGGACTATCATTGATCAGATTTCACTGAACTTTACCTTGGTCTAAACTTTATTCCATTTATCATCTATCTGTACACTGTGGATGGCTTGGTTGTTAGCATATAATTGTTTTCCACGAACTGGTTGGCACACAACAAAAGCTTTTCACTGTACCTCGATACACGTGACAATAAACAAAACTAAAACTAAACCAAATTTCCTTTGATGATTTAGCATGACGAATTGTTTCAAGAGAATATCTATTATCCTCATGACTTGGCAATGTCATAAGCTGCTCCACTTGTTACTCACCAGGGCAAGTCAGACAACAAGCACCTGATTCTTTGATTGGGGCTTGGCAAAGAAGCGGTGGGCAGACCTCAGTGTCACACAGCACACGTCCACTATGACAGGTACACTGTGTGCAACTGTCCAGGTTCCATGTTTCACCCTCCAGATAGTATTCCCCGCCTGGTGCTTGGCAGACAGCGAGGTCCACCATATAAGGCTGTCCACTGCCTGGCTCATCTGTGGGACATTAACAAACGTTTTGTATTAGAGAACTCATAGCAAACTATTGCAGGTCCATCGCCGATTTTCCGGCAGCTGGTGGTTCCTCACTTCCTTTAATCCGGACAAAATTACGAGAGAGCACTTAAAATCCCCCCCACTAGTCCCTCCAAAAATGGGGCATCTGGGCCTGGTGAGGCAGCCGATCTCCACCTCATTGGGTTGAATTTGCTGCCAGCGGCCAGGGTTCTGGAACTCAGGCCCAGCTGGAGCCGCCAGATTCGCTCCCACAGCCGACTTTAGAGGCCGACTTTGCGGGACGATCTCTTGGCCCCTCCGAGGCCGTGACCTCTGTGGTTCAGCAAAACGGATAATACCTCAAGGCTCTGGAACCAAACGTGCCGGAAAATCGGTGGTGGACCTGTACCTGCGCAATTTATACTGTGACAACAAATTATATTTGCTCCACCTCATTGGCGGCACTCCCACTTATGCATGGAAGAGTCAAGAGTATTTTATTGTCACATGTCCCGAAACAGAACAATGAAATTCTTACTTGCACAACAAATATGTAATCATAGTACTCTGTAAATACTATAATTTATGATGGAAACAGATGCAACAGGGCATTATGCTGAAGGAGCAAAGGGTCTGGATAGTGATGTGAAACTGGAGTGAGCAGAAAGCAGATAAAGTGTGGCTGTTCCAACTCTCACGCTGGGAATAAGGCTCAAGAAGGGCGAGGCATAACCTTTTCTTGACGGTCGGGGAGCCACGACCGCCCCGACGTGGCAAGTTCAACAGCCTGCCCCCGGGAGAAGACGGCAGGGGAAGAGAAAAGACATTCTGGCCTTCCATCACAGTGAGGAGGGGACTGGAGGAGACTCACTGTGATGGATGTTTCTTTTTGTTTGGTGTTGGTTTATGATTGTGTGTGTTATTGCATATCTTTATTGCTTATTTTTATTGGTCTTATTGTTGGGCTGTGGGTAATCTTTCATTTCACTGCACATTTATGTGTATGTGACAAATAAATTGACTATTGACTATTGTCTTCAATTTTAATAAATATGAAAGGCATGAGGAACCAACGAAGTTGATTTCAAAATCAATAAGTTTGAAATATGGAACAAATGATTACAGTTACAATTGATGCAAGTGACAAGTGTATCAAATTTCTTTGTACTGGACATTGTAAGCAAAAAGAGGCTCAGCATACATTTGAATGGCGCCCCAACATGAAGAAATATAAGCTTGGCATGTGTATGTGAAAATCTAAGCAATTCATGAGTATAATGTGTGCTATGTCGAAGATAACTGCAGCTAAAGATGGTCATATTGTGATTAATTAGAATTTATTTTAATTATTTCACTTTAATATTTTTAATTACACATCTGTTTTTCTGAATTTATTTTAAATATTTTAGCATATTAATTCAATGTTACATTATTTTTCTGAATGCCAGAGTCATTTAAAATCCCTCAAAGCCTTGATGGCGGAGATGGGGAAGGTAGACAATCTCTGCCGGCTGTCAGGCTTTTTGTGGGATTGCTGTGGGATGCAGGGCTTTATTCGATCCGCTTGATGCAGATAATGCTACCGAGGTCTCACATGCATTGGGGGCATTGGCAGCTGGACTAGTTCTGCAGAGCGTGCGTGACAACTGTGAGTGGAGAGCCCATGCCAGCAAGATCTCGTCCAATTTGACTGAATAAAAATCATAGAACATGAAAGTAAGATCTGTAAATTTAGATAGTCTCAAATTTTTTAAATGGATTCAAGGTTTAACAGTTATGCAGTTTTAATGGGAAACAGAAACAAAATGTTCAAACATGAGCAATTTGCAGGTTCATGGCATAACACATTGGCATTCCAGCAAGATTTGTCACTGAGCACTAATGCTTCTCACAGAAAGGATTGCCCATTCACTGAGGCAGCGTCAGGCAGGAGACAGCAACTCAAATATTGTATCTGAAATACACTCAGTGCTTCGTCAGCAACTGGCCAGCCTGATCTTGCATCGAAAATAGGATAGCATAGTCCGGCTGGTTAAGCTGCTGCCTCCCTGCGCCATTGACCTGGGGTCATTCCTGACCTATGTTGCTGTCTCTGTGCAACATGCAACCTCCCAACCACTTTACCGTGAACAACTCATAACATAGACCAAGAAGCTCACTGTGCTGGTATCTGCTGTCAATAAGCCATATCGACCCCCCCTCCCCCGCACAGACGTTTCGTTTGTTCGACCTAACCCTCTTCCACATTCCCATCTACTGGAAACTGACTCTGTCCACAGGTGGTATCCAACCTACTGAGTTTTTCCAGCATTTCCTGTCTCCATGTTTCAAATAAAAACAAAAGGGATTTGAGAGTATCATGGCATGGTGGTCTCCAGACTACAGATAAGGGGATGACTAAAAGCAATCTTCACAAGCTATATTCTTCCAGGTGCAGTCTGCTGAGCAGCTAACTGCTTGCAATCCCCCCTCTACCTGCAGTTACATTTTACGGATGTGGGCTGAATTAGATGACCTTTGGTATCCAACAATCGTCTGGTGAGAGTCAGCTCCAAGCAGCAAGTAGATCAAAGGGATCATATCCTGAGGCCATTCCCCCCTCACCACCCAGAACAGCCCAATTGCTTTTGATAGGCTCACTGGTGGTCAGAAACGGCAAAGTGCTAATCAATTAAAATGATTTTAAATAACCAATAAAAGTTAAAAAGTTGCTTGGGAATGGCCTTCCTACACCAGCACTCCCAGGAATAAAGTTGAGAGATGCTAGGTGCTTTGGAGCCTGTCATCAGGGAGTCTCTGCTCCACTCCACTGCTGGATGCAATAGTCAGTGCTCTAATGGAACTGACAATCAGAGACACTGGTATCAGATCTTCAGGACCCTTGATATTTCCGCAGTTGAACGCCTTCTTACAGAAGTCCAGGACTTCCTTCCGAACTGCAGTGGACAGTAGATTGCCAATACAGAGGAGGGGGAGAAGAGGTCGGGAAGGTATCAAGCATTGAGGTCTCAGTTGAAGCACAAATAGTGGTAGATGGAAACTTAAAACTGCAGTTGAGATGATGAGATATTGCTCAAGTTTGTGATGTTGGAAGAAGTTTGAGAGGAATTCAGAGAGATAAACATACTGGAGAATGGAAGCAAAGGAACCCTGCAACCCCTTCAAGCATTAAGAAAACAAATTAAACTGAACTATTGAAACTAAGCTAAATTAAGTTACTGAAAATAAAAGAAAAATACAGATGTTTATATCTATGTTAATAGTTACTTGTAATTTATGTAGAACCACTGTTTAGAAATGTGATTTTACCATGAATTGCAAGGTAAACTGTTACTGTGCTTTGCTCAATTGCCCAATTTAGGAGCCGGATAAAAATGATGAAATTTATATTTTTTAAAGGAATCATGAGGTAATTTATTAATTTGTGAGTCTTAATGGCAAATATCAGGAACTTGTTGATATTGTTGGACCAGGCTGAGAAAACCTACACTAAATATTTGTACACCAGTGGTTAGCACGATGTCCTGTAATTTAAATTGAGCAGGCAAATATGTGAGATATTAATGGGTTACTATCATATACAAAGTTACTGACCCTCAGATGCAAGCAACTCATATCAACAGTATGTATTTTAAATCTGCCTTTGTGGACCTAAAGGCATAAAAATAAAGCAGGTGGAGCAGAGTTGTTGTTATAAATTAACATCCAGATTAGTCTGGCATAGATTCTTATCAGATGAGGCCCAAGAGTAACAAGTTTATAACAGGCTGAGAAAACGTATGCTGAGCACTTGCACAACATTGTAGAGGTCAATGCAAAGCACCAATGAAATGTTAAGTGATTGCAGATGTTTTGGGACACGCAAGGTTATTCTGGAACTAACGTCAGAGATTAAAGATGGTAGGAATCCTAACATGCTACATTCATTTGTGGAAAATCAAGTTTCGGAACTGAATGTACAGAAATAAAATTCCATTTACCTTTGAAGTTTTGCTCAAGGTATACCTCCTCCTAAGCTTTCCTTTCACTATAATTCTCTTGACAGCGCTTTTAAAATTGTATTTACATCAAGGGAAAGGGACACAAGTATGCTCTTACATTTTTCAGTGCAGTGTCATGCAGTGTCAGAAGCAGAGCCAAAAGTAAAAGTTGTTTATACCAGTAATATCTTTCTTTGAAAAGTTGAGAACATCATCCACAACTTCCATGTAACATTTCCACTCCGAGTGCCTGCCAGCCTTACAACCTTTCTATCTGATATGATTTTGCAGCAATCATACATGATGGCCATTCGTTAAGAACATGGCGACTTCATTACCTTTATATCAACATGACTAATGATAGTGATAAAGTGATTAATTTTCCATTATCTGCTCAAGAAGAATCTAGATATCAGGTGTGGAGGAACAGTGTCACTATTCCCATTAGTAAGAAAACTATATGTTTTTTGGTTTAACTTGGAGAACTGGACTTTGGGGGGGGATACTCCATTTTTCACTGATAAAATGACCCCAACCTCTGGTATCTGATCTCCTGCTTCACTCTCCTATCATGAAAACTCCTTGCTGCATAGAGGGTGAAGCCTATTAAAAATTGATCCTTTAATTATTTGTATATGCTTATGAGTTTTATGCTCATGACCATATTGTGCTCACTGACATATTGTGCTCACTGGCATATCCAATACAGAAAATATTTACTGTGCACCTAATCTGATTAAGGTGTGACTCACCTTGACAGGTGGGGCAACACTGCCCAGGTCTGACCAATGGATTGAGGCAGTTTGGAACTGGGCATGTAATTAACACACACATCTCCCTTCCACCGTAACAATAACAGTCCCTACAGCCATCATGCCAGCCTTCTCCTTCTTCATAGCGATGGCCATTAGCA
Organism: Rhinoraja longicauda; assembly: GCF_053455715.1. Lineage (NCBI taxonomy): Eukaryota > Metazoa > Chordata > Chondrichthyes > Rajiformes > Arhynchobatidae > Rhinoraja > Rhinoraja longicauda. The sequence goes on from NC_135962.1 coordinate 17,694,698, forward strand.
GTCAAGCAGAAACTGGTAGGAAGTGGAGGAGTGGTAGTGCTAAGATGAACATCAGCTTCTGCAAAAGTAACAAAATGTGAAAATGTCAGAACATTTTAATTCACTCAACACAATTCTCATTGAGGATTTAAATCTTGTCGGTCAAGTTGCAAAGTTGTCCAAATCAACTTTTCAAAATATGGAAAAGCATGATAATTCAGATACTGGAAGGGAAACAGCAATGCTGGGGATATTCAACAGGAGGTCAGGCAACATCCATGAGAGTGAGAAACAGAGTTAGCATTTCAGGTTGAAGACCCTTTTATCAGAAAGCTGAAATATTAACTCTGCGTCTCCCTCCATAGATTAATCCTGACTTGCTGAATATCTTCCAGCATTTGCTGTTTATAGTTCTTATTAAAATATATATATATATTTGTCAAGATGGGATAACACTACCAGGAAATGGATGACTTCCAGATCGAGAATACCACGGTAACGATGGCAGTTGGTTACAGAGTGTAAACCCTCAACTCTATCAATTGATCTCAATCCCGATATTAGAGGGTCAAATCCCAGGTAAGGTAAAAAAATGATTAGTTACACAATACGAACATCTCCCCTCTATCAATTTATCTCAGTCCAAAGATTCCACTGTAATATTTACCATAACTTGCAGCAGCATTTCCAGATCTCTATAAATGGGATTATTAGCTGCTCTGAACTATCTTCAGTGGGAACTGGAGTCAAACCAGAAAACACATTGCATAGGATCTATCCTGTCAAAACGAATAAAGTCACGTTTCACTTGATCAGTTTAGGTTCAGATATAAAAGTAGGAAGCAGGGGAAGAACAGTGTGCTACTGGACCACAATATCTAGTCCCTTGATAGTCTTCTGTTTGACCGAATATAACTTTGATGTTTTCTGTAGATGTTACCATTATACAAAACAGATGTATTAAGCTGGGAGATGCAGGAATGTGGATTTGTATTTGACATTTTCTTAGCACAGTGTTTGTGACAAGAGAAAGCATTGTAAGTGGCAATAGTTTTTACACAGGGAAAGATATTTAATTACCCTGGACATCCGCCGTTTTACAAAGTGGATGATAATGAAACTGAGAAAAGGTTGCTTTTCCACTCCCTTGGTCGTTATGAATGCTGAAGTGCAGTTAACAGAGGGAGAAATTTTGACAAATCCATAATTTAATGATTATGTCCATCTCTGAACTGATGGACAAAAAGCATCAAAAACGTTTCACACGAAATGCAAGATGAATAATTATACTGGAAATCCAAAGAGCGTTAAACTGAAACTGACATTTGTAATGATCTGTGTGATAGTCATGTTTTATATTTTGTATCATTTCCAATATCACCTCATTTGCTCACATTATTGCCTCATAGTCCCAGAGATGTTAGCAGCAGAACTGGGTAACTGACTCTCATCACTCCCATTTTGAAAGACTGACACACATTCACACATCCGAACGAGTTACATTAAAGTAGGCAATGTTATTATTATACAGCTTATTCTATACAACAGCAGGACTCACTTTTCATACACTGGTGGATATAGCATTGAAGGACAAAGATAAACACACAAACACAGAGACAGACAGAAATTCAGCTTGATCAACATTTATTTTACGTAAATTTTTGCTTTGCGTTTACACATTATGATTTAAGCAGTTCAGATACAGATTATAATGGGGATTTACATAACCTAATAGGACAGAGATCTTCCATGATCTTACTGGGAGAGCTAACTATTTTATGAATTACAGCAGCAATTTTAAATACCAGTGTAATATTATCACCAGAGCAGCAATTTAAAATAACGGAGTAAAATAATCACCATTTTGTACACAATCAGAAAGCTATCTACAATTAAAGCTCTATATGCACTCTATTTCTAATAATACATACTGTATTTCCATTTGTCTGAAATAAACAAATGGAATACAGGTGCAGCAACAGTAAACTATATAATTAAAAGAATACAGAGATTGCTTAAAGCAAGTAAGGCAATCTTAATATAAGACTGGAGTGTCATTCAAGTCTGAGGGCACTCTGTTGTCATATCTATTTTGCATGCTAAATGATGCACACTATTCAGGCAGTCTTCAGTTACGATGATGATTGACTTTCACCAAATGTCATTCAACATTTAAAGACTTAATTTAAATGAAGTTAAGAGGCAGTGATTACTTTATAGTTTAGGTTGAGGCTTAAGTTAGGTTTATTATTGTCATATGCATGCTTTCCAATCAATCAGATAATACTATGCATAGATACAACCAAACCAAAATCAATTTCAATAGGTAGAGCAAAGGAAAAGATACTGAATGCAGAAAATAGTTCTCAGCATTGTAGTGCAACAGTTCCAGAGATGAAGTTAAATGTCCACAATGAGATGGAAATGAATCAGACAGTACTCTAACTAATGCAAGGACCATTCAGAAGCCTCAAGACAGAAAGACTGACTGCTTGATTTCATCACCGAAACGCAGCAACAGTAAACTATATAATTAAGAGAGAAAGCGAAGGAGCTGTTTTTGGTAGAAAAGACAGAGGAAGAAAGAAAAATGTTTCAGAGTGTATGTAACCACAATGAGTCTTTCTAAGTTTTCAAAAGTTTCTAAAAGGAGTGATAGGATTTTCCTGTGGCATTCCAGTCATAGAAACATTTACATCACGTTCATTCATCCAGAATCAAAATTGAAAAGAATATTTGCCATGATCATTCCACAGCACCATTAGATACCCAAGCACTGAATTCAGTTCCATGTTAAAGAATTATCACATTTGGCTGAGGAAGGATTTCCCTGGAATTACTATTGTGTTCATTCCGATGGAGTGACATAGAAGAAATTCCCAACTTGCAAAATACAGACATTTTTCCTGCTGAAGATCTCCCGCATAAGATCATGCAAACTACCATTACACTTTCTTCTGACATAGCATAGCGACTCATCAGTGAGAGAAATAAAAGCTAGAACCAAAAAAAGTTTTGGCAACAAACCAACCTCCATTGATGGTGGTGGTAAGTCTTTCAGGTCTGGCAGGTTGCCTGGTAGACCAAGCAGTGACATTATGCTTGAACTTGGAATGCAACTATCATCTGAATGGCTCAATGCCTAACATGAAGTGGTGAAAAGCTTGTGGAAGGTCATTATGACTAGTTTTGTAACGTTAATGTTGAACACCACCAGTTGTATGGCCTGGAAGGCTTGTCTGAGGGGAAGAATCAAATACTGTGGTCAGATTGCTACAAAATGCACCCAGCAGTACCTAGAGCATCAACGCCACGGAAAAAAACCCCACTTTATTGATGCAAGAGTTTTGGATGATTGATAAATATCTGAAGGGAAAGATATTTGGCACTTCCCTTGCTAACTGATAATGATGATATTATGAATGGAAATAGGGAATTATCAGACAAATAATTAAGTGCTTTACTATTTACAATAGAAAAAGGGAACAACAAACTGGAGAACTGAAAAAGAGGCTAATACTGAATCAGGGACTGGGATTTGCTAAAATGAACAGAAGCAAAACAAAAAATGACGATTCAAAATAACACCATGGAATGACAAATTGCCAAGAGCAGATAAATGGCTCAGATTTCTGTCGATAAGAGTTTTGCAGTCTTCATCCTTGCAATGTAATATTGGGGCTCAGGAGAATCTAGTGTGAAAGCTAAGGCCTTGCTGGGGACTAGGAACATGTGTGTGAGTATAGTGGGATCCTCAATAGCCGACTCATTACCCACAAAACTAGAATAATCCTCAATTCTACGGGATTGGCCAAGAGGAAATATAATCATCACAAGCTACTTTAAATTGGAAATGATTTGAGAATAAAATGGTGCATATCACTTGCTCTTTATATAAAAGATTAGAGGGGAATTATAGACTAGTTAGACTCATATTTTGTCAGGAAATTACTAGAATTAAAGAGAGTTAATGAACTTCTTATAATTCTTTAGCTAACCAGAGAAATTAGCAAAGATTTGTAATGGTAAACAATCCACGATAAACAAACCGAGTGGTGGCTTTCAGGGATTGGTTTTGAAGTCACAATTTTCCATCAAATTCAATGTGAAGTTAGGAAGCGGGATAGAAACTCTCTTATCTAAGTCTGGTGATTAAGGATAGGTTGCATTATAAATAGCATGAATGGATGCATAAATTTGGTAAGTGTGTAAATGTATGCTTCCATTCACGCTGTTTATAATTATTAAGAGACTATTAATTATTAAGAGACCCACTAACAATTAGATTTTGGGTCTTTACAATGGCTGTGGTAAATGTATTTCATCCTAAGCAAGTGTGAACAACTTTTACCCTAAAAAGGATAGAACAAGGGAACGTCTAAAGTTGAAAAGCTAGAAATAGTGAATATTCAAAAAAGATTTATGGTCTGTATACATGGAGCATTAATATCTCATGGGCAGCCACAAAAAAATATTATTACTATCACATAAACACTGTTGAAAGATGTACAAGACTGGCAATGTGCATTCCAGGGTACAGAATCTTCACGCAAAAGAAAGGTGGAAGGAAAAGAAAAGGTGGCATTGCAATGTTAAATATAGGAATTTCCTACTGCAGTAAGATGGAATGATTTCCTAGGTTCTTCAAATGAGCAATGGTAGATAAGGCTGTTACGAGGCATAATGGATACTTGCCTTCATTTAGTTAGGGCATAGAATATAAGAGGAGGGGTTATGGGTACAACTATTTAAAACTTTGGTTAGGCCACTGCAGGAGTATTGTGTGCATTTCTGGTTCCCATAATACAGGAGGAATGTCATTCCATTGGAGGAACTGCAGAGGAGATTCACCAGGATATTGCCTGGGATGGAGTGTTTGAGCTATAAGGAGAGAATGGGTAAGCTGGGTTTGTTTTCTTTAGAGTGGGAAGGCCGAGGGACAAACCTAACTGGGCTATACAAAATGATGAATGACATTTATAGCATAGTTAGTAAGAGACTTTTCTCTTTGCAGATGTGTCTATGGACAGAGAGCATGGGTTTAAGATAAGGGGCTGGAAATTTATAGTGGATTTGATGTGGAATTTTCTTATCCTGAGAGGGATCCTCCCAATGACCATGTTGATTTCCTCCAGGTGCTCCAGTTTCCTCCCACATCTCAAAGACATGCGGGTTTGTAGGTTAATCGGCCTCGGTAAAATTACCCCCAAGTGTGAAGGAAGTGGATGAGAAAGTGGGATAACATAGAACTAGTTAACATAGAATTAGTGTGAACGGGTTTGCGTGGATGGTGGGCTGGAAGGCCTGTAACCAATATGTATCTCTAAACTACAAAATTAACTGGGCCAATTTTTTCATTGCCATAGAATCCAACCCAGGTTCAACATCATACAATGTAATAAAAAGGAACTGCAGATGCTGGTTTATATCAAAGATAGACACAAAATGCTGGAGTAACTCAGCAGGTCAGGCAGCATCTCTGGAGAAAATGGATAGTTGACATTTTGGGTCGGGACTTATTGTGAAGTAGGGTCTATCTTTGTGTCTATCTTCAACATTTTACAGTTGTTTATATTGTTACCATGGACAATCAAAAGATTATGAATTTTGGAGAACCCTGTCAGTCCCTGAGCATCTCTCAGGAACCAAAGCAATCAATGATCCAGACTTTTCATCCTTCAGACTGGCTGTCCAAATTCTATCAATGCTTCTCCCAAGTAAGGAACAACAAAGAATTTGATTGAAAAAATCTAGACTCTTGGCATAAATACCGGCACTATTGGCAGCATTCCCTACACGTAGGAGGGGGAGGACAGAAATTTTGTTTATTAAAAATATGCCAAAGACCTCAGGAGTCAGCTGAGCATTTCATGCAAGGTACTTTCTCTTGTTTGCTAATTGATTGGATGCAAATTGGAAACAAGAAAAATACCTGCCTTTGGTATTTTTGAGATTATAATCTGTGACATGCATTTATAAAAGACACATCCATAACATTAATGAAGACAAATCTACAATAAATGTTTTAAGCAATATTTTTTAATGGTCCTTAACCAAATGCAAATAACAGTGCAAAAATATGATGCATTGTTGACATTCCTGACTGTATAATCTGTTTCCAAATATTGATGAAACATATCCTGAAATGAGTTAATTTTGTGGTACCTTTGCATTTGCACATGGAACATCCTTTCTTATTCTTTTCGTACCCTTCCGGGCAATACTTGTCGCAGGTAAATGGTGGGCATTTTACACAACGGCACATCTCACAACCATGTTTGTTTCTTCTAAAAACAAGACATTAAAAAAAAGGCAAATTCCAAATTAATCTGATCTTGTGCAGGACATTTTCATGAATTAAAGGCATGTTTATATATTAATGGAAGGTCATCAATTTGAAACATTGTCTGTTTTCTGGATGCTGCCTGACCTGCTGGGTATCTCCAGCATTTCACTTTTTTAATTTTAGATTTCCACCATCAACCATCAACACCATATTGCATTTAACTTTTAAAGCCCTGCAATGTCTATCATAATATTTCAAAACATGATCAGAAATTAGTTCTGAAGAGCAAGCACATGTTACAATGTTGACAATCATCAAGTTTCCTCTGTTTATGTGGCAGCCATAAGTGTTGATATGGTAAATATGGCCAGTAAACAACGTGGGACAATATTTATAATTCTGCAGCTCTCTCTACAGAGGTCAATTGCAAACCTATAGGAACCTATGATACAGAAGCAGCAGCAATGAAAACATGATCATATGACATGGTCATTTATTTTGATCCTGAATATCTGGAGTTGATTTTCACATATAACACTCTGAAATCTTTATGTACTCAAGCAATTGATTCTGTCTCACAGTTTGACCCACCACTGGATTCCCAATCCAATAGGAGAGCAGTGTATTCAAATGAGTAAATGGGCATGTGGGGAAGAATAGATTATAGGAAAACAAGTGGATGAATGGGATTGTTCCAAAAGCTTGCCTGGACTCGATGGGTCAAACGGACTTCTATGTAATGAGAAATATGAGATAATTTTCACCTTACTCAAAGAGCTTTACTCCCCTTCTGCAAATATTTTTTTTCAAATATATAACTAATGAAATAAAGAGTGAGAAAATAAAACAAAGTTTTTCCTTTCTTCTGATGAACATTTCCCTGGATTGCCCATTGGAGAACAATCTTCATTTCCTGGAGGTTAATAAATGTTGTGAGGGATGAATAGTGTGTGGCATAGAACATTTGAAAAATAATTCTATATCTTACAATTGTACTGCACGAAAACAAGCCCTTCAGACTAACCTGCCCATGTTGACCAAGATGCCCCATCCACACTAATCCCACCTGCCGCATTTGGCCCATATCCTGCTAAACCTTTCCTATCTATGTACCTGTTCATGTACCTTATTAGTGGTCACCTGGTGAGGCATAAATAGTGATAATAGTTTCTTTATATTTCATTAACCCAGCTTGTGAAACTGGGCACAAATTGTCAAAATGACTAATTGTTATTGTTTTTTTATTAAAGTGCTCTACTTCTTGACTAAATAAAGGATTGTTTAAAAGATTCATGATGTGATGAATCCCTATCAGAAGGAACCATCCATTCCTGCACTCTAATGGCAAGGGCTAGACAACTTATTAAATCACTTGGCACTGACCAGCTGTACTTACATATAACCATAAGGACAATGTTTATTGCAGGAAAGCTTTCGGCATTTGTGCACCTGTGGCCGACACTCACAGATGATGCAGTCATCTAAATCAGTCAGGTAACCATGGGGGCAATCTAAGGAACAGTACGATGTCAAAGCTGGACACGGTTCCTCTGGAAGAGAAATTTATGTTATTTACTATTGGTTACAACTTGGTACAAAATGTACTAATGTGCAAAACAATACATCTCTGTCAACCAAAACATTGTGGCTTACATCCTCACTTCTCATTCAATATTCTTGTATCATTCTTCATTTGGAAAGGCAATTGGCCAAACTGCCTCTTGCTGGGCCAAGCTTTGTAAAATGTGTACAAAAGTGGTTTGGATGAATTGGAAGCACTTGGCTCCTGATCAACAGCTTCAGCTAATGGCAAGGCTGAGCCCATGCAAATCACCCAAGCAAACCCACAAATCATTACTCTACATTGCAGATTAATCGACTTTGTGCTGCGGCAAATCAAATTGCTTATTTACAGCTAATTTGTAAAATAGCATGTTATTTTTCAAACCTCTAATACCAAAGAACTCAAGAAATCATGTGAAAGGTATTTTTCTTATCACGAGTACACTTCTCCTGAGAGATGACATCAGTATGAAGCAGCATGGCAATAAAACAATGTTCTCTGAATGAGCAGCAAACAGACCAACTTCTGCTTCCACCTTATTACTGTATATGTTCCTGTTCCAGCTATTGACTCCAGGCTTCTGGAATGTGGACATTGCGTGTGGAGCCTTTTGTTACTATGAACTCGGAAATTAGTAGCAGTTGTTCTGACCAGAACTATGGAAATTGTGGATGTGACAAGGAGACGAATTATGGATCACATACACCAAAGAATGTACTTCACTAATAAAGACAAGTTAATAGCTTACAAACTTGATTTTAAAAAAATGAAATTTTTACATGGAAATGCACTGCTTGGCAATGGAAGGTTAGAGTACTAGCTTATTTTCAAATATGCTTGACAGATGGCAAGATTGTTCCTGTGTTTAGTCACAATAGAATGTAAATATGTATTTTGCAGCTGCTTATGCTCCCTCTTTTGTGCTTCAGATCTAGTAATATGCCAGAAGGATACAATGGAAGACGCAGTAGGGTTTAGTGGGAAGTGGGAAGCGTTCTTTAATTTGACTGTTCTTAGTGGGGTGGGGGGAAGGGAAGGAAGGAACATGCTGTCAGCCGGAGTAGGTGAGGAATGGGGATCGGGGACGGTGAATGGGTAAGCAGTATTGCAGTTATTTGTTTGTTAAAGTTATAACTTGTTAATCACAATTTCTACCTAAGCTGGAAAACTCAGATGTCCGCTGATAGGCTGGTGTACCGAATTTAGCCTAAGCATAATCCTGGTTAAGTCTGTCCTCAGAATTCCCTCACCCTCCATGAACTACATTCTCCATGATGCAGAGGATTACATTTGGGGAAGGCAGGCAGTTAACAAAATGGGCAAGACTTATATATAATTTGGCAGACAAACGGAAACTTGGACGCAAGCGCAGATGTTTCCTGGAAAGAGGTAACAAAGATTCTCAACTGAACAATGAGTTTACGTCAACCTTAGATTATGTACTGTAGTTTCCAAGAAAGATTTACCATCTATGCTCCCATTGTTCTTCTGCCTTTTCCTAAAAGTAGAAGCATATTCCCTTCTGCTTTATATGGAATGAATGTGGCAGGAGGTGGCGAGTGAAGGATTAGTTTTCACTTCACACTTCTATTCTGTTATTGGTTTCAATGTCCTAAAACATTTATGAAACATGAAACCCTCCGACATCACAGACAGGGAATTCCTATTCTAAGGATCAAACAAAAGGTAACATGGACTATAATCAGGGAATTTTCTTGGGTTTTCACCCATTTTCTCAGTTGCATAAACAGCCAGATTTCTTCTCCAGCCACTGGAGCAGCCAAGGAAATTCTTGGTGCTGCAGTAGAAATCAATAACCTTTGTTAACTTGCTTCACCTCTTATCAATAAAGAAAATGCCTAGGATCAGGATCTTCCTCCTTGGGAATGCTTCAGTACATCTTTGGTTGAACAAATGCATTCACTATGAGGAATAATCTTGACAGGTTATTTTTCTGGATTGAGGTGATTTTTAGTTTCAGATGGACTGCTGAGCATTTATTTGAAGGCACGGCGAGAAAGACTGACTTTGATCTGCCACTGAGGCACAGTTGAACTGGCCCTTATAACTCCCTCAGCGTTCCTGTGGGATACTGAGCAACAAGTGTGAACAATGTTGCTCGGTATCGAATGAAGGGAAATCCACATGGGATTTAGTTTCGAGATGCAGCATAGAAACAGGCCCTTTGGCCCACCGGGTCCATGCAAACCATCATCCATTCACACAAATGTTCTACACAGTCCCTACACACTAGGGGAAATTTATAGAGGCAAAATAACATACAAACCCGCATCTCTGGGATGTGGGAGGAAACCGGGCCACCCAAGAGGAAACCCACACGGTCACAGGGAGAACGTGCAAACTCCACACGACACTCTACCTGAAGTTAGGATCAAACCCTGGTCTCTGGTGCTGTGAGGCCACAGCTCTACCAGCTGCGCCACTGTCCCATCCAGGTGAGTTCACCATAATTTGTCGTTAATGTACATTTAGACTTGGGTGCACAGCACACAGCAATGTTGGCGATTAATGCCCAAACCGATGGGTTCAATCAGATATAAATAGGGAGTTGTAGAACAATTGGCCATGAAAATTCCCCAGCATTTATCTGGAGTTTTTCCAGGGAAATAATCAGTTTAAGCCTGCATAAACTATTAGAACATATCATTTACTGTGCCGCAGTTCCAGTAACCAGTTACTTAATCTTTTCTGGTGCTTTGAAATTATTGGATCACTTACTAGGTAGACACTGGCACATCAAGCATCCCTTCTGATCTTGCACAAAGCCATATGGGCAATCCTTCTCTGACAAGGTGCAGTTTATTAACCTCTCGCATAGTGTTGGACTAACAGTCCCGTAAGTTGGCTCTGTTGGAAAAATGAAAACATGTAAAATGATTTTCCAAATGAATATTCACTAATACCCTGAACAAAGTTGCAAATTCATAAGTAAATTGGTTGAAATTTACGAATCATCCATCCATACAGGAGAGGTGCCGGAAGACTGGTGGGTGGCAAATGTTGCACCTCTTTCCAAGATGGCAGCAGGGAAAATGCTGGGAACTATTGGCCAGTGAGCTTAACATCCGTAGTCGGAAAGTTGCTAGAGAGTATTCTGAGGGACAGGTTATACAGGCATATGGATGGGCAAGGGATGATTAGGGATCGTCAGCATGGTTTTGTACGTGGGAGGTCATGTCTTACAAATCTGATTACGTTTTTTGAAGACGTGACCAAAAAGGTCAATTAAGGCAGAGCTGTAGATGTTGTATACATGGATTCCAGTAAGGCATTCGACAAGATTCTGCATAGTAGGCTGCTCTGGAAGTTTAGATTGCATGGGTTCCAAGGAGAGATTGCTGAATGGATAGCAAATTGGCTCCATGGAAGGAAGCAGTGGGTAATGGTGGAAGGTTGCTTCTCATGTGACTAGTGGTGTGCCTCAGGGTTCGGTGCTGGGCCCGTTACTGTTTGTCATCTACATCAATGATTTGGATGAAAACATACAGATTAGCAAGTATTTTGATGATACAAAAGTTAGTGGTTTTGCAGATGGTGAAGATGGTTGTGAACAATTACAGCAGGATCTGGATCAATTGACCAGGTTGGCGGAGGAATGGTTGATGGAATTTAATACAGAAAAATGTGAGGTGTTGCATTTTAGGACATCTAACAAGGGCAGGACCTAAACAGTAAATGGTAGGCCTCTGGGTAGTGTTGTGGAGCAGAGGGATCTAGGAGTACAGGTGCGTGGTTCCTTGAAAGTCGAATCTCACGTAGATAAGGTGGTCAAAAAGGCTTTTGGCACATTGGCCTTCATCCGTCAGACTATTGAATACAGAAGTTGGGAGGTCATGTTGCAGTTATAGACATTGGTGAGACCGCATTTAGAATATTGTGTTCAGTTCTGGCCACAATATTAAACGAAAGATATTGTCAAGCTTGAAAGGGTTCAGCGAAGATTTATGAGGATGTTGCCAGGACTAGAGGGTGTGAGCTATAGGGAGAGGTTGAGTAGGCTGGGTCTCTATTCCTTGGAGCGCAGGAGAATGAGGGGTGATCTTATAGAGGTGTATAAAATCATGAGAGGAATAGATCGGGTAGATATACAATCTCTTGCCCAGAGTAGGAGAATCGAGGACCAGAGGACAGATTCAAAGTGAAGGGGAAAAGATTTAATAGGAATCTGAGGGGTAACAAAGGGTGGTGGGTGTATGGAACCAGCTGCCCGAGGATGTAATTGAGGTTGGGACTTTCCCAACGTTTAAGAAACAGTTAGACAGGTACATGGATAGGACATGTTTGGAAGGAGATGGACCAAGCACAGGCAAGTGGGACCAGTGTAGCTGGGAGATGTTGGCCGGTGTGGGCAAGTTGGGCGAAAGGGCCTGTTTCCACACTCTGTGACTATTTATTATCAATATTGTACCAGCAACTGCCAACACTTTGATCAAAGTAATTTTGAAATTATTTATTCGTGGGGCGAGAGCGATGCTGGTAAATTGGCATTGCATCTTCTGTCTCTGGAAGTCATGTAAAAATGCCGTGTACTTCTCAGTCCACGATTGTAACAAAATCTAGCAGTCTCTTTTGATCACAACACTGTCAGAAAGGTGTTGAGAGTTGAACTCAAGCCTTTTGACCCAATATCAAAGAGAAAAGGAGAGGGTTAGGGACAGTAATATGTAATAACAAGCCCAGCTACTTTCACAACAGAATGTTCAATCACCCCATCAAATGGAAATATGACAACCCCTTGGATTTGTTGTTTGCTTCTGAGACCTGACTGCCACTCATGTACTTGGTTGCTTCCTCAGTGCTTTAAGTGAGCTTCAAAAGCTGCTGCCACATTCAGCTCCAGCATTCCTCAGGCACGCTATGTCCCCGTAGCTGTTTTAATGTTCTCTGTAACCTGTTACCATTAATTTAAACTCTCACTCTGGATATACTTTTACCACACCATCTCCCCACACACTCTCACTCAAACACACGCACGCACGCACATACTCTCACTCGCACACACTCACCATCTTCTAACCCAACCCCAAGAATATTGTGCTTGTTGAATTAGGTAGCACCATGACCTTGAGGCAGGGAACAGCTTTGCACTGCCTCAGTTCTGATAGCACAGAGGTGTCCTCAGAATTTTGTACTTCCATATTTACAATATTTGGTTTGCTCTTTCAATTTCACTGTTCAGACTCGGAGAGAGCTATGAAGAGATACAATGCTGATACAGCCCATCGAGTCTACTCCAACAATAAACCACCCTTTTAAAAAAAGTAATCCCTCACTCACCCACAAGATTTGAACAAACAGTCACACAATCGGGGCAATTTACCACAGCCGATTAACAAACCAACCCCAGCATTTTTGGGAGGATACCAGAGCACCAGGGAGATTATGCAAAATTCACACAGATTCGCACTGGAGGCTGGTGATGAACCCAGGCAGCTGGAGCTGTGAGGCAGCACCTCTACTTGCTGTGTCCCAACATCACCACTGTGCTACTCACTTCACTTGGTGCATATTCCCCAATTACACTACTGTATCTGAAGAGTTTTTGTTCCCATTCCAGAGTTAGCAGAACATGAGTACAGAAGTATGTATGATGCGAGGAGGCCGCAGCTTATTGAACAACAGTTGATAATGAGCAAGAGGCAAGACTTGAGGATATTCCAGTAAGAATCATCTGTTATTGCCAATTAATTTATGCGATTGCAAAAATAATTTCCACCACACCTCCAGGATACTTTTTAACCAACTTTCCCTTTGTGCTACTTCTACAAGATCTCTTCTTGATTGGGTTCCTCATACTTAACATACCAACAGGAAAATAAAGCAAACTAATTTACCTTCATTGTTAATTAATTAAATTAAAGTATTATTCTTCTCTTAAGATCTGGAATGGTGAATCATTAGTCTGCTCACTGGTAATAAAGTTGAAGGGGTGTTAGGTGTTATTTTGAGAGCACACTCAAAGGTCTGATTTAGGATGACACAAAAAGAGATAAGACAATATCACAGAAATTCAAAATAAAAAAATATTATTCAAAACAGAAGATTAATTGAAAACGTGGATGGCTTAATTGTTATCATGTACAGTCTTTTCGCTGACTGGATATCATGTACCAGAATGCAGTTTACTGTACCTTGGTACACGTGACAATAATAAACTAAACAAAGGAAAGAGAGAGACATAAAATTTCATAGAAAACCAATATCCCAATAGAGTATAAATGTACTTTAAAGTGCTAGAAGATGTTCTAAAGTATAGTGTAATACATTCGGACTAACAAATTGAATTTGGAAAGGAGCACGTTACACATGAATGGGAAAAGAGCGGAATATATCCAAAAGGAAAAGCATGATATTGATTGTCACAAGGCTGAAGGAAAGGTAGGACAAAGACATTATTTTCTTGGGAGCTTAAAGAGACCCTAATAAAAGCCAAAGATACAAAATGCTGTAGTAACTCAGCAGGACAGGCAGTATTTCTGGAGAGAAGGAATGGGTGATGTTTTGGGTCGAGACCCTTCTTCAGACTGATGTCAGGAGAGAGGGAGATACATAGATAAGGAAGTGTAAAGTGTGAAAATAGGACAAAGGGAATGAGGCTCAAGGAAAATGTAGAATAGATCATTATTAGCTGGGAGTTAGCAGGACTGAATTGAAATCTAAGAGGCGATAAAAGACAAAAAAAAATCACAAGAACTAACTGAACCACGACAAAAATACAAAGAATAGACAAGGAAAGAAAGATGAGGTAATGAAAACCCCAAATAATATCCAAAATATAATGATGCAAAATGAAGAATATATTGGTTTCTAAAGTAGTTTAAATGTCCGACAGTAAAAGACAGAGTGCACTTCATAGCTCATTGATACTGGCCATTCCAAAACAAAGAACATTTTCCTTTTTAGGTATGATTTAGTTGAAGTGGACACCATCGGAATTAACCATGTGGAAACAGTTTAAAAAAATCAACAGATTTCATTCAAAAGGGTTAAGGTTTTATGCGAAAAAATGTGATTTTCATGGCAATAACACCTGGCTCAACATCAAAAAATGTACAATGTCCAATATAGTTTGAAGATTAAAACACTTATGTTACACTACATGCTAAGAGATTTGTACTCCAATAAACCAGACTAATTTTAATTTGCCATCCGATTAAAGAACGTAATCGATTTAATGCTTGATTAATTCTGTTCAGTTGGTCTAAACTGTTGTGTGGCACAGTGTGGAGAAACAGCCAGTGACATTCCCTCTGCAGAACTAGGCTTGAAAAGTAGGACGGCTAGCAATGACAACTGGGGTTCAAAATAGAGTTCATATATTTGGCAACAGAACTTAAGAAGACATTGCCATAGCTCAGGGAATTTTAGTTTCCATACAGATTTTGATCACATCACCACTGCTGAATATCTGCATCTCAAACCTCTAGCTACTTGAACAAGATAATTCAACCTATTGAACAGCTTTGACTGCACAGGGTTGAGCTTCTCGTGAGTTGTGTGTTTGTGTGTTGCTTCATCTGCAACTAGGGAAGGCAACTAACTACTATTGGCTTGGTTGCTGTATCCATTCAACAGCTAACTTCAGTGAAGTTGAGTAACTCACAATAATCCAACTCGTATGTTCGTTTAATTTGGTTTAGAGATACAGCGCGGAAACAGGCCCTTCGGCCCACCGAGTCCACGCTGACCATTAATCCCCCTACACTGGCACTCTACTACACACTCGGTACAATTTACAATCTTTACCGATGCCAATTAACCAACAAACCTGTACGTTTTTGGAGAGTGGGAGGAAACCGGAGCACCTGTGGAAAACCCACGAGGTCATGAGGAGAACATACAAACTCCTTACAGACAGCACCAATAGTCAGGATCGAACCCCGGACTGTGGCACTGTAAGGCAGCAACTCTACCGCTGTGCCACCATGGAGCACACTCTTTGTAAAAGTTGAATATGGGGCGCAGGCAGAGGAGATTTAAAGGTATCTTTCAGTGAAGTACATAATTCTTTGACTTACTATTGGGGAGTACGAGTATTCTATTGATATTCCTTGGTAAGTTAAGGGAGAGTGTGGAATTGTTCAAAGTGCATTTTGTCTTGAAGAAAATGCAGAATAATATATCACTCAAAAGTTAGAAGGTCTCTTATGTGCCATAATGTGTTTATGCCCTTTGTGCTAATGCTAAGCTTATGTGTGAAAACTGCTGGCCATGTTTAAGTGACATCAGTAGGTATTCAATGTGCACCTGTGTCACTCTTGCTATTTTCTGCTGTGCATGTGACCAATGAATGGTGTGAGTCCCAACTGCAAGAGAAGGCCTGGCAATGCTCTAACATTACTTAAGGATTAACCTCTCCCAGATGCTACCTATTCCAAAATGTTCACTCTTTCTCAGTTTTGATGAACGGTCCTGTTGTGATATTGCTGGGACTACTTTGTGTATCCAAGAACTACTTTGTGTGGCTGTGTATATAAGTGATGGGTGTGATTAGGCGGTCACTCTGGATGCAGGTGGCCACGGAATAAACAGCCTGGAGTTGAGCTCCAGCAATGTAACCTTTTTATACACGTGTACTTGTGGTCCTTCCAGAGTCATCAAAGGTACAACAGGTACCGGACCACGAAGTACAACATGGTGGCAGCGGCTTGGTGTTTTGCCTAGGGATGGAATGAAGCATGCCCGAGCAGAAAAGGTTAAAAAGAAGAAAAAAAAGAAGAAAAATAAAGCCCTGAAGGGAAACAAAACAAAAGAAAAGTTTCCAGCTCGGTATGGGACGTTTGGAGTGCATCCCGACAGGGCCAGTGTGAGTTGGTATAGTTACCTGCTCAGTAGTTGGCGCCGAGTTGCCGATGTGACGTTGCAAGCTGCTGGGGGCGGTGCGTGTAGGCCCACGTCGCGCCCCAGCACCTGTGTAGGTCCGAGATTAGAAGCCTGCGACTGCTTCGCGGGGGAGAGACCGGGAGAGCCGACACACACGGAGATGTGCGGTGACCGGGGAAGACCGACACCCATGGAGGTGTGCGGCAACAGGGAAAGACCGGGAGACCCGACACCCATGGAGGTGTGCGGTGACCGGGGAAGACCGACACCCACGGAGGTGTGCGGCGACCGGTAAGACCGACACCCACGGAGGTGTGCGGCGACCGGGGGGGGCTGACACCCACGGAGGTGTGCGGCGACCGGGAGAGCCCTGGAGGAGACCGACACCCACTGAGGTGTGCGGCGACCGGGAGAGCCCTGGAGGAGACCGACACCCACGGAGGTGTGCGGCGACCGGAGGGGGTCGGCGACCGGAGGGACCGACCACCCGCGGAGGTGCGGCGGCCGGTAAGGCCGAGGCACTACTCACCCAGGCGCGTCGACCGTAGAGTCGGGACGGCCCTGGGCCCGAGGCAGCGGCAGCGCGTTGGAATTGCGTGGCAACTGCCAGGAGCACCTGTGGGCGGGGCCGGGGAGCACCTGTGGGCGGGGCCAGCGGCAGCGCGTTCGAAAAGTTGAGCGACAGCTGCCGGGGAGCACCTGTGGGCGGGGCCAGAGCGCACTGCAGCGGAGGCGCGATCGCACCGCGATTACAGCAGTGCCAGCCCAGCAGTGCCAACCCAGCAGTGGGAGCCCAGCAGTGCCAGCCCAGCAGTGCCAGCCCAGCAGTGCCAACCCAGCAGTGGGAGCCCAGCAGTGCCAGCCCAGCAGTGGGAGCCCAGCAGTGCCAGCCCAGCAGTGCGAGCCCAGCAGTGAGAGCCCAGCAGTGCCAACCCAGCAGTGGAAGCCCAGCTGTGCCAACCCAGCAGTGGGAGCCCAGCAGTGCCAGCCCAGCAGTGGGAGCCCAGCAGTGGGAGGCCAGCAGTGGCAGGCAAATCATGGTGGTGGAGTATCTAGAGCCTACACTACGTTTGATCTACACAGCACGTCTTCTTGAGGGGAAGATATGGAACAAAATGAATATTTTGTGTTTAATGACCTGTGTAGTGATCTGTGTAATGAAAGCTTAATGTATTATATTTGATGCTTTTGTATAAATGTATATATCTGTGGAGTGACCACACGGAGTGAGTGACCACCCGGAGATGAGTGACCACCCGGCGATTAGTGAAATTCCGCAGAGGAGTGACCACCATGATGGCGAAAAAAGCAATTGTGTTTAATTGTGTTTAGTTGTGTTATTGGTTTTGTTTGCAAAAAGCAATGGTGTTTTGGTTTTGTTTGTTAAATATATTTTAGCCCTCGAATGGTAAAGAAAACAATTTTATATAAGACAAGGGGGATGTTGTAATATATAAGACAAGGGGGATGTTGTGATATTGCTGGGACTACTTTGTGTATCCAAGAACTACTTTGTATGGCTGTGTATATAAGTGATGGGTGTGATTAGGCGGTCACTCTGGATGCAGGTGGCCACGGAATAAACAGCCTGGAGTTGAGCTCCAGCAATGTAACCTTTTTATACACGTGTACTTGTGGTCCTTCCAGAGTCATCAAAGGTACAACAGGTACCGGACCACGAAGTACAACAGGTCCTGGACCTGAAACCGTAACTGTTTCTCTTTCCAGAGATGTTACCTGACCTGCTGAGTTTTTCCAGCATTTTCTGTTCTCATTTCAAATGTCCAGCACCTGCAGTTTTATTTGATTTTCACTAACTGAGTGACGTAACACATGAAGTCCAATCTTTCATACAAAAACTGAGTACGTCATGCCTTCTGACTAGTAGATGGCAGCATAAGTGTTCAACATTCAGGAATCTGGTTTAAAATGCGTACAGAAATCAGGTGAATGCTCCCTGCACTAGTTTGCTCTCTTGCTCTTCAATTTCCTCTTCTTGGCTCATGGAAAGTAAGTAAGTGAAAAGTGTTTGGATGTGCTTTCTCTACACTGCTAAAAGGCCTTGTGTTAAATTGTCAATGTTATTTTAAGTTGTCATTTTTGCAAGAAGCAAAAATATTTGGCTGGTGCCATGGGGACTTGTGTGTGAGAATTTAATTCATTTTGAATAGAGTGATTTTGGGAGTACTGATGCTTCTTCTGAATTGAAAAGTATTTTTGATTGATGGAAAGATACAGTATGGATCTTTCCATGTTGTATCTTCGACCCACCAAATACAGTGATTTTGCTCCCAAAAGATCTGTATTCAAAATCAATTAAATTTGAATAAATTAATCTACAGTGACCATCGATCACTTGGTTTCCCAGCAGTGACAGGAATAATCCAGATTAGAACTCCTGACCTCCTCTTTGAAGGAGAAAACAAGTTAAAAATATTTTTTAAATGTTGGAATACTTTCAAAAGACTAACTATATAATAAATTAGATGTATTATTTTAATTCCAAAGAGAAGTAATTGTACGTTAAATCAGTGAACAATCAGAGTCCTCATTTCACACATGTGGCTGCATCTTCACTTTGGGTAATGTTAAAGCATTCTATTAGTTTCTTTGAATCTTACAGAAAGTAACATACAAACAATAATATCCATACTGTTTGTGGTTTAAATGCAAATCTCGGTATGACCTTTAGAGCTCATTGTGCTGTTGTCTCAGACAGTGTTCCAAGCTGCCAGATAATATTAGTCACCATCATGTGTAGACTCTGCCAGTGGAAGTGATTTTTATTGATTGCTACCCTGTGACCCGTTTGGATAATTGACAGAAAAATTAGGTTTTTATTTTGGGGAATTGCTTCTGATGAAAGAGGCACTACTGACGTAGAATTTTCAGCTAGCGCTTAATTTTGCAAATCTGCGTCTGATGATGAAAGAAGCGGAAGTGGCGGCGCCTAACGGCTGCGGCTCGCTAGCAGTCTGTTCGTCTTTTTTCCTTCTTTTTTTTGTTGTGTGTCGGTGTTGGGATGGTTTTTTTTTTTTTTTGGTTGTGTATGTGTGGGGGGGTGGCGGTGTGGGTGGGGGGGGTGGTGGTGTGGGTGGGGGGACGGGGGAAACCTTTCTCTTTTAGGTCTCTTCCTCACGGCGCGGGGTGCGGCTCGGCCGCGGGGCCTTCCATCGCCCGGCGCGGCTCGGCCGCGGGACCTAACATCGCCCGGTGCGGCTCGGCCGCTGGACTTAACAGTGCCCGATGCGGCTCGGCCGCGGGGCCTAACATCGCCCGGGGCAGCTCGGCCGCGGGACTTTTCATTGCTGGTGCGGCTCGGCCGCTGGACTTAACATCGCCTTAACATCGGCTCGGCCGCGGGACCTAACATCGCCCGGTGCGGCTCGGCCGCGGGACTTAGCTGCGCACGGCTCGGCCGTGGGGCCTAACATCGCCCGGCTCGGCCGCGAGACGTTTCAGCGCCCGGTGCGACTCGGCTGCGGGCCATCCCCTTGCGGGGACTGTGCGGGTCGGTCGGGGACGAGCTGTCTGTCCGTGGGCGTGGGGAAGAGAGTGGAAGTTTTGTTGCCTCCATCACAGTGAAGGGGTGTTTGGAGTCACTGTGATGGATGTTTGTGTTGGGGTCATGTGTCTTGTGTTCTTTTTCTTTTTTGTGTGACTGCTATGTAGTTTCGTTCGGTACCTTGGTACCGAATGACAAATAAAGCTGTTGAACTGTTGAACTGTTGAATGTGGTTCATACCAGTCATTCGCTTCAGGTAAATCTTTAATGGTCTCTTCAGCATTCCATTGAAAATTTCCATTTTTCTTCCTGTGGTTTTTCTGGCACTACCTCCTCACTATCTTCAATTCAGAAAGCAAACCATTTAGGTTTTACTTTTCAGCAGTCATCCCTCCTGCTGCGTGGTCTGAGCAGGGAGATGTAACTGATACGCCAACCATTATTCTCTTCCTTTCTCCAAAACTGGTCAGTGTCAAGGGGTACCCATCCCATGTATACCTTGTGGAGAACGGAGCCCCTTGCTACATTGGATGTGAGGGTCCCATGTAGATGCTGCCTCACCTCTTGAGCAGTAATATGGTTTTATGGAGATAAGAAAAATTGACCACATATAGAAACATTAACCTCAAGGGCAGACATACTATCTTGCTGTCCCCACTTTTGCACCCAGTATTTCTTCTACTTCAAGACGCACAGTAATCTACCTGTAAGAGATCACAATCTAATCCTGACCATTGTCTTGCTTAGGTACAGTTCGATGTAAACACATTTAATTTTGGTGGATTGTGAAGATGTAGAAAATGGTTCTTTACAAAGAAATCTACAATCTCCCCAAAATCTTTCTGTAATTGGCCTGTAGTTGATATGACTTTAGATCTGCACATTAGACTTCCTTCAATATATTAGCTCCAGTGTATTTGGCCAAATCCTGTTGGATGTGGCCAGCAGTCCCAAAGAGAACCACTAGCTCCATGGATGGGAGTCCCAGATTTCCACATTGATGAGAGTTCAGAGAACTATACTTCAATCAAGTAGTAGGATGTTGGGTCTCGACAACTTTCCCAAGACCAAGTTACCATCTTCACATCACCACTTGCAAAATCAGCACTCTGCATTGGTCCCTGGCGAGGGTGGGTATCTTACAAATATTCTAGGCAGTGATTCCAGATAGAAGGCTGGGTCCACAAGATCCGCACATTTACTCTAACTACAGGAAAAAATGAGCAATTTCTATAATTAAAAATCTTCCTCAATGTAACATAGTTGCCTAATTAGTACGTTAAGCAAAATTGATTACTTTGACGAGCAAATCTTATAGTCAAAAACATTCTTTGCTCCTATTATATTTACCACCACCTAACAAGAAGCTGCAAATTCACATTGGACAGAGTAGGAAAACAGACACACTGACACAGAGAACAATACAGCACAGGAACAGGCCCTTCAGCCCACGATGTCTAGGCCGAAAATGATGCCAAGTTAATCTCCTCTGCCTGCACATGATCCATGTCCTTCCATTCATTCCCTGCATATCCATGTGCCTATCTAAAAAGCGGTGGCAGCGGTGAAACCTCGTGACGATGGGGCCTCGGCAGTGACGATCGATGAAAGCGTGGAGGTTCAATGTGCGGGGGGGAATAACAATGGAGGACCCGGCGTGGGGGGACTGTCGTGAGGGAGGAGGAGGGAGAACAATGGACAATTGGGACCTGGCGTGGGGGAACTGTTTGGGGAGGGGGGGGGGGAGGTGCTGGCGTGCATTGTCAGTGCCGCAGGTGGCTGCTTTTGTATACATTGTGTATGGAAGCAAAGAATCTCACTGCGCCTTGTCACAAAGTATTCCTATTCCTAAAAGCCTCTCAAGCCTGCTTCCACCACCACCCCTAGCAGCATGCTCCAGGCATCCACCACTCTGTCTAAAAAAAAAATGACCCCCACATCTCCTTTAAACTTTCCCCTCTGACCTTAAAGCTATGTCGTCCAGTCTGACCGTCTTCCTTACTTATGCTTCTCATCATTTTATATACTTTTATCAGGTATCCCCTCAACCTCCAGTGTTCCAGGGAAAACAATCCATGTTTATCCTGCTCTCCTGATAGCTCTCCTGGTAGCTAATATCTCTAATCCAGGCAACATTTTGATAAACCTCTTCTATACCTTCTCCAAAGCCTTCACATGCTTACCGTAATGGGGAACATTTAACTGATGAAAACTACTCACTATCCAGGAACAACATGCATCATGTAATAGCCTAGTCATGGTGACATGTGTACAGATTGGAATGACTAATTCAACCCTTAATGGTCAACAGATTTGCACCGTTGCATTCAGAACTTTTTCACTTCAGTGGATATTCATTCAAAGGATATATTACTATCTGAAATGCAATTTTTATCCGTAAAGAAACGCAAAGTGTATTACGTCTTAACAATATTCACTGTACGTTATTAAAGTTCTCTGAAGAAGAAAATTTAGTGCATGGTGTGATCGTTGGTTGCGTGGACTCGGTGGGTGGTCGTAGGGCCTGTTCCTCTAAAGTTTAAAGCATAGAAGAGCAGGGAGGCTTTGGTTCAACTTTACAAAACATCAGTTTGGCCACAGTTGGAGTACGGTTTATAGTTCTCACTCTGGAATGATGTGACTGCCCTGGAGTGGGTTCAGAGATTCACAAAGATGTTGCCTTCGGATGAAGGGTTACAGTGATGAGGAGAGCCCGCATTGGCTGGATTTGTTTACCTGGGAGCAGAGGAGACACAGGGGTGACCTGCCCAATAGGAGTGGCACAGGGAGTATCGATAGTGGGGCATTTTCCCCCATAGTAAAATAATTTTAAACCAGAAATTCTAGAGTTAGGGCAAGGATACAATGCTTGGAGGGGATCTGAGAAAATGGCTGGTTTTGAGTTTTAAAAAAGACTCCTGAAAATGGAACACTTGATGTTTGGGGGATTTGAATGGCAATAGTAAACCAGAATAATTGTTGAACAAAAACAATCACAAGTAATGACTAAAGATAGACACAAAATGCTGGAATAACGCAGCAGGTCAGACACATCTCCGGAGAAAAGGAATATGTGACATTTTGGGTCAAAACCCTTCTTCAGACTCACTCAGACTTATTCCTGCTGAGTTACACTAGCATTTTGTGTCTACCTTCACGTAAACCAGCATCTGCAGTTCCTTCCTACACAGACTAGTAGACAATAGACAATAGGTGCAGGAGTAGGCCATTCAGCCCTTCGAGGCAGCACCGCCATTCAATGCGATCATGGCTGATCACTCTCAATCAGTACCCCGTTCCTGCCTTCTCCCCATACCCCCTCACTCCGCTATCCTTAAGAGCTCTATCCAGCTCTCTTTTGAATGCATCCAACGAACTGGCCTCCACTGCCTTCTGCGGCAGAGAATTCCACACCTTCACCACTCTCTGACTGAAAAAGTTCTTCCTTAGTACGGACTTGACATTTCCTTTGGATAAAAATCTAATGTATACAATTTTTTTTGACCAGTATGAGAGATCAGCAAATCAGTGGTAGAGGTCTGGAATTCATTGCTTCCACGGACAGATAAGGCAAATACTCTCATCATATTTAAAATTTACCCAGATCAGCAGTTCTGAAGACAGAACCTGCAGGGCTAAGGAGCAGGATATGGGAAATGAGAACGTAAAGTTGATTTTTGACGACAATGCATAAGATGAAGGCTGTGGCTTCTTTCTATGCTACAGACTTCCATGACTACAGCAAAGTTCATGTGTGTTGTCAAGTCTCTGTTTCATCCTTTGCAATATATTTAAGAGTGAGTTAAATGTTAATTTCCTCGTTTGCTGGTTTTGAGGTCATTTCAATGTAATTATCGACTCTTAATGACATTATACTGCTAAATGTCAGAGATTTCCATGGTACTGTTGTGCAAGGGAAATTCCTTCACTGGAAAATGAGAAACATATCTCACAAAGACTGCAAACTGCCCATCTTTCAGTCTTACCTTCACAGAAAGGGCAGCACTCCCCAGGTATTTTGACTGGATTCTGACAGGTCTGTTTGCAGGCCATGGCAACACAGTGATGTTCCCCGTTGACACATCGGCAGAAAGTGCAGTCATCTTCTCGCCAGTGATCGCCATGTGCTCGAATCTGATCTCTAGCCAAACATCCTACCCCGCCGATGGCTGGGAAAACTGGATCTGCACAGAACAGAGTTAGAGCGATTGAATGAAGTTAAATGGTAAACTTCAGAACAAAATAATACCAGGGGCGACATGGTGGTGCAGCAGTAGAGTTGCTGCCTTACAGCACCAGAGACCCGGGTTTGATCCCAAGAGTGCTGTCTGTATGGAGTTTGTACGTTCTCCCTATGACCCTGTGGGTTTTCCCCCGGGTGCTCCAGTTTCCTCCCACACTCCAAAGATGTACAGGTTTGGAGGTTAATTGCCTTTGGTAAAAATTGTAAATTGTCTCTAGTGTGTAGGATAGTGTTAGAGTACCGGGATCGCTGGTCGGCGCGATCTTGGTGGGTAAACTAAACTAAACCCAAATGCTCTTCATGCCGTTTTGAAGGTTTGAGTTTAGTTTATTGTCACGTGTACGGAGTACAGTGAAAAGCTTTTGTTGCATGCTAATCCAGTCAGCAGATAGGCAATACATGATTACAATCGAGCCATCCACATTTAGTGCAAGATAAAGTCTAGTAAAGGCCGATCAAAGATAGTCCCAGGGTCTCGAATGAGGTAAATAATAATTCAGGAATGTCCTCTAGTTGTTGGTAGGATGGTTCAGTAGCCTGAAAAGAGAGATTGCTGCGTTTTTTTGAATGGGAAAAATTCCATTTCACTATTTTCCTGAATTATTTTGGGAACGAGTTGCTATAAACTGCGAATATAAACCAAGACTAAAAGATGATTTCAGGAAAACATCAACCTTGCTGGACATACCGAGTAGGTCAATTAGCATCCACGCAGGGGGTGGGCGAGGGAGAGGGAAACAAAGCATTAATTTTCACGTCAGTGTCAGGAGGATGTTATCAGTGTCACAGATCTAAGCAAGAACAAGGATGGGGGGGACGTGGGTTTTGGGTGATAGGAGACAAGGCAGAGGGAAGAAAGAACAAATGGGAAGATGAGTGAAATGTTCTATAGTAGGAGTGCGTAAGGGACAAAAAGGATGGCGGTGCCAAGCAAAGGCGATAATAGTTGCACAAGCGATAGAATTAATGACAGAAAATGGAGGAAATGCTCAATAGATTAAGGGGGAGCAACCATGGGTCTGATCTGGGGAATATGGTTCTGCATGGAAATACCAACAATTCGCCATGTTTGGTGACAGGATGATCACGCACGTGTGCACAAAACATGCCGGCAGCCGTTTGCTACCAGTTTCTTAACAGTGCATGAGTCATGGTGTCATCATGAAAACAAGCAGTGGAACAGCAATCCACTTGAAGAACCTGTGCAAATCTGGAAATCGCACAGATGGTCCCTCCCTACTGATCTCGAGGGCAGAGAAAGCCCGAGGGATTAAAGGATGTGGTACTACGTTTAGCTTTCTTTGTGTTGTGGTAGTCTTGTATTTTATAAAAAAGATGAAATATTTTGTAGTATTTCTTTCGATATTCTCGCAGCCTTGAAAGACTGCTGAACCAGTCATTGATTGGCTCAGAAATATTTTCTTCAGTGTTTTCATGAGTGCAATTTTTGGCAATTCACCAGAGTTGTAGCTTCAGAATCTTTCAACAGAATTGTAAGATGGTAGATGTGTGACAGGTTTTAAGTGCAGAGGTAGGATGGTCTTCATGAGGTGGACGGTCAGTGAGTACGGGGAGGATAAGAACAACAGAGTTTGAAAAACGACCTTTTCATAAATGAGAAATGGTCACTCTTTCAGTTGAAGGATGTCGTTTTCCACTTCCCGATGCTAAGCCCACACTGTACAAAGCTGCACTTAACTGCCAGAATAGTGAAAGGCCTGAATAGAGTGGATGTGGAGAGGATGTTTCCACTAGTGGGAGAGTCTAGAACCAGAGGCCATTGACTCAGAATAAAGGGATGTATCTTTTACAAAGGAATGTCTTTAGTCAGAAGGTGGTGAATCTGCGGAATTGATTGCCACAGACGGCTGCGCAGGTCAAGTCAATAGATATTTTTAAGTCAATGATTAACAGATTCTTGATTAGCTGGGGTGTCAGGGGTTATGGAGAGAAGGCAGGATAATGGGGTAGGAAGGAGAAAGATCAGCCATGATTGAATGGCGGAGCAGACATGATGGGCCGAATGGCCAAATTCTACTGCTATTAGAAATTATCTTATGAGTGTTTATCATAGGGTGAATAACAGGAATAATTTAACATTGAAATAATATTACACTTGTAGGCAAAGGAAAATTCTAACATTGCAAAGAAATATCAAGATGTAAGCAGACATTGTTAGATTCAGTGTTGACTTAGAAAAACTGCCTGTTTAAAAGGGGGGAGAGAGGGTGCTATTTCAGTCCTGTCTCTCATAAGTGCTCAGCTTTTTCCCTGCAAAGTCTAGGAAGAAATCATTATTTTCTGTAGGTTGTACAACAATGCTGATGTGGGTAGTTACGGACTTGCTTGTACATTTCCTAATTTAGATTATTCTCAAAAAACTTACTTGGTTTCGAGTAACTGATTTTGGTCTGAGGGAGAAATAAATAACTTCAGCAGAAAATCCCATTTCTTTAATATAAATAGTGCAATGGATTAAGGCTTTACTGTTAGCTTGCATCATTTGCTCATCTCAAAGAGATGTGGCAATTTCTTGCTGACATGTCTACTGTAACTGAAACACAGCAATGTACGATCCTATATTATGTGGTAGCTGTTTTACACAAGAATGATCCCAGGAATGAGTAGGTTGACATATGATGAGTGTTTGTCGGCACTGGGCCTGTACTCGTTGGAGTTTAGAAGAACGAGGGGAGACCTCATTGAAACGTACAGAATATTGAAAGGCTTGGATAGAGTGGATGTGGAGAGAATGTTTCCACGAGTGGGAGAGTCTAGGTCTAGAGGTCATAGCCTCAGAATTATAGGGACGTATGTTTAGGAAGGAGATGAGGAGAAATTTCTTTAGTCAGAGGGTGGTGAATCTGTGCCACAGAAGGCTGTGGAGGCAAAGTCAGTGGATATATTTAAGGCAGGGATAGATAGATTCTTGATTAGTACAGGTGTCAGAGGTTATGGGGAGAAGGCAGGAGAATCGGGTTAGGAGGGAGTGATAGTTCAGCCATGATTGAACGGCGGAGTAGATGTGATGGGCCGAATGGTCTAATTCTACTCCTTTCACTTATCTTTTATTGAATCATTCACATTGCACGAGAATTTGGAGAGAGACCTGTTCAGCATCAGCCTATTTTATTGTATGTTTGAAAAGATTGTCACTTGTGTCTCCTTTATATCACACTTTGCAAGGTTGAATACAGGAGCAAAAAGATCAGTCAATGTTTGCTCCTGGTATTTTTTTTTTCTGGTGAGATTTTTTTAACATTTATAATAAAACGGAGGAATATTTGGGTACACAAAAGATGCAAACTTATAATAAAATCTGCAATCTTTGGGAAAAAAAATAATGCTGGTTTGCACGCCTCTCTATTCAGTGATCCATCCTGCTGCGTACATCACCCTAGACCCACACTTTTTCCTCTCATATCCTTTATCTACTTATCTAGAAGCTACATACATTCTTCTCTGTGCATTTCCTTATATCTTAACAAACCAATCCATTCCCATTCATCCTCAATGATTTGACTTTTGCTCATTTTTATCCTCATCCAAGTAATTTTACTCATCAGGTGAATGCAAAATTCTTTATTCTTTTTCTTTATTCTTTATTGCAAAAGAGAGCATAGAACCTCATGGAGAGGGAAAGAATTGGAGGACACATTTCCCATTTGAACTGAAGTGAGGCAGCACTGAAGATCGAATGTGTTTTATTGACTCTGGCCAATGAAGACAAGAATCTCCCATCTACTTGGTGACACAATTAAATAACAGCCATTCGCATAATATGGCACTCAAGATGAACCAGTTTCTATTGCATGAAGTATAATTGTCAGCATAATTCGTAATACACACTTCCAGGTCTATTGCATGCCTTTCACATCATTTAGACTCGTCACACACAAATCGAGTAGTTCAATAATGAACATATTAGGAACTGAAAGCCCCGAGGACGCACTTTGCCTTTCACCAGCTCAGAAGTATGGAAAATGGTGGAATCTCACAATCAATTAGGTTTCAACTGGTGGAATCTCAACATCAATTGGGTTTCAGCTGGTGGAATTTAACAATCAATTGGGTTTCAGCTGGTGACTTACATTAACCAGTGATAGAAGGGCAGATGGTTACAGGGATAAGAGGGGGGAGTTCACTGTCAATCTCTGCTCAGCTGGACAAAGATGCTGAATTCTGGGAACCATTCACATGTGAAGCACTGAAAGGTCCGCTGTGCATGACTGCTGAGAGAAAAGGGAAGCCAGCTCTTGTACAAGTTTTGTTGATGCTACGAGGCTCTGAGATGCATAGCTCTTGGGTTTCCTTGTGACACGAGTCTTCTGGTGCAACTCAAATAAACCTTGCAGTAAGGAGGATATCCTTGGTAACTCAAGTGGAAATCAGAACAGCTACTTTTCCTTCATCCTCAACATCTTCCTCCTTTGCATTATCTGAACTTCACTGTGTTCCCCCTTTAGGTCTGTGTCTGGTTGACCCTGGCCTGTCAAGCTCCAGATCTTTTTAACAGTCTGAAGCACTTCTTCAATATGATGATAACTCGGTTTGGTCCTGATCCTGTTGACATATTGATGGTGCAGTTGCATTGCTCTCTTTGGTTAATGAAACCTCTCAGAATCTCAAGCTTGAAGTGGTTGTCCCTTGTGTTTGACTGCTTATGAAGAGTGAGGGTGTTTAGAAATGTTCGGAGTACTTGACAGCTGACATAACGTGGGTGGGGGTAGGTTTGGGGACTGCCAAATGTCTTCAGCTGTTCAGTGGGTAGGTTTGGGGACTGTCAAATGTCTTCAGCTGTTCAGTGGGCAGGTTTTGATCTGCCCCCTGATGGCATCATGCTGCTCAAGCCCCTGCTGCCTTGAAGAGCTCTGCCATTCTAGTTCAGGACAGCCTCGGGCAGCAGACTGACATCTGGAAAAGTCAAGTCCGTAACCGGTATGCAAGTCACACAGCGGGAGCGGGCAACTCGCCCAGACAACAAGTTCTGGCTCATTATTTTTACTTGACGTATTTCAAAAGTCTCCTCTGAGCTACTCCCCGAAGCTACGATACGGTTACTACTGCTTGTGCTAAGATTCCATCTGTCAGCTCAGCAATAATAAGAGAACTGAATGAGCCCACACCATTGTCTGTTCTGGGTTACTCAGGATACGTCAGTCATCCTCTGCAGCAATACACTTAATATTGTCTAATATTTGGTCTTCCTCAGCTTCTTGTTCCAGGTACAGGACCACAAAAGCCATTTCCACTTTTTTTAAAAAATGCGTCCAAACTATTATTAGTTCCCTCCGTTAACTCCCTCTATTATTAGTTCCCTCCAACTCACTGGAGCTCTGGCTCCTGCACTCTTTACACTTGCCACGTTCACTGGGACATTAACTTTCTTTCATAGATCTCTTGTATATAAGCTTCCATTCAAAGCCATATTCTTAGACATCACACTTAGTATTCTCGGTCTTCCTTTCACTTAGCTCAATTTTTGTTCATTAACACTTTTTAGGCTTCTAGTTTTCAGATACAGCGTGTAAAATAGGTCCTTACGCCCTCCGAAGCCACGACACCATTAATCACTAGTTCTATGCTATCCCAGTTTTGCATCCTGCACACTAGGGGCAATTTACAGAAGCTAATTAACCTACAAATCTGCACGTCTTGAGGATGTGGGAGGAAACCGGAGCACCCGAGGAAACCACAGGGAGGACACACAAACCTAACACAGACAGCCCCCTGAGTCAGGATTGAACCTGGATCTCGGACACTGTGAGGCAGCACTACTGTGCCACCCCTGTAGCTTTAACAAGTTAAAGCAGAGGCCAAAGTTTAATTTTAGTAAAATTTTGTTATGTTGCTATCTGATTATTCAGAAATCCTGACTGTTTGGCTTATGAGTCACTGGATGATGTTTCCACTGACTCACCAGGATTCTTGCTCCCTTGTTCCTCTGACTCACAATGATCCCCTATTTCTGTGCTTCCTCCAACTCACGAGGGCCCTGGGACCTGCACTCTTTACACTTACCAGGATCACTGGGAATTGTCATTAAAAAAAACATGTAACATTAAAAGAAAGGAATTAAAATCATCTTATCATATTTATAGGAATAACACTCCATAATCCAAAAAAGTCTGCTATTCTGACTGCACCAAAGTCCAGAGTGTCTTGGATTATAGGTACTTTGCTGTATTGAAATAAGTAAAACTAACGGCAAAAGTTTTTAATCAATTAATAAATTATTTGGAATGTTTCGATGCCCAATGATGGTTGATTGATTGTGTTTCTCGATTGTGGTCTCACTGCTATGAAAATTCTTGACTTATTATTTTTACATTTCATTCCAAGTTTTGTCATCTCTGTAGTGCATTGGTTCCAACCACAAAAGGCAGATCATGTATTTTGCGCTATTCAAGATACATGTTTTATATTAAGTAACTGAAACAGTAAACAGGATTTCTCATCTCTTATCAGAACAAATCTTTGCAGAAAACATCCTGCTTTGTTTTACATCATCATGAAGAGCAAAATGGTCAAGTTTAAAAAAAACTGTTCCGGCATCAGATGGAGACTAGAATCTGATCTTGAACGTTCAGTTGCAATATTTATTAAGTTTATGCGAGTCCCTAACCTAACACCTTGTTTCTGAAATTCCTTTTACCCAGTTACTGCCTTGAAACTCAGGGTTTAGATTCTTGAATTAACTATTTAAGTGCCATTTCCAAAATATAGTCAACCCTCAGTGTCTGATCCCTCATGTGATAATTCACAACATTTTACAAAAGATTCCAAAGGATTTCAAATGGTGGACAAATCCACACATCATTTAAGGCACATAGAGGGGGTGAATTTGAGCATCTTTCTAAAATGTGAAATAATCAAACATATTGAAATGTTTAAGGGAGCTTCAGACTGATGGTAGAAGGTAGCCAAAAGCTCCGCAATTATTGAAAGAACAGAAAAGAGGAGACTGTACATAACATGGAATATGAAAGAGTACAGCGCAGAAATAGGTCTGTCTGCCCACAGCCCACCTGCCTGTGCCGAACTTAATGCTAAGTTAAACTAAGCTCCTCTGCGTGCACTTGATCCATATCCCTCCATTCCCTGCATATTCATTTAACTTTCGCAAACCTCTTAAATGCCACTGACGTAATGACCCAAGCACCTACCACCCATTGTGTAAAAAACTTGCTCCGCACATCTCCTTGAAATCCCCCCCACACACCAAAACTACAGGACATCACTGCCCTGGAAAAAGGTTCTCACTGTCTACCCTATCTATGGCTTTTACAATTTTATACATTCAACTTCTAACGCTCCCGTGAAAACAATCCAAGTTTGTCTAATCTCTCCTTACAGCTCATACCCTCGACATCTTCTGCACCCTCTCCAAAACCTGCACGTCTTTCCTGTAATGGGGTGATGAGAATGACACAAAATACTCCAAATGTGGCCTAACCAAAGTATTGTAAAGCTGTAACATGGCTTCCTGACTCTTATATTCAATGCCCCAAATAATTATGGCAAGGATACCATTTGCCTTCTTTGCCATTCTGTCTACTTATGTTGCCACTTTCAGGGACCCCAAAATTCCTCTGTACATTGCTTTGGCCATGGGTGAAAGAGGAGGGATTGGAGAAAGACAATAGATTAGGGAGTGATGTCTGACATGCGCTGTTCATGATTTCAAGCAAGCAACCTACGATGAATAGGATTAGCTCACGTGTGGAAATCAAAAGGAGAAATGCTGGAAACGTTCAGATCAGGCAGCATCTGTGGAAGGGAAAGAGATAATTTTTTGTGTCTGGCACACTTCATCAGATAGACACAAAATGCTGGAGTGACTCAGCGGGACAGGCAACATCTCTGGAGAGAAGGAATGGGTGACTTTTCGGGTTGAGACCCTTCTTCAGATTGAAGGTGCAGCAGACAATTTTCTCATAGCAAGCTCACACGAGCTGCAAGGTTAATGAAAGACCAAATAAAAAAAATTCAGACTGAAGAAGGGTCTTGACCCAAAACGTCACCCATTCCTTCTCTCCAGAGATGCTGCCTGTACCAGTGAATTACTCCAGCATTTTGTGTCTATCTTCGGTTTAAACCAGCATCTGCAGTTCTTTTCTATGCACTTTGTCAGAACTGATTTCAAGTAATTAGTCTTAAGAAGGGTCCCAACCTAATATATTGTCTGCCGATGTCCCTCCACAGATGATGCCTGGCCCACTGAGTTACTCCCGCACATTGTTTTTTTTCGTTTTGGAGATGTTTAGTTGTAAAGAAAAAAGATTTTGGTGTAGAGTTGTTATGGAATCACGAATGGAAGGAGGGAAGTAAAGCTATGGGCAAGCACTTCAAATATTCTCTTCATACTTACAGCTAATACCATAGTTCAGAAATAATGAGCAAAGGACAGATACTAACCCACAATTGTAATGATTGTGCAGCATTGGAAGGAAAAATAATTGGGAAACAGAAGAATAGATTAAAATGGCAGAAGTACAAAGATAAATTACAGAAAAAAGGATTTAGTGGTGAATAGTGATAACACAAATGGAAAACAAAGATCAATACTAGGACATAACAATTTATTGTGGTAGTGAAAAATATTTCTGATGTAGGGTGCAGAGATATTCCAAGATTTTAGACCTATTTTGTGATTATTTTAGCCTAGTCCAAAAAACGTCATAAGAAACATTCTTACATGCAAAAGAAACCATAATTTTGTTACACTAATATTGTTTAGTTAGCATTTAAAGGGGGGATACTAACTTTGCATAATTTATGACTTTTGTACATTGATTGACATGAAAACCATCCATGCAATGGCCTGGGGCCCAAGAGCTCCACAAAATCTACGTTGCTTTCCATTTGTTTTAGTCTTACAGTTGCCTTACATTTGTGATTTTTAAGGGATTATACATAGTTGTTTCATTCCGGAATAAATCTGAATGCCTCGATTTGTTAGTTCTTGTCGAAATGCAAAGAATGGGAATATTTACATAAATTTCATGTGTTCACAAAATCAAAAATAAGTCAAAAGAGACTACAGATTCTGGAATCTGGAACAAACTAAAAATATCGCTGTAAAAACTCAGCAGTTCAAGCGACATGCTTGGTAGCAAAAACATTGCTAGATTGTCAGTAGAAATGCAAAATGTTTAGAAATTTAACTGGTTTTAATCCTACACCAGGTTAAGTACTCTGGCCACATTATTCTGAAATGCTCAGTAGGTGTAATTTATGGATATATAAAAAATGCTGCAAGAAAATTGTCTCCAAAATTATTAATTTTTAAATGGTCCAATTTTTAAAGACAAAAGCACTGCAAATTGTTAATTGATCTACATACAAATTACACAAATTACTTTTGCCTTCCAGGTGTCTTACAAAATTGTAACCTACAAATTTATACCATCATAATAAGACAGAAATATTTGAAGATTTGTTATGTATAAAACAACATTTTCATAAATATATGCGCAACAAACACAGTTCCCCAAATTAATTTGAAGTGTAAAGACAATAAAGGTTACTGGGGCAGGTTTTGATTTTTTTTTGTGCATGTGTGGGTATTGAAATGCCAGATTTTAATCCATGGCCATTTCTTTTCAAAACTTAACACTATAAAGTGTCACAGGTGATCCATTTCTAGTTTAAGGTTGAGGCATAATCACAACAAATTCTATCCATCTGTGATATTGCTGTGGGGTATTCAACTGTATTTAATACATTCCATGTGCCACAAAAACAGACGACAGCTACGCGGGAACCAACTTCTGCTCTTTCTTGTATAACCTTTCCACATTTCCAAAGGAAAACACACCGCCTTTCCATTTAAAGATGTCTTTCTTTTATCAACAGTACGCAGTATCAAGGTTTACCTCGTGGCTGCTTCATTGGTTACATATTAATGTAGAATTATTTCAAGTTAGTGATGAATTATACCATCTGTGCATTTTCTAAAACTATAGCCAGTGGCCATCACATAAATCACTGCAAGAGCAAGACAAAGACTTATATCATATATGAACAATGCAATTTAAATGCAACATACACACCGGGTGATTGCTTAATTTTTCTTTAGCTGGAGGCACCAGTTTATAATCTAGACCTTCATTCCTGTCCATGGAAACTTACCATGACAAACTGGACAGCACTCTCCCTCAGGGATGTAATAGTTCTCACATTTCAGCTCTCCACATTCTACTTTGGAGCACAATGAGATCCCACCCCGACAGCGGCAGAACCAACAAGCCTCCATGCGATACACCTCTCCTTCTGTGAACTCAGTGCCATTGAACAGACATTTGCGAGTGGATTCTGCAATTAAAAAACGTGAACACCAACATTTATTAGGGTTTAGTGTAGTTTAGAGATACAGTGCAGAAACGGGCCCTTCGGCCCACCAAGTCTGTGCCGACCAAAGATCCCCGTACACTAACACTATCCTACACACTAGGGCCAATTTACAATTCGTATCTAAACCAGTTAACTTACAAGCCAGTACGTCTTTGGAGCGTGGAGAAAACCCACGTGGTCACGGGGAGAACGTACAAACTCCGTACAGACGGCGCCCGTAGTCAGGATCGAACCTGGGTCTCTGGTGTTGTATGGCAGTAACTCTACTGCTGCATCACCATGTCTGAATCATGAATCAAGGTTAGCATGCAACAAAAGCTTTTCAATGTACCTCAGTACACGTGACAATAAACTAAACGGAACTGATTTGAAGGTTTACTTCTGCAGTCTTTTTGCAACTGTGTTTAAACATCATCTTCTGCACTCTGGAATTTTATTTGAAATACAATATTTGGTCAACAGAGGTCTCCAGTAATATAGTGGCCAACAGTGCTCAATATGTTGCTATGTTGTGTGCTACTCTATTATTGCAACTTATTCCAGCTAACTAGACATACATTTTAAACAGAAAAGACATATAAGAAAGACTTTTCTGACATTACAACCAATTTTCAAATTCCCCAAAAATGGTTTTCTCCAAAAATAGATTTGATGTAATGAAAAATGATTCACTCTTTACCAGTATATCTGCTCAATACAAACACTTTAATGATTATGTGGAAATAGATATCTGAACATGATTATAGAACGTATCTGTTTAGAAAGTGCAGCTGCCGCATTCTCAGTTTATATTATTGCAATCTGTTTAAGTCTTTTTTTAATGTCATAAACATTGGAAATCTACTATGTTCACATGTAGGTTTTGAGTGGGGTAAAGGTTAAAAAGATCCTATGTTGCTAAAGCTCAAGGGTAATTTTCATACATTTTAGAAATTCTTACAATTATTCTGGTAATAAATAAGATTAAATCATCATTAAATACCATTTAATGGATGTCCCTGTCTCCCCTGAAAAGCAAATGTACTGTTTACAACTGTATACCATTGCAAGGGTGCGTATTACGACTGCTCTTTACATATGAAAATGTAATGCCAAAATTGTCATTCCAAGCAAAATGAACATTACAGTTGTATTTCATGTGATGACATATCCTCCCTAAAGTCCACTCCGACCCGTGTCACCGGCCAACAGGCCAGTAGCAGCTTACTGACAGCGCTCAGCTACTGGAAAACACCGGCACTCAGTGCTGAGCTAAGGCCAGTCAAATGAACCACATTTGAGCTGGATCCTATTAGTGGTTGTTGGATCAACTCACCTGCACTGTTGTCAGCCCAACTCCTCATTAACACAGAAGTTCTAGCCAAAGAAAGGAGGGAGAAAGACTGGGAGAGGACAATTAAAGAAGCAGAAGAGAAAGACCTGAAGAAAGAGAAAGAAACAAGGAAGAAAGGAGAGCAAAGAAGGGAGACAAAGTGGGGAGCCTCCCTGCTAGCTGTTTTCCCATCGCAGGTTTGAGGAAGATGGAGCCACTGAACAAGCCCGAGACAAGTATCACCACCATGTGGTAAAGACTGGACTGTTGGGAAAGAAGCCCGATAGAGCCAATGCCTCCACCTGAGGGTATGACTGAGCGGCCGGACCAAGCCTGAGATGCCAGAAGCTCGTGCTGCCAACAGACAATGGGGGACCTCTCGCCCGCACACGCAAAGACTGGCTGCCAGGATAATCCAGAGACTCTTCACGCCCAAAGCTGAGCTTGCAGGAAGAAGGGCATTTTGGACAAATCAAGCTTTTATTTTTGTTTCAGATTTTTGCCCTTCTTTGAAAGTATACAACACCGAATAAAACACTGCCATCAGTTTGTAGAAATTGATGAAGTAATTGAGCATCTGGAATGGAGTAGAGACACGACAGGCTCTTTTCAAGCAGGAGAAAACCAAACCATGTGCAAAAAATGATCATTGCGTGAAGGGAAAAAATGGAGGATCACATAACTTCATAGTGCTGACTCGCCACAATTCAATGAAATATTAAAAGTTGTGGAGATTAATTATAAAACGTTAGTGTGGAAATTCCAGGCAGTTCTCAGGATAGAAAATGCACAATTCTTTTGAAGTGTGCAGTTCCATATAAAATGTTTGATAAACCTGTCAATCTGTTCTATTCAGATTTTTCTCACCACATTTGTGGCAATGAAAGCTTTTGTGGATGAGTGCCCAAGCTATTCCGGCTGAAAACCCATCTTCTCCAAACCAGTGGTGTTTTATGTCAGCTTGCTGTCAGTGCATTCATGTGGGTTTAATCTGCAATGGCCTCAAAAAGGCCAAAACAAAAGACTTCAACACTGGTCAGAAAGGAACAGCAGACATTTGCGATCAAAACACTGATCCCTTTCCTGTCAACCACAATCAAGCTGGTACCAAGCTACGAAGGGAATTATTTTTCACCCTTCAGATGGAACAAAATTTTAAAACCTTTCCCAACATTGAACTGTTGAACTTTTCATCTCCAGCATGTGACCATACAAAAAAAACTGTTTAACTGCACTTTATTTCAAGATATTTTTTACTGTCTAAGCAATTTTACAGTGACTGAGCTAATAAAGCTCAGCAAGTCAATACATTTAGATCCACAGAGAGAAAACATTATGAAGTTGCAATCATGTATCCCTAATCACTTAGATCTTCAGTCTTGCTGCCCAGCTTCAGTGCTCCTACCCTTGTGCTTCCATAGTAACTGAAGTTCCATGCTAACTCATGTTCTAAAGTACCTGCATAGACATAGAAAATAGGTGCAGGAGGAGGCCATCTGGCCCTTCGAGCCAGCACCGCTTCAAACTTACAGCTGCAAAGTTCTTCTAGAGTAGCAGTGTGGCATTGACTTGCCCAAACCAATTTCCACATCCAAATCAACAAAAGCTTTTCACTGTACCTCAGTACACGTGACAATAAACTAAACTCAACTCCTTCAGCTTCATTTTAAATCAATTTTGTGATCTCCAAATAGGTTCCTGAGCATCCAAGGAATTTACAAACTCTATTCCACTGCTACATGCATGCTATCAATCTCTTGCTTTCGTAACATTGACTCACTCTGTTCCTTTGCTGTGTTGTTCCCAAGTTTCACATCAATTCTATGCTTTTCTTCCAAAGAAAAGGTCTGCACAAGCATGCAAAGTGTAGAAAATTATATACTGAAAGATGTAAAAACAAAATGATGTTTAATCTTTTGGATTTAGTGATACAGCATCGAAACATGCCCTTTGACCCACCGAGTCCGTGCCGACACCGATCACCCACACTCTAGTTGGTTCCAATACAAGGAACAATTTACAGAAGCCAATTAATCTACAATCCTGCACGTCTTTGGAAAGTGGGAGGAAACCGGAGCACCCGGAGAAAACTAGGGTCTCTAGATCTCTGGAATAAGGGTCTCTGGAACCGTATGGCAGCAACTCAACTGCTGCCTTTTAGTGGATCAAACCTGAAAGTGAAATTTTAGTTCCATTCCCCATCCAAGAAGGGAATGTTCAGTATCCACGAGGAAATTCAAATCATATTTTTTAATTTGATATTATTTAGTTGTGATGTAGCCTGGGCCAGTTTAAGTACGAGATCAAAGCAAATTCTTAGTAAACAACAGTTTTGCCAATAATTCTGATTACAGAGTTTAAAACAAACTTTTATAAAATCACTCACAATATTGCAATGTGCAGAATTTAAAGTTGCACTGATAATAGCCAATGCCTGAGGTTAGCAGATACATTGATGTATTCATAAATTTGTTTAGCGAATGCAGTCAGCAAATAATTCCAGTCATTTTAGGCCAGTTGGTAAATACACGGCTAGGGAACATAGGTTTCATTGTAAACTGAAATACGTTAAAGAAAGCAGGTACTTGATCCTTCTTGGTTTAGTTTAGTGATACAGCGTGGAGGCAGGCCCTTCGGCTCACCGAGTCCGTGCCGACCAGCTATCACGAGTTCTATGTTTTGCCAGTTTCACAACCTACACAGTCGGGGAAATTTACAGAAGCCAAACCTGCGTCTTTGGAATGCGAGGGGAAACTGAAGCACCTGGAGAAAACCCACGTAGTCACAGGGAAAATGTACAAACTCCATACAGACAGCACCCATAGTCAGGATCAAACCAGAGTCTCGGGCGCTGTAAGGCAGCAACGGTACCTCTGTGCCGCCCATGTGGCTGACTATGGGATGAATGGCACTATGCAACACTTGGAATTCATGCCAATCAATGCATAACTAAAAAGATCTAAGAAATAGAAATGGACTGTATTAATAAGAAGCAGGAAACTGGTCATAAAAAGCAGGACACTTCCTAAATATTCCAGATTGAGATGAAAGAGTACAGTATTCAGTCACTTGCACAAGGGTAAAGGGAAAACATTTAATCATCAAGCAACTTTGATATTCTTTTCAGATCATCCAAAAATGTTCCTCAGTCAATGGGTTAAAGGTTAATTTTTAATGTAAAAGGTGTAGCAGACAAATTTATCATAGCAAGCTCACACGAGCTGCAAGGTTAATAAAAGACCAAATACTGTATGTTTTTTTTGAGCAAGAGAGATGAATATCTGTCTGCACAGTGATAATAATTCTAGTGGACATTAAGCTATGTTAACATCACAAGAATTACGAGAGTCTCTGGCTAGTTTTGTTGGGTGTGCACTCAGTGACCGTGAATCAGAAAATACAGCCACGTTATAAATACAACCAACCCTCTTTTGAATGGAGTAATAAATTTCCACCTGCTTCAGATGAGAGCTTCCGTTGTCTAAACCAGACCCGATCTGAAAATGGATCAGGGAGCAAATCCATTAAAAGCAGGTGCAAATATTTCATACTTGCCCCGGGAAATAACATAATTAAAAGATGAACAAGGACAGAGTGAAGGGCGATTACCAAGTGGACTCTGGTGGATTCAGCATGTATATAAATACCAGCAGGATTTGTCCTGGACAACAATGTGCAAGGACATCAACTTTTCCAGAAATGGTCTGAATATTCAAACACATCAAGGATGTGAAACGAAAGATCAGTGGAAGGAGGAAAATATGTTTAATGGCAACATCACTGCATCGTGTCAATACATCTATTTTAAGAAAGAAGAGTTTTGAACATATTAAAAACATTTTTACAAGGAACGAGTGCAAGTAATTTGGGACACAGTAAAGTCTATTAAATGAAAACGAATTCCACTTTTTCAAGATTCGAATCAAAGTTATATTTTGGTTTCCCTCGAAATATTCTTCATCCACAAATCAAAACCATCTTTCAATTCATTGCATCAGATCCAAAGATAGCCATCCACACAATCAATCCATGCTAAGACACATCATAAAATTTGTTGTTATTTAAAAGGACGTGTGCATATATGTTAGCAAGTCTTTTTTTAAGAAAATAGGTCCTCCAATGTTAGAACTCAAAAAGACTGCAAATTTACAGCCTGGGTAGTGAGATTGATTCTGCTAATGTACTCTAAAGACAAGAGACAAAAACAGAGTGCTAATGCTGGAATCTGGAGCAAAAGACAAACTGCAGCAAGAACTCAGCCAGCCAGGCAGCATTTGTAGCGGGAAATGGGCAGTTGACGTTTCGGGCTGGGACACTTCTTTTGGATCAGGGGTCCCTACCTCAGTCCATAGATGCTGCCTTGACCCACCAAGTTCATTCAACAGCTTGCTCTAAAGACAGCTTGACAAGGCAGGAAAATTATAAATTGTTTTAAAGACGATGCATTAAATTATATACTTGATGAGCAAACAATTTGCCTTAAACTCACACATGCACATACATTCCTCATCTTAAGTAGTGTTTATTTCTCGCCTTGTGCAATCTCTTTTTACCTTAGTTATTTATTTATCTTATTTTGCCTTATTTCAATTCTCTTTAACTGCTTCACAAATCTCAATGCTCATTTCTCCTCTCATATCTTCCTTCCATCCTGTTTGTGACTTTTTCATCTTTCTCTTGCTTTTTACCTACAGATAATATCCGTTCCCTCTTTGCCTCTCTCAATCTTCTTCAAGACTCTATTTACTTTTTCATTCTTTGCCATCTCATCCTCAAATTCCTTTCATTCTCTCTTCCTCCCTTTTGTTGATCACAAAATACGATGGTTATGAATGAAAAAGACTATTTGGTCCATACTATTTCAAATTCTGAAGCCTTTCTTCCCTTATTCTTCCAAGTTCCATCAGTTATTGCTTTTGATAGTGTTATTAAATCATGTTTTCTCCATTGGCTCATTGCTCAATGTTTTGTGTGTGCTTTAGAGCTAAATTAAGCCAATGCATATGTACAAACATATAAATTAACTTTCTCTGAAATCATTAGATTGGAATAAAACTTTAACTATTTAAAAGCTTCTAAAACATCACTCTTGTTACTGCCTCCACCAACACACCTGGCAATGCGTTCGAGGCCCCCACTACTCTCTGTAAAAAAAACATGCACCACACATCTCCTTTAAACTTCACCCATCTCACCTTATAGCTGTGCCCTCCAATGTTGGATATTTCAACCTTGGTAATAAGGTTCTGACTGTCTACCCTATCTATGCCTCTCATAATTTTGTATACTTATATCAAGTCTCCCCTCAACCTCTGATGTTCCATAGGATTTGCTATCAATTAGATGATTTGTAAAGATATGCATCACACTACTTCATGTCTATCCTAAACCTGTATTTTACCAAGCTTTACTAATGACCCCATGGCCAGCAATTATAATTTAACAGGAATCATTGGATGTGACCGCTTGTATGGATGTGGAAATTTTATATTTCACAAATAAATGAGGGACACCACTTAGATTTCTATATACGAGTTTCCTACATTTCATCATACAATATTTCATCATATGGAAAAAAAGACAAAGTGCTGGAGTAACTCAGCAGGTCAGGCAACCTCTGGAGAACATGGTTAGGCAACCATTTTTCAGCTGAGTTACTCCAGCATTTCGTATCTTTCTTTGCAAGCCAGCATCTGCAGTTCCTTGAGTTTTCTATATATTTGTTTCTTGTGCGTAACATCTTTTCTGAGTTAGATCTTTATTGAGTTCAAGCTGCTGATAAAAGATGCTTTGTGGAAAGGTGATTTGCCTGCTACGTGTACTGGACAGCTGAAATGGACAAAACATTACAAAACTTTGAGGTAAATAAAAAACAAATTCAAGTGATTCGGTGTACCGATACGTTGCATAGTCATGGGCCAAATGTCTTCAAGCTTCAATGACCGCCCCAGTATGTCAGAAGTGAGTATGTTTGGTGATAACTATTCAGTGCTCAGTTCCTGTTGCAAATCCTCCACTAAGAAAGCAGTTTTGGGCACCTGCACTGCAGAACCTGGACAATATTTTGGGTTGGGTGATAAGTAGAATCAAACACCGAGTATATCTTAGTGCAAGGCAATGACCCTCTCAGACAAGAGACTGATTTCCTATCCTTAATACATTCTGGAATGATCTCCATTGCAGCTCCCACTATGAACATCCTGGGGATAATCCATGCTAAGAAATAACTAAACCAGCAACAAGAACGCTGTGGTCAGAGGCAGAGTATCTTGTGGTTTGCGACTAACTTCATTACATTCAAAACTCCGCTGCCCGTCTACTCACACACACCTCGATCCGTGACCATATCACCCCCGTCCTTTATAAACTCCACTGGCTCCCCATCCCCCAGAGAATCCAGTACAAAATCCTCCTCATAACCTACAAAGCCCTCCATAACCTGGCCCCATCCTACCTGACCGACCTCCTCCACAGGCACACTCCCACCTGCACCCTCCGCTCTGCCGCTGCCAATCTCCTATCCCCCCACATCCGGACCAAACTCAGATCCTGGGGGGACAGGGCTTTCTCCATCGCTGCTCCCACCCTATGGAACTCACTACCCCAAACCGTTAGAGACTCCTCCACACTCACCACATTCAAAACATCGCTGAAGTCTCACCTGTTCAATACTGCCTTCAACCACTGAAGGTCACCTCACCTTCTGTCTCCTTTCTCTGTTCATTTATTTATTTACTTATTTATCTATTTATTCATTTCCCTATGTTCTCAAAATCTCTGTAAAGCGTCTTTGAGTATATGAAAAGCGCTATATAAATAAAATGCATTATTATTATTATTATTATTACTCCCCAAAGACTTTCCATTATTCCAAAGGCACAAGTCAGGAGTGTGGATGGAATACTCTTCATTTGCTTAGATCAAATCAGTTCCAAAACACTTCAGAACCTCAATATTATCTCAAGCGAAACAGCCTGCTTAATTGACATTTCTGTATCTCTTCGAAATATTTGACTTCCAACACCCAGGACAAGGGTAGCAGCATCTTTCTAGATCACAGAACCTCAATTTGGCACATTGCTCCATTGTCACTCTAATTCCACACCAGGGCATTGGGAAAGTACCTTTACCACAAAGATTGCAATGATTTAGATAGTCAGTTGACTACCACCTTTCAAGGACAACTGGGGATGTGCAATGAACATTGCCAGCAGTGACTGTGAATAATTGTAATTCACTCCGTATTGTTCACACTTTCTTCTCATAATGATTGGCAAACAAGAGTTGCAATAAAAGTACTTGAATCCTACTTAAGCTTCACAAGGGAAGACAGTGGCTACAAAATACCAAAATGTATTGAATTGTTGTCATACAATCTACTAAATACAGCTTAATGAGGTGTGAACCCCATATCATGTGCTTGTTCCAGCCTAAAATAACCTGCATCCTTAACATGTTCCTAGTGCCAATCTTGTCTGGCGAATGTGGCAATGGAATTTGGATTGGACTGCATGCCCAATGTGGATATGCACAGTTTAAATACTGGGTACTGTAATTACATTTGTTACCATGTATAAACAGCACCCAACACAAAGAGCTACCTCACATCAATTAGTCACTCCACATAACTTTGATCTTATAATAGCAATAATAAACCTGCACTCGCATGGAATAGTTCAGGATGAGATCAGAGTTACCACTTGAAAACATCTGACATGGCTTTTTCACAACTTGAATTCTAAAAAGTAATTGTAGATTAGCAGATTA
Source organism: Rhinoraja longicauda (assembly GCF_053455715.1). Taxonomy (NCBI): domain Eukaryota; kingdom Metazoa; phylum Chordata; class Chondrichthyes; order Rajiformes; family Arhynchobatidae; genus Rhinoraja; species Rhinoraja longicauda. Next base: position 17,738,554 of record NC_135962.1, read on the forward strand.
GCCAACTAGGTGTACCGATGAGTCTGTGAATGCTGCCATTGCTATTGATCTTAAATGATCCAGGAATAACAGAGAATTGCTAATGGAATATAATGAACAAGTACAACTGATTTCAAACAGAGATTTCAAAACTATCACAAACAGCTTCTTGTTACTCTGCTTAATTATTAGAGCAGCAACACAGAGCTAAACATTTAGTTATTCAAGATATTAGATAATCTAGTGAATAAGACAAGTGGAGGCGCTTGATAGATGAACAATAAATGGGTGAATGGCTTTGATTTAATTTTCTTCATGCACAAAAAAACCCACAACACAGGGGAAAAATAGACCCTTCAGATATTGTTCATTAGTTCATTAAGAATTAATCCTCAAAAAATGTCATTGCCTTGAACGTCAGCAGAGTGCAATTTTCTATAAATTAGAATAATCCAATTTTAACTATACAAACATGAAAAAAAAATACCTGATCTGCACTCATGCATATCACAGCACTCCCCTGGTATTCCCGTGGCTTCTGAAAGCAGAACTTGCTGGTGACCAAGAGGACAGTCCTTTTCTTTGCAGGCTTCCTTATTACACTGGCAGAAACTAGGAGTTGGGCAGCAATGGTCTGGTGGCGTGTATCCTTTGACAAGTACAGAATCTTCAGGGCAGAGAGATTCAAACTGTATTGGGCAATGCTCAATGGAACAGCCCGATTCTTCCCCTGAAAAATAGAAAATAAACAATGTAAGAAGATGGTTCTTACGATACGATAGAACTTTATTCACCATTTCAGACTGAGGAAAAACATTTTCACCCAGAGAGTTGTGAATCTGAGGAATTCTCTGCCACAGAAGGCCATGTAGGCCAATTCACTGGATGTCTTCAAGAGAGAGTTAGATATAGCTCTTAAGGCTAACGGAATCAATGGAAATCGGGAGAAAGCAGGAACGAGCTACTGATTTTGGATGATCAGCCATGATCATATTGAATGGTGGTGGTGGCTTGAAGGACCGAATGGCCTACTTCTGCACCTATCTTCTATGTTTCTATACAAATTGTGAAGGTCATTTCCTAATATCCAATTTTTGTGTTGTTTCTGAATGCAAAAATTAGGGAGGTGTTTCAGTTGGTTATAAAACAAAATGTTATCTTATTACAATTTAGCATGGAAACAGGCCTTCGTTCCACCGAATCTATGTTAACCATCACACAAGTTTCATGTTATCCCACTATCCAATCCTTCACAGTAGGCATACTATGCAGGAGCCAATTAACCTACAAACCCGCATGTCTTTGGAATGTTGAAAACCAGAGCACCCAGAGAAAACCCATGTGGTCACAGAGACAACATACAAACTCTGTACAGACAGCACCTGTAGACAGAATCAAACCCGGGTCTCTGGTGCTGTTAGCAGCTTTAATAATTGTTTCCTTATTTAATGAAGTGGCAGCAATAGAAAAACTGTTCCATTGGCCATTTGGAACAACATTGTGTGAAGAACATTGTGCAATGGTGTGAGATCCAGCACAATAGATTTCTCTAATTTGTAGACAGAAGTTCAAATAAGGAACACGTTAGAGAACATACATTCTTTAAAAGATTTGCATCATAATTCCATTTGAATCCGAGCTCCAACTTTGCCCCAAAGAAACATTCCTACAGGAGCTTTAAAGTCTTGCGACATGAAGTTATCAACTGGAATTGCTCTCTGAACTGCAAAAGTCTACTGCATTTTATAAATATTGGCAGTCTGCTTAAGATTTAGTTGAATGATTTGCTTGTCTGCACAGCAAACCATTACTCTACCAGTGAATTCTGATATCACTTCTCTCAAGCAAATTAAAGAATGTAAAATTCCATATCTACATAATCGCATGTATGTGAAATTGTCACAATCAAATAATTGGCTCACTAATTATAAAGTAGTAATTCAATTTCTTTATGCTAATCCTTTCACTCCAATTGCCTCGATCTCAGTATTGATTGCAAATATTTACAATGCGTGAAATTAGCATTCTTCATGCAGAAACATTAGGTTGGAATCTGTCTTATCGAAACGTATAAGATTATTAAGGGGTTGGACACGTTAGAGGCAGGAAACATGTTCCCAATGTTGGGGGTCCAGAACAAGGGGCCACAGTTTAAGAATAAGGGGTAGGCCATTTAGAACTGAGATGAGGAAAAACTTTTTCAGTCAGAGAGTTGTGAATCTGTGGAATTCTCTGCAGAATCTGTGGAATTCTATACTATGATGGATTGAGTAAGTTGGGTTCATGTAGTGCAATGAATAATAGAGGAGAGGGAGGTTCTCTTCTAATATCTGGGGGATCAAAGTTTATCAGTGTTGGACTCAGTTGATAAGCATGGCCATGTTTGGTTGTACATCTGGTGAGTGTTCACAGTGGTATAATACACCGCTGTGGAGTGCACAGTGGCCAAAGCATCTGCTCGCAGAGTCCTTGTCCCTACATCCCACATGATTCCTATGAATTTCTGCCAAAAGCTTGTTCTGGTTGCAGGCAGCTTTGTAGTTGTTAAACTACTTTTGAAGTTAGCCAGTATTTACTGCAAGGAAGTGACATACAACAAGCTGCTACCAAAGACTACGAGATAAAAACAAAATCATTTGTTTTGTTGACTGTGTTTGACTGGTAAATAACAGCCGGTACACCACAGGATCTTGTACATTCATCTGGGAAGGCAGACGGGGTCATGGTTTAATTGAAAGACTTCAGAGAGTGCCACACTAGCTCAGAACTGCACTGTTATATTAGCTTGAACTTTTTGGACATTCTGATTCAGAAGCAACAATACAGAATATGGGGGATTGGAAATACATACAAACTTGAAAAGTGACAGAAACGTTGTTGGAGAATGACCAGTGAAACCCAAAGCAATATATTGGAGGTACAGAATGAGGAACATAATTGAAACAAAGACCGTTGAAATAAATAGACAGAAAGAAAGATTGAGAGACAAAGCAGAAGGTTTAAACGATATTTTGTACATGTTGATTTGCAGTTTTGATTTTTTTTTTTTAAGGTGTTTATAAAGTTCTTTACTGCAGTCATGAGACAATATAGTTGAGTGTGCTGAAGTAATCTGGTATCATTTGCTTTGGATAAGGTTGTACACATCACCCTTTGCATATTCTGCCATTGGAGAGCTTGGAATAAAACATCAGCTATGTTCTAGATTGGTGCCAGTTCCACGCAGCTTGTTGGCAATGAGAGAAGAGAGGTCTCCGAGTCAGAAGACTCATTTTCAGGAATGGGGTATCAAGAAAATAGGGTTACGGTAAGAGTGCCCAGACTGAAATAAGGAAGAAACTTGCGAGGTTCCCTGCCCCGTGTACTGGTACCTGCTTGTGGAGTAGTGCTAATTAAACATGAATAATACGAACAGAAAATGCTGTATGAACTCAGTAGATTAGGCAGCACCTGTGGAAAGACAAATTGCTAATGTCTGACCCTTTGTCAGAACTGGAAAAGAGAAATGTTGGTTTAGGTAGCAGGTAGGGGAGAATGTGTGAAACAAAAGGAGTTTCTGTGACAGGATGAATTCATGTGGCATTAAGGGCCCATTTAACTTCTTTGTTTGTGTAAGACTTTGCTAAAGTTGCAAAGTCTGGGTAATATTGTACAGTTTGGTGTTTATTTAAATATTGCTGTTCTGAGAGAACACAAAAGCAGGAGCATCTCAGAAAAATATGAACTAATTATCTGGGCAAGTAAAGGAATGTTGCACAGGGAATTTGTATGATCAGAAAATATAAAACTATATAATTAGCACAAGTGATTTTCAATTGTAAATGATTTGTTTAATTTCCAGAGTGGTACAATCCTAATTGGAAATCAATGCAATCATGGTCAGTTTGAAAACAACCAAAGAACTAAATTAAATACTGATAAACTCTCCTTTATCGTAAATTCTAACCAGTATCTTTCCGAAAGACTCCAAAATGTTACATTGAACATATTGATAAATATGATAAATAGACACAATTGCAATTTATAGCTTTGTTGATTGCTGGTATGTGAATGGGCTGAATTTTAAATGTTGCTATCACTTTCATTACAAAAATGCCATGGAATACACTGAGGTCAATCCCTGGGATTAAAGAATTAGCAAAATTTAAAAATAAACATTTCAGAACATAGTAAAATCATTTTTATTCAATGGTGTACCAGCCTGTTTAGTAGCAGACATTATACATTTAAGTGCCAGTGGATGGATTACAGAGCCAATATGAATTGGCTTGTTAGTACTTTGATTACGCACAATTAGTACCATGCACCAAAAATAAATTAGATTTCAAAATATCCAGGTCAGATTTAACTCAATAATTTTGGCTAGAGGTTGTTTAAGTATACCGTTATGCCTGATCTTTTAAATTGAGTAAATCACATCCATTTTTGTTTCCGGACTGACACTTCATTCAACCTATTTAAAATATGGACTGATGAATGATGATTTGTGAAGATTATGGAATATTCACAATGTTTTTCTCTGATTATATCCTGACTAGATATTGGTCATTTAAAATTCTCTCTTCTGATGTCTTTCTTTATTGTAGCCATAGAACACTTTACTGAGAGCAGCTTGATACAGTGGAGACTTTTCTGACTAAATCTGTTTTCTCTTTTAGTTTTATCAATACAAGTGCTGAGAATACAGCCTAAAATATATAGCAGAACACCCCAATGTATTTCACAGGATGCTAACATTCGACTCTTAGCCGTATCAGGTGATACTCAGGTAGATGAACAAGGCATCATAAGGAAGAAAAGATAGGTAGTAAGATTAGGGAAGGAGTTCCAAAGATTAGGGCTTTGAAGGTGAAAGCAAGATGCCAGATGGTAGAAAAATTATTTGAAAGGTCTCAAAGGTTTCAAAGGTCTTTTATTGTCACATGTACCAATTAAGATACAGTGATATGCAAATTACCATATAGCCATATGGGAAAAAAAGCAACAATTCACACAAATACATAAAAGTTAACATAAACATCCACCACAGCAGATTCCCCATATTCCTCACGGTGATGGAAAGCAATAAAGTCCAATCTACTTCCTCTTTATTCTCCCGCGGTCAGGGCAGTCGAACCATCTGTCGGGGCAATCAAAGCTCCCACAGCCGGCGGTCGAAGCCCCCACGTTGGGGCGATCAAAACTCCCGCGTCAGGGCGATCAAAACTCCCGCGCCTTAGAGTTCCCGAAGTCAGTCGCTGACCAGAGACTGCGAGCTTCACAATGTTAAGTCCGTAAGCACCCACGTTTGGAGCTCTGAGGTCGATCCCTGGCAAAGGGTTTGTGAGCTCCGCGATGGTAAGTCTGCAGGCGACCGCGGTGGAACTCTCAAAATCGGTCTCCAGCAAAGGCCGCCAACTCCTCGATGTTAGGCCGCAGTGCGGATGAAGATACGATACGGATTTTGTTTTGGTAAATTTGCATTTCCATCGAGGAAAGAGACGAGAAAAAGTTTCCCCCAACACCCCCCGCCCCCACTCCTCACATAAAACAAGCTAAAGAATACTTAAAACTTACATTTAACACATACTAAAAAAACAACAAAGAAGGAAAGGACAGACAAGCCTGTTGGTGAGGCAGCCATTGGTGGCGCCACCCAGACATGGAACAGAGCAAATGAATGGGTTGGAGGACACGTCAAACCTATAGGTCAGGCAGTCAGAGAACATGGATAAGTGATTTGGGTTAGGACCCTTCATTCAACTGATCACTAGAATTTATTTACAAGTTAACCCATGTACCAGTGAATGAAAATCTGTGTTCTACAGTTTAGTGACAGTGGAATACAATAACAAAACATGCATCATAAGTTAGAGGGAGTTCAAGTGAGGAAGGGTGGAGTGAATCTAAAGATTGGGCAGGGGAAATACATTTTAAAGTTTGTGCACGTTACAAGGAATGGTGGTGGATTCTGCTAAATGGATGGTCTCAATCCCAAAACATGCAGCAGTTCTGATGGGCATACATCAGTGCTATTCCTTTTTGAAATAAAGCAACATCTCAGTCAATGGAGTGCTGCAGGAATAAATAAATGTTTGCTTCTTTGGGATGGAAGAAGCTTCAATGTAAACTGAAAGTGAAATATTGCAGTTGTTCGAAATCTGAAATGTAAACATGCCATTCTGAAGAAAGATATATTCCTTAAAATGTTAACACTGTTTCTCGCTCAGGAAGGTTGAATACATTAAGAGAAGCTTAGAAACCTCTTGCTACATATGCACAACTGAACTGAACGGCAACATAATTTTTTTCACTGAATTAACTTTTGTTTTAACTCTACCTCATAAGCTAATGTTTCAGCCAATTCTAGCAACCAGGACAATTTTTGAAGTTACAAACCTTGATACCTTTTCAATAACAGAGCGAGAACTGTAGCATAAGTTCAAATAATGCAATTTTCTTTTGGAAAATAAAAATGCACAATACTGTGACTTTCTAGCTTTTTTGGCAAGCTTTCAAATAGCATCTCACTTGGAAGTAGTTAATATGGAATTCGAGAGCCAAACAGATGTGAATTTGGAAAATGGAAAAGTGACAAATGGTTCAAAAGGTAGGTCATGAGAATTTAACCCACATGCATTGCGGACCACCCCATTTATTTGTAGTGTATGGAGTACAGGACCTTACATATACACAAAGCAATTTCTTTAGGATTGTCAAATTCCTCTGGCAGGTGCTGCATAGCAACAAGTATGTCAGATTCCAGTGCACAAAATAGTTTGAGAGTTTTCACGACAAGTTTGGGAAAAGAGAAGCTTTTCCTCTTAAAAAAATAAAATAATTTCAGCTTGGGTAAAGATCCCCTGTGAAGTTACATTCAAAGTTGTACAGCTTTCCAACCCTACAAATGCCTCCCCCACCCCCCAGCACCAGTTCATGTCCCACATCAGCTGCCAATCACCCGCCACGCCTGTACATCGTTACAGTTCCCATTGTCTGACCTTCATTTTGGAGCTGTAAATGGTTCTAATTGGAAATTTCATTCGGATGGGATAGAAGAATCATTTTATGTTAGAGGTAAAAAAAAAAAACATGGGATTTTCTCAATAAGTCCAATTTATGAAGCAACTGGTCTATAGTTTTGACATGACATCTGCTAACCGGCAAACACGCTTCAGCGTACAAGTTTTTGTTGCTTGTAAAAGGTATACAATGCGCTCATTGATAAATCCCCTGCTTTGACTAGCATTATGCTTGAATGTGTAAAGCGTCTGACTGAACCCTGGCCAAAACAGGCCTTGCTTTCTTTAGTGAACTGGTTATCAGCCCAACCAGATTCAAAGTATTCATAAATTGAAATCCCAGGGGGCAATCTAACAATCTGTAGCATCAGTAGCATATTAGCGAGCGTTGAACTTTACTACAATCTTAGCAGTTTACAGGAGAAATGCGGCTTTGAGCAATGGCACCCTTTCCATTTTCTAAAACCATTTTTAATTAAAAAGAATGTTTAAAAGTTGACCTCAACCATGAAATGGATGAGAGAAGGGGATTTCTAAGAAATAATTAAAATTGAAAGTTTTTTACAAATATTGTTGCACTCCACATGAATTAAGGGGCAGCACATAAAATTCCATTAAACCGGTGGACAATATCTTAGCAATGAGTGCCACAAAGCAGACATGTTCAAACTGTGGCTCCGAAGGCTGGCAATTTGCCTCTTGAAGCCCATGTAATTTAGTCCAATTTATGCGCATTATTTGCTACATTTGATCTGCTTGAATGTTGTTGCCCTGAAGGTTTAGATTGGGCTATTTAACAATTAGGTCATTCCACAACAAGAGTTAACAATGAACCATTCAACAACATCGGTAACAGTCTAAACGTGTCTGTCTTGTGACCAACCAAACAATAGTTTTAAAACTATATCTTGAAGAGTATTCTAGATATTGAATTTAGTAAATTCATGGCATCATGTTATGTCAAAGAAGTGAGAAATAGCCACGGTTCTCTCTCTGATCTGTGTCAAATCATGGACCACTATCCAACATGTATATATTTTATGAGGATAGAATCATTTTCAGCTGTGATAATCAGTTGAAACAGTCCACAGGTAATCATAATGAAGTTCATTTATTAAGACCAGCCATCTGGTGAGGTATAAAATAAAGCTATTTTCAGAGCAGGAAAGAGAAGGGTGAAGATTATTTGGTCACTAATTATCTGGATATGCTTACATAATTATACGATAACGATCAGATCATCTATCCCTTGGCAAAATAATTTCCAGATATCTCATTCTCACCTTGACGTTTGTGTAAGACTTTATCCTTCCCTTTCTCCACTCACCTCCCAGTCCCCTCACAAAACCAAAACAAACGCGCACACGCACGCACACACACACATTGCCTGTATGCAGATACCTAGTTAGACATCCAACTTTCCAGACAGAATGAGATGACAGTCTTCAGCACCAGCCCTAGTTCCATTCTTTCGTCACAAACTCCAACCTCTCCCTAGCCGCTGTTGAACTAGATTAAAGAAACCAAATGTTCCATTGGACATGGAATTGAGCATCCATCAGCTCTCCCTCTCCAAATCAAATATTACCTCCACCTGACCAAAATAGAGAAACCACATTTATTCCCTTATCAAATCCAGAATATAAATCACATTTAATTCACTCCTGCATAGTGCCAAATCTTTCACAATTCGTTAACTACAGTTCTTGACCACATATGTTGACAACATATTTACCAAACCAACTCACTTCTCCACCACCCAAGACTTGGCAGATCTGCATCGGCTCCTAGAGTTGTGTTTAAAATGTATAATCTTCTCTTCATTTTTAAAGCCTTATACTATACAGGAAATATATGATTAAGCTAAAGAAAGCGCAGAGAAGATTCACAAGGAACTTGTTTGAATTGTAGGGAGTGAGATACAAGGAGAGATTGGATAGGCTGGGTCTGATTTCCCAAGAACAATCTAGGCTGAGGGGCAACAAAATAGAGGCAGGCAAAATTACAAAAGATAGGTAATAATGTTGGATTCCCATTGTAGAAGTGCCTAAATCTAGAAGTTTAAGGCAAGAGGGAGGACGTTTAAAGAGGCTTTGAGGGGAAAATGTTTCATAAAATGTGTTGTTTGTATCGGGATTGAGCTGCCAGCAAGATCTCGGTGGAACCAACATTTAAGAGGCATCTGCACAGTTGCTTGAATGAGCAAGGCTTAGAGCAAAGCGGAATTAATGCAGCCAAGTGGGACTAATAAAAACAGGTAAGATGCGATAGGCTTGTATTGCTGCCGTATAACTTTAGGGTAAGAAAGCGTAGAACTAGACGGCACACGATTAAGGCGAGAGGAGAACTTCAAAGGGGATCTGAGGGGTGGAACTAGCTGCCAGAGAAGGTAGAGACAGCAAATAAATGTATAATGTTTAAAAGGCATTTGGACAGTCAGTATGGATGAGATGAGCTGAAAGAAACCATTTCTGTGTTGTACATTTCATTGATTCAAAGAAATTCCTCTTCACCTCTGTCAGACATGGGCAATCCTTTATTCTGCAACTATGGTACCTATGGATATGTATAAAATAATCAGGAGAATAGTTGGGTGAATGCACAGAGTCATTTACCCAGAATAGCAGAATCAAGAACCAGAGGGCATGGTTTCAAGGTGAGAGGGGAGACATTTAATAGGAACCTGAAGTGCAACCTTTTCACTCAGAGGATGGTGGGTATATGAAGCAGGCTGCCAGAGGAGGTGGTTGAGAACATAGAACATACAACAATACAGCACAGGAACAGACTGTCCTGCCCTTAGTCAGGTATATCGACAGGAAAGGTTTAGAGGAATATTGGCCAAATGCAGGCAAATGGGACTTGCTAACAAGGGGCATTTTGGTCGGCATGAATGAGTTGGGCCAAAGGCCTGTTTCAATGTTATATGACTCTATGATTCTCAATTTCCACCATAAGGGGAAACATTCGCTCAGCATTTATACTGTCAAGCCCCATTAGATTCTTATATTTTTTAATAAAGTCACTTGTCACGTCCCACATGTTTCAACTTTCCTCAAAATAGCTTTGTTCAAGGAATCAATCTAATGAACCATGCCTTGTCTGAACAAATTAAAGGAGACCTGAAATGCGTGCAGTACTTTGGTCGTGGTCTCACCAACACCCTGTTCAGCACCTTGTTCAGCACAATGGCACTTCGAGTTTGATAATAATTATAGCAAGAGTTCCCGTCTTTCATATTTTGTTCTCTATGCAATAAAGGATAACATTCCGCCACCTTAATGTTCATGCAACTTTGTGTTTGAGAACACACAAAATTCCACTGTATTGCTACATTCTGTGGTGTCTCTCCATTTAAACAATATTTCACTTTTCTATTCTTCCTGCTAAAGTAGATAACTTCACATTCCCCCACATTAAATACCATTTTGTTCAAGCTTTGACCACTTGCTTAATCAACCTGTATCTTTTTGCAGACTTTGTTTTTAACTTATATCTGTATCATCAGCAAATTTGGCAAAATACATTCTGTTCCTTTGTGTAGGTGCTTGGTACGGACATTAAACAAAAGGTCCCACCACATATTACTGTTTCACCCCACCAGCTAAAGATGACTAACTAAAATAATCCCTTCATCCTGACATTGTTCATTCAGTTCAGAATGAAGGATCTTTGACGCAAAAGATTAATTCTGTTTCTCTTCCCATAGAGAATGCCTGACCTGGCAAGTATTTCCAAGATTTTCTGCTTTTATCTCCAGTCATCCTTATACATTACCTCATATGCCATAAGCTCCAGCCTTATGCAATAACCTTCTCACCTTGGAAATCCAAATACACAAAATCTACTGTTTGACTTTTATCCCTTCCCCCCCCTTACATCCTCAAAGAACATAATAAGCTTGTCAAACATAATTTCCTTTCATATAACCATGATAGCTCTGCTTTTTATGATCGTCTAAATGTGGTGCTGCTGCTTCTTCGTGATGGATTTTAACACTTTCCCAAAGGCAGAAGTCAAGCCAACTAAGTAATAGCCTCTTGTTTGTTTGTTTGATTAAAACTCAAGAAAAGCCTGGCACACTGGTAGAGTTGCTGCCACCCTTTGGTGCTGTCTGTATGGAGTTTCTTTGTTTTCCCTGTGACCGTGTGGGTTTCTTCCGGGTGCTCCAGTTTCCTACCACACTCCAAAGAAGTAGGTTAATTGGCTTCAGTACAAATAATAAAAATTGCTCCTAGTGTGTAGGATGCTGTTGTTGTATGGGGTGATCACTGGACGACATGGACTTGGTGAGCCAAAGAGCCTGTTTTTGTGCTGTATCTCTAAAGTGTAAAGTCTAAATGTTACATTTGCAGTTTTTCAGTCCACTGGGACTTTTCCAGAACTTAGGGAATTTTGCAAGATCTCAATCAATGCATCCACAATATATCGGTAGTCATTCCTCCAAAGACTATAGGATGCACTCCATCATATCCAGGCGGCTTGTCAGAGTTTAATCCCATTAGATGATGTGCTAACTTTTTGCCAGTTTATTTTTTCTTCGTCCATGGACTTTCTGCTATAATGGGGTTACTTTGGGTATATTTTACCCTGATTGGTTCAAAGCTTCTGCTATTTCCTTATTTCCCATTATTATATTCCCAGTTCTCATCTTCTTATGGACCTGCAGTTACTGTAATAATCATTCTTGTTGTTTGCTCATAGAATCTCTTACTGTCTGTTTTTGAATGTTCTTGCTGCTGCACTATCATGATCCCTTTTCTCCTCCTTCTAATGGTGACTGTAATACACAGCATTATTGAGTACTACATTATTAATGTATTCTCTAAAGTACTTTTTAATTTCAGCAAAAGTAGTAACTTAAATGTCAATAAAAGAAATACTACACTCTTGTGTAAATGTCTATCGACTTGCATAGATGTGAACTTCGAGTTTGATAATAATTATTTTCATACCAAGATTTATCTAAGGTGGTTCAATATGCCATCTGTTTGTGCAGCTACAGGTTGGTCTCTTGATATTTCCAAAATTCAATGTTTTTTTCCTGATAATAACCATAATAAAAAATTGATAATTAATAATAATTTTTATATTATTTGTGTTTGGAGATTTACATGGTTTTAAGGTCCCACAGGTGCCTGTCTCGCTGAGTTAATCCAGCACTGTGTTTTGCTTAGGATTCCAGCATGTGTAGTTCCTTGCCTCTCCGTGTTAATCATGGGAAGTGGCACAATGTTATAATCTCCACCAATTTTACTTGGCAATATTAGTTGTTATAAATTTATGAATGTTTTGTTTTTGAAGGGAATAGTGGAAATATAAGTACAGTACTCAGAAAGCTGCAAGGAACTAACGGTATATCAAGAATTAAAACCATTGGAACATATTTTTCAAGAGCCTCTACTAAATAAAAGCCAGCAGTTTGGCTCCAAATGCTGTTGGCCTTTTCTGACACAGCATTGTGGATATTTGGTATTTTTAGGTGAAAGTAGCATCCCCAAACCCCTCTTCAGTTCTCATTGTTGACAGGACATCTGAGTGCAGCCATTGAGGGAGCACATTTCCTTGCACTTAGGCTGTTTGAGTATGTTCTGCCCACTGAATCTGGCACACGTCCAGAGGGATCATTGAATTTAATGGGGAAAATTGGCTGTAGACAGAAGGACAAGTGCCGTCTCATTTGTTTTTGTTTTTATTTAATGTGTTGTTCAATGTATTTAATTGTTTTTGAATGTTTCCTTGAATATTTGAGCTTTATAAGTTAATTAATTTTAAAGTATTTATTTTTAAATTTTGACCACGTTTGAACGTTGTGGTCAGGAATATTCACAAATGTTGAATTGCTTTGACAGCTAATAAAAAGTCATTTGGTGTTTGAGGTTTGCCAGTTATTTTAAAACTAGAAAGACCCAATGTTGCAAAGGGTTCACAGCCACCTGGCAGCTGACTTCCTTACAAAAGATTGTTCCAGGTAATAGCAGGCTTTAAACAGGCAATCAATAAGCTTAGATGACCTGCTGGTCAGTGAAACATCCAGACCAATATATTAATTTGCATTGTATTAAAAGCAAACAACCTGAATAAAATGATGGCCAACATTTAGAGGCACTGCAGCACTCTATACTACCAGTGGGATACAATTGTCCAAAATCAACAGTAATTCTATAAAATGACAATAATCCAATGGTCTAATTTGCCCTGAAAGTGTGCACAGCTCTATTTATCCAAAATATTCAAGAGTCTTATATGTTGCACAAAATCTAGTGACATCACCTTTGCAGCAAAGCAGCAACTTTATCTGCTGGCAACACAAAACTAACCTTACAAACGTTCCAATCTATTTTTTGGCCAGATGCATCGAGACTGGAAACTGACCTAGGGCTATATTTTGAACATCTGGAATCATTTGTCGCAACCTAATTACTAATTTCAAGCCTGAAACTGTAAAACACATCAACAATCATTCAATCATAATTCATTATTTCAATTTATGTTAAAAAAAAAAATCACCGAACCAAACCTTTGTTTGAATTTACAACCTCTACAGATGCGTCGTAAATTTTTTAATCGGGTTAGATAGAAGCATGATTTGGGAACAGCTCCATCCAAGATTGTAAGATGTTGCAGAGAATTGTGGACGCTGCCCAGACTATCACACAACCAACCTCCCTTCCGTTGACTCCTTCTGTACTTCACGCTGCCTCGGCAACACCACCAGCATAATCAAGGATGAATCTCACCCCAGCCACACCATCTTCTCCTCTCCCATCAGGCAAGAGGTACAGAAGTGTGAAAACACATGCTTCCAGATTCAAAGACAATTTCTTCCCAGCTGTTATTAGGCAACTGAACCATCCTACCAACAACTAGAGAGCAGGCCTGAGCTACTATCCATCTCATTGAAGGCCCTTAGACTATCTCTTTCAGACTTTATCTGCACGTTATTCCCTTTAATAGGTGTTGGTACGCCATGGATGGCTTGATTATAATCCGGTATCGTCTTTCCGCTGACTGGATAGTATGCAACTAAAAGCTTTTCAGTGTCCTTCGGTACATATGACAATTAACTAAACTAAAGTTCTGAATTCATAACTTTTTTGGTTCACAAACCAAAGATACAATATTTCATAAGAAAATCCCTATACAATATCCAACTCCACGCATTGAATTTAACCTTATAACAGAATTATTTATTATTTGTTAACAGTTTAAAATTGGATTTAGGACTTCTTTTAAAAAAGTTACCAATCCTTACAACAAATGAAATATTATCAACTAATGAAAAAATAGCGTTGGATAAAATTGAGTTATTCTTTTCTGTTGTTTATTTATGTCTGATACAGTTGCGTCAAGAAAGATATAAAACTATAATACACATCAGAATGATGTCAAAGAAAATGAAAGCAGACCAGCATCCTTATCTGTTAGCTGTGCGGGAGATTTACAGATAACCTTCCAGGGTAGTGTTTTGTTTTAGCAACGCAAATTGCTTATTTCATAACAAATAAGTGATATCATGCTAAGTACAGTTGCCTCAATGTCAGAAAATGCTAAAGTGAATCACAGTGCAAGCAGAGGCTTGTGAAGATTCATAACGAAATGCTGGCAGACGACTGAATGGGGAATATTCCAGCTGGCGCCTCAGTTACCAGGAAACCTTAATTGTGTGCAATCTATGCAATTTACACGGTTTTTGACATACTGACACAGCTTAAAGGGTAAATGAATATTTGCTCCATATGCACACAGCAATTTTTGTCATCAGTATAAAATGGACAGGCAAGTGACAGCAGTTTAAAAAGACCTTCCACAGATTCGTACAATGTGCAACCGAAGAGATGTACTGTTACCCAGTGTCTGCTGGTCTGAGAGGATGCACTGTCAACTCAGCTTCACCCTTCGACAAGAAACCATACAATGTACGTTCTGTTCGCTAACTGCCTTTGGAACGAGATCAGCAAAGAACAAAGCTGCTACAGTGCTGCCATTCCCTGTGGTTTGGTAACTCTTCTGGTAAATTATATGGTCAGGACACATAGGGATTTCAGAGCTACTTCACATGTAAGTCAT
The DNA here is from genome assembly GCF_053455715.1 of Rhinoraja longicauda. Lineage (NCBI taxonomy): Eukaryota > Metazoa > Chordata > Chondrichthyes > Rajiformes > Arhynchobatidae > Rhinoraja > Rhinoraja longicauda. Next base: position 17,753,604 of record NC_135962.1, read on the forward strand.
TCCAAACTGAAAGACTGCCAATGATAAGTTATAACACAATTCCATTCAATATTATGTTTGTAAAAGTTCAGACTATAAAGGGATTTAAGGGTGAGACTTACCAACAGAACAGAAAACTTCAGCAAAACAAAAATTTGAGCCACAGTCTCAGATTGCAGACATGATCAGATTGAAAGAGCACCTACAGCATTACAAAACATTCTCTTACTTTTAATACCAAAATTCCATAAGGTCATCTCAACCTCCTAAATGATCTAGAGATGGAGAGCTGTTGTACTCTGTGCAGCCTGCAGCGGCAGAGTTTCTGCCTTACAGCCCCAGAGACCCGGCTTCGATCCTGACTCAGGTGCTGCCGGGACAGAGTTTATACATTCTCCCTGTGACCACATGGGCTTTCTCCGGATGCTCCAGTTTCCTCCCACATCCCAAAGGCGTGCAGGCTTGTAGGTTAATTGGTTTCTGCAAATTGTCTCTAGTGTGTAGGACAGAACTGGTGCATGGGCAATCGCTGGCTGGTGTGGACTCGATGGGGCCGAAGGGCCTGTTTCCATGCCCTAACAAACCTACTAACCTTACTAAACTAACCTACAAATCTAAAACAATGTATCTTAACATGCAGAGACAGACCATTCCACAAATCCCTGTAATGCATGTGTGACATGATGATTGTTGAAGAAAAATGACAGCCAAGTGCCTCAGAATTTTCATTAAAATGGGGGCACTGGGCTAGACTCCCCCCCAAAAAGAGTGTTGTTTGGCACAGTCCAATTCATAATTTTTCCCGACAGGCTCTTTTGCTTGATGGTAGTAGTTCCACCATTTGATTGCGTGATTGTGATCGTGAATGCCAAACCTACATTCAAGACCATCTCAGGAATTTTGCCCAATGTGGCCTCTCCAGGCAGACTGCAGAGTGTAGGAAGGAACTGCAGATGCTGGTTTAAACCAAAGATAGACACAAAAAGTTGGAGTAACTCAGCAGGACAGGCAGCATCTCTGGAGAGAAGAATTGGGTTGAGACCCTTCTTCAGACTGTAAAAAGTTCCGTCCATCCATCGATACCCAAGAAACATGCAACATTTGTAAAATAAGGTTTGTTTCCATATCGTCTGTAAGAGGAGAAAAGTATCTAAGATTCGATCCTCAATGTTATTGACACTTTGGCATACAAAAACCCTTCTGTAAATTGATAGATTTTCTTTAAGGAGTCTTGCGTTACATCAAAAACTGATCAATTTTATTTTCAAACAAAACAAAATCACCAACATAAATGAACAAGTAGGTTGATAATTCAAAAGCAAAATACTACAAAAATGCTGAGAATCTGAAACAAAAGTAAATACTCAGCAGACCAGGAAGCATCTGCAGAGGAAGAAACAGTCAATATTTAAACGAAGAACAGTCCAAGGAAAGAGATATTCCAGTATAAATTATGTCTAATAATCAGTACCCTTGAGAACCTGGTGCCATCCCAAAGTCTACATTATTTGCAGTTTGCAACCAACTGCAAAGAGAAAGCAATTAATTTTCAAGAATACAATAATTCAATATTCAGTAGAAAGAAAGGATCTTGTACTGCTGGGTTTTTATATAGTTTTAGATCATGGGACGTTAAATATATTAATAATTGCATTGTCAGTGAGAATAATCACGTACACTTTGTGTCACGAGGGATAGAAATCCAAAATGGAGAGAATAGAAGGCAAGATGAGCAGCAGTGCACAAAGAAACCGTTGGGAGCAATTGGTATTAATTTTATGGGGAGGAAGGAACTGCGGATGCTGGTTTAAACTGAAGAAAGACACAAAAAGCTGGAGTAACCCAGCGGGTCAGACAGCATCTTTGGAGAAAGGAAACGGGCAATGTTTCGGGTCGAAACCTTTCTTCAGTTTGAAGAAGGGTCTCGACCCGAAATGTCACCTATTCCCTTTCTCCAGAGAGTTACTCCAGCTTTTTGTGTCTTTCTATTAATTTGATGGGAGTAATCAATATTATCAGTGTACTGACTCAGTACCGTATGAACTACATATGCCCATTCGGTTGCCCGACAAAAAAAATAACATTGGCCAAAAAATGTTGGAAATAGTACTTGAGTTCGTATTTGGAAAAGTGGATTAAAGAAAAAAAAGCCTGCGTGGTTCCTGAAAAGATCTCTGCCAATTTAGTGCATAATCTGTTGTGCAGCAATCACAGAAAGACATCAGACTTTAAAGACACATTGCCAGCAGTAACACACAATATGGAAATGAGAGCAAGCAGCATGGAACAGGGAGAGAGCCTTTAATTTAGTCAAAACTATTTAGTGTTCTCATCAGTGAGGTAAATCCAGAATGAGATGTGTGCCAAGGAGGAGGGACAAGAGAACTGAAGACAAAATAAACTGTCGTTGCTGGAATCTGGAACACAAAACAGAACACCGTAAGAACTAAGACACAAAATGCTGGAGTAACTCAGCGGGTCAGGCAGCATCTCTGGAGAAAAGGAAAAGGTGATGTTTCCGGTCGAGACCCTTCTTTAGACTGTTCGAGACTGAAGAAGGGTCTCGACCAGAAACATTACCTATTCCTTTTCTCCAGAGATCCTGCCTGTCCCGCTGAATTACTCCAGCATTTTGTGTCTATCTTCAGTGTAAACTAGCATCTTCAATTCCTTCTGACACTGTAAGAATTCAGCAGGTCAAGTAGCATCTGTGGAGAGGGAAGGTGTAAATTGATATTTTGGGTTGAGACCCATCACCAGGACTAAAGTTTGACCGGAAACATTGATTTTTACCTTTCCTCTCCACAGATGCTGCTTGACCTGCTGAGTACTAGCAGTGATCTTGTTTATAGGCCAGAGGAAATGCCAAGACTTGACTCAGGAAAAGCCCAGCACAGGCTCTAGCATGAAAATCCCCACAATTAGTGATCAGAGTTGCTGCTTTGCAATGCCAGAGACTCAGGTTCAATCCTGACTACAGGTGCTGTCTGTATGACGTTGTACGTTCTCCCTGTGAATGCGTGGATGTTCTGCCGGTACTCCGGTTTCCTCCCACACTCCAAAGATGTGCAGATTTGAAGGTTAATTGGCTTTGGTAAAAATTGTAAATTGCCGCAAGTGTGTAGGGCAGAGGGTGATTGCTGGTTTCGTGGACTCAGTGTATCTCAAGTCTAAAAATATAATATTTTTAGAGAGACAGGCATGTCTTTGCTTGCTGCCCTCGAGGTTCCTGATCCAACCACTCCTGTACATATATTTCCAGTAATGCGTTTCTGCCAGAAGTATTACATGGAGACACCACTGTATCTCATAAGCTAATTGCTGTAAAATAACACCAGTGTTAGTTTTAGCACATGCTACAGATTGTGGAGGGGATTTCTTCAGCAGGCTGCAGTAAACCTGAAGCTGCCCACTTACACCTCCCAACGTCACAATCTACACATACACCCTAGCCAGGACACATTGTAGTTGATTATTGGTTTTCCATCTTGCACAATAAGCAGCAGTATGCACTGAAAACATTTTCAACAGCCATGTTGGGTTTGTATTCTCTTCCAATGAAGAGAAGCCTGCACAGTGGTGCAGTCCTGAGTTCGATCCTGACTATTGGTGCTGTCTGTACGGAGTCTGTATGTTCTTCCTGTGACCGTGTAGGTTTTCTCCGGATGCTTCGGTTTCCTCCCACGCTCCAAAGGCGTCCACATTTGGCTTCTGTAAATTGTCCTTAGAGCTGGTGTACGAGTGATTTCACTCTGACTCGGTGGGCCAAAATGGCTTGTTGCCATGCTGTATATATAATCTAAACATTATCTACGTTCATTTATCTGCAGATCTTCCAACTTCCATCAGTGTAACTCTTGACATCAAATTATTTGCTTAATCGCGAGGATAACAGTCACATATAAATCTTAATAACTGTTTAAGCAGATACATAGCAAAGATCAGTGACCGAAGTTTCAGGTCTATAATGGACTCCTTGCACACATTTACCACAGGTCAAACACTATGTTCTTTCTATAAAGGGCAGCAATCTTTCCCCAAGAGGTGTCAGAGATATTGCAAAGTTAGTAGGTGGTGCTGGCAGTCAATCTGAATGCAGTATTTATGCATTGGACTGAGACTTGTTCCTCACTCGGCAAAGTGCGGAGGGCAGAACAGAACGGAGTTTGTTCAACTTCGGGTAACTGAAGCAGACGTCCGGAATTTCACACTCCTCCTTTCCCAGCTACAGAGTGTACTCCAACCCTCCCAAAGGAAAACCAAGACAGGCATCACTGCTGCCTTCAAAACTAAGTGGAACAAGCACCCTGATGCAGATATCATGCCCAGCGAATTGTGGCAGGCACAAAAAAGTTTCCAAACGATCGCTGAAATTACAACTGCAACGGGTTTGCCACTGTTTAAAATAGAACATATTTTACTGCTATTGAAACACAAAAAAGTCAAAGAAATTTAGATCCACACTGCTTTTAAAGAGCAACTCGACACAGACCTTCGGCCTCCAGACATTTCCTGAGCTCAGCACGCCATCAAATGTGTTCTCCACGCAGCATGGAACCTTCTGCAGTGATTAAAATCAACAGGACTTTATTTATGAAAGATGCTAACAAGCTAGTGTGTCACTCAAGTTTGAGATGGTAGGTACAACCATAAAACAGCGAATGTTTTCTTAGCTGATATTTCATGAACATAAAACAGTATGGCACGGGAATAGGCACTTCAGCCCACAAAATCCATGCCAAACATGATGCCAACTTAAACTAATCTCCGCTGCCTGCATGTGACCAATATCCCTCCATTCCCTGCATATCCACGAGCCTACCTAAAAGCTTCTTAAACACCATGGTCATCTCTGCTTCACCGCTATCGTGCTCACAGAACGTGTTTCAGCCACCTGCAACTCACTCTAAAATAAATTGCCTCGCGTATCTCTTTTAAACTTACCTCTCTGACCCTAAAGCTATGCCGAGTAGTATTGGGCATTTCTATCCTGGGAAAAAGGATCTGTCTATCCGATCTACGCCTCTCATCATTTCATGCACTTCTATCCGGTCTCCCCTCAACTTCCGACACACCGGAGAAAACAATGTAACCTCTCCTTATAGGTAATGCCCTCTAAATGCTACCCGAATGGATGCCTCTAATTCACGCAGCATTCTGGTAAATCTCATGCACTCTCTCCAAATCCTCCTTATCCTTCCTGTAATTGGGCAACCAGAAACCGCAGACAACACTCCAAATGCAGCCTAATCAATGTTTTAAAAAGCAGAAACACGACTTCTTGACTCTTATACTCAATGTCCTGACCAATGAAGGTAAGCATACCATACGCCTTCCATACCACAATCTACTTGTGTTGCCAGTTTTAGGGACCTATGGACTTCGATCTCAAGATCCTCTTGTACATCAATGCCATTAAGGGGCTTGCCATTAACTGCATACATTCCCCCTTGCATTCAATCTTCTAAAGTGCAACACCTCACATTTGCTCCATCTGCCATTTCTCAACCTATTTCTGTAACCGATCTAAATACTGCTGTACAATTTGACAATCTTCATCACTGTGCCCAGATCCAATGTTGGTGTCATCCGCAAACTTACTAACCAACCAATCTGCATGTGTATCTTAGTCATTTATTTTTGTAAGATATATCACAGAGGTCCTAGCACAGATCTCTGCAGAACACCACTGGTCACAGACCCCCAGCCAGAATAAAACCCCTGCACCAGAACACCTTTGTATGGGTAACCCAGATCTAAATGCAAATGGTCGTCACCATGGATCCTACCTATTTTATTCTCCTGGATCAGCCTGCCAGGAGGGACTATCAAAGGCTTGTATATAACATCTGTTGCTCTACCCTCAACAATAACTTTTGTCACCTCCTCAAAAAACTCAATCAAGTTATTAAGACATGACCAGCCATGGACTGGCGCTAATTATCCCATTCCTTTTCAAATGTGAGTAAATTCTATTCCAAAGAATCCTCTCAAATAACCTCCCTACCATCCACGTACATGGCCTATACTTTCTTAGATGATATCTACTTTCCTTCTTAAACAAAGCAACATTAGCTACTCTAATTGTTTGAGACTTCACCTACGGCGAGAGAGGATACAAAGATCTTTTTTAAGGCTGCAAACTCCTTTATTGCCTCTCTCAACAACCTGGGAAAGATCCCGGCAGGCCCTCAAGATTTATCCAGCTTAATTCTTTTGAAAATAATCCACATCCTTCTTGATCTTAACTGCCCTTGCATAATGGTATACCCTGCATTGCTCTCACTATCTTGCATGTACTTCTCCATGATAAATAAAGATGCAAAATACTTATTTGGTATGTCACCTACATCCTCCAAGAATAAATTCATTCTACCCTTGAGTGCTAGACCTCCTCCCTGGCTACCCACTTGTTTTTAATGTATGTATAAAAAACCTTGGGATTTTCTTTAATCTGACTTTCCAATGGCATTTCTACTTGGCATTTCTAATTGTCTGCTTGAGTTCCTTCCTGTTTGCTTTATACTCCTCAAAGATCTGGTCTGATTTCATCCCCCTGGACCTCACATGTGCTTCCTTTTTCTTTTTGAACAAATTTACCACGTTTGCGCTCCTTTGAAGTAAGAAAAAGGAACTTGAAGCAATGAGAACAAAAAAAATCAAGGAACCAAAAGGTAAAAGAAAGTTCCATCCTTGATAATGACAATTATATTTATGGGTATGTTCCAAATAATTAACATTTACCCTGAAAAGATGATTATTTTAGCACCCACGCACCATTGAATAAACTTTCCTTTTCAGATCACACTGGCTGTATTCGAGTTGCAAATTCGGCTTTACAATGTGCAACTCTTCAATCCTTTTGTCTCATACCTTCTGGATTTTTTAAATCTCTGGCAATTGCCAATCCATTTGCCTATCAAAAACTTCCTTCACCCGTGTTCACCTATTACCTGCCATGCTTTGCCCTGCTCCTCTTCTCATCCAGTTTTCTTCCCCCTCCCTTGATACCATCAGTCTGAAAAAGGGTCCTGACCCGAAACGTCACCTATTTATATTCTCCAGAGATGCTGCTTGACCTACTGAGTATAAATATAAGGTCTCAGAGAGTAAAAAGGAAAATATAACAGGATTTCCTAATCCTTCCTTCTGACTTTATGATCCATTCACTTTCCAAACCAAAGATAAGATTACTTTCAGACCGGCTCTAAACTGGAGATACAATTTCCCTCCACAAAAACGATTTAGAGAGCTCATAGAACCTTTTCAAAGGGAGTAAATGGGCCAGCACAAAAAAAATGGCACTGTTGCACTTAATGTTCTGGTTATTTCAACAATAGTTCACTTTGGTATCAGGCTGCATTGCTGTTTTACCAGATGCAGAAAATAGGTAAATCAGGCAGGTATCATACTATTAAGGTTGATCTTCCAAATATATGTTTAAATGGGAATAACACTGGACGGGATGATTAATGGAGTCTATTATGGCAAACGCTGTAGCAATAAAAATGTGTTGAATATTCTCCATATAACAAGGGCATTAACCTAACAGATGAAAACCATTAAAACCAATTTTTATTTACAAAGATTATGGTAAGGGGACAAGAAAGAGGATTGCTGTTCAGAGGGTGATTAGGTGATCGGGGGCACAGATAATTGGGAAGGGTGAGGGGACCAGTAAAACCCAGTATGAAGAAAGGTTCTGACCCGAAACATAACCTATTCCTTTTCTCCAGAGATGCTGGCTCCGCTGAATTACTCCAGCATTTTGTGTCTATCTTCAGAGTAAACCAGCATCTGCAGTTCCTTCCTGCACAGTAAAATTGATGGTTGAGTGAAAAATGGGAAGTCAAAGTCGAGAAGCCCCTCACTGATTGAGACCTCCGGTTTGAAATGGCTCTTTGACTGAGTCTATGACTTTGTGGGCAGCAGGGATGTGGGAGGAAGACGAGTTGAAAAAGTAACTAGGATTTGAGAAACATTATGTTTTTACGAGATAATGATAAATATGCAAGAGCTTCTTGAAATCAGCAACAAACTTACTTACTTGTTCAAACTACAAAGGGGCTACAAAGACTCATCTGATTACTGATCTGGGATACATGCAGCTAATGTGCTGATAAAGTGATGGCAGTTCAGGTTCTACCTTGCTGCCAGATCTCTCCATCCCCACTGCTAACATGTTTTTTACACAAAGACATGCAACCCTCGCCTCTCCCCTCCCCGCCCTAACCTCTGTCAGATGTTAATGTTGAAGGCATCAAATTTGTCATCATTGGCAGAAATGTCTGTTCCCTGCCTAGCAGTGCCACCGAGTTGGCCTTGTTTTTGTCTGCAGTACAAATTGTGCAGCGACACCCCTCAGTGGTTTCAAATCTACAAATCTCATCACAGCGCATACGCAAATATATATTTGGCACATTCTTATCAAAATACAGTACCGTCAACTCCCATGACAGACCGAACAGATTATCATCAACTAAAAAAGAGCCATTATTGAAAATTGTAGTGGTACAAAACTGGATGCAGTCATTTGTAAAAAGGATTACACAAAGGCCTCTAGTTATGAATAATGCAAGTTATCTGGCTTAACAACAAAGATTTACATTTTATTCATGAAGGCTCATAATGTTGTCTGTAAAACAATTGAATTACTCATTTCAAATGCGGGAAATTGGAAATAAAATGAGAATGCTGGAAACACTCAGCGGTTCAGGCAACAGGACCCAGCAGTTCATTCCCCATTCATAACTTTCCCTCACATGACCAACCTTTGGCCTGAAATATTCACTGCGTTTCTCTTTCCACATCTGCCGCCCAAACTGCTGAGCGTTCCCTAGCATTTTCTGCTTTTTATCATAAAACGATCTGCATTGTATATATAACGTGTACCAGTGAAACATGAGCCCCTTGGACTATCCCATGACTACCTACTCTGGGCCATTCCTGACTGACAAGAAGTTGAGAAGACCTGAACCCAACCCAAACATAACAAGTCCTCATGAGGAAACGCTATTCCCACTGAAATCTGAAAACCTGGTGGTCAAGAACTTAAATCACAATCTCATCATCCACAACTGGGAAGAGGAGGATAAACCAGGAAATATTGTAATCATGACAATGCTCAAGAAAGGGAAGGGGTCCAACTGAAGTAACTGCAGGGAAAGTCATCACCAGGATCCTGCTCAACCTCTCCTCCCAGTGGTCAAAGTGCAACTCCCCAAATATCCAAGTCAGCTCTATCCATCTAGAAATATAGCGAACATCATGTTGACCAAGTGACTGTTGACTCCAAGAAAAGTGCAGGAAACGTACGAACCGCAATACATGGCCTTCAATTCCATCAGTCCTTTATATTTGGCTGCCTACAGAAATTTGTTTCCATCTTCCATACATTCCATGACAGCATGTACGTCATGATGCTAACTAATGGTCCATGACAGAGCCAATCTCAGTGAAGAACAATTGTAAACAAAGCAGCATCATTGCCCAACATATTTCAGTCTTCCCTTGCACAATGCTACACTTCACCACCAATAAACTTCCCATGGGAATGGAGATAATCTCCAGAACTAATGGGAACTGCTCAACACTCCAGAAGCAACTTTCATTTGTGGGTTGGTGGTGAGCAGCCTCATATTCCTGCCCATTCACGTTAACATTGACCTGTCCTGGGCTCAGCACATACTGTAGATGCAAACACAAAAAAGGTGCCCCAATGTCCCTACTTTCTTAGTTTAAATTGATTCAGCATGTCACTGTATACTCTCCCATTTCACTATTACCATCGGGAAGGTACAGGAGCCTGAAAACCATGAGCCTCAGGTTCAAGAACAACTTTTTCCCAATGTTCGTCCCAATGTTGAACTGTGTACAACACTAACCTCAGTAACTATGACCTTCTATGCATTGTGGGTTTGGATGCACTACGGACTTTTTTTTGCATTATTATAGTTACCTACAATTACAGGTTGTATTAATTTATTGTATTTTGATTAACATATATTATCTGTGTGTTATTGTGTTTACGGAGCAGTTAAGCTGCAGCATGAACTTAATTGTTTCATTGACAACTCTTGAGTTGCCTGCAGTGACCATCTGAATCAATTAGACACTTCCCACAAAAACTTTATGAACTATTGACCTATCAGCATGCTTTCAATTAAATACAATAAGCATTCTCTAATATTTTAAGTCTAGAAGATTGCAGAGAAAGGTACATTTCAAAATATTTTTGGATTTTGACCCAATGGTGAAGAGCATGAAATGGTAAAAAAAAGTGATGGATAATGGAATTGAAAGAGTCTTGAACACCTCTATAAAGTACACAAAAAAGTTTTTGAACATTACCAAAATCAATCCTATTTTTCCAAAAGTGCACAGAACCTGGACATCGGAAAGCAGCCAAGCAGTTGGCTCCCTTTATCCTTCTGTAGAGCTATAATTAACCAGTCATTGTTTATTGGCCAAAACCACAACATTGGCAATCAGTGACCGTTCACTCCATTTCTATTGAAAACAAAATCACCTTCTTCATAATCATCCACACTGCTTGAAAAAAAAAATCTCTCATGCTGGGCATTCCTTCCCTTTCAGTAAATGACAAAACATTTTAACACCTATAACTTGCCAAAAATAACATGGAAGTGTGTCATTCCCAGGCAATGTGCCAAAATAGCATTTCCATTGGTACTTCTCTCAGCACACTATTCACTGACGTGCTTTTACCCACGTTATGAACCTTATTAAAAAAATGTCACCTGGTTTCAGAATATAACATTCAGCTGTGAACTCTGGCTGATTTCACGTCAGCCCAGGGTTTTACTTATGGGTAATATAAAGGGCAAACTACAATGCTTATTCATATGTTGTTCTTATTATCAGTTTCATTCCCCTACTTATTGAGTTGCATTTCAAGCATACCAACAGGCAATCATATATCTGGATTGGCACATGATCAAAGAGTCTCGGCTCTGGTACAGGATAATGTGTAATAAACTGCTGCCGTGCTTCAGACTACACTGTCTCTGGTTGTAGACAAGGTCAGTAATGCTTGAAACAGAAAACACATGGGTTACTCATCCAGAATAGATATTTTCCTGCAGTGTTTAAACTTTCATGAGAAAAGCGAGATTTGGTCAGGTAACATTCCAATGAGTGCATGGTATGGCAGGATGACTGACACACACACACACACACTCTTCCTTCAAATCATCAACACCCAGCGCAACAACATTGATCAAATACCCTGCTAAATGAAGTTTCCTTATTGTACTTTACATTGTACGTGCAGCAGAGAAACAGACCTCCCTCCAATCTCTCCAAGTATTTATGATCCATTTGATCCTTCTGCCAACCTTTCTCATCTATCAACAAACCCTCTTATCCCTTCCCTTCATTTGATTCTCCTTAAACACATCCATATGAATCATCTCAACTATTTCTCGTGGCAGGGGAGTTCAAAATTTGCACCACACGTTGGAAAAATAAGTTTCTTTAGATTTCCCAATCTGATTTCTTGGTAAGTACCCACGTTGATAGTTTCATTCTTCCCCAGTACTGGAAACAGTATCCCGGTTTCTTCCTGATCAAAACTTTCCCGAATGCTAAAAACCGCAATTATGCCGTAATCCTTTCCTGATAGACATAACAGTCCAGCATCATTCTTCCAAATCTTATGTTTTTTTCTCCGTTATATAATACAGTGACCATAAAATATACACAGTAGTTAAAGTATGATGTACCCAAGGTCCGGCTACAGATTCTTAGCTTTTAACTGTATCCCTACAGAAATAAAAATGTAGTTCTTTGCCTTCTTATTACCGATTAACTTGCATCATATCTCCATTGATTTATGCATTTGTGCTTCTAAATGCTTTTGCTCCTCAATGCCAATATGATTGCTTTTTTTAAGTAATGAGTGACTTCATTTTGTCGGCATGATTTTTGCAGGGTTTTGCCAGCAGTTCCTCGTGGAACTCCCAGTATTTCTCAGCTTAAATGCCGGTAAACCGTGGGGCCCCTGCCCCAAACTGACTGGCTGCCCTTCATCGGCCATTTGCCAGCTGCGCTCCGCTCCGCTGTTGGTCTCTCCATGGATCTTGGATTCAATCAAGATTATAGAGAAGAATAAAGCAAGTGCATGATTTTCAACTAAGTGCTCAGTTTAACAACTTGTATGTTAACAACAATTTTGACTAGGTTATTTTATTTTCATTGTTTAAAACAATTTATTTTACATTTTGTAATTGTTTCATTGTGTTTGACAGCTCTGAATATCAAAGACACTGGGAAACTTTAACAACTCGGACAGACAGCAAGGGCAGAAGCAGTGTTATGGATTTTCCAAATTATTTCTGGAGCAGTTTTGGTTGTGGGGCATTTCATGCCTATCAGTAGCATTATTCATGGCTTTGCCAATTTTCAGTGACCTACTAACTAGCTCTGGGACCTTCTGCACCAGCCAAGTTGGCCATTTGAATCTGGAGAAGGGCAGTGGGACCAACTGCAGAAGATCCATGCATACTGAAATGAATTTACATATAATATCTTGTAATTTGGCATCGCTCTGCTCAGATTTATCACCCCAACAACCATCTAACCAAAAAGACTGGAAATCTGAAATTAAAAAATGAAAATATTCGAAATACTCAACAGGTCAGGCAGCATTTGTCAAAAAAGAAATGATTAGCATTTCGTATCCGAGATCCTTCACCAGAATTGAGAGACAATAGTCAGCAAAAAAAGGATGAGAGTGAACCTACATTGTTGCCCTAGTGAGGTAGAAAAAAAAAAGGGACCGTCAAACAGTAGATTGTAAAAAGTTTCCTTGAAAGAAATCCAATTTGCCACAAATGTTATCCTCCTTTCTGAAATGAAGACCAACATTCCAAGGTGTTGGTGTGCAAACCTTAAAATGTGAAATATAAACAATTACAAGTAAATCAATGTTTTATATTTATCCCAAATGAAAAAAGTTCTTAAAATATAATTATGGAACGGATGGTTCGACTGCCCCGACCGCGAGAGAAAAATGAGGGAAGATGATTAGACTTTATTGCCTTCCATCACAGTGAGGAATGTGGGAATCCGCTGTGGTGGATGTTTATGTTAACTTTTATGTAGTTGTGTCTTGTTGCCTTTTTAGTATGGCTGTATGGTAATTTGCTTATCACTATACCTAAATTGGTACACGTGACAATAAAAGACCTTTGAAACCTTTGGGACATGTTGGTGAGGCCAATATTTACTACTCTTGAGGAGATGGTGGTGAGCCATCTTGAACTGCTGCAGTCATTCTGGTGGAATCAGTGAATGTTTAGGGTTATGGTTTGGGGTGACATCATCAAACAGATTGTTTTTCTCTGGATGGTGTCAAGCTTCTGAAGAGTTATTGGCATTGCACTCCTTCAGACAGGTTAAGAGTATTCCATCATACTCTTGCCTGGTACCTTGTATTTAGATAAGGCTATGGGGATATAAATTATTCAATGTTCCTTGAGTAACAATGATCCATCATTTGATGTAGTTTTATATCTAAGGGTATGTGGTATTAGCTATTCTTGGCTTGAACCATTTAGATTTTTATTTTTTCTAACAATGGTGCGAGTTAATAACATTAATGGCTCAGGAAGCCAAGGGAAAAGAACAAGTAATGCATCTGCTGAATCAATCTGCTGAGGGACTGTGAAATAAGCCATGCAAAGACTGGGAAGGAAGTACAAGTTAGAGTGAATCAATTTAATGCCAAACTGGGATAGATAAAGACGTTTTGAAAGACTTGCAATTATTTTGCCCCTTTCAAGATGAAAGATGATAAAGGAAATAGAGTGACAGCAATTTTGAATTGAGATAGAAAATAGATACAATGTAAAAAATGATTTTCACTTTATAAATCTCTCACTGTAATTCAAAATTGTAGAAACGAGCGTCCAGATCTACAATAAACCAATTTCAAATTCCAGGAAATTATTTGGCAGTGATTAAACAATTATTACCTCATTAAAGTTTTCCAAACGTAAATGAAGAGTTAACATTTTATGGCAAGTTTACTATTTACCCACCAGAGTAAACAGAGAAACTTAACTCAATTCAATGTATTCCAAAGGTGAGGCAAGAAGCAAAGTGCTATTTTTGTGAAGCTAATAGTAAAACAGTGTATTGTACATTCAAGACGACATCTTTTATGAATATAAAATTATATGTGTTAACTTTATATTTATTACTTGCTTAAAGGGTGGCACAACGGTGGAGTTGCTGCCTTACAGCGCCAGAGACCCAGGTTCGATCCTGACTACGGGCGCTGTCTGTAAGGAGTTTTTTACGTTCTCCCCGTGGGTTTTCTCCAAGATCTTCGGTTTCCTCCTACACTCCAAATATGTACAGATTTGTAAGTTAATTGTCTTGGGTTTGTATACTTGGTATAAGTCTAAATTGTCCCTAGTGTGTGTAGGCTTGTGCTAGTGTTACGGGGATCTCTGGTCAGTGTGGACTCGGTGGGCCGAAGGGCCTGTTTCCGCGCTGTATCTCTAATCTAACCTAAAAAGTTGCTCGTATATGTTTGCATCGTGTTGTGCATCATAAATTTATTATTTTGACAGCAAGCTCTCAGCTGCTGCCGTTGGGCAAGGCAAAATGAAAACAAAGACATGGCTTTCTAACAATGCACGAAAGTACATCTTCTTTTCGTCTTTGAAACAGCAGAAGTACCGCAACTTCTCAGCACTTGCATGATTTACATAAAAAGCCGGCCGAGATGGCTCTTGGATCTCTTACTTGAATCATCTCCATAACACACGAAAACAAAAAAACATTACCAATGTAGGTTAATTGAACTGTCCTGTATTTAGGGATCACAATGACAACAACTCTTTCAAAATATTTCCAGAATAGCATTATGAAACTGATTTGCACAAAAGATTTGAAACTTCAGTCTTATAATTTACCATAAACAAATTGCTCTCAAATTATCATAATGATGAGAAATGCTATTGTGACTATAAGGGTGACTCATAATTTTCCATTCTAATTCCCTATTCCAAGAAAGCAGACTACCCTCATTCTTTTTAAAAACATAGTAATAACTTGGGACTCCAGTATGGAGCAATAGCTTTAATATAAAGTTCCAAGGGAGTGTTATGATGAAATAATTACAATAACTTATTTTTACTGCTTTTTTTAACAAATTAAACAAATACATTTTTTAAATTTCATTCCAATAATGTGTTGCAATATCATTTTTGGTCTTTGTTTTACTCGGACTTTAGCATTAATTTGAAGGCAGCTGGAGTACTCACCATAGATTTTACAGTATCGTAATATAAAATAGTTAAGTGCCTCATGTGTCTATAAAATTCATACATAATAAAAAGTTTATCTTGTGAATCCAACTTTGATACAATCAATGACGCCCTTAAACAACCCAATTTCCGAATTTAAATAATCACAAACCAATTTTTGATGCACACAATTATTTAGTAGGTAAATAGTAATGAGATAAAAGAAAGGAAAATTCATAGGATCAAGGAGAAAGGAATGGTACATTTGAGAGTTAATGGCCTAGAAGAATAATCACTTAGTGTTTGAAATGAACAGCTGTAATATCCAGGAATCTTCAGAATGGTAAGTTTTATTGTTTCAGTCTTGAGTAGGTTGTCACATCAGAACTTGGAGATACAGCATGGAAACAGGTCCTTCAGGCCACCGAGACCACGCCGACCATTGATGACCCATCCACACTCGTGTCTGAAGGAGGGTTTCGACACAAAACATCACCTATCCATGTTTTCCAGAGATGACACCTGACTCACTGAGTTACTCCAGCACTTTGTGTCATTTTTTGTAACTAGCATCTGCAGATCCATGTGCCTGGTAATGGAATGAGTTATGCCAATTCTCCACTTGACCAGTAGATGGAGAGCCGCCTGATAAAGGAGCGTTTCACGATGAGAATGCTCATGTTAATTCGACCTCTGAACATGTGCTTCTGTCCGATATTTATGATAGCTGCTAAATCTGTGGGATTGATTTCAAACTGACGAGAAAGGTCACCTGAGGCCAAGAGATACCATGCGGGAGAAATCTCAGCCAAAGTTACTTCCAGTAAATTTGTACAACCTTCTTTCACTGGTTTTTAAAACACTGCACAGGAAATTGGTTTTGACTTTTCCATCCAATTAAATTAATTATCAAGAAGCCACAGGGAACAAACTTTGCAATGGGCGAAAACTAGGTACAATTGTAACAGCAATAAGAATAATAACTACAGTTTTTTATAACCAAACTCTATTGTAATATTATACAAGGTAATTAAAAATAAGTACAACATGTAATGTTTTGATTTATTTTATGTTGTTCAGCATTGTGCATCTGTTTTATAACAAGTAATATATGTGGAAAATTAAACTGGATATTAACTCTCAGATGCTTAAATGATTTCTAGGATGTATTGAAGGTAATATTGCACTGACCTCTGGACAACTGGATAGCAGTTATCCAATTGTCCAAAATCATTAGGCTTCAATGAAAAGCATCTTGGGATTAAATAATTGAAATTGTTGCTAGTTACATACAATTCAAAATATATGTCCAATATAGTCGAGATTCACTGACATGTGTTTGTTGTATAATACACCATATTTACTGGATGGGTATATCTAAACATTTGGTGAGCTAACTGACTTTTAAAGACTTCAGCACCTGCAGTTCCTTGCGTCTCCATTTCAAAGTGCGGCACGGTGGTGCAGCGGTAGAGTTTCTGCCTTATAGCAGATGCAGCGCCGGAGACCCGGGTTCGATCCCGACTACGGGTGCTGTCTGTACGGAGTTTGTGTGTTCTCCCCATTATCTGCGTGGGTTTTCTCCGAGATCTTCGGTTTCCTCCCACACTCCAAAGACGTACAGGTATGTAGGTTAATTGGCTTGGTAAATGTAAAAATTGTCCCTAGTGTGTGTTAATATGTGGGGTTCGCTGGTCGGCACGGACCCGGTGGCCCGAAGGGCCTGTTTCCGCTCTCTCCCTCTAAACTAAATAACCTAGTCTTTCAAATTTGTATAATAATTTTGTTTTTCGCTCCATTGCTCAACTGAAGAGTTTATAGATTGTGTGTCACAAGAACAAAATAGTCACCTTTTGGCAGTAACAAACTGAAAGAGTTTCTGGTTTTACATGGCTGACATTCATGGCTTTTAAATTCCAGGGAAAAACACATTTTTGATCAGCTTTCTTACATCTTCCAACTTTAAAATGTGTTAAGAGGTTAATTACATTTCAAAAGTGTTAATTACATTCCAAATACCATCGAAAGGTGTAATGTCGAGAACTATATTCTGCACTGTATCTTACCTTTGCTCTATCTATTTTGCTTGAATTTTAAATGATCATGTGGGCCACACGTGATAATAATAACCTTAAATCTACGTCGTGTCATCTTAAATTTAAAAAGAAAGCAAGGCCTTACATGGATTATTTTCCAGTGAATCCCCCTTTTACTCTCTGCTTCCAGGACAAACAGCAGATTTGATTGCAACTCTTGGCTAAGGGTAGTAACAGATGGACACATTTGTATTTGAGTACAAGGAGTCAAGTGCCCAGAAACTGGAGCACCGAGAAATGAACAACATTTCAGTCTTCGATCTTGGAGGAGAATCTTAGTGAGTGCAACTGATGCAAGCAAAATATTTTTGCCACTTCTTTAATTGTGGGGTTGAATTAAAAAGGCCGGGGGGTGGGAGGTGGGGGGGGTGTCAGTTTACAAGAAAAGGGAAGTGATGGACATTACAAAAGGACTCTGGCAAGCTGTTCCAATCCAGTGCTGTGGGAGAACAAAAAAAGAGCCACAAAGTGCTGGAGTAACTCAGCAGGTCATGACCCTATCCATTTTCTCAAGAGATTCTGCCTGATCTGCTGAGTTCCTCCAGCATTTTGTCTCTTTTGTTTTGTAAATCAGCATCTACAGTTTTTGTAACTACATTTTACAGTGGGAGAACTGCCTGGTGGAGTCAAGCTTGTAAAAAATGTGCCACACAATTGCACATCAACTTCCAACAACGTAACATCATGATGACCAGATTTATTTATTTTTGAAAATGTCAGGCAAGGCATAATCATGAGTTTGGACATTTCAAACAACTCTTCTGACTTCAAAATAGTGAAGGGAAAATCAGTGGAGGTTTGGAGTTTATTTAAGGGCCTTGAGTACATCATTCCTGCAAGGATCATTACACTGAGAAAATATCAGCAATAGGGAACCTAAAATAGAGGTACAGTTATGTTCTATGTCTTCAACAAAGACTAGGTTGTCTCATGTTTGTTCACTGCCTTGGTTGAGCATTGATCCAAAGGACATAGGATGTAAGGTATAGGGTTTTTTTTTAAACTGGGAACTTAGAAAGGTGAAGAGTGCAGTGATTGAACAAGATGCTTTGGACTGAATCTTACCTCCCAAACAATTCTGGGCTTGTTCCACAGTTTTATTATTTTCAACCTCTGACACAAGAACTAAATTCACTCACTTCTGATTTAAAAAAACGATGGAATAAGGGGGAAGCAACTGATTGTTTCTGAGATGTCCTTCAGTTAAACAATGGTTCAATGTGCGACTGTTTCTACACCGGAGGGCCCCTTTAATTTTCTTCTGTGGTATATCTGTGAGATCCCAAACCGCCCAAATCTCAGCAGTTGAAAGATACCATTACATAATTTTTGCACCATTACATAAGCCCCATTGTGAGCAGCCCCTCTTGCAGAACTAACAACTATCTAGTAATAACTTCTGCTCCAATTACTCTCACAATACACCTACCAGCTCTAGGGGGTGGCGCAGTAGAGTTGTTGCCTTACAGTGCCAGAGACCCGGGTACAATCCTGACTGCGGGTGCTGTCTGTATGGAGTTTGTACGTTCTCTCTGTGACCGTGGGGGTTTTCTCTGGGTGCTTCAGTTTCCTCCCACTCCAAAGACTTGCAGGATTGTAGGTTAATTGGCTTTGGTAAAATTGCAAATTGTCCCTAGTGTTTGTAGGATAGTGCCAGATCACTGGTTGGCGCGGACTCGGTAAGCCGAAGGGCCCGTTTCTGCACTGTATGTCTAAGCTGTGGACCTCAACATTTCTTAATAATTCATCTTCAGACAAAAAAATCCGGGGATCTGCATAACCAAAGCAGAATTCAGTTAAGATAGTTGGGTGAAATATGCTAGGTCTACTCGTTGTGTGAGACCAACAGAAATGTTTATTTGCAGTCACAACAGTTGGAAATAGCATTCAGTTTGGAAATAAAACATTTTCACTTCACCAGTGAGAGTGTTATTTTAATATTGGGAAAATAGCTAATTTGGGATTTTCCTGTTTCCAAGCCATTGAAAGGACCAAGGAGTGGGAGAAGCAACACTCACTTTTTTTTCACATACAGATCTATTTCTCAAATCTTAATCTTTGAAAATTAGATGAGATAATGAAGGAACATTTTGAAATCTATGCCAAACATATTAAAAAATAAAAACAGATGGGGGTTTCATGTTTGGATCCAGCATTCTGCAGAGATTACTCTCTATCCTCTGAGTCAGTTGTATGTATTTAATTTTCCTCTATCAATTCCAATATATTTGCTGGAAACTAGAATTTAAAGATTTTAAGCCATATCAGTCATAGATTCATACAGCACAGAACTCACCATATTCATGCCAACCAGCTCACCATATCCATGCCAACCTTTATGCCCATCTACTATCTGCATGCAATCGGTCAATATTCTTCAATACTTTGCTTATTTAAGTGCCTGCCTAAGTGTCTTCCAGAAATAGTCATCACCAATTATAAACATTTCTCACCTGCATAACTATTCACAAATGACATTACCAGGCATGGCAGGGACAATCCTTCTACAACATTCTATAAAATTCTTAAAGGATTGGACAGGCTAGATGCAGAAAAAATGTTCTAGATGTTGGGGAAGTCCAGAACCAGGGGTCACAGTTTAAGAATAAAGGGTCGGCCATTTAGGACTGAGATGAGGAAAAACGTTTTCATCCAAAGAGTTATGTATCTGTGAAATTCTCTGCCACAGAAGGCATTGGAGGCCAATTCACTGGATGTTTTCAAGAGAGTTAGATTTAGCTCTTAGGACTAAAGGAGTCAAGGGATATGGGGAAAAAGCAGGAATGGGGTACTGATTTTGGATGATCAGCCATGAATAAACGACTATTGACTATTGACTTGATCATATTGAATGGCGGTGCTGGCTCAAAGAGCCGAATAGCGTACTCCTGCACCTATTTTCTATGTTTCCATGTAATCCACACGGCAGACTGATAAAACAGATTATTTTTGGTGTCCAGAGTGGGCCACAACAGTCCAATATGGAGAAGTATGCCAGGTACATATGAGATTACCAGGAAGGGTCAGTGGCTTTGGATTCCCTACACATGCAAGAAAACATCTAATTGCCAGGCTCAGTGACCCGCCATATGCATTTGAGCTAAGCAAAAGCAAAGGATCTTGCAGGATGCCACCTGAAAATGAACATTTAACCAAAATATTAAATTATAAACTTAAGTCTCCTCTCAATCCTTCCACCACTCTTCTGGGGTTCCCCTGTCTATCCAATGGCTGAAGTGAGGACTTGGGCTATAGGCTAATTGGTGGGGTTCAAGTTTGATGAAATGTGGCAGAAATTCCAGACCAGATATAAAGGCAGTAGGAATGCTCGCTCTTTCACATTCTAACAGCTGTGAACATTTCTTAAAAAAAAGATTCCTCATAACTGGCCTTAAAAATTAAATCAGAAACAAAAATGCTGGAAGAACACAGGCAGCAGGAAAGAGAAGGCAATTATTAGTTCAGCCACTGCTTGATTGACTTAGTTCCTCCAGAATTAATGTTTTATTTCAGATTCGAGCATCCAGCTTTATTTGCATCTTTAAAAATTTGTCTCATACCAGACCCCAGTTAGATCTCAACCAATGCAAAGCCCCGTATATAATTTCTCCAAAGCAGTTCCATTCCTGCTGTCAGATGAACGTAAATCAGTTCAACAAATGCTGCTTCACCTTAGCATAACAAAATCCACTTTACAAAGCAATAGCACAGTGGGCCGACAGACGTTTATGTACATATTTGTTTTAAAAACATTTTTCACCTCAGTTCACGCCATTGTTAAACGTGGAAGTAAACCAACCATCACTTGCATTATCAACTGTTCTCCGTTAGGCAATAGGCTTAATGAAATAACGACTGAGATGAAATGAGGTGTCACCAATTACCATGATTTATGGAAATTAAGTTAATCTGGGAGCAACAGTTCAGAAACAATAATCCAGTTTAAATTGCAAGGCTCCTGTAAATATATAAAATAAACTATGATCAAATTCAAAGAGAATGGAGTTGATGAGCAGCGGGGCAGGATGTGTGGAGGGAGAAGAGAGAGTTAGGGTGTAGAAAAAGAAAATGGAATGAGAATGGTGGCAAAAATAGAAGGGGGAGTAGAACAGCATGAAATGTGGGATCACTGGATGGGGGAGAGAATGGGATTGGGGGGGGAGTGAACAGAAGAGGGGAAAGAAGAATAACAAAATCAGAATCCAGGGTAGGGAGGAGAGAGAGAGAGAGAGAGAGAGAGAGAAAAAGAGACCACAACCAGGTGGAATGATGAAGGTTGGGGGGCAATCAGAGAATTGGGAGTGGATATGGAAGGAGAAAAAGGAACAGGGAATCAATAATCAACAGAATGAACAGGGATAGGTAGGAGAGAGAACAAAAGTGAGAAGAAAATGGAATATATGAGAGGGGGGAAAGAATGGAACAAATAGGGAGTGCAGAAGAGAACAAGGGGGCAGAAGGTGGAGAATGTTACTTGCTGTATCTGAAGACAAGCCTTTAACAATTCACACATTAGACGAGGGGTGGGGGGTGCATTATGGAAAGAGGAGGGAGAGAAATAAATCATAAGTACTGGAAAGGGAGAAGAAAACAAAGGTAGTTCTTGAAAAAGTAAAATACAGTGGACAAAGGCGAACTGGTGGAAATTCTATCTCAGATTTTCAGAATATCAAAGGGCTATTGTGGAAAATAAAAGCTCATGATGTTGAAGGCATCATAATGGAATGGGTCAAAGATTAGCTGGTGAATAGGAAATAGATGGTAGGATATTAATATATTGGAAATAGTTCAGAACAGATTTATTAAACTAATACCTAGTACAAGTAGATTGTCTTACGAGGAAAAATTGGGCAGATGAGTCTTGCATCTGCTGGAAATAAGAGTGAGAGGGGACTTGATACGGGATCCTGAAGGTTCTGACATGGTGAATCTTTTGGCTTTAATACGGCAGGGATGAGATGAAATTTATTTACTGAGGACTCCAAGTGTTTGAAACTCTTTTCCAGAAAGGGTTGTAGAAGCAGACTATCGGACAAAGTCAGCATGGATTTACAAAAGGCAAATCATGTCTGACGAATCTTATAGAATTTTTCGAGGATGTAACTAGTAGAGTGGATAAGGGAGAACCAGTCGATGTGTTATATCTGGACTTTCAGAAGGCCTTCGACAAGGTCCCACATAGGAGATTGGTGTACAAACTTAAAGCACACGGTATTGAGGGTTCAGTGTTGAGGTGGATAGAAAATTGGTTGGCGGACAGGAAGCAAAGAGTAGGAATAAACGGGTCCTTTTCGGAATGGCAGGCAGTGACTAGTGGGGTACCGCAAGGCTCAATGCTGGGACCCCAGTTATTTACAGTGTATATTAATGATTTGGACGAGGGAATTGAATGCAACATCTCTAAGTTTGCGGATGACACGAAGCTGGGTGGCAGTGTTAGCTGCGAGGAGGATGCTAGGAGGCTGCAGAGTGACTTGGATAGATTAGGCGAGTGGGCAAATGCATGGCAGATGCGATATAATGTGGATAAATGTGAGGTTATCCACTGGCGGCAAGAACAGGAAAGCAGAGTATTACCTGAATGGTGAACGATTAGGAGAAGGGGAGATGCAACGTGACCTGGGTGTCATGGTGCACCAGTCATTGAAAGCAAGCGTGCAGGTGCAGCAGGCAGTGAAGAAAGCGAATGGTATGTTGGCATTCATAGCAAGAGGATTTGAGTTTAGGAGCAGGGAGGTTCTACTGCAGTTGTACAGGGCCTTGGTGAGACCGCACCTGGAGTATTGTGTGCAGTTTTGGTCTGCTAATCTGAGGAAAGACGTTCTTGCCTTAGAGGAAGTACAGAGAAGGTTCACTAGATTGATCCCTGGGATGGCGGGACTTTCATATGAAGAAAGACTGGATAGACTAGGCTTGTACTCGCTGGAATTTTGAAGACTGAGGGGGGATCTTATAGAAACATATAAAATTCTTAAGGGGTTGGAGAGGCTAGATGCAGGAAGATTGTTCCCGAAGTTGGGGGAGTCCAGAACCAGGGGTCACAGCTTAAGGATAAGGGGGAAGTCTTTTAGGACCGAGATGAGAAAACATTTCTTCACACAGAGAGTGGTGAGTCTGTGGAATTCTCTGCCACAGAAGGTAGTTGAGGCCAGTTCATTGGCTATATTTAAGAGGGAGTTAGATGGGGCCCTTTTTGCTAAAGGGATCAGGGGGTATGGAGAGAAGGCAGGTACAGGTTACTGAGCTGGATGATCAGCCATGATCATATTGAATGGCGGTGCAGGCTCGAAGGGCCGAATGGCCTACTCCTGCACCTATTTTCTATGTTTCTATGTTTCTATTTCAATATTTTAAGGCAAAGATCTGCTTTGTGCACTAGGGAATGAAAGGTAGTTGGGGTAGAGGTTTTAATCAGATTAGTTATGGTTTTGTCAAACAGTAGATCAGGCTCGAGGGGCCTTCTCCTGATTCTAATATTTGCACTGAGTCTCATGAGTGAGACAAAGAGAAAAAAAGAACTTAGAGAAAAAAAGAACTTAGAGAAACAGTAAGGAGATCAAGATGAGAAAAGTATTAGAGATAATATGGCATGGGTGAAAGAAAAGAATGCTCAGAGAGAAAAACAAGTTGACAAGAGAATGAGTAGAAGAATAGAGAACAGTATGAGTGAAATATGAAAAGCTAACATGGAGAATGGAGATAATCTAACACAGGTTGGATAAAAACATTGACAGTGTTACGCATGGTGCTTTTGGCAGCAACTTTGTTCTCTGTTACTGCCAAATTTAAAGCCTCTCCAACTGTTCAGTTTGGCCTGGTGCTAAAAAGAAACAATTGTACTTATTGATTCCTGAAAAACATTCATTTGCAAACTAACTCCTGTGTTTTTAACATGGAAAAAACACAAGGCACGTGAAGGTTTAATCTATAGTTACCAGTGAAAGAACGATGTAAAATTTGTCGCAAACATCAAGAGACACTCGGACAGATGAAAGAGGATTCAGTATTGGATCAATGCTGAAAGTTATGACATTTGCAGAAACATACATTTAATTAGAGGGGAAGAAAAACATCTGCATATGATCCATAATCAACTATCAATTCCCTTCTTAGATCACTTTAAAAGCTGTTTAGCTCAGTGTTATGGTTAAGTTGTCCCAGACTCCAGACAGCAAGCAGCTCAGCTAAATGCCTCAATGCTTCCCGAAAACAAAAATAAAAAGTGGAAAGAAACAACAAAAAAGGCTCAATTCCAATCAAGATAATTTTCCAACAGTCCTCAATTAAAAGGTATGTTCACTTTGTGAATGTAATGCTATGTATTTTCACTCCAGAGAAAAATACAAATAAAACACCTTATCAAATCTGCTACAAATGGCCTCAACATTTACCTGTATGCATCTTCCTAAGTGGAGAAAAATATCCCAAGATATTGCAAGAATGTTTTACCAAACAAAATTTGATACTAGACCAGGTCAGAAATGTTTGGATCAGAGGTTTGAGGATCATCTTAAAGGATGAAAATGATGCAAAAGAGAGAGAGGGACATTTAACTCAGGAGGGAATTTGAGAGCTCACTGCCTTGAAGATTATGGACTGCACCAGTAGAGTTTAAAAAAAAAATCAGGAATGTGCAAAAAGGCTGAATTGAAGAAGTGGAGTTACATTGGAGGATTGTAGCCAGTTACTGAGATTTCACAGTACACAACGATAACAAACCACGTATACCTATGGTAGTGAAAGTGCAGCTCCTTGTGCTCAAGTGCACGAGAATGAAGATAGATAAGTTAGTTTAAGCTTAGTCATTCCCCGTACACTTCGGGATCACCAATTCAACGAGAAAACAGAAACTATGGCATTTAAAAAAACGATGTTTAGCATTTACTAATTAGTTTGGCAACTTGGAATAGATGATGACAATTTATCAGAGAGAGAAACTGCTGGAGGAATTCAGTAGTTAAGACAAAATCTGTGGTGAAAGAAATAGCATTAATTTTGAATTAATCATCTTTCATGAAAACCGAATGGCTGATGAAAGCAGGTGCTGCCCAAACTGGCCGCAAACCCAACCTTTTCTGTGATCATATATATCATATCATATATATACAGCGCGGAAACAGGCCTTTTCGGCCCACCAAGTCCGTGCCGCCCAGCGATCCCCGCACATTAACACTATCCTACACCCACTAGGGACAATTTTTTACATTTACCCAGTCAATTAACCTACATACCTCATGCTTCATCTATTAAAGCAGTCTGATGCAATAAAGCAAAATATGAATTTATATGAATTTATAGTTGAACTGATATCAAATCTACTTTATTGCACACAATCTCTTTTGTCTTTAATTAAAAAAAAAAAATTAACTATAAGAAGACAGGATAAACTAATAATTAAAATAAACACAAATAAAATACTGACGTTTCGGGTCGGAATGTGCCTTCTCCTGTCTGAAGAAGTTTCCGACCCAAAATGTCATTCATCCTTTTTCTCCAGAGATGCTGCCTGACCCACTGTGTTACTCCAGCACTTTGCGCACATCTCCAAAATAATGAAGCCATTGGGCATTGAAATAAAAGCGAAAATGTTAGAAGCATTCATTCCGAAAGAAATTGTGAATTAGAACGCTATCATTTTATCAGACCTAAGGAATAACTGAGGTTATGAATCTCTCAGTTCTAGGTTTAAAATTTACATCTTGCAGTTCATCGCCTTTTCACATTTTTCAGGCTCTGGACATCATTTATTAGGCCAGCATTTAGTTCCCCATCCTAATTGCCCCCGAGAACGTGATGGCGAGCCACCTTCTTGAGCTCCTGTAAAATTACCCCAACAGTGCTGATGGACAGACGGTTCCAGGATTTAGTTCCAGCAGTGAGGAAGGACGTGTCACTTAGTTCCAAATCATAATGGTGTGTGACTGGGAAGGGTACTTGCAGATGGTGTTCACATGCACTTGCTGCCCTTGTCCTTCTTTGTTGTGGTGGTCACATGTTTGGGTGGTACTTTCAGAGTGGTGCAGGCACATATTTGTGGAGCATTTTGTGAGTAGTGCGCACTATAGATATTGTGCAACAGCTGTTGCGGGAACGACCGTTTAGTGTGGTGGATGGTGTATTCCAATCAAACAGGTTGCTTTGCTCAAGATGTTGTCAAGCTTCTTGAGTATTGTTGGAAGATGCCCTCATTCATACAAGTTAAGACTATTCCATCCCACTCCTGAATTGTGCCATATACATGATGGAAATGCTTCAGATGGTCATTGCAAAATACCCAACCTTTCATGACCTAAGTACATGCAAGTGGTGTGGTTCAAATTCTGGTCAAGACCAAGTCTCCAGAAGTTGACCAATTCAAAAGTATTGCAAGGTAATGGGCTGGTTACTTCAAATGGTTTTACTTGTTTAAGACTTCATCTGCATCCATAGATAAACATCTTTATAAACAGAAAAAAATAACCTTTCAAACCTAAGTTGCCATCCCCAAGGTCTTTGTAACACAACCAAAGTTGTTTTACTTATGTTACTTGACTGTACTGTTATTGTGTAAACCTTCATTTCAATAGGAATGCTTATTCAAGGCAATGGATTTTGTAATGCACATCAGACAATTTTGTCTTTTGATTACTAATATTAACTAGGGGTTGACTAGGGGTTGACTGGGAGGAATAGTTGCAAGTCTACGATAAGAAAGGCACGACTGAGAGGTGTGCATCTGAATACTTCAAAAATGATTCTGGTGACTCATGTGGCTGGAAGGGCTATAAGTGGAGGTACTCCCCTCCCATCCCCACGGTCCAAACCCCAGGCGCAAGACTCCGGCACGGAGTACAAGCCCCCCTTTAACATTTGAAGCCAGGTGGTTTATTACAATTTAAGAGTGGACATACACTGAGGAACATCTACTCACCACATGTAAATTAATTAAATATTACAATAAATTTCAAGTGACCAAGTTATTTAGGAACTTCAAATATATGTACTCAATAGTGGATGAACAGAATAATTCAGTATTAAAATATTTAAAACCAATGATGACTGCAGTAAAACAAAACAAGTAAATTAATTAAATATTTAATATTAACTTCATAGAAGGATCAAATAAACATCCTTGTTTCATTCAACCCTTTAATAAAGGTTGACTGCCTCTTTCAAATAGAGGAAGCCTTGCAGGAAGTGCCAGTTGTAGATGGTATTGTGCGGAGTGGCCCGATTATAATCCTTCAGTTCACAATGTTACAGAACTGCCTCTGAGCTCAGTGGTGAATCCAGCAGTGGACAAGAAGCAAGTATTTGAAAAGTAGTATCACCTTATCTTTGGCTCTGAGCTTTTATTGGAACAGTGAAACCGGATGTTTATGTGCTTTGAAATTCAATGTGAAATGTCCAAAAACAAACCCTTTGCTTATGATAAAATGGAATGCATTTTAAAAGCTTTGTTGTTTAACAAGCTACTTATGTACAAAAGAATAAAAAATGCTCTTCCACTTGGCTAAACTGGAATCAATAGCAGATTACAAAAAAATCATGGACGTTAATGGTCAATAAAAGGAAGCCTTCTTCTAAAGTGCTTTGCAGATCAAATTTTTAAAAAAAACATCAGATGGCATGTGCTTATTTTTATTCTTCCTGAAAATCATTCAAAGCACTGATTCTAGTATGGTCCACATTATATAAACATGAATACGTTTTACTATCTTTTTACTATTGCACAAAAAAAACTTCTATTGCATTAAATTGACTTGTTTCCTTGTATCAGATTCAGGGACAGTTTCTTCCCAGCTGTTATCAGGCAACTGGATCATCCTACCACAACTAGAGATCAGTCCTGAACAACCATCTACCTCATTGGTGAGACCCTCAGACTATTTCTGATTCGACTTTATCTTGCACTAAATGTTATTCCCTTATCATATACACTGTAAATGGCTCGATTGTAATCATATATTGTCTTTCCGCTGATTGGATAGCACGCACCAAAAGCTTGGTACACGTGACAATAAGTTAACCGGTACATCATGTAGTTAGTGATATCCTGAAGTCCAGTTTGCTGCCACATAATCACCAGTCTGTCCCTTAACTAATGAGCCTCCTATCACTATAGTCCTGTCTGACTTCACCCTACCCTGATGTGCCTCAGGGCCAGACGTGGTGCCACTGATCTGACTGCTCCAGTTGCTCTCCTCTAAAAAAATCATCCCCTCCAAATGGTATGAAAAGATAGTATACTTGTTTTTGAAGAGAATGGCCACAGAGAATTCTTGCATTCTCTGGTGACTCTTCCCTGGTGGTTACCCATCTAGTTCCTGCCTGCACCTTCCATGTGTCCACCTCACTTTAAATCCTCTCTATGAATAAAGTACTGCTAGTTAAATCTATTTTGTTCACACAAAACATTGGAGAAATGTGGTTTCAAATAAACACGAGTAAAACCAATTATTTTTCATTGTACACAAAGTTTAATCACACCAATTATACTCTCGTTAAAATTTGACATATCCAATCAAGCTGTTTGTTCCTGGAAAAAGGACAGGACTTCTGTTATTTTTAGTAGATTTCTCACATTGTTTTTATGTCAAAATCTACAGATTGAAGTTCCTGTCTGAACATTATGCTTTACTGCAGAAATGGATAGTTAAAAAAATAATTCCAAACTGAATAAGAGTTTTATTTATCTTCATGAAAGTCAAATTCCTCGGGGATAATGAATATCTTCAAACTAGATTCTTTGAACATTAGCAAGGTTCCTTTGTCTCGTACTTCAATGGAGTTATGAACCTTGTTATTTGATGCAAGGGAATCTTATATGAATCCATCAAACAGTTTCATGCTAATATTTGTACAGGCTAATCTCAAGGCAAGACAATCTTAATTAAAATGCTCTTTTAAATCAAGAGTCTTTTGTAGAGTTTGGCAAGGTTATGGATGAGTCAAACTATTATCATTCAGCCAACATCCCGCCCCCACAAGAAATGGAATAGCAGAAGGGACTAAAAAAACCATTGAAATAAATCAAAGCCAATAATTTTAAAAACAAAATTGATTCATTTGGAAATTGACAATCAGCTACAAGAAATCCAGAAATCTCACATAATAAACTAAAATGCAACTTCAATTTAGATCATCTAATTTTACCATAATTATTCATTTGCTAAGACAGTGTAGGAAAATAACTGCAGATGCTGGTACAAATCTAATGTATTTATTCACAAAATGCTGGAGTAACTCAGCAGGTCAGGCAGCATCTCAGGAGAGAAGGAATGGGTGACGTTTCGGGTCGAAACCCTTCTTCAGACTGATGTCAGGGGGGGCGGGACAAAGGAAGGATATAGATGGAGACAGGAAGATAGAGGGAGAACTGGGAAGGGGGAGGGGAAGAGAGGGACAGAGGAACTATCTAAAGTTGGAGAAGTTAATGTTCATACTGCTGGGCTGCAAGTTGCCCAAGCCCATATGAGGTGCTGTTCCTCCAATTTCCGGTGGGCCTCACTATGGCACTGGAGGAGGCCCATGACAGAAAGGTCAGACTGGGAGTGGGAGGGGGAGTTGAAGTGCTCAGCCACTGGGAGATCAGGTTGGTTAAGGCAGACTGAGCGAAGGTGTTGAGCGAAACGATCGTCGAGCCTGCGTTTGGTTTCGCCGATGTAAACAAGTTGACATCTAGAGCAGCGGATACAATAGATGAGGCTGGAGGAGGTGCAGGTGAACCTTTGTCTCACCTGGAAAGACTGTTTGGGTCCTTGGATGGAGTTGAGGTGGGAGGTAAAGGGACAGGTATTGCATCTCGTGCGGTTGCAGGGGAAAGTGCCTGGGGATGGGGTGGTTTGGGTAGGAAGCGACAAGTGGACCAGGGAGTTACGGAGGGAACAGTCTCTGCGGAACGCAGAAAGGGGAGGGGATGGGAAGATATGGCCAGTGGTGGGGTCCCGTTGGAGGTGACGGAAATGTTGGAGGATGATTTGTTGGATATGCTGGCTGATGGGATGGAAGGTGAGAACGAGGGGGATTCTGTCCTTGTTACGAATGGGGGGAGGGGGAGCAAGAGCGGAGCTGCGGGATGTAGAAGAGACCCTAGTGAGAGCCTCATCTATAATGGAAGAGGGGAAGCCCCATTTCCTGAAGAATGAGGACATCTCTAATGCCCAAGTGTGAAACACCTCATCCTGGGCACAGATGCGGCATAGACGGAGGAATTGGGAGTAGGGGATAGACTTTTTGCAGGAGCCAGGGTGGGAAGAAGTGTAGTCCAGATAGCTGTGCGAGTCAGTGGGTTTATCGTAGATGTCAGTCACTAGTCTGTCTGCTGTAATGGAGATGGTGAGGTCCAGAAACGGTAGGGAGATGTCGGAGTATATTTAAGAGCAGGATGGAAATTGGTAGTGAAGTGTATGAAGTCAGTGAGTTCTGCATGGGTACAAGAGGTAGCACCAATGCAGTCATCGATGTAGCGGAGGTAGAGTTCGGGGATGGGGCCGGTGTACGCCCGGAACAGGGATTGTTCGACGTACCCGACAAAGAGGCAGGCATAGCTAGGGCCCATGCCCATAGCTACGCCTCTGGTTTGGAGGAAGTGGGAGGAGTCAAAGAAGTTGTTAAGGGTAAGAACCAGCTCTGCTAGGCAGAGGAGAGTATTGGTAGATGGGGATTGGCTGGTTCTACGGTCGAGGAAGAAGCAGAGGGCTTCAAGACCATCCTTGTGGGGGATGGAAGTGTAGAGTGACTGGACATCCATGGTAAAGATGAGGGAGCGGGGGCCTGGAAACCGGAAGTTAACGAGGATTTACTAAGACTAATTCTTCAAGAAATTTGGATGCATAAACTAAATGGATCAGAAAACCTTTTCCACTGTTTTATGTTTTGTTTTGGATTCCACACCTCATAATACCCCAGAAGAAAAAAATTGCACATCCAGTGTAAGTATCTTGATAACTGTCAGTGCGGCAAATTTTATTCTTAAATTTGTAGATTTAAGCCCTGATATTTCAATTGCTGGATTTTATCATTATTCTTAAGTTCTTCACAGAAATTATATTGTTTCAGTTTCTGGAGGCCATTCAAGCCCATTGTGTCTGTGCCGGTTGAAAAACAGCTATCCAAACTAATCTCAACTTCCTGCTCTAACATCCACAGCCCTTCATGTCATGGTTCGAACACACAGCTAATTATTGTTTAAGTGTGAGGAGGTTTCTGCTCTCCCACACCTTCAGGCAGTGTGCTCCAAAATCCAACCACATTTAACTCCATCTACTCTGATTCAAGGCCCCATGGTTTTTTGCCCATTCTGCTAGGAGAAATTGGAGATTCCCCATTTTCTTTATCTAAACTTCTTGTAAATTTACACAGCTCAACAATGTCAGCCCTGATCATGCTTTGTTGCCACAAAACAGTTCAATTCTTTTCCTCGTAGCAATAATTTTCCACTTTTTAGTAAACCATCGTAAGTTTCTGAGCCTAGGCAAATCACAAGACAAGTAATTAAATATGATAGTTTCTCTAATTGGTCAGTTTATTCATAACCCTGATTTTGATTTGTGGAGTAGAATTACAAAATTAGTACATACAATAGTCATTATCTCAGCGTCGTAATGCATGCTTTTTCTTTGTCTGTTTTAAAGACATATGCAATTACATCTTGTGCGGTGTCATTCAAAAGTTAACAATTATCATGCTTATTTTATTTCAACATAACACAGGGATTAATTAAAAGCTGCTTCAACATCTTAAGCTAATTTTATTAGAATGATTACATAAATCATTGTTTTATGAGTAGAAACTTGTTTTTGGACACCTGCCCTGAACATGCAGTACAGTGGAGTACTTGGATAAGTTACAACTCTCACCAGCTAAAATTTTGGACACATATTCTGGGTTTTCAGACCTTCCCATACACTTTATATCATTATCCCTTGTGTTGTGGGTCACTGGGTAATGCTGTATGTGAAAGTAATACAAAGACAGTCACAAACCTGAGTTGTGTGGGTTGCAAAGCAGCATTGCCAACTTTCCCTGTGTAATGCTGCACTAACATTGATATTATTGGTTTCAATGCGACACTGTTATTGTGCTGCAAGAAGTTTCAGCTATCACTAATTAACACAGCAAGTGCAATCTTTGCATGTCACCCTTAAAGGGACACATCACTATGCAAAGAACACTCTTGCAACTATTGGACCATGAAGCTACTAAATAAATGTGACTGCAGTGCTGGGTCAGGTGTGGAAGAGTGGTGAAGAACTGTTTACGAGAAGCACATGTTTTGTGCGCTAATGCCATAGGGACCCTCCAGCGATACCACCAAATGGTTGCAGAGAGGAGACCATAACGTAGTGGGTGCAGTATATGAATGCCTTCACTTGGGGTATTCTGACAGAGACAGCTGCACATGCCACTCCCGTGGTCAAAAGGGCAAATAGTTGAAGACTCTTCTCCCCAAACAAAGATCCTGATGGGGGGAAATAAAATGTAATATTTCCTGACAGGTCTAAATTGTCCAGAAAGACATGTGAAATCACTATTCCAGGTTACACAATTTCAACAATGTAGCACCATTCTTATTAGAGTTGCATGAATGAATTGCAAGCCCTTCAGCTTTTCTTCAAATAAATTCTAAAAATTGAGACAAATTGGATAGACACCAAAGTAGATTGCTACAGTTCTGCACCTGATTGATCATTACCAATGCAATCTGGGAAACAAGATATATCTATTCTAAGAATCATAGTGCATGGAAATAGGCCCTTCGGCCCAACTTGCCCACACCGACCAACATGTCCCATCTACACGAGTCCCATCTACCTGCACTTGGCCCATATCCCTTTAAACCTGTCCTATCCATGTACCTGTCTAAATATTTCTTAAATGTTGCAATCGTACCTGCATCAACTATCTCCTCCAGTAGCTCGTTCCATACATCCACCACTCTGTGTGAAAAAGCTACCTTTCAGGATCATATTAAATCTTTGCCCCCTCACCTAAAACCTATTTCCTCTGGTTCTCGATACCCCTACTCTGGGCAAGAGACTCTGTGTGTCTATCTGATCTATTGCTTTATGCCCTCACAATATCATGAGACCATCACAACAGGATGGATCTTAAAGCATTACACACACCACACCAAAAAATATTTTATTATTTAGGAGGTTTAGAGATATGATACACAGCAATCAAGAAAAGGTTCAGGAAGCTTAAATCACAACAATTTCTTACTTCTTCTTGATCATTTAGGCTATTTTCATGTATCCACATTCTTTGTTTTCATTTAAATCAATGCCCAGTACATCCTACTTCTTACATGATGGACTGGCAGGATTTTATGGAAAACCTCAACATTTCCTTTACATTTCAAATATTTTTTGTTGGGGGATGCAAAGAAATCAAAACAAAAATCCTATCTGCGGCCCACTGAGTCCATGCAGACCAGTGATCCCCATACACTAGTACTATCCTACACACTAGGAACAATATTACAATTTTACTGAAGCCAATTAACCGACAAACCTGCATGTATTTGAAATGTAGGAGGAAACTAGAGCACCCAGAGAAAACCGACGCAGTCACGAGGAGAGCGTACAAACTCCGTACGGACAGGACCCACAACCAGGATGGAACCTGGGTCCTTGTACCATCCTGCACCTATTGTCTATTGTCTATCGTCTATTGGCGCGATAAGGCAGCAACTCTACCGCTGCGCCACTGTACCGCCCCCTATGTACAAAATAAGCAAGTCTTTTTTTAAAAAATGAATTAAATTGCTCAGTTTATTGTTTAAACATTGCAAAAATATATGCCTTAAAATATTTCCTGTTCACAACCATTGCTGCATGCTTTTGCTGTGTGGGCTGCCTTATGTCCATTTAGTTTTATGGGATAGAAAGTGGCACTCGTTCAATGTTTACTGCAAACAGATATAGATCTAAAAGGCAGCTGTTGATATCATATTCGTGTTGCTGGTGTCATGTATAAGATGTTCTATTTATTGGGTTCAGAGAGTAGGCAATGCCTCAAACAGAAGCTTCTGCCAGAGGTGTGAGTTATGGAAGTCTTTCAGGAAATGATCCTGAAACTATGTCCAGAAATAATTTGGATTAAACGGAGACTGAAACTATTAGCCAACCTAGATAATCTTCAGTGCAAAATTACACAATGTTGAGCAAAGTGATGGGAAATAAATAGTTAGATATTCATTGATGAATTGTAACGTTGTGTCATATTATTTAAAAACATTAAACCAGTAAAGTATGTATTTGAAGTCACATTTTAAATACATGTTTTGGTGCATTAAGAGCCTGTCCCACTTTAGGCGATTTTAAGGCGACTGCCGGCGACTACGCTGTCGCCGACAGTTCGCCAGGTGTCGCGGGCATGATCGTGAGGAGTCTTCCAAGAATTGTAGTGGATCTCAGCGCGTCACTGAGAAATCATCCGGAGTGAATTTTCTCGGCGACAGCTGGCTGGTCGCCAGGTATCGTTGCTTATTGCGGGCACTGTCGCATGCTGTCCCCAGGTTTGCTAGGTTCTCTTAGATGCATTTAGAAGCACATTATATTAAAATAAGTAAAGTCATTTCAAAATACCATAAAATGCTTGTGTTTAACCAATCTATTTACCATCAGGACATTTGACAGGTAGGTTGGAGGCGACAGTTTGACGGTCAGGTAAGCATGGGAATTTCGTGATGTTTATGGCCATCAGCCATTTCATTTAAAGTGGGCTCCCAACCCAGATATGCAACCCCGAAACCAGATATGCATCTCCCATACATTTTCAAAGAATGCCCACACACTTTTCACAAAAATCACTTAACCACTTAAAAAAAAAATTTTTTTAATACAACTATTAGTAAACTGGAAGTCAATCCAGTTTATGCCTTGTTACAGTGATGCTTGGTTTTTAAGTAACCCATACAAGATGTTATAGTTGAAAACTCTCAAGTACTTACCGACTTGTCAGTGATTTCAACGAAAATTAGGACGCCGGAGAAGCATTGACAGCGTGGGAATTTCGCAATGTTTCTGAAGACGCTGTAATCTCGACCTGACTCGGCATTGTCGTGGTCATTGGCGTCGGGTAAAAGAAAAGTTTGGCGATCTGCTACGACTTTGACAGTCGCCGGCAGTCGCCTTAATATCGCCTAAAGTGGGACAGGCCCGTTACAACAAAACATAATCGTTGACATTGAATCTTGACACAACTTTAAGAAAAAGTACCCAAAAACCAATGACTTGTAGTTATGTCTGAAAGATGCATAAAATTGCAAACAGTCCCATAATCTCAAACTTGTTAAAAGGCACAAAAGAAAATCCCCATAATTATAAATGGAACTGCTGAATATGATTTCCCCAAAGAACAGAAGTATAGAATCACATTGAACAAAAATAAAGTCAGACTTATTTCAGTCACATTCAAACAGAGGCTTTAGTTATTTGTAAACTCTGGCCAAGCACCAACGCATACTTTCTCATTATCCCAATAGCCAGAAACTCCACTGACATACACAGAGTGGCAAAAGTAATCATGAAAATAAATGGATGCTAAAAATTGCAAACATTTTCCAACAGTGGCTTCATAATCAGGGATACCAACTTAAATCCTTTAAAATTCTGCTGGTAATTGCAGCATTTCTCAACTGTAAAGTTTAAATGTCTGGTCAATTGGGAATGAAAAATAATATTTTTGCAAAGATTTAGAGTTTGACCCATTTATTTAACAATTAAGTTCAGTTCTGGGACTGTGGGTGTTGCTCAGAATGCATAATAAGACATAGTGTAGACTATTTGACCTTCTCAGCCACCTCCATTATTAAATAAAACCAAGTCTGATCCGCCATGTGAACTAGTTTCCCACATCATGAGACAAGTGACACCTTCAACTTGTTCAGGATCTTTAACACAAATTCCACCTTCCATTAGCATCCGATCTTTAACACTGCTGAAAATCCCAAGGCAGTTCACAGGGCCATTACCAGCCAAAATTAAACACCGAACTACATCAAAAGGTATTAAACAGATGGCAAGTTTGGTGAAAGTGACGGCTTTAGTGAACATTAACAGGAATAAGGAGAGGCTGAAAGGTACAGGAAAGGAATTCCAGAGCTCAGAACCATGGCAGCTGAAATCACAGCTGCCAATGGTAAAGCTATTTAAGTTGGGAATGATCCAACATTAGAGGAGACCAAGTATTTCCAAAGGTTATTTGACTGGATAATTTATCTGTGTACACATAATTTCACCAATTCCCTCATTACCAAAAATCTATTAACCTTTGTTCTCAACACACATAATAATCGACGATCCAAAACAGTGTTAGGGTTTCACAATCCACAAGTCATAATCCAATGAAAATATTGGTAGTTCACACAACCCAACTTCTGCTAAACCAAACATCTACCCCAACTTTTATTTTGCTTCACTTTCTATGCAATTTTGAAGTGTAATACAAACACAATGGCAAATGCCTGGGCTGGATATTCTTCTATGTTATGCAGTGTTTCTTGCATGCACAGGGCAACTATGCTTCAGATTAGTCAGAGAGGGACTTTGCTTATCTCTATTTTACCGAGGCAAGTGCAATGCAACAATCGTATTTGAGATGAGTCTGGCTTTAAGTATTTTCTTTGATGTTCACTCAAATCCCTCACCCTCTATCATACCCCCACTGTTGTTTTGGCACTTGATGATTGGCCAGCTGACCACTCAAACCTGACCCAAACAGCCTCTTTGTACGTCCAATCATTACCTGATTATGTATCCATCCAACACCAGTGCCCAGCCTGTTCCACCCACATTTATCAAATTGTGCACCCAAATACCAGTCCCTTGCTTGATACCCCTCCATGCCCTTGGCCCAGTGCATTGGGATCAGATCCTCCCTGCCAGCCTCTGGTGACCATGCTGGCCTCCGTACTTTCACAGGTCTCCAACTCCTAACATAACTTGGTCGCTGAGGGTTTTGTGTAAAATTGTAGCAGGACACTGACTTAATGCCGTATCGTCCCCCTTTTCAGACATGGAATAATTTCCAGACCCCTATTTTTACATTCCAGGAAACATTTACCTGTCCTTTTCTTTTAAAAATAAACCCTGCCTGTTGGACAATTGTAGAAGTGCAAATAGATCAATCATTTATCATCCATTGAAGTCTGCACACTATGAAACGTACCACGTCAGAAATCCATCGAGGATTGGTAGCCATTTTGCACAATGTGAGAGAAAATTGGAACGTCTCAAAAGAGACCCACAGTATCACAAAAAGATTGTGACAATTTCACGCAGACAGCACTGGAAGTCAGGCTGAAGCCTGGGTCGCGAGAGCTGTGATGCAACACTAAATGCAATGTTCTGCCCTGAAACTGCATTCCAACTCATTTCGTAAAAGGTGTCAAAGCAACTCTTGGTCACATCTTGTTAACTCCACTTTGGAACATTTCCAAGGGTTACAGACAAAGAGTTCTGCAAGTAATCTGCACTGACATTTTAGCTGCTCAAATGAAGAACTGTCCATATATTGTCAACCGTGCCTCATAGGTTGACAATTGTACATTTGAATTGTTCAAAGGCATCTGTATATTGGATGCTTGGGAGTGCCCTCTGATAAAATTGTGTTATTCTCAGCACAAGAACTTTAAATTATCGAGGTGAGAGAGCGAATGTCAAGATTCTTCCTTCCTTTCCTTCATGAAGCTCTCCAGTTTCGAAGGTCAACCAGAAAGGTAGTACAATGGTGAACCAGTGGAGTTGCTGCCTTACTGCACCGGAGACCTGGGTTTAATCCTGACCATGGGTGCTGTCTGTATGGAGTTTGTACGTTCTCCCTGTGACCGCGTGGGTTTCCTCCAGGTGTGTCAGTTTCCTCCCACACTCCAAAGACAGGTTTATTGGGTTCAGTTATTGTAAAATTGTCCCGAGTGTGTAGGATAGTACCAGTGTCTATGGTGATCGTTGGTCAACACGACGCGGTGGGCCTAAGTGCCTATTTCCACGCTCTATCTCTAAAGTCTTAAGAATGGTGCACAGGTATGGAGGGATTTTGCGTTGATTTCAAGGCTCATGGACAAATTAGGGAGGACATCAGGGCCTTCTGTTCAACTGAAAACCCCTTTGAGCATTGGTATTTCAAGCCGCAATGCCATAAATCTGAGCTTGGATGGCAGCTTGTTACGGGTGGCTTTACGGATCTGCTAAATAAGCCTAGCTATTGGCCAGCACAGTGTGTTTTGTTTGGATCCCATTTTTCCATCAATTTATGCTTTGTGAAAAATTGTTACCAGACTTTATGATCTATGACACCACATATAAACTTTCTGGCCAATGCACCAAACATCTCACTTGGCCGTCTTCCATTACCTGCCTTATTTAAGAGCCCAAGAGCATCCTGTGCAACAGAATTCATTTGACCAAGAACTTGCAGAGAACTGGAACCCTGCAATTTCTTTAGACTTTTTTAATTTTAGAGATACAGGGCAGAAACAGGCCCTTTGGCCCACTGAGTCTACGTCAACCAGCATTTACCCTGTACACGAGCATTATCCTACACACTATGGACAATTTAACCAAAGCCAATTAACCTACAAACCTGTTTATCTTTGGAGTGTGGAAGGAAACCCGAGCACCTGGAGAAAACCCATGTGGTCACAGGAAGAACGTACAAAATCCGAACAGGCAGCACCCGTACTCAGGATCGAACCCGGGTCTCTGGCACTGTAGGGCAGCAAATCTGCCACTGCTCCACTGTGCCACCCATAACCCCACCCCATCCCAAACCACAACTCTCAGAACTCTCAGACAAATAATCCAGAGAGGTGAGATTGCAAGCTCATCATACTAAGTGAGAGACATTAACTGCCCATCATTAGCCTTGTGCCAGTTTTCAGGAGCTCTCTAAATCAGTCCCCATGTCTCCCATTTTTTTTGCCACTTTGCAATAACAGGTCCATTTAAACAAAAATGGAATTCGATCAAGACACAAACATCTAAATACTTAATATCAATGTTCATGAATGAATTGCCATGACATAACAGACATAAAATATTCTTCCACTCAATATTCCAATAAATGTGGCTTTTATGGCAGTTATTGAAGATAGCATTTAGATAAACAGTGGCTTAGGTTAAAGATGTCTTCCACTTTGGAATTGTGTCAGTTTTTACTATAATTATCCCCAACCAAATTCATCCAAAATTATTGGAAATCTAAAAAAATCATCTGACAGTATTTGACACTGCTTCTCCACAACTGAACTATCCTTCGTATATATTTTAAAAAACTTTCAAAGTAAACTCAAGCTTGCAAAGTAAAATATATGCCCTTTAGTCACTGACTCACAAATCAGTAGAAATAGATTTTCCCTGCTGGCTATCAATTTCCTTTGAAGTCCTGTTTTATATTTTTAATTAAACACTTAAAAAGGATAAATATTTTTAAAAGGCACTCCTTTTTTTTTTAAATGTCTGAGATCCAGTGTTCTCCATAAAGTGCTTTAGGCATAGTGCACATAAATTGGCATAGTGCAGACAATTACATAAATTGTGATCTTTGCAGAGTAATTCCAATATTAGTCCCAATGACGACCATTTTGATACTGCTTACAGCCACCCAAACCCAGATGAATACTGACAGCCTCTGCAGTCAGTGTGGAGTTTACAAATCCATCACAAATCCATTACATCAGGCCATCAAATAGCCATCAGGCTATTAAACGCTACAACCTCCAAATAAACGCTGGACTACATAGACTTGGGGACATTGGTTTTGTCTTCTTGCATTATTATTGTGCGTATGCACATTATATATATATTATGTGTGTGATATGTATGCATATATATGCGTGTGTATATATCTTTGTGTGCGCGTGCGTGTATATACTGAACTTATTTTGTTTATAATATTGTTTACAGAGCACTATGTTTACATATTCTGTTGTGCGACTGGAAGAATCTTATTGTTTTGTTTGGGACATAAAACACTCTTGACTTATGCCTGTGACTATGTGGGTTTGCCCAGGGTGCTCCATTTCGTTTCAAAAAGCCACATATGCACAGGTTGAAAGGCTAATTGATTACTGTAAATTGCCCCTCGTGTGTAGTGAGTGGAAGAATCTAGGTGGGGTGGGGGAGATCGGAAAATAAAATGGGAGGAGTGTAAATGGATGTTTGATGGTGTAGGCCGAAGGGCCGTACTCTATAATTCTATATTTCAGGCACATAAATAACTTTACAGGCACATAAATAAAGCATATTACTGTGGTGAGATAATTTAAGAGATATTTTAGGGCCTGTATGATGACAGTTGGAGAAAGAAATGTTAAGAATCCATGAAGAGGATGCAATTTTAATGACTTTTCCTAGTGTATGGGCAGAATCTGGCTTGATTTTAAATGTATTTAAATATATCCAATTTACTACATTTTATTTTACTGTGAATGTGCTTGACAATGAAACCTATCAGAAAACTAAAAAGTATAACAAAATATAACAAGAAAAATTTGCTTACAACCATTGAGTGATAGTAATGAAAAGCAACAGATATGTCTGTGCAGATTCTAATTTAATTAATGTTTTAGTGTTGGCCAGATGGCATTGCTTTTTAAAAAACTATAACATTGGCATAATTTGTCATTCAGTGTATTTGAATCCATTTAATCCCGTGGGTTCACTCGACATTCCTCCATGGCATCTTAATTCAAGGAACCAAAACGCAGTAAATTTCATACACCAACTGACATGTTCTTAAAATAACAAAGTACAGGAAAATTGTTCTTCTAAATCTTACTGAATATAGAACTTCTTCACTGAAGTAAATCATAAGTCCATTAAGCACCAAGCTAAGTGACAGCCACCCTGTAAATTATTTTTAAAGATACAGAACTAATCTGATCTGAAGTCGTGAGAACTGCAGGAGGATCACACAGAGTCTTTGTTTACACTCTATTCCTGGTTTCTGATTTTACCATGAATATGGTATAAAGTAGATCTGGGCTTTGTGGGAGCAAATATTAGTACTGGGCATAAGCCAGTATTATTCCTGTTGTTTTTACAAAATCCAGCACCGAGATAGGTCTTAATTCATTTCTAGCATTTAAATGATTTGTGATATGACAAGTATTAACATTTTTGAAAGAGATTGTGGATTAGAAATTTGGATGATGTGACATTGCACAATATATTTTTCTTTAATAAACTCTCCTTTTTAAGGACAGTTACACATGATGCTGCTGATAAATGTTGCGAGATTGTTTGGTGAAGAAAGTTTCAGAAGAAAGCACAAGTACACTGGTCACTGGTTCAGTGAACTGTTTTGTTCATGAAATATAGTCTGTATTGTTGTATTGTTGATAGTGTGTAATTAAATTATTTCCAAAAATCATAGAGAGTAAATGAAGAAAATACTGAGACAGGGTGTCAGAAGTGTTGGTTGATGAAACAATGAAATTTGGATGTCACAGTTAAATAGGGAAACAGCACGTCAGATAATTTTCTCACCCATTCCCAGCTGAGATAAGTGAACCGAGAGATAAAAGGTGCTTTAATCAATGGACTGAGCACGTGATTGAGCAAACAGAACCACCCAAATTAGAAATTCTGAATGAATAACAAATCTGAGCAATGGAGAAATTAAAAGAAAGGTGTTTACACTGTGGCAGATAAACCACAGCAGACATAATTTAAAGTGTGCAGGACGGAACTGCAGATGTTGGTTTAAACTGAACATAGACACAAAACACTAGAGTAACTCAGCGGGACAGGCAGCATCTCTGGAAAGAAGAAATGTCTGAGGAAGGGTCTCCACCCGAAATGTCACCCATTCCTTCTCTTCAAAGATGCTGCCTGTCCCACTGAGTTACTCCAGCTTTGTGAGTCGATCATAGACATAATTTAAAGATGTTGCATATTACTGATCGCAAGGGAAGGGAATTGTACCACACTGTATACCCTTCAAATGAGGCTCCAAGGTATTATGTGCATTCAAAGCTCATTGCAACAAGGCGAAACATGAAATGGTTGATTGTACTGGGAGTTGCACACAACCAGAAATATGAAACTCCCTGCTCCTTTCTGAATTCACTTCTTTCAAAGCAGACCTAAATTGTTTGCAGATAATTGTAATTTCAAAGATTTGAAGGACTCGTTCATCTGATTGGATTATTTGTGGAATCTGGAAGTGCAGCCTGAGGGAACTGTAACTACGTGACTCAGAATTAATCCGCGAAAAGTGTAAACAGAGATGCAAGCAATTCAAAGCCTGATGAAAAATGTTGGATGACCAAGGGCAGGAAGTACATAAGGTGAAGTGTGAATTAAAACAGGGAAAATACAGCAATGTCGACGTGTATTTTGCAAGGATTGTGGAGAGCAACAGGAACTGCTAAAAAAGAAATACCCCACACATTGGACAAAAGTGTGCATGAATTGTAAAATAATTTGTACAAATCTTGCATGATGAAGAGGACATTAGAGATCCATGGAGAGTGGATTGGTTTCAAAGTTCTGGTTGAACACCATTAATTTGGTGTTTAAACAAGCCGAATCTGTGACAGAATGGGCCCTAGTAAATAGAATTAAGAGGGGAATTCATATTTAAACTGTTTTAGCACACCGTTCAATCAAAACTATTCAAGAAGACTAGCAGTTTGAAACACACACCAGAAGAATTTCAGTGTAGAACCGATGTTGCATTCAAAGTCTTCAAGAGAATAAGATTACAGCACATGAAATGTTGATCAGGAGAAGGAGAAACAGAAAATGAAGCAGCATTAGACCATGACTGATAGCAAATAGACCTGATGAGTGGTCACTTTAATATTAAAAAATAATCTGAGGTCAGTACGAACAAAAGTCAAGAGTGAAAGAGATGCCACAGCTATTGGAGGAGGTACATCAATTATGTGTGATCAAAGAGTTATTCAGTCAGCCGATCAAATGTTTGAAAGTGACAGTTGCAGCTGACTCTAGTTGCGATGCTCTGATAAGGAACTGATAGACACCTGAAAATGTATCAGGGAGCAGAAAACATGCAAGAGGGGCAGCCAATATCTTATACAAGCAGAATGCTGACTGATTCTGCATCACAAGCCTTTACTTTTCAGTGAAATATGTTACATACAGATTGAGGAGTTACTTGCAGTAATCTTTGGATTGTGAAGTATCACCAATACACACATGGGAGGACTTTAAATGTGCTGTGTTCATCAGTCTGATGAAGGGTCTCGACCCGAAATGTCAACCATTCCCTCTCTCCTAGATGCTGTCTGACCTGCTGAGTTACTCCAGCATTTTGTGATACCCGTGTTCCTATGCGATCATTACCATGAAAGCCTTTCCACTGAACACTCATGAAGTGACATAGCAACATAGCATGTGAATGTATAATTCTAATACTCTACGCAAAGCCATGCATGTTGGTTAACATGTTCAGCTAAGCCCATCGCAAGAAAGCAGCAATGCCAAGGAACTTGGCTGAACGTGAGGCAATTAGCATGGGAAAATATGGTCCATAGTCCATTCCCTCAGCCACCAATGAAAGGGACTAAATGAGACAAGAAGGAAAGAAAAAGCAAATAACTTCAGCCAGAAAACTTCTGAAGTCAAGTCATCAGTCAGATTATTTTTAAGGTTCCAAGTCCTCAAAATCCCCCACCCAAAGAATAATAAGCAATCACATGCAAGGGCCAATGAGTAGATGAACCAGACTCTACTCCTAACAACTGAGATTATTGGAACCAGAGGTACAAATAA
The DNA here is from genome assembly GCF_053455715.1 of Rhinoraja longicauda. Lineage (NCBI taxonomy): Eukaryota > Metazoa > Chordata > Chondrichthyes > Rajiformes > Arhynchobatidae > Rhinoraja > Rhinoraja longicauda. The sequence goes on from NC_135962.1 coordinate 17,797,686, forward strand.
GCATAGGAAGTCAATTGGAAGTGGCCATGAGAAGACTCGGACAGTAGCAGAGGTATCAAAGGTTTACCACCACTAAAAGCAAAACTCTACCTCAGAATGTCTCCAGTTACGCCAGGAAGCAATGGTGACTTGACACACAACACATTCCAGACCAGATGACATAACGAGTGAGGAAAGTGACCCTTATCGGAAGAACAATTGCCATCACTTAAAGACTTCCAAAGAGACTTGTTTGACTGAAGAAGTAGGAAGATAATGGAGAGGCCACCCTGAATTGTCGAGTGAGGACACCAGAGCTTGTTAATGAACTATTGGGGAACAATTGCCAGTTATGTCCAGATCAGGAAAGACACAGTCTGTCAACCAGAAATGTCTGAAGGTAATGTTATCAAACTTAAGCATTGAACGTTTAAAAAAAAACAACTTATCTCTCATTATTAGAAAGTCGATGTGATGTGTCATACCCAATTTCAGCAACACCACTGCTTTACTGTAATCTATAGAAACCAGGACTATTTAAATGGTTCAATCAATGGTTTTGATACTCAACAGAACCAGATGGATTCTCTGAATTCTATTATGGAACTTGAGGAAAGTTCAGAGAGCTAATGTGTAGACCATAATATATTTCCTTTTTTAAGAATATTATTTGATCAAGTAAGATCATCTCTGAATGAACTACCAAAAAATTGTAATAAAGTAAGTCAGCTCAGTCTGAAAAATTAGGAATATGTGGAGTACAAGCAAGGACATGCAATTTGGTTTAATGCTCCTCACAAATGCACTTCTCTCAATACGGCAGCTTCATTTATAATTGTGATAGCTACAACAATCAAGGAACTCAGGACAATTTATGTTTTTTTCAAGAATAACAAAATATTTTTTCTCATGTCATTGCACTGATTTTTTAAAAAAAATTAAAAAAAATTTTTTTTTTAAAAAAGAGTTCACTTTAAAAAATATTATATTTTTAACATATGGTTGTTCACCTGGATAGTTTACTGTGTTATACAAACAGTGCAGATTAGATGGCTCAGACCTGGTAAAAGTTATGTATTTTGTCATATTATGGCAAATTTTAATAAGTAGTCACAAATGTGTGTTCAATGTTTTGGAAAGATTAACATGCAATACAATTCTATGGGAAGAACCTCCAAGATAAGAAATCCTTTTAACTTGGATTCAAGAAGAATTTACAAGCTGTTCATTTATCTGTCTTTTAGAAATGTTCCCATGTATTAAGCAGAATAATGTTTGTGCATCACTTCAAGAATTTGGCTGTTCACAAATCACAGTACTTTTGCAATTAATTGGCAGTTGTTTTAACACAGTCAACATTAATTTTGTGATACTTATGCAGGGCTTGTTGAAAATTCTTGATTAAGAACCCAAGATGAATAGAAAATAAGATTATTTAAACAAAGAAAAACAATGTACATACAAGAGACATTTTTGGTCATAGTGACAGAATTAGACCCATGATTTGGAACCAATGAGAATGGAGGCAAGTAAAAAAACTTCAACTTTCTGAATCCAGGCTCTCTCAAAGACCTTTCAAATGACATTAACAGATCACAGTTGTTTCTTGCAGAAAAACACACCGCTTCCTGACAATCCCTTAATGGCGAGTTTATTATTTTGCCTCTTTTAGTGGATACAATATGCTTCCTAGCCCTCTAACCTTGTTACATAGATACATAGAAAATAGGTGCAGGAGTAGGCCATTCGGCCCTTCAAGTCAGCACCACCATTCAATATGATCATGGCTGATCATCCACAATCAGTACCCCGTTCCTGCCTTCTCCCCATAACCCTTGATTTCGCTAGCCCTAAGAGCTCTATCTAACTCTATTTTGAATGCATCCAGTGAATCAGCCTCCATTGCTCTCTGAGGCAGAGAATTCCACAAATTCACAACTCTCTGGGTGAAAAAGATTTTCCTCATCTAATTGTTGATATTCTGCAGCAAAGATTGGACTAAAGAGCATCTGCCTTGTGCAAGCACAAGATCTGCCTGTTCTAAACCTTGGAACACATTCCGAATTCAAGGACAGTTAAAAAAAAAATGGAATCAATTTCATTGGCCACATTGTCCAATCTTTACCCATTTAGGACTGACATCTGTCTTTGTTATTTAGTTAATTTGCATTTTCTTAACTTTTCACTGTTAATTATTTGTGATCATGAATTTCACCTCTCACACATCAAAAGACAAATCTGCAGGCAAGATGATGTTATGCTCATCTCCAGATCAGTAGGTTGCGAGGGTCTGGAGCACATAATTTAGCTTGACACTCCAATATAGCGCTGAAGTACTGCAGCGGTTGCTGGAGAGGGCATCTTTGGGTTGAGTCATTGATCTCTTTGAGGGACATAAAAAGATTTCCTGTTGCTCTTAGCTCCAGTTCTGGCCAATATTTACTACCCAACTACCCAATCGGGGCGGCACAGTAGCGCAGCGGTAGTGTTGCTGCCTTACAGCACCAGAGGCCCGGCTTCGATCCTGGCTATGGGTGCTGTCTGCACGGAGTTCTCAGTCACCACGTTGATTTTCTCTCGTTTCCTCCCACATTCCAAAGACGTGCAGGTCTGTAGGTTAATTGGCTTCTGTAAATTGTCCCTAGTGTGTTGGACAGAACTAGTGCATGGGTTAACTGTATAGTTCCTCATAACCTAGAACAGACCCTCTACTTTACATCCAGCAAAAAAAAAAGCAGCTGATCTGGAATAGAAATAAAGGTGACATTCAATTGTGGCTTCCTTGGCAAAATACAACTAATTCTTAACCAAACGGAAATATGATTTGGCAACAGTCTTTTCCTTCAATAAAACCAATCTCTTGTGCATTACAGTGCTGAACCTGGAGTCATTCAATCATGAACATGCTTGTGTATTATCTTTCAGACTGCTGGCTTTAAGTCTCTTTTGCTGGAATTCAATTGAATGTGAAGATGATGATGAACTCATTTCTCTTTCACCAGCAACAAAAGGCATTGATCAAAATACAGTATTACGAGGAGTTTTTTACTGGAGAAAAAAAGTTCCAACATCTTTGGTTCACTTGTTATCACTTTGCAACGTGATATATTTTAAAATCTCTTGTGCCATTAAAACAATCATAATCTTTTACCTTCATGTTTACATTTCTTTAACCTTTCCAGATCCATTTTATTCCTGGGATATGTTGGTTATTTGTCACCAGAAAGGATATATTTATTCGTTCTCTGAGGCTCTTCGGTATGTTTGTTCACAAAGACAGGATCGAAAACACAGATGCATAATTGATGCGTATAATACATCTTCAAAAGTTAATTTCACTTGTTTCTCTACAATTCAGAATTACTTGGTATAGCATGAACATTTTGCCAACCAAACCTGTTCTGGACAGAATTCTAAATGCACAGAATTCCAATCAAACCACATCCCATTCAACATCCATTGTAAGGTATTCAGCATCCAAGCAAAACATTTCAATGTAAAAATTTGCCTTTTTGTGGTTTTACTTGCCAAGCATGCCAGCTGTTGTCTAGAGGAAACAATTTAATGAATCCATTGAGCTTCGGAAATTGAGTTTTCTTAGGAAATTTGCTGTATTTCCTCTGTGAATAATTGAGCTGCTTTAAAAAAACATATGCATTTATCAATTCATTAACTAACCATCGGTGACTTGATTCTTCCTTGAAAACCACAAACTATTAAAAAAATATATTCTATAAAGAATATCTAATTGAATCATGTTGTTACATGATTTAAACTGGAGTACATTGCTATTTCACAGCCCTGATGTACACCGATGTACCAAAACATTATGACCACTGACAGGTGAAATGAATAACATTGATTATCTTGTTGCAATGGCACCTGTCAAGAGGTGGGCTATATTAGGCAGCAAGTGAACATTCAGTTCTTGAAATTGATGTGTTGGATGCAGGAGTAAAGACCTGAGCGACTTTGACAAGGGCCAAATTGTTGTGGCCAGATGACTGGGTCAGAGCATCTCTGAAACTGCAAGGCTTGTGGGATGCTCCTGGTCAGCAGTAGTGAGTACCTACTGACAGTGGTCCGAGGAGGGTCCAACCACAAACCGGCGACAGGTTGTTGGGCGTCCAAGGCTCATCGATGCGCGATGGCAACAAAGGCTATCCCGTTTGGTCCGAACTGACAGAAGGTCCACTGTGGCACAAGTAACAGAAAATTTTAATGGTGGTCACGGGAGGAATGTGTCACAATACACAGTACATCGCACCCTGCTGCATATGGGGCTGCGTTGCTGCAGAGTGCCCACGATAACCACCGTCCACCATCGAGTGCCTACATTGGGCACGCCAGCGTCGGAACTGGACCTTGGAGCAGTGGAAGAAGGTCGCCTGGTCCGATGAGTCCCGTTTTCTTTTAGATCACATGGATGGCCATGTACGTGTGCGCCGTTTACCTGGGGAAGTGATGGCACCAGGATGCACTGTGGGAAGACGACAAGCTGGTGGAGGGTGTGTGATGCTCTGGGCAATGTTCTGCTGGGAAACCCTGGGGCCGGCCATTCATGTGGACGTCAATTTGACATGCGTCACCTACCTAAATATCATTGCAGACCAGGTACACCCCTTCATGGCAATGGTGTTCCCTGATGGCAGTGGCCTCTTTCAGCAGGATAATGTGCCCTGCCACTCTGCACACATTGTTCGGGAATGGTTGAGGAACATGATGTAATGTTCACGATGTTGCCCTGGTCTCCAAATTCTCCAGATCTCAATCCGATTCAGCATCTGTGGGATATGCTGGATCGACAAGTCCGATCCATGGCGGCTCCACCTTGCAACTTACAGGACTTGAAGGATCTGCTGCTAATATTTTAGTGCCAGATACCACAAGACACCTTCAGGGGTCTTGTAGAGTCCATGCCTCGGTGGGTCGGCACTGTTTTGACGGCACACGGAGGACCACCAGCATATTAGGCAGGTGGTCATAATGTTTTGGCTTATCAGTGTACATTCAGAATTAGTATTTTTGGGAATCAACTGTTCTGAAGATGACGCTTAATATACATTTATTTTCTTCACACGAACAGGCAACCATGGAAGTGTACCCAAATCATTGATCCTGACTCTTCTGAAGATTAAATGTTAGCTGCAACAATGAAAATTAACCAATTTACCTGCAATAGTCACATCATAGCAAGTAATTATTTTCGATGAGAGTACCATGAGTCAAGAAAAGGATTCAAACCTCAGTGAAGCAATGCCTTGTACAGAATTTGCACAAACTGTTCCCAGAAGGCTTGTACTAATGAAGCTCTGGATCATTGCATTGGACATGGAGCAAAATCTGTACAGTTCGACAGGCAGGTGGGTTACACATCAGATCTTCAGGTCCCAGCCACCAAATGACGTAGCTGGACAATTCCTAGCAGGCCTGCAGCACAATTGGAAAGTTATGATCTTCTCAGAGAGAAAAAATGGTTTAATTTTAGCAATACAACATTCGAACAGGCCCTTCGGCCCATCGTGTCTGTGCTGTCCAGTGATCATCCATACGCTAGTTCTATCCTACACACGAGGGACAACTTACAGAATTCATTTAATCTATAAACCTGTACGTCTTTGGAATGTTTGGAAACTGGAGAAAACCCACGTATCACAGGGGGAATGTACAAACACTGTACAGACAGCACTCGTAGTCAGGATTGAACCCGAGTCTCTTGCGCTGTAAGGCAGCAACTCTACCATTGCGACACTAAGCTGCCCTAGTTTATTGGTTGCCTGACCCACTGAGTTACTCCAGCTTGTGTCTTTCCTAATTATTATTAGTTGATTATAAATTCAGCAAAGGTTGCATGAATCTATATTGCCCCCTTAGTATGCTCGGCAGTCAGTACATTGACATTATTTATGAATTTTGTCTGGTCAACAGAGGCTTGCCATAATCCTATGGGATTTCCTCTGCCACATTAGGTGCTTTATATAGCAGTTCAAAAAACATTTCACGATGAAGAATACCAAAGGAATATGACAGAAAATGTAAAATTTAAGTTGTTTACTACTAAATATTAATGAACAGCCTGTTTAATGCAACAATAATACTGTATCCAACAATTTTACCTCACCCTCTCCCCCCCTCTCTCCCTTATAATTAAACATTAAAAATGGATGATGTAGACTTCCTAAGGGTCAGATTCACTGCATCAAACTCCACTCAGAAGATACCCATTTTGAAGAATATATAATAATAAATATGATCAATTAGTGCATTAGTTTTGTTTATTCTTCATGATGTACAAAGTTATTCTGGTGTTCTGTGTAGCACTGGTCAGTTCCCTTTTTATTAATTATTGGTATTAAATCATTCTGGCTTGTTTGATGCCAACATACTGATGTTCAAGTTTAATGCCATACTTAAGCTTCTGTTAAATGCACAACACTAAGTTCTCCTGTTAATTCTTTGAAGTCGTTGCTTACATGTCTGGCAACTGACTGAACTATTGACCAATAATCCATTCTTTGTTTAGTTTTAGGCTTACCTCAAGTCCTATTTGGAAAAATTAGTCAATTTTTAGAAGAAACTCATTGCTTAATCCACATGGCAGAAGAATATTAGATGACATCAAACTTTTAAAAGATTCATTTTCATAATCAAACACAATAATCCTTCCAATTTCATACTTTATAGTTAGCAATGGAAACACGAGTAGAAACTTCTCCAGATTATACTTAAATACTTGATTTTATAATAAGTACCATTAAATGTGGGCTGTCACCTGACAAAAAGATCCATCTTAATGTCATGCATAATTTTTTTTGGCTTTCACTGCCACATGTCACTCCCAAAACCTGCCCAAATGTCAAAGTGCTCTGAGTTTGGTGTCATTGCTCCATAAACCATGTGAATCTGATTATTCTGGAGGAAATACTGCAAATCTAACCAGACAACAGTTCACTCAAATCTGAGATCTGGCACATGGGTAAATCCATGAAATAAGAACTGCTCCTTAGATGTGCTCCCAAGGGAGCACATAATTTAAATCGTAATCATAATTTAGCATGCTAATACTACATGGAGCAGTCTGGACCTAAGATCCAATAAAAAAAATATGGTCTCTAACTTTCCATGTTATCTCACAGATTTATTTTTGTAAAAGTAGATCTGTGAAAGCCAACCTGTCTTTTTTTTCTTGTGGTATCTTCAAGAAAAAGTACTTTCAGTAATCCAAATTGCAAAGTCCATTGGTGCTGCTAACTGGTTTGAGAAAAGGCCAAATGACCATATTTTTACCAAAAGAACTTGGAATCTTTGAAGACCAGCTGGAAGTTGCTTTCCAAGCACACTTCATCCTGACTTGGAAACATATCATTGTTTCTTCACTGTCACAGGGTCAAACTCCTGGAACTCTTTCCCTGACTGTATGGTGGGTATACCCACTGCAAGAATTATAATGGCTCTATACAGTAGTTGAGCGTCACCTTATCAAGGGCAGGTCGGGATGGGAAATTAAATGCTGGTTCAGCCTGTAAAACCCAAATCCCCCAAATGAATCAATTTAAAAAATGGTTCTCCTGACCAGATACATTAAAGGACACATCTTCCAGGTCAGTAACTCCGAGCCAATGTCAGTGAATGACTGAGTATTGTATTTCCTGATGTTATGAAAAGCATATTTCCCTATTAGTATTATGACTGCTAAAAAGGATAAGAAACAATTATCCTCATTAAGAGAGTATCATTCTTGTTTATACGTCTAAAGCCTAGTTGCTAACATGAACCAAGGTGTCACTACTTCAAGGAGAATACCATACTGAACACTCAAATTAACAACAGGATTCACTGGTGTTTTTTTCTCTGTTTCAGCAAGTGGCTGACTACCAGAATAAATTACATCATTAATTATTGGTTCGCTGGTGGCTCTGCTGATTCCATTGTTATCTCGAAACCAATGGAGCTTAGACACAATGCCTACTGGAAGCATTTCTTGATCAAGCAATATATAATGTTCTGTGGGATGTAGAAGCAGAAGGTTACTGCAGAGAAACAGATAATTTATTAAATCAGGTCAAAGCTTGTTGAGTTTCCTTTATGCCTCATAAAATTACCCCAGTCATTCTTAATCACAGTCATGGAAGAAGATCACTTTGACATATATGTTTGGGAGAACCAATATCTTCATACATTCAGGGGATTTTGGCTTTGCAGGCTGAGCCAGTATTTCATTTTGAGAGCATCTTCCCTCGTTGCCCTTGAAAATATATCTACAATGCGGTTCAGGAGTGTGTTCCAGGATTTTGAACCAGAAATGGACCTCAACCACTCCATAATGCAGGTTCAATATTCTCACCACAGTTCTCCTGTTCTGACAGTTACTATCACTTCAGCCTCTAAATCAGAAAGTCATCAGTTCAAACGCCATTCCAGAGGTTTAAAAAATATTAGACTGACCATCAAGTGTAGTCGTTTAGTTTTGCTTAGAGATACAGAGTGGAAACAGGCCCTTCAGCCCCCCCGAGTCCGCACTGACCAGCGATCCCCGCACATTAACACTATCCTACACACACTATGGACATTTTACATTTGTACCAAGCCAATCAATCTGCAAACTTGTACGTCTTTGTAGCGTGGGAGGAAACTGAAGACCATCGGAGAAAACCCACGCAGTCACAGGGAGAACGTACAAACTCCGTACAGACAGCACCCGCAGTCTGGATCAAACCCGGGTCACTGACGCTGCAAATGCTGTAAGGCAGCAACTCTGCTGCACCGCCATGCTGCCCATGTTAGAGGTCCCATTGTTTAGATGAATTGAACTAAAAAATGCAAAATATCCAAAGAGCTTTTTTGAAAAGTGAGAGAATTACCTCTGGTATCCTGACCGATATTTATTCTGCAGTTGGCACATCAAATAAAAAGGGTTTATCTGGTCATTAGAGCACTGCAGCTTCTGTTGCCCATATTTTGGTTATTTTGTAACCAACATAATGACGAGTGCACGTACATCAAAATTACTTCTCTGGCTGGGAAACACTTTGGGACAGGTTAAGGTCATGATACAGATTGCAACCATTCACATTCATCTGTGAAATGGGAGATGTACACATACAGCTTGCACTAGTATGACACAGTAAAACTTCAAGGTATCGTCTTGTGTGTGATAACATTCAACTGAACTAAAGATGATGACAGATGCAAAAAGTAACTCAGTGGGTCAGGCAGCATCTCTGGAGAAAAGGAATAAGTGACGTTTCGGGTCGCAACTGTTCTTCAGACTGCGAGTCAGGGGAAAGGGGAACGTGAGATATACATGGTACCTAGAAGATGACATTCCGACAGCTTGATCGCAGGTAGGGTTTATCGAACACAGTAGGATAGATAGAGCCAAGGTCTGTATACATAAACAACACTAACTTACAGCTAATTCCACATTGACCTTGTTCCCACTTTGCATCAACTCAATACATTCAAATGGTGTGAAAGGAATCTTCTATGGAAATTTTACTACAAACAGACATTTCTGGAACACATTTAAAAACTAAGATAGAATGGAGCAGCAATCAGCAGTAGCAGCAGCAATCAGCAGTAGCAGCAGCAGCAGCAGCAATCAGCAGTAGCAGCAGCAGCAAGCAGCAGTAGCAGCAGCAAGCAGCAGCAGTAGCACCAAGCTGTGTTGCTTGGGAAGTAGTGTGTGGGGATTGTGTGGGGATAGTAAGGAGTAAGACCTGTGTGATCTCCCGGACTAGTTTCGATCGCCTAGCTTGGGGTCGGAGAGGAATTTCCCGGATTTTTTCCCAAATTGGCCTGGATTTTTTATCCGGTTTTTCGCCTCTCCCAGGAGATCACTCAGTTCTTTTGGGTGGGCGGTTGGAGCGGTTGGAGTAGCGGCCGGGCGGTAGGTTTAGTAACTGAGCGCGGGGCTTTGTTTGGAGAGTATGACTGCCAGGGCAGTTTTTTGTTCTGGGTGTCAGATGTGGGGAATCTGGGAGTCTGATAGTCTTCCAGACATCCACATCTGCGCCAGGTGTGACGAGATGGGGCTCCTAAGGGACCGTATTAGGAACCTGGAGCGGCAGATTGATGACCTCCGTCTGATCAGGGAGAGTGAGGAGGTTATAGATAGGAGTTACAGGGAGGTGGTCACTCCTAGACCACGGGAGGTAGACAAGTGGGTCACTGTTAGGGGGGGCAAGGAACAGAGGCAGGGACTAGGGAGTACCCCGGTGGCTGTACCCCTTGGAAATAAGTACTCCTGTTTAAGTACTGTTGGGGGGGACAGCCTACCTGGGGGCAGCGACGGTGCCCGGGCCTCTGGCAAGGAGTCCGGCCCTGTTGCTCAGAAGGGTAGGGAAAGGAAGAGGAGAGCAGTAGTAATAGGGGACTCTATAGTGAGGGGGTCAGATAGGCGTTTCTGTGGACGCAGTCGGGAGACCCGGATGGTGGTTTGCCTCCCTGGTGCCGGTGTCCGGGATGTGTCTGAGCGTGTCCAGGATATCCTGAAAGGGGAGGGAGAGGAGCCAGAGGTCGTGGTACATATAGGTACCAACAATATAGGTAGGATAAGGGAAGAGGTCCTGAAAGGAGAATTCAGGGGGCTAGGAAGAGAGTTAAAAAAAAGGACTTCCAAAGTAATAATCTCAGGCTTACTGCCTGTGCCACGCGATAGTGAGAATAGGAATGGAGTGAGGTGGAGGATAAATACGTGGCTGAGGAACTGGTGCAGGGAGCAGGGTTTCAAGTTTCTGGATCATTGGGACCTCTTCTGGGGGAAGTATGACCTGTACAAAAAGGACGGGTTGCATCTGAACCCGAGGGGAACCAATATCCTGGCGGGGAGATTTGCTAAAATAACTGCGGAGACTTTAAACTAGTACGGTTGGGGGGAGGGACTCAAACACAGATAGCTAATAGGCAGTGTGTGAGGCAGGAGGCAGAAAAGGGAAACACTCAGACCCAATATGTAGGAGAGAAAGAAGGGAAAAGAAATAAACTGAGAATAAGAAATGATGGGTCCCTTAAATGTGTATATTTTAATGCTAGGAGCATTGTAAGAAAGGTGGATGAGCTTAGAGCCTGGATTGACATCTGGAAGTATGATGTTGTGGCGATCAGTGAAACATGGTTGCAGGAGGGTTGCGATTGGCAATTAAATATTCCAGGATTTCATTGTTTCAGATGTGATAGAATCGGAGGGGCAAGAGGTGGGGGTGTTGCATTGCTTGTCAGGGAGGATATCACAGCAGTGCTTTGGCAGGACAGACTAGAAGGCTCGATTAAGGAAGCTGTTTGGGTGGAACTCAGAAATGAGAAAGGTTTAGCAACACTTATAGGGGTGTATTATAGACCGCCAAATAGGGAACGAGAATTGGAAGAGCAAATATGTAAGGAGATAGCAGATATTAGTAGTAAGCACAGAGTGGTGATTGTGGGTGATTTCAATTTTCCGTATATAGACTGGGAATCACATTCTGTTAAAGGGCTGGATGGTTTGGAGTTTGTAAAATGTGTGCAGGATAGTTTTTTGCAGCAATACGTAGAGGTGCCTACCAGAGAAGGGGCAGTGTTGGACCTCCTGTTAGGAAATGAGATGGGTCAGGTGACGGAGGTATGTGTTGAGGAGCACTTTGGGTCTAGTGATCATAATGCCATTAGTTTCAATATCATTATGGAGAAGGTCAAATCTGGACCAAGGGTTGAGATTTTGGATTGGAGAAAGGCTAATTTTGAGGAGATGAGAAAGGATTTAAAAGGAGTGAAATGGAAATTGTTGTTTTATGAAAAGGATATAATAGAGAAATGGAGGATATTTAAAGGTGAAATTTTGAGAGTACAGAGTCTTTATGTCCCTGTTCGGTGGAAAGGAAAGAATAATAATTTGAAAGAGCTGTGGTTTTCCAGGGAAATTGGACACTTGGTTCGGAAAAAGAGGGAGATATACAATAAATATAAGCGGCAGGGAGTAAATGAGGTTTTTGAGGAATATAAAGAATGTAAAAGGAATCTTAAAAAGGAAATTAGAAAAGCGAAAAAAAGATATGAGGCTGCTTTGGCAAGTAATGTAAAAGTAAACCCCAAGGGGTTCTACAGATATGTCAATAGCAAAAGGATAGTGAGGGATAAAATTGGTCCATTAGAGAGTCAGAGTGGACAGCTATGTGCTGAGCCGGAAGAAATGGGGGAGATATTAAACAATTTCTTTTCTTCGGTATTTACCGAGGAGAAGGATATTGAATTATGTGAGGTAAGCGAAACAAGTAGAGTAGTGATGGAAATTAGGAGGATTAAAGAAGAGGAGGTACGGACACTTTTGAAGAATATAAAAGTGGATAAGTCTCCAGGTCCTGATAGGATATTCCCTAGGACATTGAGGGAAGTTAGTGCAGAAATAGCAGGGGCTATGACGGAAATATTTCAAACGTCATTAGAAACAGGGATGGTGCCGGAAGATTGGCGCATTGCGCATGTTGTGCCTTTGTTTAAAAAAGGTTCTAAAAGTAAACCTAGCAATTATAGACCTATTAGTTTGACGTCTGTGGTGGGAAAATTAATGGAAAAGATACTTAGGGACAATATATATAATTATTTGGATAATCAAGGCCTGATTAGAAACAGTCAACATGGATTTGTGCCTGGAAGGTCATGTTTGACTAATCTTCTTAAATTTTTTGAAGAGGTTACCAGGGAAATTGATAAGGGCAAGGCTGTGGATGTTGTCTATATGGACTTCAGTAAGGCATTTGACAAGGTTCCACATGGAAGGTTGATTAAGAAGGTTAAATCGTTGGGTATTAATAGTGAGGTTGCAAGATGGATTCAACAATGGCTGAATGGGAGATACCAGAGGGTAATGGTTGACAATTGTATGTCAGGTTGGAGGCCAGTGTCTAGTGGAGTGCCCCAAGGATCTGTGTTGGGTCCACTGTTGTTTGTCATTTACATTAATGATCTGGATGATGGTGTGGCAAATTGGATTAGTAAATATGCAGATGATACTAAGATAGGTGGAGTAGTTGATAGTGAGGTAGATTTTCAAAGTCTACAGAGAGACTTGGGCCTTTTGGAAGGGTGGGCTGAAAGATGGCAGATGGAGTTTAATGCTGATAAGTGTGAGGTGCTGCATTTTGGTAGGACAAATCAAAATAGGACGTACAGGGTAAATGGTAGGGAATTGAGGAATGCAGTGGAACAGAGGGATCTGGGAATAACTGTGCATTGTTCCCTGAAGGTGGAATCTCATGTGGATAGGGTGGTGAAGAAGGCGTTTGGTATGCTTGCCTTTATAAATCAGAGCATCGAGTATAGAAGTTGGGATGTAATGTTGAAATTGTACAGGGCATTGGTGAGGCCGAATCTGGAGTATGGTGTGCAGTTCTGGTCGCCAAATTATAGGAAGGATGTCGACAAAATGGAGAGGGTACAGAGGAGATTTACTAGAATGTTGCCTGGGTTTCAGCACTTAGGCTACAGAGAGAGGTTGAATAGGTTGGGTCTTTATTCTTTGGAGCGTAGAAGGTTGAGGGGGGACTTGATAGAGGTTTTTAAAATTTTGAGAGGGACGGACAGAGTTGACGTGGGTAGGCTTTTCCCTTTGAGAGTGGGGAAGATTCCAACAAGGGGACATAGCTTCAGAATTGAGGGACAAAGGTTTAGGGGTAACATGAGGGGGAACTTCTTTACTCAGAGGGTTGTGGCTGTATGAAATGGGCTTCCGGTGGAAGTGGTGGAGGCTGGCTCGATTTTATTATTTAAGAGTAAATTGGATAGGTATATGGATAGGAGGGGATTGGAGGGTTATGGTCTGAGTGCAGATAGATGAGACTAGGTCAGGGAGAATGGTCGGCGTGGACTGGTAGGGCCGGACAGGCCTGTTTCCATGCTGTAGTTGTTATATGGAATGTCCCACTTAGGTTTTCATAAACTTTAAAACTAAATTGGTGTGCGTTTTTGGCAGGTGTTTGCTTGTTTTTGTAAAAGGACTGTTGCACCTGGACTGATTCCAAAGGGGAAGCAAGGTTTTATTTGGGAACACAGTTTCTTTTTAAAATTCCTTTTGCGGTGAAGTCAAATTCTAAGAATTAACCATAATCCAAGAGATTGGGAAAAATCCCAACTATTCTGACAAATCTACCCTCATAGATAAGATGTAGCTTATGTATGTATCACTTACCATCCACAGCACCTTCCCGTCCTCCACCCTCTCCCATGATAAGTCATGATTGAGGGAAATAATCAGAAGATTATTCAGAATTCAGAAGAATGCAATCACATGGCTAAGGGGTGGTATAATAGATTTGTTGCCCCACAGCGCCAGAGACCTGGGTTTGATCCTGACAATGGGTGCTGTGTGGTGCTTCTACATTCTCCCTGTGACCACGTGGGTTTCCTCCGGGTGCTCCGGTTTCCACCCACATCTTGGCTGTAAATTGCCCCTAGTATGTAGGATGCAAAAAGTGGGATAAAATAGACCAAGTGTACGGGTGATTGATGGTCGGAGTGGACCTGCTGGGCCGATGGGCCCGTTTCCACGTTGCAACTCTGAAACTCAAACAACTCGAGTCACCTTCAACTCCGAGGAACCTGTTAAACTCAGTTTAGACAAATATCCACCATGCATTTTGGAAAGCTTGTGGTAGGATCAACAATATTCTGGGGAAAAAAAGCACACAGAATATTTCTTGGCATTCAGTCTAAATTCTTTTTAGTTGTGTCCCCGAACTCATCTGCATGTCAAAGAAAACTATTTTGCAACTATGTAATTTCAACCTAATCTGCCTGTAAATAAATGGACTCCAAGGTAATATAAAGCCTTGGTCATTTCCAACCAGGCTGGTTTTGTTAACATAACACCGAGGCACAGTAGTCTGATCAAAGAAAGAGAAAAAAATTGCTGGTGAGCTCGGCTAACCAACCTGCATCAGTGGAGCAAAACAGATAGATGATCCAGATCCTGCATAATGACCAAGAGTGTACAGAGCAGATAAAGTTGAGGCAGGGGTAGTCAGTGATTGGGAGAACTCTGTTTTGGGAGGAAGATTTAGGCAGATTTTGCCAGATGGATACACAAATCTTTTGGCATAAATTAAGACCAGAAGAATTATGTATTTCATTTCAAGACAGTCTTAACACTTCAGCTTGTGACTTTTGAATTGTGACCTTGCAATTGATAATTTCCACAAAAGGGATCACATAAACAAGAGGAGGGGAAGATAAAGTTAATCCTTTTTCGTGGTACAGGGATTAATAGAAATCAGATTAGTGGAGAACTCATTTCTTCTTCAGTTAGTATCATACACTCACTTGAACAGGTCAAGGGTATTTTACTTTAAAGTATTGTCCAAATACGGGCACATCCAAAATGCTCACTTAAGTGATATTTGAAATGTCAGGCTAG
This sequence comes from Rhinoraja longicauda, assembly GCF_053455715.1. Lineage (NCBI taxonomy): Eukaryota > Metazoa > Chordata > Chondrichthyes > Rajiformes > Arhynchobatidae > Rhinoraja > Rhinoraja longicauda. The sequence continues at coordinate 17,813,050 of NC_135962.1, forward strand.
AATGATACAGAGACAAGAATTCTAACACAGAGCCATGCTCGTGACTACAACTAATAATGATGTATCCTGCACACATGCCTGTAATTACCCAGTCCCAAATGCATCACACTGCATTTATACATATTAATAGTTAATTCAACCAGAAATCTGCAACTTAATTATTTATATTTCTGATCACTTACATGCACCTTCGGGTCTTGAAACTTGATCATTTCTTCATTTAAAATCATAGGTAAGCAATAATAAACCTGTTTCTAATGCACAGCCACAGTTCTAACACAGATTGCTGCTGGACTTGTGTAGGGAGTTCCCACACGCAGAATGGCTCCTATGTATTATTATCCTCTGCTTCAATGAATCCTCTAATTGCTCTCCATCATTGAGTCTGCCCCCCACACTTTATTTAACAATGCAGCCATGGAGATAAGATGTTTTATCAAATGCTTTTTGTGATTTAAAGTACATTTATATTGGGCTAACATAATCCTGCAGGAACATTATCTTCTCCAAGTAGTTAACTAAGAATACCTCCATTTTAATAAGCATTTATCACTCCATAATAACAGTTGTGCCCTAAATTCATACTTGAATTTTGTGCTTTATTGTTTTAATCCTAACAAATAGAGTCAGACTGGAACAGAAACAGAATTATTAGCATTTTGCAATAGCTATGACTACATTTACTATCATCCCTCTATGAAAATGACAGCAACTTCATAGTTTTTGCACAAGTAATTTCATATATAAATTCCTGATGTGCCGTTAATATAACTGCGAACAAAATTCATAATATCACAACAAAAACATGGAGTCCAAGGGCTTCTTCACCAATATAATTAAACCAGTCTGTTCAACTCCCTTGCCCTAACCCATCAAGCTACATCTGTTCATTTCAACCTTGGCCCCAAGCTCCCTCATTTTTTTGCAAGATCCCCTCTCACCTCCTGCCATGTACCCTCTCTAGGCACAGATTGTCGAATGCACCAGCTTCCTGTACTCTCAATCCTATTCCCACCATTCAAACCCCTTTTCCTGGATCCCATGTCGTTTGATACAATTAACAGTTCTTTCTTCACAAGGTCTGATCTCTTTCAAATCTTCCATCTTCACAATCACTTTCATCAAACTAAAAATCATGCCTTGACACCCGAGTCTACACAAATCACATCTACAATTTTCTTTTTACCTTTAAGTTTTTGTTGCCTCCTAGGTCAGTAGCTATTTTCCCCAGATAGCATGGCCGAATCCCTCCAATCAAATCTCCATACCAATTACAGTATTCATATCAAAGTCACAAATTATATTCATTGCGACTGTAAAAGGTGGCAAATTATTATTTTTTCCTTCGCAACCTCAAACGCCACTCCATCTCCATCCAGGAGGGTGGTCCCCACTCACTTGAGCAATTATAATAAATCTGGTAAATACACAAAAGAACACAGTGCTGGAGTAAGTCAGCAGGTCAGGCAGCATCTCTGGAGAACATGGTTCGGTGACGTTTGGGTCAAAACCCTTCTTTAGACCCAAAATGTCATATTTTCCATGTTCTCCAGAGATGCTGCCTGATCTGATGAGTTACTCGAGTACTTTGCGTCCTTTTGTGCATTAGAGTCCTAGATAGTCATAGAGTGATACAGTGTGGAAACAGGCCCTTCGGCCCAACTTGCCCACACCAGCCAACAATGTCCCATCTACACTGATCCCACTTGCCTGCCCTTGCTCCACATCCCTCCAAACCTGTCCTATCCATGTACCTGTCTAACGATCTCTTAAATAATGAGATAGTCCCAGCCTCAACTACCTCCTCTGGCAGCTTGTTCCATACACCCACCACCCTGAGTGTGAAAAAGTTACCCCTCGGATTCCGATTAAATCTTTTCCCCTTCACCTTGAACCTATGTCCTCTGGTCCTCGATTCACCTACTCTGGGCAAGAGACTGTGCATCTACCCAATCTATTCCTCTCATGATTTTGTACACTTCTATAAGATCCCCCCCTCATCCTCCTGCACTCCAAGGAAGAGAGACTCAGCCTGCTCAAGCTCTCCCTATAGCTCACACCCTCAAGTCCTGGCAACATCCTCGTAAATCTTTTCTGAACCCTTTCAGGCTTGACAATATTTTTCCTATAACATGGTGGCCAGAACTGAACACAATATTCTAAATGCAGTTTCACCAAAGTCTTATACAACTGCAACATGACCTTCCAACTTCTAGACTCAATACTCTGACTGATGAAGGCCAAAATGCCAAAAGCCTTTTTGACCACCTTATCTACCTGCGACTCGACCCAAGGAACTATGCATCTATACTCCTAGATCCCTTTGCTCCACAACACTACCCAGAGGCCTACAATTTACTGTATAGGTCCTGCAGTCCCTTGTTGCAGTTATACATCATAATTCTGGTTGCAGGTGGAAGGTTTTACTTCCCATTTCCATTGTTACCTCTTGCAACAATGAGAATCCCCTGCAAAGACCCACCCTTGGCCCTGTAATACATCTCAATTACACGCTGTCCCCCAGGGATGCGATTTGAAGACATAATGGGCCAGCTTCTGTCAACAGCACACAACTACTGAACATGCTTAAAGGTCTTGGCTGGTCATTTCTTCACTACAGTCTGACTTGAGCTCAGAGTCCAGAGATGGATTGCAAATTTTTGGCAGTTTTCCAGCATTTACACTAGGGATTCTGCCAACAGAACCTTTGCAAGGTTGGACCTTGCGTAGCAAGAGCATCTCCATTAATTTAAATGGAGTGGAATGTTGAAGTAGAACAGTTAAATATGTTTACTTATTAACTGTTCACTTCACTATTCCACTTCATTCACAAAAATACATTTGTATTGTTATCAAAACGTTAAACTTTACATGCAAATAGTAGAATAACCAGGATCTTTAACCTGTCGTTATCACTGGCTATGGTCCCCAAGTGCCTGAAGTCGGCTACCATAGTGCCGGTACCGAAAAAAGCAAATATCACCAACCTGAACAACTACCGTCCGGCTGCCCCAACTCCTATAATCATGAAGTGCTTTGAAAGGCTGGTCCTCTCACACATCAAATCCAGCATCCCTGCCTCACTGGACTCACATCAATTTGCATACAGGGCAAACAGATCCACAGAGGATGCCATCTCTCTGGCTCTTCACACTGTCCTGACTCGCCTGGAGAGACAGGGCACGTACGCGAGGATGTTATTTATTGACTATAGCTCTGCCTTCAACACGGTCATCCCCACCAAGCTCATCACCAAACTCCACCAGCTAGGCCTCAGCTCTTCGTTATGCGACTGGATCGTGGACTTCTTGATGGAGCGACCGCAGGCAGTGAGAATGGGCCCGCACCTGTCCTCCACTATCACCCTGAGTACCGGCACACCACAGGGCTGTGTTTTGAGCCCCATGCTCTACTCCCTATTCACACACGACTGTGTTCCTGCAATACGATTGTCAAGTTTGCATAGGACACAACGGTGATCGGGCTGATCGCCAATGGTGATGAAACAAATTACAGAAGGGAGGTGCAGAACCTGGCGGACTGATGCTCAGTTAACAACCTGTCCCTAAACACCTCCAAGACCAAGGAGCTGATCATCAACTTCCGTAGATCACACAACGGGGAATATGCTCTGATCTTTATCAATGGGGACAGTGTGGAGAGAGTGTCCAGCTTCACGTTTCTGGGCACTCATATTTCAGAGGATCACACATGGTCCACTAACACTGCTGTGCTGGTCAAGAAGGCACAGCAACGACTGTTCTACCTGAGGACACTGAAAAAGTCTGGTCTGCCCCAACAGCTACTGACAACCTTCTACCGCTGCACCATAGAGAGTATCCTAATGTATGGCATCCCTGTGTGGCACCTCAGCTGCACGGAGGCAGAGAGGAGAGCTCTTCAGCGGGTAGTCCATAGAGCTCAGAAGACTATTGGAACACAGCTACCAGCCTTGGAGGACATCTACAACACACAATGCCTCAGAAAAGCCACCAGCATTCACAAAGACTCCTCATACCCCTGCAATAGTCTGTTTGAAATTCTACCATCAGGCAGACGCTACAAGGCCTTCTACGCCCGCACCTCCAGACTCAGGAACAGCTTCATCCCCAGGGCCATAGGTGCTATGAATAGGTGCTGAGCCGGATGGTCACATCGCACAGCGAACCGGCACAGACCTACTTGAACTTTATACTGTTTTAAAACCGTTTCTAATTTTGTTTCACTGGGTTGTATAAATTTATACTAATTAGCTAATTAATTTATTGCATCGTATGGAAGGCGCATTCCTAATCGTGTTGTACCCCTGTACAATGACAATAAAGATATATTGTGTTGTATTGTAGCGTAGTTTTCAGTATTGATTTTTTCTACTTTATTTGATAACTGTATAAAGAAAGAAAATAAGGACCTAAAGAAAATTGTCCTTTCATGCACTTTGCTTCCATAATATGTTTTTAAAAAGGCAGTATTTTGCCACATGTACATTTGATCGCATTTGTTTTCGGTAAATGTAATAGGTTAAGCTTAGACAATGACATGCCTGATTTAAGGGAAAGGAACTGAGGCATAAAAGCAAAGGCAGCCATGGACAACTTTATTATTCTTGTTACCAATTCAAATGTCGTTTCATATATTAATCACAAGTCGTCAGGTTTTAACAACTAAAATATTCCACTTTGAGAAACAAAAGCTCAAAAGGAACCAAAAAATAGGAATAAAATCAAGTACAGTACATTTTTTTCTAGAAAAGTTTGAATGATGTTGCCAAAAAAAGGGCTTTTTATGTACAGCATTCTGAATTGCTATCATGTTTGACATGAGTGTTAAACTGGAAGGAAAAGCCACAATTGGATGGGGAGAATGCTTACTCTGCACGTATTAATTGAGAATGGCTGTTGTTGCACCATCTGGCTACAAGAATTGCACAGTGGGTGCTCCACACTCAAATCGTGGATGAAAATGCTTCTCTTAAACAAAGGTCTGCTGCAGAACATGATTATTCTTGAATATTTCATTCAGTGAAATACCAGAAACCGCAACGAGACACTTTTCATTATTCATTGCATGATGACATTAAATGGTTCATGTATATGCAACAGGTTATGTCATAAGTAACACATTAATACACAAGTAACTTTCAAAATGCAGACTTTTGACCTTCCTCTTGACAAGCCCGTCATGTGCATACATGTGCTTGTGTATACGGAAACCTTTCTTTTTAAATGAAACACCATCAAGCTCTGATCAAGCTGAGTCATTGAGTCATAGTCAGAGTCTGGGAACCCTGTTTTGGTTTCCGATTATCATCATCTACATTACTGTTATACATTTGAAGTTTAAAATCATATTTAGCTATAGATGAAGGAACATCTTTTTTCTCATGGGATCAAAAGTTATATTATCCGTTTCTGAACTGCTTCGGAAATACTCGAGTCTCTGGTGTAGGTTAAAAAATTATTTAGCATACTGCCTGAACTAGAACTAGTAATCTAATAAGGGCTGTTTAGTTACATTCTTAAGATTGTTTAAAAGGTTAATTGCCTCAGATCCGTTTGTTTGAGGAAACAAAATGAAAAGATATTCATGTGACTCTCAGGAAAAAAAAATCTGTGATAGTGATAACATTTAGGCTTTGAGGAATGAAACAATATTAATAAATGTACTATTTCTACAAGTTAATCCAAAAAAAAACAACACAATAAAGATGACAAAAAATAAACCAAACAACTTAATTAGCAACTTAAACTCTTCAAACCGAGTTGATTCACTATGATCTCCTCCAAAGGAAAATATGTATCAGAGGGAGACAAACAAAACTGGCCCAAAGTCAGCATCTAATTCTTCTACAGGATATTTATTTTATCATGCAAGTTATTTTAGCTAAATATAACGTACATTGATTATATATGCATTCACTGTTTTACATAGGTATGATTGTCTACTTGGACATCATGTGCACGGTTGATTTCAAAATCACTCACTCATCTTGGATTCTTCAAAGCGCACCACCTCATGCACAATTATCCTCATCCACCTTCAATACATTGCTTTATTTTACCTGGAGAAGATGCTGACGTAGCAGTGCAGGCTTCCACATCAGGGAACTGGAATACTCTGACACAGGAGCGTACTATCTCACAGACGCACTGTCCATTTAGCAGGTTGCAACCGGATACCTCAGGGCACAGGTCATCCTCAGGCACAACATCCTCAATGAATTCTATTTCTGCAGAAGGAAGAAATAAATTTAATTTCAGATATGCAGTGAAACACAGATATTGGAGCTTTTAAGACAGAAATCAGAAAAAATCTGAATCTTGCTCCATATCTCCAAATATCAATTGAAGGACAAATAACTTGAAACTCAACAATGACCTTTTCACTAAATGTGCCGAATACGACCGTCAGCATGTTTATTATATAAATTTCAGAATATTGGGGAGTACAGCGGCGCAGCAGTCGAGTTGCTGCCTTACAACGTCAGGGTCCTGTCTACGGGCGTTGTCTGTACGGCATTTGTACATTCTCTCTGTGATCGCATGGGTTTTCTCCGGGTGCTCCGTTTTCCTCCCACCTTCCAAAGACGTACAGGTTTGTTGGCAAATAGGCTTCTGTAAAATTGTAAATGGTCCCTAATGTGCAGGATATTGCTAGTGTGCGGGGATCGCTGGATGGGCCTGTTTCTGCACTATATCTCTAAACGAAACTAAAGCATGGGGCTACACCTTGACGTGACTACAAATGGAGGACGGGTTTCAGTCCAGAAGCTTTCTTGATTTCCTTTCTTAAGTATATGTTCCAGGTAAGTAAAAAAAGTAATTTCAATTTGTTTCGTTTTCAGCATTCTTGTACAATTTCATTGTGCAAGTGTTAAATCAGCTGCCAAATTTTACGTTGGTATTGCTTTTCGGAAAAACCTCAATTTGAATTTGTCCTCAAACGCAATGCAGACACACTTATTTAACCTCTGTATCCAGGATATTTAACTAGTACCATGGATAGCACATGCCGAGCAGCAAGCAACTTGCTTTATCTGTTGTGTTTTTTTCATCAATAAATCTCTCTCAATTTTTAAAAAATAGAATAGAATGTATGTACTGCAGTTTAAAAAATGGATGAATTCAAGGGATGAAATCAAAAGCTTAATTGTTACATAGAGGTCTGAGTTAAACTATTAAAATATGCCCTTATTTCAACAAAGAGCCAATTATGCAATTGAATTCTGTGACAAAAGAAAATCTCTAACCCTCCAAAGTTATTGAAACTTTTCCCTTGGGGGTATAAATCAGAACAAAAGCACTGGTGCAACGGATAGTGGGTCAAAACATGTTGACTGATAATTGTTCAGCAGGAAATTGCTGGCCATAGCTTTGTTCATCTTTGATTTCCATTCTTGCTCACTAAACCCTGCATGTCCAGGCTCTCTGACTGTTCAATTCCACCACCCCATCCTTGCCCCGTAGATGACCGACATACATTTGGAAAATTAGTTCATTTGATTGGAGTCCCTGCCCAAGAAGAGTTTTAATTCAGCTTTATGTAAATGAAGAGACATTTGATTAGCCACATCAGCCATCTCAGTACACGTCACAGAAGTACAGGCTGGATGTCACTGCCTTACTCGAAAATGAGTGATGAAGAACAATTACTAGATGTCAACTTATTTACATCGGCGAAACCAAGCGCAGGCTCGGCGATCGCTTCGCTGAACACCTGCGCTCGGTCCGCATTAACCAAACTGATCTCCCGGTGGCCGAGCACTTCAACTCCCCCTCCCATTCTCAGTCTGACCTTTCTGTCATGGGCCTCCTCCAGTGCCATAGTGAGGCCCACCGGAAATTGGAGGAACAGCACCTCATATTTCGCCTGGGCAGTTTGCAGCCCAGTGGAATGAACATCGACTTCTCCAACTTTAGATAGTTCCTCTGTCCCTCCCGTCCCCTCCTCCTTCCCAGATCTTCCTGTCTCCACCTATATCCTTCCTTTGTCCCGCCCCCCTGACATCTGTCTGAAGAAGGTCTTGACCCGAAACGTCACCCATTCCTTCTCTCCCGAGATGCTGCCTGACCTGCTAAGTTACTCCAGCATTTTGTGAACAATTACTAATACATGCTTTAGTGATCTTAAATACATTTGCACATCTCTCACTGTCACAGCCTTGCAAACATTGTTCCAAGGCCTTTCATACCAGGGAGCAATTAATGGATTTCAGGCATTCAAGGGAAGTGACCTCAGTCATACACCACCCGAGGCATAGTAGCCAACTAGAGGACTGCAGGGATGCATGAGTTGTTGTTGATGTTGTTGGAATATGTTGTTGGAATATGTTGTTGAGTCTCAACATATTCATATCTCCATGTCGAGTTCGCGTTCGCGGTCAGTTGGATGACAATAATCAGAGACGAAGCAAACAAAAAGGACAGATCTGGCTCTGCGTTCCTCATCTCCACATCCACATCTAGAGAAGGTTAAGGCTGAGATGGCTGTTACTACTGTGGAATAGCTTAGGCACCAACTGGGTCCAGCACAAATGAACGCAAAGTGCTGGAGTCACTCAGTGGGTGCGGCACAATAGATCTGATGACTTGGTCAGTTTGAGTGTGATAACTACCTTGCGAAATCTCATAGAATTCTCACATTTGAAACCTATAATGCAGGACGATGAGATAATCTATGATAGACACAAAATGCTGGAGTAACTCAGTGGGTCAGGCAGCATCTCTGGAGAAAAGGAATAGGTAATGTTTCAGGTTAAAACTCTTCTTCAGACTGAAGTTGCTTCCCACACATTTTGTCTGCCCAGTCTGAAGGGTTTCGACCCAAAACATTACCTATTCTTTTTTCCCCCAGAGATGCTGCCTCTCTAGTTGAGTTACTCCAGCATTTTATGTTTACATTTGGTGTAAACCGGCATCTGCAGTTCCTTCTTAAACTATCATGATATGACAGGAATAATGAGATTGGCATTAACACAAAAGATGACATCTTCTCAAATCTATAACATCATGCACGCTAATCTTGAGCATGAATACAATCGCAGCAAGCCTTTCCCCCATCCTTTCAGAGAAGGTGCTAAGGCTTTTTCTTGAAAACAGCACTTTAAAAAAAAAGAACTCTGAAAAAGAGTTAATTCAGTCTTTGCCAACAGCTTCCAGTAAGGCCTGTGTAAAGTCTCTGTCTTCCTCTGTTGTCACTACCACGTGCCAGGAGCCCAGGTGTTAGGGAATTAAAACCTCTGCTTTAGACATATGACTGAGAGGCAGTCAGAGGAAAGTATGTGCTGCAGCCAACAAATTCAAATGAAAAATGTTACACATGATAGCAAAGACTCCAATAGGACTAGAAAATAACTGCTTCAGCATCCAGGTACCCGAACACTTCATATTCATGTCTAATTGTTAAGGGATTTTCAGACCTAACCCAAACGATGGGGCTACAGAGAGTGGTAAACACTGCCCGGTCCATCACAGGCACTGACCACCCCACCATCAAAGGGATCTACAGAAAGCGCTGCCTCAAGGAGGTAGTCATTTGCATCAAAGACCCACACCACCTTGGCCATGCTCACATTTTGCTACTGTCACAGGGAAGAAGTAGGAGTTTGTAAACCTTGACCACAAGGTTCAAGGACAGCTTCTTCCCAGCAACTATCAGGCTCTTAAACACGGCACAACACCAACCATTACATTAGCAGCGATGATCTTCTATGTCGTTTGTTGCACGATGGACTTCAGGTCTGCACTATTATGATTACCCAGTATCACTGTTATTGTATTGTTATTGATTATTGTTTTTTTTTTGTGTGTTATTGAATTAATGGGCCTGTTAGCAGCAACAAGAATGAATGTATTTGTTCCATTGTTGGACCATTATGCAAACCAGTAGAAAATGAATTTACTACTTTTCCCCCCATTGCCTCAACTTTGATTACACAGCGACAAGGCAGGAACTTACTAGCTGAACCTCTACTTGGTCATTTGATTTAGTGATGGTAGAAGCCAACTTTGTGGAATTGTAAGTGGCATCCAGTGTCCTCTACAGTTACAACAGTACACATGCCAATTGTCTTAAAGTGAAACCAGCTGCCTCTGAAACAGCCCTACAATATAAATGAGGCACTTTCTAAAGGAATGGGGTTACAAGCAGTGCTGAGGAACTGTTTCAGGAAGGGCACATTGCCTGTTTGTTTTATACTGCATCAGCTTGAGAATAGACATTCTGTGCAGAAAAATCTCTTCATGAAATTCTGCCATCCTTACTTTGTAAGCAGGAGTTGGGGAGGCAGTCAGTGAATAACTGTTAGTAACACTTTCATCTGAAAAAAAACGAACAGTCGTAATGCAGAATACAAGCAAATCTAGGCAGATAAATGCAAAGAATTATTTATCAATTCAAAAATCATACCAGCATCTTCTTGATGTTTTTTTAATTGTTTGTGGACATGCTTAACCAATATGTAAAATTGTAAACTTTTTGTAAATCCAGTTAAACTGTCTTTCAATATGTACACTAATATATTCCCTTTCACCTGAGCCACACATCTCAACGTTTCCATATTTAGAAATGATGGTTCATCAGGACTTTCCATTTGCTGTTCTTAAGGGGCTTGAGGGGGAAGATGCAGGGTTAATGTTTACATGAGTCGGGATAAGCAGCATCTTGGGTCACAATCTCTGAATAAAGGGGCAGCCATTCATAAATGTCTTCACCCAGAGATAATGAACCTCAGGAATTCTATATCTGAGAGGATTGTGCAGGTTTAGTCACAATGTATTCAAGTCAGATGGATAAATGTTAAGATTTAAGCAACGATGGGTTAGTTTAGTTTAGAGATACAGCATGGAAACAGACCGAGTCCGCGCCGACCATCAATCAGCCTGCATTATATGCAGTTCTATGTTATCACACAACTTTGCATTACACACACTAAAGGCAATTTAGGAAGCCAATTCGCCTACAAACCTCCACGTCTTTGGTATGTGGGAGAAAACCAGAGAACCCAGGGTCACAGGGAGAGCATCCAAACTCTGTACAGTCATCACCTGTAGACAGGATCAGACCCGGGTCTGAGCTGTGAGCAGCAGTGTCAGAAAACGGCACTGGAGTGTCAGAAAACTGCACGAAGGTAAGGATTAGCTATGATCTTAGTAAATGGCAAGAAGGCCAGAGAGGCTGATTAAAAGGCTGCTGCTTCTTTTTCTTGTGTTGTACTGGTTCTGGTTGATTTGTGTGTGTTTTTGGTTGCATGATTCAATCAATGTCTGTACTTATCCACCTGAGCAGCCGAGCAGGGAATGGTCGTACAAATTATATTCTTAGTAATGTCACTTACTTCCACATCCTATCAAGGTGGACCACATTGTTTGGAAAATGAAGAGGCAAAGAAACTGCATTACCCGGGTAATGATTTTATTCTGCTTTGACCATATTAGGATGGTACAGTGAAGTAGTTAGTAGAGCTGCTGCCTAACAGTGAGAGACAAGAGTTCAATCCTGACCTCGGGTGCTTTGCACATTCTCCCTGGGTTTCCTCCGGATGTTCCTGTTTCCTCCTACATCCCGAAGACGTACGGGTTTGTAGGTTAATAGATCTCTGTAAAATTGCCCTAATGTGTCGGGAATGGATGAGAAAGTGTGATAACACAGAACTAGTGTGAACGGGTGGACAATGGACAGAGTGGACAGTGGACTGAAGGGCATGTTTTGATACTGTATCTACACTAAAATTATAGATCACAATTTTTCAAAATGATTTCGTTTTTCTTTCACAATTAAAGATTATACCTAATGTTGTGCAAATTAGATGGCATAAATCTACCATGGACTAAACTATTCCGATGTGCATCCGAATTATTTTTTTTTAATCGTTTATTAACATAATTTTGTATGCTTAAACAGTCAGTCATGTAAAGCATTATTACATTTTCATGGTTTTGTATTTGGATATTATTTCAGTCTTCTGAAAATATTTTCTTTTGCTAAACAATTTCAGAGCTAAGTTTCTTACATTAAACCAACCAGCTTTTGTCTGTATTGTATGTGTGCTTGTGTCTCTTATTTTATCTTATGCTGGAGGTGAAGATTGTGGAAGTATTTGACAGAGGTGAGTGGGAAAAGTAGTTTACTAACAGAGGCTTCCATGGCATGACTCTAAACAGCAAAAGATGCTGCAAAAGACTCTAAACAGCAAAACAGCAAACATCAACAGCTTCCATGGCATGCCTCGAAATAGCAAAAGATACGAGAACACTGCCCATTTTTTTATTTTGTTTACTTCAAACCTGCCTTCTTCATATCAGTATCATGACTTGCACTGAGCCAGAGATGTTGCATTTTGTTTTTACTTGCACGGTCAGGCACAAACTGAAGTGCACCCATGCAATTATTTAAAAATAATAATTTCTAAATCACCATGGAAAGGTCTGCTTAAATTTTGTGAAAGTGGAAATTGTATGGTTGGCTTGGCAGGCTGCACATTCTGACCGATCGTGTCGAGTAAACAAATGGCGGCTGGTGCTGCTGACAGTGGCTCTACACACACACACACACCTGGCAACAGAAGAGCGTAAACCCTGCTGCTGCTCTTCCAGTCACCTCTTTATATTGCTGAAATAATTGGAGATGCCAGTCATGAAAGAGCCGTGATGCAGTGGCGGCTTTATTTGGCCGCTACCACCAAAGCCTTGATAGAAGAATACTTTGTGTCTGGAAGTTGTGCTCTATATAGAAACAACAGGAAGGGGTCCAGAATACATAAAATCGCCTCTCCAGAGTTGCTTTGAGAAGAGTGCTCAGTTTGGCTGAAGAGAGTTGAACTTTTGTAAACTTCTGGCTTTAGATCTGTGTCTGCACAATATGCTATTCAAAATTACTCACACAAATATACAAATGGCCTTTTTAGGCGATTTAAGCAAGGCTGGAGATAAAATGGCACAACAGCTGCCAATGTGTGGGTGGAGTGTTGGGAAAGTAAACAGAAGAGAGTCACTTGTGGCACTTTTTACATTGAAAGACACAAATATTTTCATTGGCACGAAGCTGAAACATTTACTTCAGAATTCAACAACAGCAAAATTGCTGCATTGAGCATTGCAGTAATATTAAGAGAACTGCTGCGTTTTCCACGAATAAGACAGAGCACCCCAACTATTGTAGGCAGCTTACAATTTTCTAAAGTAGACGTTCTCTGCAACCCAAAAGGTCAATCTTACCACAATGCCTCTTTATATTTTGTCAGCTGAATGAGAGAAACAATTTCCACAGCTTTAAAGATAGTTTCCCCAGGAATAATTTTATCTGTGAGAGACAAGAGTTTCATTCTGCTGAGAGATACGGTTCGAATGACACCTTCAACAAAAGAAGTAACAAACTTCAGTGTCACTGGCAGCACATTCTATTGCTTAGCAACCCCACCGAATATCATGTCAGTTACTATAGGCTCAAAATTAGTTCACTTTGTTTGAAAGAAAAGAAGCAGCTGTGGGAATAGTATTTTACAAAACTAATCTATCGCTAAGCTAGATATTTGCATTGTACAAGATATGTATTTGGCAAAATATTTATTTCCTACTGAAAAAGTTCTTTAATTCAAAGAGCGCATATTTCAGTAATGACCTGTGAATATGCACAAAATATTCGAGGATTTTTGGTTAGAAATTCAATGTTATGGGATCGAGTGACTTTTATGAAAACATGAACTTGAATATTCTATATTATACTTTGGCTATTTTTTAGCAATATATTATATTTTTAAATCAAATAGTTAAATTGCACCTTCTTTTGATGCATTGAAACATAAAACAAACACTGACCAGTACAGTACAGGAACAGGACCTTTGGCCCACAATGTCTGTGCCAAACATGATGCCAAGACCATCTCTTATCTGCCAGCACATAATTCATATCCCTCCATATCTATTGGCCTCTTAAATGCCACTATTGTATGTGCTGCCACCACCACCCCTGGCAGCACATTCCAGGCACTCACCACCCTCTGTGTGAAAAAAAAACCTTGCCCCGTATATGTCCTTCAAACTTTGCCCCTCTCACCTTGCCTTAGCTATGCCCTCTACTATTTGATATTTCCATTCTGAGAAAAAGGTTCCGTCTACCCTCTTGATGGCTCTCATAATTTTAGACACTTCTATCAGGTCTCCCCTCAACTTCCGGGGTTCCAGAGAAAACAATCCAAATTTGTCCTACCTCTCCTTGTAGCTAATACCAGACATCATTCTGGTAAACATCCTCTGCACCTTCTGCAAAGCCTCCACATCTAGCCAATAATGGTGCAAGTAGAACTCGCGAGGCAATACTCCAAATGCAGCCTAACTAATGTCCTATAAACTAAAAACTCCTATGAAGCTGCATCATGACTTCTTGACTCTTACACTCAATATCCTGACCAATGAAGGCAAACACACGCCTTCTTTCCCACTTTATCTACTCTTGTTACCACTTTCAGGGACTTCGAGTGCATATAGCACGTACTACCTCAGCTTTCCATCAACAGTGAATCACGAAAATCAGGTTTGCCATATCAAGTTATTTTGCATGCAGGAAATAAAATACTGAATTGTGACCTGTACAGTTTGCACCACGACCACACTAAATTTGATACAGCTGTTACCCACTGTTTTTCTACATGCCAATCAGAGAAAGGTGTCAACCCATAAAAGGCACACACTCCAAGGCAGCCTGACCAGTGTAACATGTATCAAGGCAGATCTCCCACCAACCTAAAACTCTGCCCATCTGCCCCTTTGCCACACTGCTCATTTCAGCACAGTTCTTATTGCATTCTTCTGTTCAACCCCTTCTCCCAGCTCCCAACTCCCTCTGATACAGCCAAATGACTGAGCCCACTGCAGTCACAAGGACCACTTTGAAAAGCAGCGAGCATTCATACCCCAGAGGATGTCAAAGCTGTCAGTGTGACCGAGACCTCTGAACTTTTGTGAACGTCTCTCTCATTTATTTTCAGTAACATTTAGAGGCACGTTTAAAAAGAAAATAAATACATTGCTGAAATTTTTACATTTATGAAGGCGAAAAGCATGCAAGCACACAAAGTCAATTCTAATCATTAAACCTAATATAAACATAACTAGTTGCCTTTTTCCTGGGAGTGAATGCCTCTTATTCATCTGAATGAGAACGGTGTCTGATTTAAACCCAGTACAGAATAACCATGTATTTCCTATCCTGTTCGCTTGGAAATCAGGGAAAATCACACGGCCGTTAGACTCCATGAAAAGCCAGGCAAACCCAGTAGGCCGACAGTCAAAAAGATACCACTGCCAACTTTGGTCAGTAGTGAGATGGATACAGAGACATCCATGCAGATTAGTCTCAATCTTGGCACTGAGTCCAGATGGCAGAATGTCCCATTATTGCAGCTTTAGCGCAGAAATTTTCTTCAGGGTTTGTGAACGTGGGCAAGTTGGACCGACGGGCCCATTTCCACACTGTATCACTCTATGACTCTAATAAGACACAGAATTTCTGCAGAGACTAGGTCCACGTATCCATACTTCCAGCAGTTTCAGATGAAGACTACACTTGTGTGATTTCATGATAACGTCGATGTGGATGCACAAGGTGTTGCATGTTGTTAGTCCTGCCTGATGAAATGTGGGAGATGACACGAAGTCCATTCTTTGCACTACATTGACCAGACACAGATGATGCTCTCACCTTGCAAGGTGATCGCACTTCTTCACGAGGGATCAGCAACAGTCCCCTCACACATTGTCTGTTCCTCCAGTGACAGCTGATACGCAGAGACAGAGTTGACATCAAAAACTGTCTCACCCTCTCCCAGCTACGGACCTGACCTCTGCCTCACAACACAACTTGAGGTTCTGAATCGATAATCATATCAAACCACAGAGTAGCTTAATGTTCCCTGAACAGCAAAGGTGGTAAATTTGAACTGAAGCAAGGGAATGCTGTGCACAGTCAAGCTCTTCTGCACACTTGACATTGGGGAAATGTCAACAGTGCCAATGGGGATCACAACTAGAATGTGGTCAGTTCATTTTTACACCTGGTGTCCTTTCATCTAGGAATGACTCTTAAGAGATCTGTTATGGGTAATAATCTTTTTTTTTTAATGATTTCAGCAAATCAATTTTAAGGCAATAGTCTTAAAATAATTGCATTAAATATGTAGGAGGGAACTGCAGATTCTGGTTTAAACCGAAGATGGACACAAAATGCTGGAGTAACTCAACGTGACAGGCAGCATCTCTGGAGAGAAGGAATGGATGACGTTTCGGGTAGAGACCCTTCTTCAGACTTCAGACCCTTCCTCAACAATCCAAAAGACTGAAGAAGGGTCTCGACCCAAAACGTCACCCCATTCCTTCTCTCCAGAGATGCTGCCTGTCCTGCTGAGTTACTCCAGCATTTTGTGTGCACCTGTAGATATTTTGATTTTAAAAAATGGAAAAGAAAGCTGAATGGAAACGTTAAAATTCATTTGAGAGATGAGGAAGTAACTCATTTGACGAGACAATACAAGTGTGGCCTGGTGGTGAATCGAGCAAAGGGAGTCAATGGAAACTTTGACCATGGTGCAGAGGGGTTCAAATAGCTCTCCAAAGAACCAGAGGCCAGGACTAATTAATCGCAAAGTGTGACATTTGGAATGAGGACCTTGGAATGGCAGGTGGTTAACATCTGCAATGAAAATGGTTCCAGATTGATTAATAGCTCAAAATAGAACCATGGGCTCCAATGATCACGATTTATCATATTCTTCCAGTAATCCACCTCCCTCCTTTAACCCCCCCAGTTTTTATTTTATAACAATCTTTGTTCCAGATATGTATTCAAATAAAATTCCTATTGTGTAAAATGCAATAAAATTACATGAGAACATTATTATTTCAGGAATCTGTCCGATCGGAGAACTTGGAAAAATAAAATATGTTTGCATTTAGGACACTTCAGGATTATAAAGCTACAATCAGTTTTGCTCACTGTGAAATAGTCTGATTTGGTAAATTACCTCTCTAATGTTTCAATACTTAGTATGGTTTCAATACTCAGTATGGTTCCAACTGAAAAGGTTACCCAAGGACATTTGCTGTTTTCATCCAAAATTTAAATGTTTCAAAGACATGTCATAGAGCTCTTAAATTTCAATTGTTCAGATCAGAGATCAAGTTGTATGAAAAGGATCGCAAAGGATTAAGTATACTCAAAAACCATTTCAATCTTGTAATTGAAAAATAAGAGAGATTTTTAGATTTGTGAAAGCAAGCAGAAATGCAGATGTGATAGCAGCCCTAATATTCATTGACATATTACTGAAATATATTTATAATCTGGATGTATGAATGTTATTGCCCTCCACTTCTTAATGATTTCAAATTGTATGGAGGTTAGTCCGATCATTTACTTCTTCACAAATCTTTCTTCCTTGAAGCACTCATGGGCAAAACCTGTTCTCTGGTCTATGCCACAGAACTTCATAAATGGTCACAAAATAATATCTTAATTGCCCGTCAGTATTTATTCCAATCCCGATGGATTTCCTCCCTAAATATATCAAGTAGACTTCGGAACATGCTTTCAAAATACATAAATGACACTAACTTTAGTTATTTCAATTTGCTGCAGGATTGAGGTCCACTTATCAAGTAAACATTTTAAAAGAGATGATGCAGTGAACTTATTTCTGTGTCAACATGGAATGCCAGTATCACACAGAGAAACAAGACATTTTGCCCAGATTTTCATTTGTGGTACTTCAGCCTTGCCATTGGGAACATACTGAATACCATCTGTCAAATAAAAGTATCTCCATTTTTTAAGAAATTGCTTTTCCAAATATTACAGCAGCAACAAAATCTATTATTTTGAAGATGCGTGAAACTACAGATAACGTATTTGTTGTCATCATTACTCCCAATCCAATAAACTATAGAGTTTGTGGATAAAACTAAAACAGTCTGAGGAAGCTTTGACGAGGCATGCTGGACACTCTAAACGAGTACGGCACACTGTTTTTTGGTCTTTGGAGAATTGATCACTTCTAGAAGTAATTGGACACCTCATTTTTTTAATTCCTTACCCCTGTATGCAAATGTAAATTTGCAATCACATCAGTGTATGGTGAAACTGAAAGGGACTAAATTTCACTGAGGTATTCCTGTGGCGTGAGTCACAAGTCCATTTTGCCCGAATTATGAAGGCATTCTAATGTGCACTAGATCAAGAAAGTTTGGCATGTCTCCAACAAATCCTAAAGAAAGCATCCAATCAGTTTGCACAACTTGGTTTGGCAAAAACTATGGCCAAGACAGCTCGAAATTGCAGAGAATTATGGATGTAGCCAATTCCATTTCACCAAGCAGTCCTGGCCCAGTCCCAAGTACATTAATGCAATCACAAAGAAAACTTATCAATGCCCATACTGCCTCAGAGGTTTGAGGACTTTCCTCACATCGCTGAATACTCCAATTAATTTCTACAGAGAGCATATTGGCTGGTTGCATTAGAACCTGGTTCAGTAATTCAAACGTTCAAGAACAATGGCTGCAGAAAATGGTGGACACTGTTCAGTCCATCATGGGTACTAACCTCCCCACCACTGAAGGCATCTACAGGAGGCGCAACCTCAGGAGGTAGTTAAGATTAACAAAGACACATACCACCCTGGCCACACTCGTTTTATTGCTACTATCAGGAAGAAAATACTGGACCCTAAGAGTTGAGTTTAGTTTATTGGCACATGTACCGAGTGAAAAAGAACCTTGAAGAACAATTTCTTGGCATCAACCATAATATTCTTAAACCATTCTGCACCACCCTAACCATAGCCTACCTTAGTACTGAGCTCCAATGGACTTTGCATTACATACTTTGACTTGCACTATCATGGTCGAGATAACCTAGACTTACATAATTTATTTTATATTTATTTGTTGTGTTGCTGCATTCAATGTGCCTGGAAAGCTGCAACAACCAAGAATTTCATTGTTCGATACCAGTACATAAGACAATTAAACATTTTTGATATGTAGGAAAGAACTGCAGAATTAAACATTCTTGATGTGCTGCAGCACATGAGCAAGTTTTGGCATGTTTGGTACCATAAACCATCTTCTCCACCAGATGGCAATGCACTATATCATACAACTTCACGTCTAACTGACTGGCAGAAGTGCTTCAATAGCAATGTCAAGATCAACATAAAAATAAAATCCCTGTAGATTTCCAAGACATTTAGCATAACCACCTGTGCAGTGCCTCTTACCAACATGAAAAGACAACTTTAGTAACTTTGTCAACTTAAATTCTTCCAATCATAGTCAATTTTTGGACAGCAATTCATGGAGATTCAAGTATAGTTAGTCCACTTCAAGACTTCCCACGTATCTGGACAACTGTCCTATTTTCACTGGTGTGGCCCTTTCCTGGTTGCCTCCACTTTAATTGTGAACTTTTGATTAAGTCTTTCCAAGCTGATTGGCTGTCATTCAAGTAAGGCCAAAATTTCAGCCCGGAAAGACACAAAATGCTGGAGTAACTCAGCAGGTCAGGCAGCATGCCTGGAGAACATGGATGATAGGTGAGGGCTCAGGTTTAGAATTGTGGGGAGTAGATACACAGGCTTTTGCAGGAATTAAATAAAACAAACGTCAGTGGTTTTGATCTGTAGTTTGCTGCCTGCAGAGTGATAGCAGCAAGAAATGCAATCTCCAAAAAGGAATTCGATAGAAAAATCAAGAGAGAATTGTTTGCAGGAAGAAGAATGAGCAAGGGAATGAAACAAAAAAAAATGCTCATCTTGGAACTAGCACAGTCACAGTGAGGTGAATGGCCTCCATCTATGAAGTTACCATTCAATGATATAGCATTTCCTCCAATTCCTTCCCCATAACCTTGAGCACCGATATGAAGCCCGGTCATCTGATTATCATGCCTGTGTTGTGTAGGAGGCTCACATTTTTAGACAACGTCCTGCTGATGAAGCCATGTTATACAAGATTCCAAGCAAAATTTCAATAATTTTGTTTAAAGTGCTGTAACTGCGAAGGCTATGAAATCAAGATGAAAGGCAAGTTATGATCTAAATGAATGATAAGACAGAGTCAGAGGGACAAAAAACTTGGATTAGTTCCTGTGTCCTCATCTTCCTATGTCCAATTATAAGTGGCATGAAAATGAAATCAAATTAAATTCAAGTATTTCAACTTCATTCAGATAATTATATCCAGTGTTCAATGAAGCGAGTACATTTTTTGTTTTTTTTCAGCTCATTAGTGACAGGACTAGAATTAGACCATTTGGCCCATCTAATTTACTCTGCCATTCAATCATGGCTGATCTATCACTCCCTCCTCATCCCATTTTTCTGCCTTCTCCCCATAACCCCTAACACCCATACTAATCAAAAATCTATCCTTCTCTGCCTTAAAAATATCCATCAACTTGGGCTCCACAGCTTTCTGTGGCAAAGAATGCCACAGATTCACGACCCTAACTAAATAAATTCCTCCTGATCTCTTCCTAAAGGAACATCCTTTTATTCTGAAATCCTTCTCTGGTCTCTTTATCCTTCTCTGGTCCTAGACTCTCCCACTAGTGGAGACATCCTCTCCATATCCACTCTATCCAGGCCTTGTGCCCAAGTTCATCACCACTTAGCTTCCTCCTCTTCTCTTCATCTCACTCATGTTATTTTTAATTACTATCAGTGCACTGAGCTACACACCATCCTCTTCATCAAAGCACCATTCTTCCCCAATTCACTCGAGTGCTATTGCTTTGTTCCAGACTTCAAACATGCCACAGGTCACGGTCACGAATTCCTCATCAAATCCATGAAGACGAGCAATTTAGGTTTCACAGTGGAAAACAAGGTTGAATCCTTGAATAATCCAAGAAGGAAATTGAAATAAGTGTTGTTCCATCATCCATTTTTACTTATGCAGATGTGGTTCAGAAAGGGTTCACCACCAAGTCAGTTTACTTGGAGGTCAAGTCAATGGATATTTTTAAGGCAGCAATTGATAGATTCTTGATTAGTATGAGTGTCAGGGGTAATGGGGAGAGGGTAGGAGGATGGGGTTAGAAGGGAGACATAGATCAGTCATGATTGAATCGTGGAGTAGACTTGATGGGCTGAATGGCCTCATTCTGCTCCTATCACTTATGACCCACCATCTTCTAAAGAGCAAATAAGGATGGCAATAGTGCTAGCCATACCAGTGCCTGCAGTCTGAGAAACAACTGAATACCTTTGTAATGCTGTATAAAACTGCATAAACCATGGGATTTAAAAAAAAGATTAATTTTGACATTTGCTCAACGATTATTGCAGCACATACTTCACACGAACAAACACTACTGCCAAGTTTGGAAAACAAAACTGCAGATGCTGGAATCTGAAACAAAAACAGAAATTACAGATGAATTCTGCCAGTCAAGTAGTATCTGAGGAAAGAGAAACCTTTGGCATCTTTCCTCAGATGCTGCTTGACTGCCCGAGTTCTTCCAACCTTTATGTTTATATTGTTCCTTTTACTACTTGTATGTTATGTTATATATTTTGCCCTGGTGCATTCTGTGCATTTAGGCTCAAAGCTGCATCTGGAGAATACATGGTGATACAAGAAACTGCAGAAGCTGGATTACAAAACAAGACACAAAGTACTGTAGTAACTCAGCATGTCAGGCAGTGTCTTTGGAGACCATGGATTGGTCATGCTTCGGGTCAGGACCCTTCTTCAGATTCCAATCTTCACACTTCCCCAGTCTGAAGAAGGGTCCGATTCCAAAATGTTACCTATCCATGTCCTTCGGAATTGATGCCTGGCCCACTGAGTTACTTCAGCACTGTGTCTATTAGGAGGGCACAGCTATAAAACTTCATTAATATTAATGAGCAATGTGTGCTAGGATTTTTTTGTTTAGAAGGCTTGAGTACATTAAAAGTAGTCAAAAGAAAAAGGTGCTGGAGTAACACAGCTGGTCCCCGGGCAGCTTCTCTGGAGAACGTGGATCGGTGACCCTTCAGGTCAGCAGTTGCTAGTTTCTACATTAAGAGTAGTCAGTTTTTTTTTTAAACCTCATGTTTTGTGCAGCTCTAAGCAGGTGTACATGTGTTTTTATTTACTTTCTTCACTGGATGTGGAATCACTGGAAAGCCCAGCATTTGTTAGCATCACCTTCTGAAGAGCTGTTGGAGATGGCGAGTCCCTTTTTGCTTGCACACTTAAAAATGGATAATGTATCCACCGACATGGGACTTGTTTACACCCGTGTCCCTTCTCTTACCGCTTAAGGGTTCTGATGCAAGATTACTGAACATAAATTTGTAATAGCTCTGAATTGAAGTTAATTATTTTCTTACAAAAGGCAAGATTGAATCATATAGGAATAGTGTAGGAAACTACAGAAATAATAACATGGTGTGTTTTGGGGCAGCTATTAAATTGTAAAAGTTAAAATCATGCTGTATATTATACTGCAATACCGTACAATTTCTATCCATTACAATTGGCCTGCTTTTTTCCCCCAAGTAGTTGGTTTCACACACTGCTCAAAAAAGATGCGTAATGATAACTAATTCTAACAGTGATACATTTTGTTAAAGACCGTAAATAGCTCCTCAAAACCAGATAGAGGCAATCGGCTTCATGTTCAGTTCTACTGTAGGCTTACGTCTCTGGACAAAGCAATTTTTAATCAAATAAAAAGTGAACTATTTCATTCTTTGAGGAAATCAATTACAGATCAGTTACCTTTTCTAATTTCTACAGCCAGAATATCAGCTAAAGTTACTACCCTGCCAAAAGATCAACATTTATGTCGCACCTTTCATGGCCTCAGAATATTCCAAACCATTTAACAGTAAAAGTAATTTTAAAACAAGTCACTGTTGTAGGAATCTGTACAGCCAGAGACCTGCTGGAAATGACTCTCGATGGACTCCGACTGACAAAAACATTGATGATATCATCACTCATAAATGGTCCTTTTGGCAAGACAACAGCCTTATATCCACAGCATAAAGCGGGGATGGAGGAGAAATTAAAGGCCAAGAGCACAAAAGAGATTATTCCATGACGACAGTAGACAATACCACATCTCTCAACACATTATGCAACTCAAATAATCTGTGCTGCTAATTGACACCATGTGTATACGATAGTCTGTTTCATTTTTGCTGAAGGTCAATTGGGTTCCACCATTTGAAAAACTTCAGGAAAAAATACAATTACAAATCTGCACTGTTATTGATATTTCACATGGACAAGGTTTTGTACACTTAAGGGTGGATAAAGAAGACAGACACAAAATGCTGGAGTAACTCAGCAGGACAGGCAGCATCTCTGGAGAGAAGGAATGGGTGACATTTCGGGTTGGGATCCTTCTTCAGACTCTTTAGAGTCCAGACCCGACTCTAGCATTTTGTGTCTATCTTCGGTTTAAACCAGCATCTGCAGTTCCTTCTTAAACAGAGACGTTATCAGGTTATCACATTACTGATCTTGCTATGTATAAACTGCTGCTTGGCTTCCATCATTATACCGGCAACGCCACATCCAAAGATAAGTTGCAATTCTGGAACACGGGGAGATCTTGGAAAATGCTCTAGCCACACAAATCCTGCTTTCTCTCTCATGTGCTGGAAGCATCTCAATCCCACAAGAAACTGCACCCTCTCTGAATCAACCCACAAAGCATCCAGGAGAGCAAGTGAATCCTGGGTGAAGGAATGAAGAGAGAATGAAGCAAATGTTTACAGAGAGGTGCTTTTGTATTGTATTTGCCAGCATATTTAGCATATTTCAGCTTCTTAGGAATCTTTCTTGCTTAAATAATCTCAGCTGATTGTAAGTTTATTCTAGATAGTGTTATCTGTAATGCCATGAGCACTTAAGTGTTCAAAATCATTGGGAGCATTAACTCAGTTACTGTACTGTACATAATTTATGTAAGATCTTAAACTTCACAGGGCATCATGCTAGCTGAAAAATTAAAATGAACAAGAGATTATAGAGTCGTACAGAAACAGGCTCATTGGCCCAACACGTCAATATGAATGTAAATGCCCCATCTACACTAGTCCCACCTGCCTGCATTTGGCCCATATTCCTCCAAACCTTTCCCATCTATGTACCTGTCCTAATGTCTTTTATATGTTATGGTACCTGCCACCACTAGCTGCTCTGACAGCTCGTTTCATATACCCACCACCCTCTGTGTGAAAAAGCTGGCCCTCAGATTCCTATTACATCTTTCCCCTCTCACCTTAAAGGGCCTGTCCCACTTTAGGTGATTTTAAAGCGACTGCCGGCGACTAGGCTGTCGCCAACAGTTCGCCAGGTGTCGCGGGCATGATCGTGAGGAGTCTTCCAAGAATCGTAGTGGATCTCAGCGCGTCGCTGAGAAATCATCCGGAGTGAAATTTCTCGGCAACAGCTGGCTTGTCGCCAGGTATCGTTGCTTATTGCGGGCGCTGTCGCCTGCTGTCCCCAGGTTTGCTAGGTTCTCTTAGATGCATTTAGAAGCACATTATATTAAAATAAGTAAAGTCATATCAAAATACAATAAAATGCTTGTGTTTAACCAATTTATTTACCGTCAGGACATTTGACAGGTAGATTGGAGGCGACAGTTTGACGGTCAGGTAAGCGTGGGAATTTCTCAATGTTTATGGCCATCAGCCATTACATTTAAAGTGGGCTCCCAACCCAGATATGCAACCCTGAAACCAAATATGCATCTCCCGTACATTTTCAGAGAATGCCCACACACTTTTCACAAAAATCCACTTAACCACTTTTTAAATTAGATTTTTAATACAGCTCTTAATAAACTGGAAGTAAATCCAGTTTATGCCTTGTTACAGCGATGCTTAGTTTTAAAGTAACCCATACAAGATGTTATAGTTCAAAACTCTCAAGTACTTACTGACTTGTCAGTGAATTCAGCGAAAATTAGGACGCCGGAGAAGCATTGACAGCGTGGGAATTTCGCGATGTTTCCGAAGACGCTGTAATCTCGACCTGACTCGGCATTGTCGTGGTCATTGTCGTCGGGTAAAAGAATAGTTCGCCAGCTGCTACGACTTTGACAGTCGCTGGCAGTCGCCTTAAAATCACCTAAAGTGGGACAGGCCCTTTAACCCATGTCCTCTAGTTCTCAATTCCCCACGGAGTAAAAGACTTAAGTAATTATAAAAAGCATCCAATTATTAAAATTATTATTCAGTGTTTCAAATTGTTAGTGCAGTTTGTTTTGGACATGGCTTTTGTTCACCTGTTTGCCAATCAAAACACCACTCACCTGTATCCAACTATCACTTGCCTTGACCCACCCCCACCTTTTTTCGCATCGTTCACCCCACTACCACTATTAGACAAGAAGGGTTTCAAGCTGAAATGTCACCTATCCATGTTCTCCAGAGATACTGCCTGACCCACTGAGTTACTCCAACACTTTGTGGTTTTTTTTTGTTAACCCAGCACATGAGGTTCCTTGTCTTTACTGGCAAGCACATTTCTTTTTAACTATTGCCAAAGCAGGTCTCAACTTTCCACTTGTGGTCTGCTTCTGTTCAAGTGATCCAAATTGTCATTTAGCCTTGAATGTGCACGAGAGTTTTGCTCACAGCACATAAAGACACGCACTCACACCATCTGGCACCACTGAATGGCCCCACTATTTAGAGTTTGTGCTTAAAGCAGGGAAAATAAAAAACAATCACCCTATATGTAGTTCAGCATAAT
This sequence comes from Rhinoraja longicauda, assembly GCF_053455715.1. Classification (NCBI taxonomy): domain Eukaryota; kingdom Metazoa; phylum Chordata; class Chondrichthyes; order Rajiformes; family Arhynchobatidae; genus Rhinoraja; species Rhinoraja longicauda. Next base: position 17,838,804 of record NC_135962.1, read on the forward strand.
TTGGAAATGGACAGCAGCATTACAGAAGAGCTTATATTTATGGACGGTAGAAATGGAGAGTTGGACAGGACAATGTTGCAAAGAAGTTAAATTTGATTCTGTTTTGTTACAGGTAGGAAACAGCTCACTAGTAATGGTGGGCATTTAACATAAGTAGGTTTGGCCATTTCGCTTAAGTTCCACCACGGTCAGATGACAAGCAAATACCATACGAAAAATGCATTGTTTTGTCATATGAAAAATAGAAAATCATGAGAGGAATAGATCGGGTAGACAGCCAAAGTCTCTTGCCCAGAGCAGGGGAAAAACAAGAACCAGAGGATTTAGGTTCAAGGTGAGGGGGGGAGGGAAAGATTTAATAGGAACCCAAGGGGTAATTTTTTCATACAAAGGGGAATGGGTGTATGGAACAAGCTGCCGAGGAGGTAGTTGAGGCAGGTACTATCGCGATATTTAACAAACATTTGGACAGGTGTATGAATAGGACAGGTTTAGAGGGAGATGGACCAAATGCAGGCAGGTGGCACCAGTGTAGATGGGCCATGTTGGCCCGTGTGGGCAAGTTGGGCTGAAGGGCCTGTTTCCATACTGTCACATAGGCTTGTTTCCACATTGCATGATTCAATGTGGTTATCACCAATATAAATTTCTAGGTTAATTTTCCTTCCATAATGTTGAATTAGCTGCTGCCGCAACCTCAGTATTTTTTCCAAGGTGGTTAAATGGAAAAGGCAGATCCCTGACTCAGGAATTCCTCTCTTCTTTTAAAGAAACAAAACATAACTGTGATCCTGGTTATAACGCAGCATTATACTTCTCAGTGAAAGTATGTTAAGCCAACATTGCAAGTCTGGTCACATCGGCTTTCATAATAAACATTTGAATCTTTACCCACCTACACATTGGTTAATGTTTAATTCATGGTGTACTTGGTGATGCACTCAGACCTAATTTGGCATTTTAAAAAAATTATATCACACAGATCATTGAAACTGCATTTAATTTGCTAAGATAGCAAATATATTTATTGTCTGCAGTTGATTAATCAGCTTTAATCAACTGATTACAGTTGATTAATCAGTTGAAAATTACGCTTTATCATTTTAATGGGGAAAAATGTAGAATGATTTACAAACAATTAATTCACATAGTCGTATAAAATCAGTAATCATTGTTTCTTTTGCTTCCTGTGTCTCTAGCAGGGCTGATTGATTCCCCCCTTTGCAAAATGTTATTTCTTTAAATTATGCCTTTCAACCCATTTTAATTCCCCCCCCCCCCCCCCCCCGTTATCTTCCCCACCTCCCCCACTTTCTGGGCTTTGACCTTCTCCAGTTAAGATGCAGCAACCTGGTCCCAAAGCCCCTTTGTCGAAACCTTTGCCCATGCCCAGGTTTTGCTTCCAGCACGCCATTATGACCGACCTCCGGGTTCTGCTGATGTTTATCAAGAAAAAATATTTTGTCAAGTGAAGTGTGTGTAGTAGTTCTGGTTGTTCCATTACGGGAAGGATGTGGAGAGTCCAGAAGAGGTTTTACCAGGATGCTGCCTGGATTAGACGTTTTAGTTATAAGGAGAGGTTGGACAAACTTGAGATTGTTTTCTCTGGAGCATTAGACAATCAAGGGGGCATCTGATAGAAGTTTATCAAATTATGGGACACATAGATAGGGCAGAATCCTTTTCACATAATAAAAATGTTAAATATGAGAGTGCATAACATTAAAGTGAGAGGAGGAAAGTTTAAAAGAAATATATGAGGGACAAATTAGATTTTATGAATAGGTGGTGTCCAGAGCACCATGCTGGTGGGAGTAGATACGCATTTAAGGAGCTTTACAAAGACACATGAATAGGCAAAGAGTGAGAGGTGTAGATCATTTGCAGGCAGAAGGAATAACTTAATCTGGCATCATTTTGGCACAGACATTGTGGGCCAAAAGTGCTGCTCCTATGAATGATTATTCTGTGTTCTATGTTCTGATTGAGCCTGTGATGTTCCTTAGTCCACACCAACCAGTTCAGCTCCAGCCTTGTGGCAATTCCCAGAACCACATTTGCAGGCAATCACACACTATGTTCTTATTCTTCCCCACAGAGTTGGCGTAGCTGGAGGAAGGTTTTAATCATCGCACTTTCGGACCTCCATAAAGTAATAGCCAAAATGAAAATAACTTAAATTTATCCATACCAATACTTAACATCAAGCCAAACTGCAGCAAAAGCACCCTAGCCACACTTTATATCAAAGTGACACCCTTCACACCTTTATTAGCCTGGTGTGGACAAAAGTGCATTCAAATACAAATAATATAAGAACACAACTGCAGATGCTGGTACAAATCGTAGGTATTTATTCACAAAATGCTGGAGTAACTCAGCAGGTCAGGCAGCATCTCATGAGAGAAGGAATGGGTGACGTTTCGGGTCGAGACCCTTCTTCAGACTGATGTCAGGGGGGCGGGAAGGAGAAATCGCAGTGGAGCAACAGGTAGTATAAGAAAATAACTGCAGATGCTGGTACAAATCGAAGGTATCCTTTGTCCCGCCCCCCTGACATCAGTCTGAAGAAGGGTCTCGACCCGAAACGTCACCCATTCCTTCTCTCCTGAGATGCTGCCTGACCTGCTGAGTTACACCAGCATTTTGTGAACAAATACAAATAATCCTCAGTTTCACACCGCACAAAACCCATTTAAACCCAAATAATTGTTTCAGTAAGCAGCAAGTGTTGGAAAAAACAATCTTTTCACAATCTTTCACAGACCCAATTCCATTAACTACTCCCAGAAATCTCCAGTACCAAATAAACTAAAATTCAACAGACAAATGTATTGAAGAAAATGTTAAAAGGGGAGGCACAGTAGCGCAGCAGTATCACTGCTGCTTCACAGCATCAGATACTCAGGTTCGATCCTGACCTTGGGTGCCACCTGTGTGGAGATTGCTCATTCTTCTCATGACCATGTGGATTTGCTCTGTGTGCTCCGGTTTCCTCCCACATCCCAAAGACATGCGGGTTTGTTTGTAGGTTAACTGTTCGCTGAAAATCATCCCCAGTGTGCAGAGTGTGGATGCAAAAGTGGGATATCAGAACTCATGTGGACAGGTGAGCCATGGTTGGCGTGGACACGGTGGGCCAAAGAGTCCATTTCCAAGCTGTGTCACTAAACTAAACAGCATTTAAGGCAACACAGTGGTGCAGCAATAGAGTTGCCGCCTTACAGCGCCAGAGATCCCGATCTTGAGTGCTTCCTGTATGGAGTTTGTACATTCTCATTGTGACCACATGGGTTTTCTCCGGATGCTCCAGTTTCCTCCCACACTCCAAAAACGTGCAGATGTGTAGGTTAATTGGCTTCAGTAAATCATCCCTAGCGTGTAGGATTGAACTAGTGTACGGGTGATCGCAGATCAGTGCAGACCTGGTGGGTCAAAGGGCCCTTTTCCACGCTATGTCTTTAAACTATCATCAGGGAACATAATCAGGGTTCAACCAATAAATACCATCAATAACAACCCCTCACAATCAATATCAACTCAAATCGAGTGGATATCAGGAAGGAGATTGAAATTAAATAATGATAATTTTTAAGGAGCAAGAGACACCACAAAGTACTGCTTCTTTACAGAAATGCGATATGAACCCAGTCAAGCTGGGCATCCAGGCTGGAACTTACCAAGGACCCAACTCTGAGACAAAGAGCACAATTATTTTAAATTTTATGCCATCAATGATGTTTTCTCTGGAATGTTGGAGGCTGAGGGGAGACTTGATAGAAGTATATAAAGGTATGAGAGGCATAGATAGGGTAGACAGTCAGAACCTTTTTCTCCAGGGTGGAAATATTCAAAACCAAAGGGCATAGCTACGATGTGAGAGGGGAAAGGTTAAACGGAGATATGCAGGGCACATTTTCTTTACTCAACATGTGATGGGGGCCTGTAACGCATTGCTGAGGTGATGGTGGAGGCAGATGCAATTGTGGCTTTTAGATTATAGACATGTGGAAGTGCAAGTAATAGAGGGATATGGATCATATGCATGCCGATGAGATCAGTTCAACTTGGCATCATGTTCAATGCAAAAATTGTGGGTCCCTGTGATGTATGATTCTATGTTTTGTTCCTTTTGGATTGGGTTAGAGCTGGTAACTCCAGCTATTGGAAGCCGAGAACTATCCCGATGGGTATTATAACCACAGTAAAGAACCTGATGATGATATCATCATAAAATATATATGCCTTCATGTTACAAGAATGCCTGAGAGTTTCTATCTCTTCAACAAGCCCTCTGAATGACCTCTATCTTATTAACCTATAATTACATACTACTGTGCAACAACCTCCTTGTTAACATTTTTTGATAACATTTCAGAATAACTTTATCAAATAGATCAGCAACTGCAAAAGTAAATGTTTAGTTGTTAATTTAGTAAGAGGTCGCGTTAACAAGATAAACACACAAGTAAAAATAGCTTCCAAATTGCATTGAATGAGGTATTGAATACCTCCTTTTATCAGTGCAGCTGGTGAGATGTAGATTGGTTAGTGACCGAATGATAGTGGTAAAGCTGCAATGAAAATCTGAACAGGTGCTTGGAGTTGTTTTGCACCTTGGTGGCAATCATATGATTCACGTACTACAACAACATCTTTTTTGTGCGCTCTGCGTCTTTGAAAGTTTGTGCAACAATTGAATCATGTTAATCCAGAAGCGAGTGTTAATAGACATTGTTAATAGACAACCATGTTTTATTAAAACCATTGGCGGATTCCCCATACATGACAAGTGGCTCAATTTACCCTTGTAAAATAGGCCAGACCTTACATAGAACTATCCATCACCCCAGCCATTTAACCATCTACCTCAAGTAGGTCCAGTCAACTATCTGGGGAGAAGGCAGGAGAATGGGGTTAGGAGGGAGAGATAGGTCGGCCATGATTGAATGGCGGAGTAGACTTAATGGGCTGAATGGCGTAATTCTGCTCCTATCACTTTGGACTATCTCACCATCCCCAGTGCACAATTTTTAAACTTGGAGGCTGGGATGAACCAACCAACATCCCCTTTACTGTCATCTCCCGGCCCTTTGCCACCACAAAACGTTTTCTTACTTTGCTGGAGGCTCAAGTACGTTCATATATGTACCCAAAAAAAATTCAAATATGAATTTCAACTAAAACTAGCAAATTATAAAGCAAAGGGTTTTGTGGCAAGTTCAAATGCAGGATGTGTGCAATGGCACTGGCAGTATTGAAAAGCCAAGCAAAGACCTTTCCAGAAGTTTCTTTACTCAGATGCTGAGCCGAAAAAAGATTAATTACAAACTATATATATTTTTTAATTCCCCTCAGTAAAGCCAAACCTTTGCATAGGACCTTTACAAGGCAAACACTATCTGTTGGCTTTAAGGGTATTATACAGGAAGAAGGGTTCAGACCCGAAACATCATCTATCCTTTTTTTCCAGAGATGCTGACTGACCTGCTGACTTACTCCAGCACTTTGTGTCTATCTTCGGTATAAACCAGTCTCTGCAATTCCTTCCCATGATGTGGTTTATCATTGCAAGAAAGTGAAACTCCAATCTGGTCCCTAAAGCTTGTCCAGGTAATCATTCCAGGCTCTGCTGTTCACCCATTCATCTGGATTGTCCCTTCAAGGCCACTGCTCACATACTAATAGAAGGAATTGAAAACAGCTTCGTCTAATTTTAAAAAAACTATAAATTGTTGTTTATTTCTGGACTTCAGTCACCTGGAAGGTTATAGTTATTTCTTTTTGAAAATGTAGTTTTACACCAATCAAAACAATCAACTACAGGGGAAGGTACTTGTAGAATTCTCCAATTGTTGGGACTTCCAAGGAGGAAAGGGTAAGAACAGCTGATTGAGTTTTCCACCACTTCTGCCACCCCTCTCTCCCCCAGAATTGGTTCTGCTTTCCAAACATTTCCTAAAACAATGAAAGAGAGAATATGCCAATTAAGCATTAAATGTGCAGCAGTTTCCTGGCACCTACTAGATTTCATTCAGGAAATATTTGGTAAAAGTAAAGGAAGTGCAAGTGAGAATGAGAATTGGGTTCAGCAATGCATACTATTTAAAAAGCTACTACAGTCAAAAAGTCATTGAGACATACAGCACAGAAACACACTGGCCATTAAGAACCTATTTATACCAAGCCCATTTACCAGCACATAATCCATACTGAAGAAGGGTCTCGACTCAAAACGTCACACATTCCTTCTCTCCAGAGATGCTGCCTGCCCCGCTGAGTTACTCCAGCATTTTGTGTCTACCTTCAATTTAAGCCAGCATATACAGTTCTTTCCTACACATAATCCATACAGATGTACGGTGGAGACGAGACCAGACCGACTGGTTACATTACCGCCTGGTTCGGTAATTCAAATGCTCAAAAATGAAGGTGGCTTCAGAAATGGGATTGGCCCATCATGGGTATTGACCTCCCTGCTATCGAATTGACCTACTGGAAGCTTTGCTTCAAGGCAGGCTGGCATCAAACATCCTCACCAACCTGGCAAATGCTCTCATCTTGCCGCTACAATCAGGAAGGTGGTACAAGAGCCTGAAAACATACTTCTGGGTACAAAAACAGATTCTTCTTCCCATCAACGATTGGGTTCTTGAAACATCCTGCACAACCCCAACCCTACCTCACCACTGAAGTACAATGGACTTTGCACTGGGATGAACTGTGTACTTTGGTTTGCATTATCAAATTAGTGCTAATTTAGTTTATTTATTTGTTGGGTTAGGGTTAACGTGATGTAAAGGTGCAGCAAGTAAGAATTTCATTGTTCTGGTCCTAGTGCATGTGTCAATTAAATACTTAACTCTTGATAAAATAAAAGACAAAGTGCTGAAGTAAGTCAGCAGTCCAAGCAGCATCCCTGGATAGGTGACATTTTGGATTGGGACCCTTGTTCAGACTGGTCAAGATTCAGACTGGACTCTTGATACCTGTTGTGTCTTGGGAATTTGGTGCTCATCCACAAGCTTCTTAAATGCTGTGAGACTCCTTGTCTCCACCATCTTCTCAAGAGTGCATGTCAAATTGGACCCACCTTCTGGAAGACAACGTTCTTGCTCAAATCCCTTCTGAACTACTACCTCCTCCCCTTAAACGTACACCCTCAGGACTTAGACATCTCAGCCATGGGGAAATGTTTCTTAATATCAATCCAATTATGCCATCCGTAATTTTGTGTACTTCTATCAAGTTCCCCCTCAGCTTGCTCTGTGCCGAGGAAAACAAACACTGCGTATCCAAACCACTGTGGTGATTCTCTTTTGCAATTACATCCCTCCTGCGATGATGCAATTAGAACTGCACACAGCTGTACCCTAGTGTTCCATATGCTTTCTTCACTGCCCTCAGGGATCTTTGGACTTGAACACCAAGGTCCCTTTTATTATCATCACTCCTGAGGGTCCTACCATTTGTGGTATATGTTCCAAGATATGTTCTTGATCAGTACAAGTGTCAGAGGTTATGGGGAGAAGGCAGGAGAATGGGGTTAAGAGGGCGAGATAGATCAACCATGATTGAATGGTGGAGTAGATTTGATGTGCCGAATGGACTAATTCTACTTCCATCACTGATGATCTTATGACTGTATTTAATCCCAAAAATGCATCATATCATACAGTGAAGGATTAAATTATGTCTGCCATTGCCCTACCCAGTGTACCTGCTGATTATATCATCCTGTAACTGAAGACTACCCTCCTCACTATCAACAACACCACAAATTTTCCTGGGATCCACAGACTTAATAAATAACCTCACCTCCACTTACACATCCAAGTCATTATTATATCTATAATAATAAACAGTAAGTGTCTCAGCACTGATCATTGAGTACACAGCTGGTCACCTGTTTCCAAACACAAAACCACATTCCACCATCACACTCTCTCTCTCCTTTTAACAAGCTAATTTTGGATCCAATTTGCCAGATTGTTTTATATTCTTGTGGTCTCTAACCTTTTGGACCAGCCTTCCAAAGGGGACCTTGCCAAAGGTTTGATTGAAGTCCATGCAAGCCTCATCAACAATATTGCTCTCATCTATATATTTAGTCACCTTTTAAAAAAAACACATTTTAAAAATTAGTCAGACGGGATCCACCACTAACAAATCTATGCTGACAAACCTTGATCAATTCTTGGCTTCCCAAATAGAGTAATCCTACCCTTCAGAATGTTTTCCTCCCATAATTTCCCTCCCACTGATGTTAGATTCACTGTCCTGCTATTACCTACAATTAACTGCCCTGCAATCACCCTGCTGCCCTTCTAATCACTTGTAAATGTGTAAAGTAGTGAGTTAGCGTGGGGCGAGGTGCTAAAATATCAACCTTTTTAGTTTATTGTATTGTCACGTGTGCCGAGGTACAGTAAAAAGGCTTTTGTTGTATGCTAACCAGTCAATGGAACGACTATACATGATTACACTCAAGCCGTCCACAGTATACAGATACATGATAAAGATAATAACATTTATTCTCTTCTTCTTCTTATTATTATTATTATTATTATTATTATTATTATCATCTTATTGCAAGATAAAGTCCAGTAAAGTCTGACTAAAGATAGTCCGAGGATCTTCATTGAGGTAGATAGTAGTTCTGGACCGCTCTCCAGTTTTGGCAGGATGGTTCGGTTGCCTGATAACAGCTGGGAAGAAATTGTTTCTGAATCCAGAGTTATGCGTTTTCACACTTCTGTGCCTCTTGCTCGATGGGAGGGGGGAGAAGCACTTCATTCTGTGCAGTCATGAGATGCTCCATAGGAAGGCTGACTAACAAGTGCAGATTAAGAAGCTGCTGGCTGAGCCTCAGTGGGAACCTACAGCAAGTCAGCAAGCGTGACAGGTATTTCACATATATTAAAGGCAAAATCTAGAATTTTACCCTCACTTTCCAGTATCATCTTCAGACCTGAAAAGCAAATATTCTGGGTTAAGATATGTTGGAGTTCCATTCTGCAACAGCTGGTAGAGCCGCTACCTCAGTGCCAGAGACCCAGGTTCGATCCTGACCTTGGAAGCTATCTCCGTGGAGTTTGCACATTCGCCATGTCTGTCTGGGCTTCTTCTGGGTACTATAGTTTCCTCCCACATTCCAAAGACATGCAAGTCTGTTGGCATATTGTAAAATTGCCCATGGTGTGCACGGAGTGGGTGCGAAAGTGGGATAAGGTGAAACTAGTGAGAACGGCTCATCATCATATCATATATATACAGCCGGAAACAGGCCTTTTCGGCCCTCCAAGTCCGTGCCGCCCAGTGATCCCCGCACATTAACACTATCCTACACCCACTAGGGACAATTTTTACATTTACCCAGCCAATTAACCTACATACCTGTACGTCTTTGGAGTGTGGGAGGAAACCGAAGATCTCGGAGAAAACCCACGCAGGTCACGGGGAGAACGTACAAACTCCTTACAGTGCAGCATCCGTAGTCAGGATCGAACCCGAGTCTCCGGCGCTGCATTCGCTGTAAAGCAGCAACTCTACCGCTGCGCTACCGTGCTGCCATCATGGACTCGATGGCCAAAGGCTCTGTTTCCATGCTGCATCTCTAGACTAAACTAAGGCGAGATGAACTTCCACCCAATGCCAACTGCACAACACCCTATTCAACAACTTAAAACAGAATCATCCCAGGTGAAAAAGGTTAGAAAACTAACACACTGATGCAATTGTAAAGATAGCCCATCAACGCCTCAACTTCCTGAGAAGATTGCAGAGATTTGGTATGTCAGAGAGGATTCTCTTGAACTTCTACAGGTGTACAGTGGTGAGTATATTGACTGGTTGCATCACAGTCTGGTTCAGCAACTTGAATGCCCAGGAACAAAGAAGACTGCAAGAAGTGGTGAACACTGCCCAGTCCATCACGGGTTCCGACCTCTACACCATCGAAGGGATTTACAGGAATCGCTGCCTCAAAAATACAGCCACAATCATTTGAGACCCACATAACACCGGCCACACACTCATTTCACCCCTACCATTGGAAAGAAGGTACAGGAGCCTGAAAACTGCAACATTCAGGTTTCGGATCAGTTTCTTCCCTACAGCCATCAGACTATTAAAAACTACAACCTCCATTAAGTTTTGAACTAACTAGACTATTATTGTTGTTTGTTTTTTATGTGTACGTATGTGTGCGCTTACATATGTGTTATGTGTGTGCATACATATGTGTGTACACATATATATATGTGCTTGTACATACGTATTTGCATATCTATTTGTGTGTGTACATGTGTGTAAGAGTGTGTGTACATGTGTGTTGTGTGCGAATATGTGTAAATACACCGATCAGCCAAAACATTATGATCACTGACAGGTGAAGTGAATAACATTGGTTATCTTGTTACAATGGCACCTGTTAAGGGGTGGGATATATTAGGCAGCAAGTGAACAGTCAGTTCTTGAAGTTGATGTGTTGGATACAGGAGAAATGGGTAGGAGTAAAGACCCGAGTGACTTTGACAAGGGCCAAATTGTTATGGCCAGATGACTGGGTCAGAGCATCTCCGAAACGGCAAGGCTTGTGGGGTGCTCCCAGTCAGCAGTGGTACCTATGAAAGTGGTCTGAGGAGGGGCAAACCACAAACCGGCAACAGCGTGTTGGGCGCCCAAGGCTCATCGATGCGCGAGGGCAATGAAGGCTATCCTGTCTGGTCCAAACCGACTGTGGGAAGACAACAAGCTAGTGGAAGGAGCATGATGCTCTGGGCAATGTTCTGCTGGAAAACCCTGGCTCCAGCCAGTCATATGGACGTCAAGGGGGGGGGTTGAGGGAGGATAAGGGGGGTTGAGGGAGGATAAGGGGGGTTGAGGGAGGATAAGGGGGGTTGAGGGAGGATAAGGGGGGTTGAGGGAGGATAAAGGGGGTTGAGGGAGGATAAAGGGGGTTGAGGGAGGATAAGGGGGGTTGAGGGAGGATAAGGGGGGTTGAGGGAGGATAAGGGGGGTTGAGGGAGGATAAGGGCGGTTGAGGGAGGATAAGGGGGTTGAGGGAGGATAAGGGGGGTTGAGGGAGGATAAAGGGGGTTGAGGGAGGATAAGGGGGTTGAGGGAGGATAAGGGGGGTTGAGGGAGGATAAGGGGGGTTGAGGGAGGATAAGGGGGTTGAGGGAGGATAAGGGGGTTGAGGGAGGATAAGGGGGGTTGAGGGAGGATAAGGGGGATGGAGTGGGGGAGGTGAATGGGGAGGTGAAGGTGAGGGGAGGGGAGGAGGGGTGGAGGGAGGGGGAGCAGAGGGGGGGGGAGCAGAGGGGAAGGGGATAGGAGAGGGGGGGAGAAGTGGGTGCTGCACCAATGCAGGAGAGGTTTGGGCCCAACGGGTCCACTTGGTCGAGTTAGTCCTAAAATTGCTTGCTCAAACCCAATTGTGAGCCAATAGCAAGATATTTATCATCTGGCCTTGCATTAGTCAAAAGATTGTCAGCATGATAAAAAATATTTAACCACATTGACAAATAAACTATTTGGTTTATCAGTGTCTAAAGTGCATACAATCAAATAATTTTATTATGGATCCGAGGCATAAACTGCCTTGTAATTGAATTCAGTTCACTTGAATTCTGTTTAGAATATAGTTGAATGGACTTGGATCAACAATTGTTCATTGTTTATGACATTCGTATTGTATTCTTGCATAGGATTATAATGTACAAGTAAAGAGCATTAAAATAGGAAGTAAAATCAGTAAAATATGAAGCTGGACCTTCTCCAGCTGGTTCGGGTTCTTGCCAACTATTATAACATTTTATTTGATGACAAATAATATCTATTGCCAGGTGAACATATTTTCCTACAAACTGCACTAGTGGCTTACCACCTCAGAAATGAAATTAACCAGCCCACCTCGAGATATATTTTACATCCCTAGTGCAATTAATCAAAAGTCTAAAAATTCCCTGCAACTCGGCCCAAATCATTTTAAAAGTGTGCGCAAACAACAGCAAAGAATAAATCAGAAGCTAATACGGTTAAATCTGTCTTCCATTTGTTAGCAAGTTAAATTGGCTAAGGTAATCTTCCTTCCACATTCCCTGGTTTGATCATCATTTTGAATATATATTATTCAGAGGTTTAGCTGCTAACTATATTTTTACCCCATTTGAAATAAATTCATTTTATCAGATTTGGAAGTATTCTGACAAATCACATTCCTTTTTTTTTAAGCTCGTCATACATCGTTGCCATGAACAGACTTCAATTATTTCAATTAGTATTGCAACAACCAGTCACGTTCCCTGGCTCCCAATCAAAATACAACACCCCACATATTGTAACAATAAATTCGGTCTAGACTGCTTAACTGGACATTGCAGAAGAAAAATTTAGCAAACTGATTCAGAGCATGAACCATTGTACTTGACCATTTACACACAATTGTGCAGATGTTTATTATTATTATTCATATTAATATTCTGCCCAAATCCTGAATCATAGTAATGATAAGAGGTTGTATCATTACCAAAACCATTTGCCGTATTATGCTTCTAAAGAGAGAACACAGTTCTCTCCTCAACCCCCCTTCTCCTCCCTCAACACCCCCCACAGTTTAGGGCAGAAATCCCAGAGATACTGTTAGAGAGTCAAGGCTCCTCCACAGACTGCACTATGTTGCAGCTTGGACACCCAAATAGTTTTTTAATCCTGAATGTAAAAGGTTTTGCATTGGAGGGAAAAATGCAACGCCAAAGAGACAAAATCAGCAATGTCTGTAAACCTGTGTGTTGGGCTTCATACCCATGATTAATTTATTTATTTTGGTATTAGCTGTCATTCCTTGGATCTTCACCCCAGCTTTCTTTAATACCAAACAAAGATTTGAAGGATTTATATTAGATGCACCAGTGCATGGAGAAATAAAATGTGCGTTTTCAGTTATTTCAAATCATTCTGAAAATAGCTAATCCACGCAAAAGGATATAAAATTATGTGGTGTGCTTCAAAGCCAAACAAACAAATCCACTGCACCTCATCACCATAAGAAACAAAGAATGAAGTAAGTGCCTTAGTACAGTGCAGATTCCTCATTAAATGGGATCTGGCAACTTCCATTCATGTATCAAATAGGAACTGCACTTGGTGACCAAATACAATTTCAAGGAAAGGAATATCAAAGATAATAGAACTATGTTTATCTACTGAGCTGACTATATCCTAAACTTTGTCCTATGTAGGTGTTTCACCATTTAACTGAGTGTACTCAGATGGCAGTGAAGGGCACCAAGCCTTCTTTTTACAAGAGAACTATTATACAAATGCAAGCTGCTTTTTCTTTTTTCAGTGGGGTTGAGAGAGAAATGGGGGCAGCTGGTGGAAAGAGATATTGGTTGTGCGAATGAAAGTTCTTCTTTGGCTTTGCCACTCCCTGTAAATACAGTGAGGAGCTTATTTAAATGAATATGGAATAATTTCAGATAACTCAAAGTCCGTTATTAAGTTTGACTATTTTCCAGATGAAGATTACACAGTGACAAATTTCCTATCGACAAAGAGCAAGAACAATTATATGCACCTAAATGGCAGCATTAGTGTGACAAAACAAAGAAAGTCATACAGCACGGAAACAGGCTCTTTGGCCCAACTTGTCCATGGTAACCAAGACATCCCATTTATGCTAGTCCGCTCGACCTATGTTTGGCCTCAAAACCTTTCCGATCCATGTATCTGTCCAAATGTTTTTCTTTTAATGTTGTGACAGTACCTGCCTCAACTACCTCCTCTGGCAGCTAGTTCCATATACTCACCACCATCTGTGTGAAAAAAAATCCCCTTCAGTTCCCATAAAATCTTTCCCCCTCTCACCTTAAATGTATCTCCTCTTGATTGCCCTACTCTAGGTAAAAGACTCTGTGTTCACCCTAAGTATCTACCTCATGATTTTATACACCAATAAAAGATTTTCTTTGCACTCTTTCCAGCTTAACAACAGCCTTCCTGCAGCAGGCTGTCCAAAGCTCAACACAGTACTCCTCGCCAATGCCTTGTACAACTTTAACTGTAACATCCCAACTTCTATATTCAATACCCTGATTGATGAAGGGGCTGAACCTGTCTCACAAGTTCAGAATATTTACATTCCATTTTTGTCATGAATGGCAAACGACAAAACAGGAGGTTAGACCAACAGCATCTGACCTCTGACTTTCCCATCTCCCTGCATTGAGGCACAACTGGCAGCAGAAGGCAAGAACATTTCAGGCCAATTTCACATCAAGTTGCAGAAAATGACATTCAGGCAAATGACCAAATCGATCAGTTTCAAGTAAGCTTTTTAAAAAGGGAGAGATTTCCTGTGCTCAGAACCTTGGCAGGTCGAGCCACCTCCTTCAAAATTGGGAAATCTTGGAAGGATGGAGGATTCAGAAATGGCGAAGAGCAAAGCATTAAATTAAAAACAAAAATAATGTAGAGTATAAAATGTAACCCCAGTGTTCAACCAGAAGCCACTGTAGGTTAGTGAGCACAGAGATAATGTCCAGATAGACAGAAAATGCTGGAGTAACTCAGCAGGACAGGCAGCATCTCTGGATAGAAAGAATAAGACAGAGATAAGGAAGGGTATGAAAATGAGACAAAGGGGATGGAGATCAAGGAAAATGTAGAATAGATCATTGCTAGCTTGGAGAAGGTAACGACAAAGCCAAGAGATAAAATGTAAACGAGGACAGTCAGACTAGTCGGGGAACTGGGAAGGGGGAGGGATGGAGAGAGAGAGAGAGAGAAGGCAAGAGTTGCTTGAAGTTAGAGAAGTCAATACTCATTCCGCTGGAGTATAAGCTGCCCAAGGAGAAATTGGTGCTGTTCCTCCAATTTGCGCTGGGCATCATTCTGACAATGGAGGAGGCCCAGGACAAAAAGGTCAGTGTGGGAATGGGAGGGGGAGTTAAAGTGTTTAGCAACCGGGAGATCAGGTAAGTTTAGGCAGACTGTCCAGATTTGCGTTGTGTAATTAGGGTAATGCACAACACAAATATTCACAAATTCTAATGAATACAGGTCATTCTGGTGACCAACATGCTGAATCACAAAATTAATTGTGCATATGTAAATTTCAAAAATTTCCTTGATATTAATGGAAGAAATTTAAAGGAGTGTAATTTCAAATTTTCCAACGACAAGAAATGGGAGTTTTGACAAACAAATTACCGAATGTGATTTATGGAGAAACCACAATTGGCATGTTGCTTTTCTGCTTTCGTGCTCACTCTTTAATATGTAAATTTTGTAAGCAGTCGGAGTGCTAAAGATCTTTCGAGGTCACATTAAAATTAGATTCAACTTAAGAAATTGCCCCAGGCTCTCACTGTCCTACTCATGGACTGACAGCAAGAATAATGTGTGTTCCCTACAAATTCCGTACAATATAAAAATGGGCGGGCTGCTTCATTGACAATGTATTTGGCTTTAACATTATAATAATAATAATAATAATGTATTTTATTTATATAGCGCTTTTCATATACTCAAAGACGCTTTACAGAGATTTAGAGAACATAGGGAAATGAATAAATAGATAAATAAGTAAATAAATAAACGAACAGAGAAAGGAGACAGAAGGTGAGGTGACCTTCAGTGGTTGAAGGCAGTACTGAACAGGTGAGACTTCAGCGATGTTTTGAATGTGGTGAGTGTGGAGGAGTCTCTAACGTTTTGGGGTAGTGAGTTCCATAGGGTGGGAGCAGCGATGGAGAAAGCCCTGTCCCCCCAGGATCTGAGTTTGGTCCGGATGTGGGGGGGATAGGAGATTGGCAGCAGCAGAGCGGAGGGTGCAGGTGGGAGTGTGCCTGTGGAGGAGGTCGGTCAGGTAGGATGGGGCCAGGTTATGGAGGGCTTTGTAGGTTATGAGGAGGATTTTGTACTGGATATCTACTTAGTTCAGATTTTGGTTTAAAAAAAGCGCTACATTAATCCCAAGGCTGTGATAACACATTCCTGACCACCATCATTTGTAATGGATATCAAAAGGTAGCACAATAAACTGGGATCACTATTAAAATATGTCATTCTACTTAACTCAAAGATAGGGCAAAATGGAGAATCATATTAAACTGATGTAAATTTTGTCATATTCCATTCATATACATATTATCATATTCCTTTTCTTTCCACTCTGTACCGTTTTACAACACAATCTCGAACAGCATTGAGTCCTTGCTGGACATTGTTTCCATGGCGCCTGTCCCTTTCTATTTTTTAAGTTAGTTTTGTGTGAATAGTACCAGGCTGATTATATGTGGCGGTATCATAGCTGACCTCATCTTTAATCTGGTATTTGCATGTGTGTATTTCAGACTCGTACTCCAGTCTCAGCTAGTGCTGAAGTCTTAGATATTGAAGATAGACACAAAATGAAGTAACTCAGCGGGATAGGGAGTATTTCTGGAGAGAAGGAATGGGTGACGTTTCGGGTTGAGACCATTCTTCGGACTACATTCAAGTCTTTGGCTTAGACTGCTTTTGCAAGATTGCTGATGATCCAAAACTAGTGAAAAAATTAATCGAAAAGGTGGTACAAAAAGTCATCAAAAGGAGAATAGACATGTCGGTTTAAAAAAAAGATGAAGTATAATGTCAGAAAAGAATATAACAAATGCATAGTCTTTAAATGCAAAGACATTGGTAGGTCATTGTATATAGATGAATCTGTGTTCTGCTACTAATCATGCAGAAATTTAACATGTGTTACAGTAAGCAAGTGGGATGGCAAATAGCAAGATTGCTTTGAGCACAAATTAGTGGGATAAAGAGTTTGCATGCATATAGTGTGGAATTTCAATTTCCTAAACATACACTCATCTTGGAGATAATGCATGATGGATTCAACAGATACAGAATCATAATCAATTCAATGGTTATAGAGATAGTGGGATGTCAAATCATGTACATACATCAATTTTGAAGAATGATTGACAATTATATTGATAAATATAATACTCTGACTGAGATAAACAAATGTTCAGACGTGTTTTCGTCAACAGGAAAGTCCAGAACTGAGATTCATTGTTTCTGGATGAGGGGACAGGCATTATGGAATGAGATAATAAGAAATTTCTCAACTAATGAGTGCAATTTTTTTTTTGGTTGAATCAAAGTATCATATGGCACAGAAACAGGCCTTTCAACCTACAAATGAGTGCCAACTATCAACATGCATGCACACTCAGCGTATTCCCATTTTTAATATTCTTCACACATTCTCATCAATACTCCCAGATTCCAACACTCGCACTCAGAGAAATTTATAATGGCTAATTAACCTACCACCCTGCAGGTCTTTGAGTTGTGAAAGTGCACTGGAACACAGAGGAAACTCACGCAGTCACAGGGAGAAAGTGCAAACTCCACACAATCAGCACCCAAGGTCAGGATTGAACCATGTCTCTTGCACAAGTGAGGCAATGGCACTGCCAGCTGTGCCATTGTGCCACTCACCAGCAGAACATGAATGCTCAAACAAAGGGGACTATACAGATGCTCCTCTACTTTCAATGCTTCGACTTACGATATTTCGACTTTACGATGGTGCAAAAGCTGGACAATGGCAGCGAGCCGCAGCTCGCTTCCGGCCACGTGATCAGGTGTATTAAATGCATGAGTGATGTAATTAGATATAATTAGATGTAATTAGATATTAAACTCATAGGATTAGTTATGATCTTACTGAAGGGCTGAAAACACAAGTGGTCAGAAGCTACTACCAATGAGTTGCCAGAAGGATCAGTATTTCTTATGTTTTATGTATGACTTGAGAATTTCATAATACAAAGCAGAAGACTACAGATGAGGAAACGGAAGTCTGTATTTCAGTTCCCACCCCTCCCAGTTAAAAAAAATTATAGTCAGTTGCTCAACCTAACAGAACTTAGACTCCATCAACTAATGTGTAACAATCCATGTTTATTTTGGACCTACTCCAACCCCGAGATTTATATGAGCTACCTGAAGTATGATCACAGTAACGATCACATCAAATCTTTTCTCTCTCCTTCTTAATTGGACTAAAACGAGAAAAGAAATATACAGGGCCATGAGGAATGGCAACAGAGTAGGTTTAAATGAATGTTAAGTTTAAAAAGATGCATGTTGTGTCGCGTGTTTCACTGTTTGAGTAATCCAGTATAATCGCTGAACCTATTATATACTTTCAGAAAAGTTACATATCCCACTATTATTGGAATCACCCTGCCCTCTAGAGTCATCTCAGTCTGGTCTAGACAAGGATGGTTCCTTTTTCATCCATTTGGTGCAATTTGTTTCATCATTTTCTGCAGCTTCAATCCACAATATTTAAACTCAGAAACAACTGATTTAGAATTGCAATTAGAAAGGCCGCCAGCTTCACTGACATTGGGATTCAATTCTTCAGACGAGCATGTAAAAAAAAAAAAAATCTCTGAACTTTGAAACTATTTGAACCCGGCAGCTGGAAAGCTTATTGACTTACTGTAAAAAGGTGAATAAAATCCATCAAGGGATGATGTGGATGAATTGAAGAATGTCTGGCTTCAGGGAGAATTGTCATGTTATATGAACATTCTTCTGCCAAAATTCTACTGGCATGTGCATCAAAGAATGCAGAGCCTGATCTTTGCCTGCATTTCAATTGTGATTTATAACCTAATTAGAAAAGGTAACTGTGTTGACCAGTGCAACCAAATTGTTTATTCTGTGGATACAAATCTAACTGTAAGAACAATAAAAAATAAGGCTTTGCATGCCTATGAAGTTTTTCCATGCCCTCCGGATGTCCAGAAGCACTTTAGTATCAATAAAATAGACTTTGAAATAAAAACAGAAAATGCTGGAAATGCTCAACAGGTCAGAGAGCATCTGTGGGGAGATAAATAGAATTAACACTTCAGGTCAATGGCCTTTCATTAGAACTGTAAAAAGTTAGAGTCTTGTTTTCATTTGCAGAGAAAGGGAGGGATGGGGAGAACAAAGGGGATATTTGTAAGAATGAAAACCAAGGGACCGAGTAATACGAGTGATTGTGGTGCTGCATGCAAGAGGGTGATGCAGCCTTGTTAATTACAGCTGATCTGTCAGGAGAAGTTTTAAACAAAAGATGTAAACAGAAGGAAAACAATGAGAATAGATAGCAAAAATCAAACTATGCTGAAACATGGATACAAAATACTGCAGTTACTAGAAATTAAAACAAAAAGAATGCCGAAAACACTCAGCAGATTGGGCAGCGTCCACGGAGAGAAAAAACCCCAAAATAACACACGGGTAGCATAAAATGGATGAAGGGTCTTGTCCCAAAACATCAATTGCCCATTTCCTTTCACAGAAGCTGGCAGACTCGCCATGTTCCTCCAGCTGCTTTCTCCTTTTTTTTGGCTACAGATTCCAGCACCTGCAGTCACTTGTGTCTCCGTTGGCGGCAGCGGGAGACTCAGCTGCAGCGGGAGCCTCAGCGGCAGTGGGGTCTCGTGGTCGATGAGCTTGACGGGGGGGGTGGGGGGGATGGGAAGACAATGGGGACCCGGCGTGGGGGGACCGCCATGAGGGACAGTGGGAGAACGAAGGGGGACCCTATGTGGGGGAGGGGGCACTCTAGCTTAAGAATCCTCTACCCAGGCGCGAAATCTGTGTTTGTTTATTTGTTTGTTCATTTGAAGACGCTGTGCAGACGGCAGCCAGCCAACAGTGACTTGTCTTTTTCTTTTTGTTTTCACTTTTAATTTGAAGGTTTTGTGTCCCTTGTGTGTTGTGACTGTAACCAATTTCCCGCCGGGGATGAATAAAGTTTTATCATATCGTATTGTTTAATAAATTAGCCACTGATCTGAAATATGAATTTTGTTTTTATATCCACACCTGACCTGCTAGGCATTTCCAATATTTTCTGCCTGGCTGACCCCGTAGAGAAGGGAGAAACACTGCTCAGAAGGGAACTTTTGGAAGGAACTGCAGATGCTGGTTTATACCGAAGATAGACACAAAGTACGAGTAACTCAGCGGGTCAGTCAGCATCTCTGGAAAAAAAGGATGGCTGACGTTCGGGTCAGAACCCTTCTTCAGACGTAGATGACTGAAACGTCACCCATCCTTTTTCTCCAGAGATGCTGCCAGCCCTGCTGAGTTACTCCAACACTTTGCATCTATCATCTACAAGGAAAGTATTTTTTCCCTTTGACATTTGTGTGGTTGGGTTGAAAGAAGCATGAGTGCTCCTCCACAATTCACGGGTCTTAGGTTTCACCCATCACACTCCCCCCAGTACATTCTCAATAGCCATATATTTATCTTGGGCCAAAATACTGCATCATGAAGAATTTGCTGCCAGATGATAGTGAAACCAGTGATTAGTTAAATGAAAGTGGTGCAACCTTAGTCAAAAACTCAATGCATAGTTAAATGTTTGCATCCAAAGAGAGTCATCATTCGTGCAATAAGAGTGATGTTTTCCTATCATTGAAGTGGATTGAGTAATTTGGGTTGTATTTTGTGTCAACACAAAGTAAACAAACCACAGAAAAGGTTATGCAGTCATTTCAACTTCAAGCATCTTTTTTAGTAACGTGATAAGCAATTAATTACCCAGTAACCCTCTCCGGAATTAAAAAAAAAAATCAAGTGTTAAAATCCAATCTTTCAGGCAATGAATTGATATGAAATATATCTTTATAAAATGTAAGTTTCACAACTTTGTGCTCTTTTTCGGTGCATCTCTAAAATCAAAGTTTCTATCACCTTGTTGCCATATATAACTGATTTGGGGCCAGAATATCCTATCATAACGATCAAACCAATCATGAAAAAAATGTAAATAGCAAATTATATCTTAACATTGAAAATTCCATCAGGAGTTGGATCTTCAGAAAATAACTGCTTCCCACTTGTGCTTGTTCCATGATGTACTTTTGTTCACACAGTAAAAACAATTAATTTCACCTGTTCATGACGCCAGGCAGTTTAGACTGATGAACAAAAAACAATAACTGCAACTCAGACTAAGTGGTGAAATATAGAAACAAGGAACTGCAGATGTTGATTTACAACAAAAAAAAGACAACATGCTGGAATAATTCTGGGTCAGGCAACATCTCTGGAGAATAGACTGATTATGGGGCAGAGGGTAGGTGGAGAAGAGCTGGACGAGAGGAGGTGGTAGGACAAAGCCTGGCAGCTAAAAAGTAAAAACAGGCGAGGAATATTTTGGATAGGTAGATAATTGGATAAAGGTCAAAGGTGAAAATGCAGAATGTGAGACAAAAGGTTTGACGAGTTGCAAATTGTGATGCTAGAGGAAGAAATTTAGGTGGACGGGGTGGGGGAGGGGAAGGAGAGAAGTAATCTTTCATCCCCACCCCCACCCCCTTACAATCAGTCCGAAGAAGAGTTCCGACCTGAAACCTCACAACCCGACCCAGAACATTCAGGTTCTCCAGAGATGCTGCCTGGTCCGCTGATTACTCCAGCACTTTGTATGAAACATCCTCATCTAAATTTGAAAGGGAAATCAAACAGTGTAATTTCAAACCATTGTCCAGAGAATCTATGAATGATAGGAGAATTGTTGATCTAATGCCAGGAATGAACAGATTTGATTATTACGTAGCTATTAATACCCAGTTTACATCACAGAATGATTTCCACCCCTCTGAAAACGCCAGAAATAGAAATTGGGCGTTTTAAATCCCATTAAAAGCATAATATTTCCCTATAGTCTGCCCCCTCCCCCCTGAAGTTTACATTTTAAAAGTCCATTTAACATCTGAAAAATTACTCCCTGCATTATTTTAATGTGTACATCGGAATTTGGCAAACAAACAGAATGTTGCTTCGTTGAGGACTCTTGCCAGACATCAAACATTTGTGTTTTTCCTGCTCGCTGCCTTGTACAATTGACACACAGTTATTCCAGGACGACAGAGTAACTAGCTGTCAAGCAGCAAAGAAGATTAGGGATCTTTAACTCAGGAGGATGGATTGTTTGTTAACTTCCCATAGCGTGCAGTCCGTCCTCCCACGCCACAGATCTTGGAGTAGACAGACGTCCGAGACCAACATATAACCACACTATTGTGCAACTCTTTTAATTAAAAGATTACAATTCCAATCATTGCTCATAAGGAGGAACTGGAGAATCTTCGGAACTGCACCGAGAACAGCCATGTGACAGAAGCAGTTGACGGGTCTGACAATCACAATACGTACCGATGTAATGCCGTGTAAAAACAATTACAAGGAAATTGACATTGTAAACAAAAAATCGACAAGTAGCATAAATCTAGGGTGGTTATTACCGGCTGAAAGTTTTATACACAGGACACACTGTGAACGGATCACACTGCCACCGTTACATGTCACCCACGAAACAGATGTAATGTGCAAGTTGCAATCATTCAACGCAGAAACAAGGAACTGTACACGCTGGTTTACAAAAAAGGGCACATTTAAGTTTTATTTTTCCCCTTGTTGATTTAACACGCTTCAAGTCTACCACATGTTTCACTAACACGTTGAAAGACCAATGTGCAGCATGGCCCATTCATGACGAACTAGTTTTAAAGTTAGTTTCCGGCGTTTACTATTTTCAACACATATTTGATTGATGCGTCAACGTAAAGATTGCACACTTTTGAAACTAAACCTGCAGAGACATCCGGAACGGGACGTATTTTTAAAGTTGTGTTTGCTTTTGACAGACTGTGCCGTTTGGTGGCGTTATCCTCCAGCAACATGCACTTTCAGGTGAGAACATTGACAGCCAGGTAATTTAAATCTGCCTCCACCGTGGCATGGTCCTTTAACTCAAATACTGTCATCTGTGACATTGCATGGATCGTGCAACGTTTAAAGTGAGCAGGTTCACACTAAAAAGAGCGATAACAAAACCAAAGTTACTCACCTTTGCAGACTCCTGTCGCCGGCCCTCGGTCTAGTCCGGAGCTGCTGTCCCCGTCCTCCCCTTCCTCAGTCACACACCACAGACCCGTGTCACACTTGCCCAGGTCGGTGTCCGGCTGGCCGCACGTGTCCCCCTTCTGCCTGGCGCACAGTGAGCAGCAGCCGCAGGCATCCAGCACCTTGGCGGCCGGGCAGGCTGGCGGCTCCAAGCACCGCTCCAGGCTGCACGGCTGGCAGTCGCGTGTCCGCCCGCTCGCCTCTCGCCAGCAACCCGACCACAGCAAGCAGACCGCCAGCAACCCGGCGCCGTCGCACCGCACCCGCAGCATGACAACTCCAGCAAGAGGCACACGCAGTTTGCAAACAAACTTTCCAAAGATGATGCCTCGAAACAGCAAGAGGACTCCCCTGGCTGCTGCCTTAACACTTCACAAGTTGCCCCTGGTGCTCCAACATCAGTTCAACTCACAACCCTTTTTTGTTGGTGGTTTTTGCCCTTTGCAATAGAAGAATTCTCACGCGTGTTTCCCCCTTTGCATTGGAGCTTATTGTTAAGTTGCTGCGCCGATCCGCAGCTTAGTTTGAGCAGCAGAGCCGTGAGTGAAGCAGATTGCAAATGCGCTTCTCATGTTGCTCCTCCTCGCCCTGGCCGCTGCCTGGAGCTCGCGCCGCGCCGCGCTGATTGAGCCCCGGGCCCGTGACGCGCGCTTGGTTGACCCTCCCCCCCTCCTCCCCTCCCTCGCTCCCTCCCCGTGCTCGCGCCCGCCCGCCGCCCGGGCAGGCACCCGGCCAGTTGCAGGTCGCGCCTGCTGGCGACCCGCTATTAAACCCTGCACTCTGAGCAATGGGGGTTGCAGCCCGGCATTAAACCCTGCACTCTGAGTAACTGGGGGGGTTGCAGCCCGGCATTAAACCCTGCACTCTGAGTAACTGGGGGGGTTGCAGCCCGGCATTAAACCCTGCACTCTAGCAACATTAAACCCTGCAGCCCGACATTAAACCCTGCACTCTGAGCAACGGGGGTTGCAGCCCGGCATTAAACCCTGCACGCTCATCACTGGGGAGTTGCAGCCCGGCATTAAACCCTGCACTCTAGCAACATTAAACCCTGCAGCCCGACATTAAACCCTGCACTCTGAGCAACGGGGGTTGCAGCCCGGCATTAAACCCTGCACGCTCATCACTGGGGAGTTGCAGCCCGGCATTAAACCATGCACTCTTCGCAATTTTTTTTTTGGGGGGGGGGAGTGCAGCCCGGCATTAAACTGTGCGCTTTTATCAATAGGAGCAACGCCAAGCAAATTATTTTCGGTTTAATGTGTAGGAAGGAACAGCAGATGCTGGTTTAAACCGAAGATAGACACAAAAAAGCTGGAGTAACTCAGCGGGACAGGCAGCATCGCTGGAGAGAAGGAACGGGTGACGTTTCGGGTCGAGACCGTTCCTTCACCCATTCCTTCTCGCCAGAGATGCTGCCTGGACCGCTCAGTTGCTCCAGCTTTTTGTGTCTATTTTCGGTTTTAAGTCGTCTCGGCAGCGTTCCGCTGCGGTTTCATCCAACAGCGCCATGAAATCAGAATGAAGGCTAAGCAAATAAAAGAGGGAAGTTATGGACGATAATTAAAGCCCGGTCGTGAAATATAAGACATTTGCAGATAATACGAAAGAATTTTGCTTAAGTTGTTTCTTTTCTAAGGGGTTCCTTTCATTTTGTTTCCACCTTTTCGGCCTCCATGGCACCTTCCATACCACTTTATTCCAACTTTGTAGCGTCATCCTGGCCGGTCTCCTCACGCCGGAGAAGGGATCGAGACAACTATCAGATATTTCTTGGCTTACCATGGTGGAGATGGAGTTGGAGTGGGCCAGAGGACCCTAGACGAACGGCTCAGAGGACCGTGGAGGGCAATTGTAATGCTGGGACACTCCTGTTGAGATAGCGAGAAGAGACGAGGCTGCAGATGCTGGAATCTGAAGCAAAATAAGTATTTTTGTTCTTCAGACTGAATAAAAG
The DNA here is from genome assembly GCF_053455715.1 of Rhinoraja longicauda. Taxonomy (NCBI): domain Eukaryota; kingdom Metazoa; phylum Chordata; class Chondrichthyes; order Rajiformes; family Arhynchobatidae; genus Rhinoraja; species Rhinoraja longicauda. The sequence continues at coordinate 17,863,750 of NC_135962.1, forward strand.
ATTAATATCTCGCCATAGAGAGATAGTAATTCACCAGAATTGTTCCTGGGATGGTAGATGTGCCATATGAGGAAGGATTGAGTTGACTAGATCTGTAGGAAGCGTCACCCATTCCTTCTCTCCCGAGATGCTGCCTGACCTGCTGAGTTACTCCAGCATTTTGTGAATAAATACCTTCGATTTGTACCAGCATCTGCAGTTATTTTCTTATAGGTCTGTAGGAAGGAACTGCAGATGCTAGTTTCAACCGAAGAGAGACACATAAAGTTGGAGTAACTCAGCGGGTCATGGAGAACATGGATAGGTGACGTTTCAGGTCGGAACCCTTCTTCAATCGCTTATCCATGTTCTCCAGAGATGTTGCCTGACCCACTGTGTTACTCCAGCACTCAGTGTCTTCTTTTTTTTGTTGGTAAACCACCATCTGTAGTTCCTTGTTTCTACAAAATGCTGGAGTACCTCAGCAAGCCAGGCAGCATCCGTGGAGGAAATGGGGCATCAATCAGTCTGAGGAAGGGAGCCAACTCGAAATGTCGTCGGTCCATGTTCTGCACAGATGCTGCCGGACCCGCTGAGTTCCTCCAGCAGTGTGCTTTTTGTCTAAAACTCACCCAGTGCGCCTTACGGGAATTCCAGTGATCCAGTTGTCCTACAGACGAAGTGGTCGGTGAGGGCATGTGGGGCTGTTTCCACATTCTCTGACTCTATGATCAGTGAACCTTGATAGTCCGGTCCGGTGATAATACATTTAATTTTCTTTATGTTCACTCGCACGCAGAATTCCGGCCGGAAAGGAATCACGACTGACAAATGCTTTTTGTTGTTTAACGAAAAATCACTTGACTGGAATGATGAGACAGCCGTAAGTGGCAACGGGGAAAGACTATCACCACTCTAATCTTCATAGAGCTGCTTGTCTCTGAGCACAAAACAGAAGCCACTGGTCTGGGTTCGAAGATGTCAAATATTTGCCAAAGTGCAGACCCACGCGTAAAGAGTCCAATGTTGATTTAGATCGGCACAGACGACAGATATGTGTTCTGAGCTCGGCTGCTATCTGTATGGAGTTTGCACGTTCTCCCGTGATCGTGTGCCCACCCCCATGTTAACCCCAAATCCGTGCTGACCGGTTACTGTAGGTAACCACGGTATAGGTCATTGCGAGGAGAATCAGCGAGGAGTTGGGATTGGGCATTTGAGAGGGATCCTGGAAATAAACGAAGAAGTGGGATTGATGAGATACAGCATGAGTGCCGATATCTGATCAACAATTGTGCGATGGTTCAGGCCAATTACTCATCACTTGCACAGAAAAGAAAGATGCCTTAATTGATTGATTATAAGATTACCTGCTCCACCTTCGTTTCTTCACCCATACAGAGCAATTGTTCGGAATATATTCAACTTATCCCAGCTCAAATGTTTTGTTTCCCATTGGTATTCCAAAGAGCCTTACTCAGATTCAAATCGATTCGTTTCAGGAGCTTCCTCTCATAACGGAACGGAAATGAAATATTCGACGCAGGACCTGCCACAGAAGCAAATATGCACCACAGCACATCAGACAGAAGATGGACATAAAATGCTGGAGTAACTCAGTGGGCTCGGCAGGATCTCTGGAGAAAAAGGATGGGTGACATTCCGGGTCGGGCCCTTCTTCAGACTGAAAACCTCCTCTCCGTCCCGTTATGAGAGGAAGTTGCTGAAATGATGTGAACACTTTTTTCAGTCTGAAGACTCCCGACATGAAACGTCATCCATCCCCTTTCTCCAGAGATGCTGCATGACCCGCTGAGTTACGCCAGCATTTTTGTGTCTATCTTTGGTATGGACCAGCATCTGCAGTTCTTTGGTTCGACCTCAGAAAGAAGGGCAGGCGATTGATGTTATGGACCTCTGCCTATTCTGTGCAGCGCTCCAGCTGCACGCTCTGATCGCGATGGAAGGATTCGCCTGAGTCGTTCAGAACCACAACTATGTGGACGTTGGGTTCTCAGTGAGTTTTTTTTAAAAAGAGAGCAAATACACCAGATTTTCATAAACCTCTTAGCTTCATTTGTGATTCCAATCCAGATATTTTATAAATCACTGCTCACCTTCGGGTCAATTAAAAAAAAAGCCAGCCAGTGTGCTTGCTAGCCAGAAGGGTGCCGACCTGAAACGTCACCTATCCATGTTCTCCAGAGATGCTGTCCTTGTGTAGACTTTGCGATAAAATTTACTTCTTGTTGATCCATTGTCACAAAACGAATTTTATTAAACGGAAGCCTTTCCTTTTTGACAAAAGAGTTGAACGTGTTTTTATTTTCAGTTAATGCAAAAAGCCTTGCCGAAGATGCAACATGCTCACAGGCCATTCGGTTTACGGAGATTTGCTGTTTCTCCCAATGCATTTAATTGAGCTGGCAAATGAATACCGTTTTTTCATAAATTCCAGCGATTGAAAAGTACATGAACGATTTCCACCCCGCCCTTTCCAGAATATGAATAATTTCATTTGGATAGTACCTTACGAGGGTCCTGGGTGTTTTATTGTCATATGTCCCGAAATGGAACAATTAAATTCTTACTTGCAGCAATACAACAGGTATGTAAATGTAGTCCTCTGTAATCACTACAATAAACAACAAAATACAAGTTCAGTAGATTGATAAAACTAACAATAATAGTGCAAAGACATAAACGATGCCCCAAGTCTATGTTTTAGGAATGAACTGCAGATGCTGGTGCAAAATGCTGAAGTAACTCAGTGGGACAGGCAGCATCCCTGGATAGAAGGAATGGGTGGCGTTTCGGATCGAGATCCTTCTTCAGACTGAGAGTTAGGGGAGAGGCAGGCACAGATATAGAAAGGTAAGCTATGAAAACAGACATCAAAGGGGACGATGTTCAAGGAAAATGTAGAATAGATCATTGTTAGCTAAGGGAAGATGCCAACGAAGCATACAAAGAGAAAATTCAACCAAGGGGACAGTTAGACTGGTCGGAGAACTAGGATGGGAGGAATGGTGAGAGAGGGAAAACAAGGGTTACTTGAAGTTCGAGGAGTCGATATTCACACCGCTGGGTTGTAAGCTGCCCGAGCGAAATATGAGGTGCTGTTCCTCCAATGTAATTTGGAGTGTCCAATGGTTATTGGGGTTACAATCTTTGTCTTCCATGGCTTTACAAGTTTCTTCAATTGCCAGAGAGAAACAGGCAAGGCTGAGTCCTGTTTAAGCAGTGGATGTATCAGTTTTATATTGTCATGGCCATACTTAGTATGGATGTTGATCTTACAGTAGATCAGTCCAATGTACCAGACCAATAATGGCCCATCAAAATTCTTGAAATCCGATTACCTTTGGTGTTCATTGTTATTTCTCAATCTCCATCTAGGCGGAGATGAATTTCTCCTCTGCTGATTCATTGAAGGGGAGTATAGATGCTGAAGCTGCAGCTTTCAAGATAAGACCAATATGATATATGATAAGATACAATAGAACTTTATTTATCCCAGGAGGGAATTTGATCTGCCAACAGTCATATAACACAAAATACGTGAAACATGAAACTAAAATGATGAGTGGAAATGATTGGAAATGTGCAAAGATTGGGGGAGAAGATGGGGGTGGGGGGGAGGATCAATCTATACCACGACAGAAGGGGAGGAGTTGTACAGTTTGATAGCCACAGGGAAAAATTATCTCCTGTGGCGTTCGGTACTGTATCTTGGTGGAACCAGTCCGTTGCTGAAGGTACTCCTCAGGTTGACCAGTGTGTCATGTACCAGTGTACGTATTAGGAATATGATTAGGCCATCTGGCCCTTTGGGCACACACTGCTATTCAACAAAATACCTGATTCAGATATACAAAATGATAGTAGGCATAAATAGATAGATAGAATCATTTCCCGATGGTGATGGTGTCAAAAACAACATGGCCTAGACTTAAGCTGAGGGAAAAGAGATTTAAAGGAAATTTGAGGGGAAACTTCATCATACATAGAATGGTTTGGAAATTGCCAAAGGAGATGGTGGAGTCACAATTATATGTTTAAGAGACAATTAGACAGGCACTTGAATAGAAGCTATCACGGGCACATGGGGTCAGAGTAGACAAGCAAAAAGGTGAACAGAGAGACTCATGTCTGTGGTGTAAAACTCAATGATTCTGTCAAAATCATGGCTGATCATGTATTGTCTTCCTGCTGACTGGATAGCACACAATAAAAGCTCTTCACTATACGTCGGTATATGTAATAATAAACTAAACTGAACTAAACCAAAGCTCTGCTTTACTTTCCTGCATTAATCTTTTAACTCATTATCACTTGAACATTTGGATATCCATCAATATCTGTCTCAAATAAACTCAATGACCATCCCCAGAACAATTCTGCTGAATTATCATTGCTCTCCTTCTATGCAATCTTAACCTTTTTTTTAAGTCTGAAGAACAAAAATACTCACAATACTCCAGGAGTAGCCACACCAAGGCCCTATATAATTGCAGTGAGACATCTTTAATCCTGTATTCATTCCTCACATAATCATCATCGGCGGTCACTCAAAGCGAGTATGACTGTCCTCATTAGGACGCCTGTGCTTGACTTTTGTTTAACGTGGGGAGACTGGTACACAGACAGCCACCACATGGTCCTTGACAGATCTGAGTCAGGATCCAGTCAAGTCAATTCAAATCAATTTTATTTGTATAGCACATTTAAAAACAACCCACGTTGACCAAAGTGCTGCACATCTGATTAGGAAAAAAAAAAAAGAAACATACAGTGGCAGGCAGCCAAACACAACGGCGCGGCTATCTTGAACAAAATGTTTAACTAAAGCAGAATGGTGGCATGGAATCCAAGACGACCGGGGACCTTTTCTGCTGCAGCCTTCATCTGCCTTCCCAGCCATTGTGACGCTCCACTAAAGTCAATCATCATCCTCCTCCACCTGTTCCACCGTTGAGGTCTTGGCTGGATTGCTCTTTGTCAGGGACCTCCCCCTCGACCGTACCACCGTGGGTCAAGTCAAGTCAAGTCAATTTTATTTTATAGCACATTTAAAAACAACCCACATTGACCAAAGTGCTGCACATCTGATTAGGAAAAAAAGAAAGAAACATACAGTGGCAGGTGACCCTAACAGGAGCATAGTTCGAGATGGCATCGCTCTCAGGATCTCAGGACCACACAAGCTTCTCCACCATGACAAGGTGACAATCCACAGAGAAGTCTCACATAATATTGACCAACACACCGCTGAAATTCCCAACTACTTGCAGCTTTGGCATAGAAACAAGGAACTACTGATACTGAATTACATAAGAAGACACCAAAATCTCTGGTGGAGTAGCTCAGCAGGTCAGGCAGCATCTCAGGAGAACATGGATTGGTAACGTTTCAAATCCCAGCCCTTTTTCAAACTCCGGTCCTCTGCTGCTTTGGCATGTTACTTTCAGCGCCAAAGTCATTTTGAAAATCAGCATTTCCTAATGTCTCGCCATTTTAAAATACCCTGTTTCACTGTTGTGTGCACTGTAGAGGGTGATCTCACATTTTTCTGTATTATATTCCATCTGCCTTATATTCGCCCACCTATTTAGCTTGTCAATAGCCCCTTGAATCTTCTTCACATCCTGCACTATACTCAAAATCCCAGCTGATTGCGTGTCATCAGTAAATTTGGGAATATGATATATTGTCCCCTCACTGAATCCTTGATAGAGATTGTGAACAGCTCGGGCTCAAGCACCCAATCCCACTAATACCTAAGATAGACACAAAGTGCTGGAGTAACCCAACTGGTCAGGCAACATCTCTGGAATAAAGGATGCAAGACCTTTTCGGGTCGGGGGCCTTCTTCAGAGATCCCAGTAGTGCCTAACTGGTCGTGGCCTGTAAATGTGGCAAAAATCTGTTTATGTCCACTCTTTGTTTTTGCTCAATGCCCAATTACCATTCCACACTGATGTATTACCCACAGTTCCATGTGCTTTAACTTTATTCAGTAAATGCTTGTGCCCAAAGCAGGTTAAATTAGTGCAAGGTAATGAGTATATGACCATTCCAATAATCAATTGGACAAAGTAACAGACAAAAGATCATAAGTGTTCAGAGTGATAAGCAGCACACATTTTTATGCAGGGGGTGGTCAGGATGAAGATAGCAGGGGAGGCAGATTGTGCTGTTTGGAATTGGAAAGTGTTTAAAGTGTCAATTTAAGATTTTAGCCCAATGTTTCTGGAGTGTTCCTTACACCCACAAACCTGTGGTCCTAAGGCAAGATTGTCACCAACTGACATGCAATCACAGTGATCTGGAGATAAATTTTCTTAAATAATACCATCAAAGTTATTAGACCTTCAATCTTGAGCATTGTTATTCACCTCTGGGATTTTGATATTGTATGGGTAATATCAAAATAATTATATTCTTCGACCTGAAGTCATTCATTTAAACAGAAACCGTGTACACAGGCTTACATCTAAGAGGACCTGATGCTGTAAGAATGTTCTATAATCCGGATTGAATTGAAGTAATGTTACAGTTAACTTGACAACTCAACAAGTCATTTATTACCAACATCATAGCTCAGCCATAACCACCCCCTGCAGACTGGCATTCAAACAATGCTTCCCCTTGACATGACTTTATCCATTGCATTCACAAAATATGAGTCATACATCTTGGGTGCTTATGTAATAATGTTAATTATGTAACGGTTAAATGCCATCTATTTTTGTTATTTGTTATTTATCATGGTATGGGGCTTTTAAGAAGGTTGTTCATCATCATTTTCACAAAGACAATGAGGGAGGGTCAATTAATGCTGTCACAATGATTCTCACTTTCACAAAGGAAAAAGGATAATTTTTCACCAGGTGCATGCCCTTTATATTCTCTTTCCCTGAGAGCTTCTGATTTTAAAACACATCCAGAATTTTAAGTTTGATCCCAACTCAGAGGACTGCAAATTAGCAGAGGACGATCCAGAAATATCACTTCTTAACTACAGTCACATTCTCATGTGGTCAACATAACAGCCACATTCAGCAAATTTAACCAGACTTTGAATTGTACCACTGCGTGGGATGTTGATCATGTACCTGAATAAGAGACACAGAATCTTAGCTTCACATTTTATCTAAATGCGCGGACCTTGAACAGATGCTGCAATGAGATGGGCAATGATAGAGTGCATTTTTGCACTAGAAAAAACCCTGAAAAGTTGCTCAGGCTTGGAGTGATGATAAAAGTGTCAGAATATATCAAGCAGCTGTTTCCCTTTTGCACGGCCATCAGAATTGAGTGTACAATGAACACCACTGGTAACAGCTACAGCATTAGGTTCTGTGAATTAGTGGTGAAGTATAAATTAATAGATGAACCAAGAAAGACTATTCATAGTTATATAGCATGAAACAGGCCTATGGTCGCAGCCCAATTTGTCCATGCTGACCAAGATGGCTATGCATATTAATCACACATCCCTCAAATTGTTTCCTATCCATGTACTTGTCCAAAAGTTTTTTTTTAAATGCCATGATTATGTCTGTCTCAAAGAATTGATTTAATACAATTTTCCAAGCTTGCCATACGTTTCCATTTTTTCCTGATCAAATTTCAATTTCCTTTGTTAGACAAAGTTCCCTAATCCTACCATCTTTTCTTCTTACCTGTACAAGAATAGGTTGGCTTTGAACTCTTACTAGTTCACTTTATAACATTGTCCACTTATAAGAAGGCTTTCCCTCTAGCAGTTTAGACTTTAGACTTTAGAGACATAGCGAGGAAACATACCCTTTGACCCATCGAGTCCGCGCCGACCAGCGATCACCCCGTACACTTGCACTACTACCCCATACACCACCCACCAGGGACAATTTACAGTTTTATTGAAGTCAATTAACCTATAAAACTGGAGTGTGGGAGGAAACCAGAGCACTGGGAGAAAACCCACACAATCACAGGGAGAATGTACAAACTCCATACAATACAATACAATATCCTTTATTGTCATTGTACAAGTACAACGAGATTTTGAATGTCGCTTCCATATCGATACAGACATCACCTGTAGTCAGAATCGAACATGGTTGGATGGGGGGGGGGGGGGGATGGCGTTGTAAAGCAGCAACTCTACTGATCTGCCACTGTGCTGCTCCAGTTACTCCCAATCTACTTTTCCTAGGTCTTACTTATACTATTGAAGGCAGCACATGCCCAATTTAAGAATCTAACTCTGTCCAACTTTATCCTTTTTCATGACTACCTTAAAGCTTACTGAACCATGGCCATTGTTTGCAAAGGGTTGCTCCACAGACGTGCCCATTCTCATTCTCTAAAATAAAGTTGAATAAAGCTTTCCTACCAAGTAGGACGCTCGACATTCTGCTTTAAAAACCCTATCTATAGGCCTCTTACACGCCACTCAATCCAAAATTGATTGAAATCACCCACTACTACAACGATCAACTAATCATCGTTACAGATGGTTTGTGGTCATTTCTGTAAAGTCCTTTTAAAACAGTGTAGAGTGACCCAATCAGTTGTCTGTACATTGTACAGGTATGACCCATCTCCCATTTGTTTCCTTATATCACACTGGCCATAGAAGTTCTCTACAACACAACATCCTAGCTTCAGGCAAGTATGCAGCCAACATCTGCTGAAGAAAACAGGCGAGACTCTTTCAAAAGGAATGTTAAAATTTGCAGATTTACAAGATGTTGTTGATATGCATAATTATAGTTTAGCTGACAAGTTAACCATGTACCGCATATGGGAAAATTGATTCAACAGAAGCCTGCTGAGGAATAAGTTAAAAAAGGGAAGGAGTAGTTCACAAAAAAAATTGGACTTGCGTTAACCCTCATTTAATGGGACATTCCAAAGGCGATTAGACTATTCTGTTAATCATCAAATAATCCCCGTTCAGCAAATCCTATCAGTATGTCAGGAATTAATCGGTGCCAAAGGTGATTCCTCATGTGGAGAAATATCTCGAAAAGCTGTATCTCCCTTTAAAAACATTTGCAAAATACCAGAAGTGGAATATTTCCAGAGACAAACACATGGTTATTCTAAAGGTTAGAAATAATTAACATAACATCATTGCTGATAGTTTCAAAACCAACTTTTTAAAAAACCAAAACGTATAATTTATTTCAGTTTTATTTAAGCTAGAATTGAATTTCAACCATTTCAAACATCAAAATCAGAGTGAGGAGAATAGGCTACACCAGATGCCTGCTTGCATTTAAAATTAAAACTCAATTCAGATACCATAAACCAAACTCCAATCTGAGTTTGAGCACTCATGGTTATTTCACTAATCAAATGAACCAGTATTGCAAACAGATTGCCAATTTTGTTTTTCATTGAACAATATTGACTATGAACAAAGGGCACATGAGTTAATACTAAGCAAATTATTCTAGCCTGAATATACTATTGGCATGGCATGAGCTGAACCAATCCAAACCCATACATTGTGTCTCATCAAGCTCAAGGCCGTTTGATCATGCAAACCATTTGATTTCATTTTCAGACTCTTTTTAAAAGTACACATTGTTTCTGTCTCCTCTGCTATCTGGAGACTTCTACAAAAGAGATTTCCCTACCATTCTTGTTGCTTCTGAAGGCAGAGTCACCAACTTGAAATCACCTTGCTGTCTCCATCAAAAGACAGCTAAGCATTATTTTCACATCGGATACTGCAGTGTCACCAGTGATTTCTGCCTAGCCTCTCTGGGAATTGCTGTGGAGACAATTCTCTTCTTCCCACGAAAGATATTTTTGTCTTGATGAGACAGAGCCAGACCAGATATGGCAGGTCAAAACTGGCAACGGTGAGATGCTGTGGACCATTGGCATCAGCGGATAAGTACACCACCACAATCTGCAACCTCATGGCTCAGTAAATCCCTCATTCTACGGTTCTCAATCAAGAGCTCAGTGGGATCTAAAGTGTCCCGACCCGAAACGTCACCTATCTATGCTCTCCTGAGATGCTGCCTGACCCGCTGAGCTACTCCAACGCTTTGAGTCTTCAAGAGCTCAGTGTGGCGTGTGTAATGACATGCTGGGTGCAGTTCCAGACCTACTGTAATGACAAACTAATCCTCCATGCTAGTTTTGCATCTTAAAGTTCAATTAAAAATCTACCCCTATTTACTTAGTATTTGTTAATTTACCATCATGATTGTAATGTAAAGACCAAATTACCTTCTGACTGTTGATTTAATAGCATTTTCTTCCTTATGCGTCTAAAGCAAAATACATGATTCCCAAAACCAGAAACTGTTGTTGACTTTTAGTCTGACAAATATATTCTCCGACAGGATATTGGTAGATATATGAAAAAAAAGTATGGTTGGTAAATGCAGTTTGTACCACATTTTTAAAAAAAGAAGAAAAATTGAGAAATTGTGTGGCTCAAAGAAAGACCAATACAATTTATTCTGTGGACTCGGTGGGTCGAAGGGCCTGTTTCTGTACTGTATCTCTAAAGTCTAAGGTAAAGTCTAAAGTTAAAAACTCTGTGAATCTCTTTGAACATCTGTCCAAATGGTTCTTTACATGGTTTAATTTGACAACACACTTGGGGTGTATTGGAAAGTTTGTGCTGGCTGCTATATGTTTTTGACATATCATATCATATCATATATATACAGCCGGAAACAGGCCTTTTCGGCCCACCAAGTCCGTGCCGCCCAGCGATCCCCGTACATTAACACTATCCTACACCCACTAGGGACAATTTTTTTTTTTACATTTACCCAGCCAATTAACCTACATACCTGTATGTCTTTGGAGTGTGGGAGGAAACCGAAGATCTCGGAGAAAACCCACGCAGGTCACGGGGAGAACGTACAAACTCCTTACAGTGCAGCACCCGTACTCAGGATCGAACCTGAGTCTCCGGCGCTGCATTCGCTGTAAAGCAGCAACTTCTACCGCTGCGCTACCGTGCCGCCCCAATACTGTAACACTAATGATCAAGAAGTCTTTATTTTAATCAAATATTTTATTTTAACACAGATTCAGAAGAAATTATCTCCTCATTCTAATGAGATAGATATTTTCCATGTACTGTTGATGATTTTCTATAACGTTAGCTTGTGATTAAAATAGCATTGAACATATAATGGAAGCAAGGAAAATATCAATCATTCAAGTTATCATGACTGTAAATATTACAGCTCCAACTCCTTTAATGATTAGATCTATTAGTATGAACAATATAGAATTAGTCTGTGCTAGTTAATTTTCTAAATATACATATTTAAAAAAAATATTGTTTTGAGTATATTCGAAGCAGTCAATTTTAAATAAATAAATAAATGGAGTGAAACTGCCAGATAATTCAGGAAACAAAGAATCTTGTAACTAGAAAAGCCTTGCATGACATATCAGCTGAAAAAGATCTTTTTTAAAATTTATTGCAGTGAATTGAGTTATTGATACTATATCCGAGATTCCTAAAGAATTAATGCACAATATTAAACCTAAACTGCAATAGATTGACGCAAAAAAAGTACCTCATACACAACAACAAACTGCTAACATTTTTCCTTTCCTACTTTTATTTATCATTTAACCCTCACCAACATTACCTCTAAAACTGCTTGGTTGAGTTGGTAGCACACACTTACCCCCATATAATATCCAGTCTTTTAATTGAACATTTTAACCATTCGACTGATGTAATAAATACATTTAAATTAAATAATTTTCAATAGAACGTTAGTGTTTGCTGCTGGTCATGAAATCATTAGATTTCATTAAAAAGCAATTTTGGTTTTCTGATATTCCTATGGGAAGGAAATTTGCTATCCTTACTTGGATTGGCCTTTACGCAAGTCCAAATCTGACAGCTCTTTCTCATTAATAAGGTTCTCACCGGTGCTCAGTATGTATTGTAGATAGTTCAAGACTTATTCCAAATATGCCTACAGTAAATAACCCCTTTCTATTCAAGGTAGCATTTGAGTGAATTTAATCACAAGGAACCATGGTAAAATTGAAGTAAATGGGAATCAAGGGGACAATACTCCACTGACTAGAGTCACATTTAGACAAATAGGGTCGGTTATATTTGTAATCAATTCCCTCAACAGAGAGAAAAATATAAAAGTGGAAGATATTGAAATTGGTTCATGCAAATGCTTCAACATTAGTAGCAATGCATGTAGAAATAATGATTTAGGCAATCCAGATGGATAATTTAAATATTTACGCAGCTTATGCAAATATGTGCATTAATTTATTTGTGTTATATTTCTCCATTACAGAAATGAGAACAGCTTGATGTTCTTTTAATTTCCCAAGAGTCAACATTCATGTTGATTGAAGTTTTAAAATATTTTGTTAAATGCTTTGAGCCAATCAACAATTTGTTTTGTGTTTCTGAAAGGATCATGGCATTTCCAAGAAACTGTGTTACCAATTAACAAAACATGATATCATGACTCATGTATAAGAATTGTGTTACTGGACTTTAGCATTTGAGATGCGAAAATGCTTCTAGTAAATTTGCTGACTGCCAAAAACCTACATAAATTGTAATTTTGCAACAAGCAAAACAAATACAGCAATCTTAATTTAGAAACACCACTCAAAATACCTTTATTCTGACATACATTTGGAGTGCGTTTAAATTCCACAGCAATAATAGTAAATTGAAATTAAACAAAGACTTTATTAAATGGAAAGTTCAAAGTTATAGCTTCAATTTTGTCACTTTTATTTTCAATTCCCTTGGTCATATTCAAAGATAAATATACTCAAGTACCTTGGTGTTTCAAATGAGTTTCAAATGAAAAGCTAATCTGCTTTCTTCTAATTATTTGCAAGTTACAAACACATGTTTCATTGAATTTATACAGTGGGTTATTAACAGATGAATATTTATGTACACTTATATTTCCTTACTCAACTAGTGAATTTTAAATAATGATTGGAATTTCAGGGCCTTTTTCATAAAATTTTAAATCTTGCATTTTAATTGCCTTTTTTAATCTTTCAATATAAATTTGGTAGCATGTTTGGAAGTAAGCAAAATAATAAATTCTATTATTTAACTTCACTAAAGTGGAAGTTGTTAAAATTGATTTAAGTAAACACATTGCCACCAGTAGCTATGTATGTAGAAATTATAAGTTGATGGATTTTAATTGCTTTTAACATCTTTCAATATAAATTGAAAAGAATGGCTGGAAGTGTTTTGAAGAGACAAATAATTTTACTAATTTGATTCATGGCAATGTGAAACTACATTAATTTCTCCTGTGCCACATGTTGCTGATGTGATATGTGTTTTTGAAAGAAATACTCTTACGCACACACATTTTTATATTTTGTCAACAGTAATGAAAAACTAATTTCAAGCCAATAGCTCCAACATGACGGTCTGCATCGTAAAGGGACCACAAAATTCATCGAAAGTGTCATTCTCTTAACTGTCAAAGCATGAATGGTTTAGTTACAGTGCCATAGAGGACATAGGTGAGGAATTTAATAAACAAAAACAAACAAAAATATTGCTTTCTATAACCATCTAATGCACTAAATTACTTGAACTTCTATCCTATGAAAATTATCAATGACATTTTAGCACCCATTCCCAAATGGAGATATTAGCACGTGATAAAAACTAGTCAATGGTGTTGGCTGCAAAGAGTTTTAGAGGAGGACAGGGAATACAGCAGTTGAGATTTGGGAACAAGATTTCAGATCTTAAAATCTTTATAGCAAAAGGTCATCAATGGTGAATTCATTTAAACAGTTCCCAAAAGTCCACAGTTGGAGAAGTGCGCTGAGGGTTTGAAGAAATCACAGCACGGTGCTGTAATGGCATGGTACGCTAAAGGCAATTTGCTCTGACATACTAACTTATAACCTGCGCGTCTGTGGGATTTGGAAGGAAACCAGAGGATCCAGTGGAAACACATGGTCACAGAGAGAATGTAGGGACTCTATGGAGACAGCACTGGAACTTTGCCACCTACGTCGCTCTGATACGAAATTAACAGAGGTACCGTGGATCAGACTGCCTCCTTCTAATCTGTAATTTCCAACATTACATTATGCTTTTTTTCTGCAAAACCAATGACAAATTAAGTCATACATTTAACAACTGGTCCATGTGACAAGTATATCTAGATTCTTCAAGTGAACAGTTAATTTGAACATGCTGTTGTCAAATACTGAACAGCTCTTACTAGCTCAAGTTTGAAAAAATTCTTCAAGGTAGACTTGATGAGAAAGACCATATTCAGCATTATGAAAGGCAAATTAAGGCAGATCTTGAGAAGCACTGGACTGAAGTAGTGAGGGCAGTCAGGACAAAGAACTATTAATAAAGAAATTAACACTTTGGAAAAATAGTTGATTGGAACAGTGGATATGCAAACATATGCAGTGTGCCATCTTCTGAATACATTAATGTTGCTTTCATGGCTTGCCTAGTGGAATTTATGTAACCTTGCTAATTTTATTTGAAATGCCTCAGAGCTACAATTTTTTGAAGCACTTTTGTGTGAGTATGGAAAAATAAAGCCGAGAATATACACTTGCTGTCTGCAGAGCACATTTAACATGTTGGTGTAAAATTCCAGTGACCTCTATTTTAAACTGGTTGACAGCCTTACTAAAATAGCAGACAAAATAACAACAAATGAATGTGTTAAGCATATGTCTGCCAATAATTGACTGCAGTAGTATTAAGGATTCTGAATTCCTTTATCTCCTTATATATTCTGCACTGCCATTTTATATTAACTTATATTTGCAGTCATTTCATGTGGTGAAAGTTCTACTTGAACTGGGGAATTCAAGCAAGCTTGCCTGTTGAATTCAAGCAAGCTTTTGTCATCACACCGACTCTTCTTTCAATGTTCCTCACTGCAGTATTTTATACCACTTCAACCAAGATCCTTAGTGGAACTAATGTATAAGATAATTGTACAGTGTTGAAATTCCATTGCTTCCAGTCTAGAACCAAAGTCTTTCCAATCTCAACCTACATGGCATCTTCACTCAGAGACTAAGATCTAATCATCATTAATTCCTTCATTGAAGTATCAGAAACAACAGCCTATTGCTCAGTATCCAAAAGTCTTTCCACAACTTGACACTGCCACACAACACTAACCCTGCCCATCAAGATCCATGATGTGGTCTTCGTCAATATGGATACTTTTCAAAACTTGGGGCCACTTCATAGTGAGGGAACCCATTGCTGAAGAAAACCAACATTCCTCATGAACACCAACATAGCATTTGGCTGCCTGAGTAAAAGATTGTTCAAAATCCAGACTCATAGTCCACCAAAGAAGCGATGACGCCTGGTCTCCTGTTTGTTTTGGAAACATGGACAACCAACAATAACTTCTCGAAGCACCGGAGAAGTACCAGAAAGATTATCTCTTCAAAATCCCTCCAATACACAATGCACACAGTGTAAACCAATATCTACACCTTCTATCTAGCAAACATCCCCAGCAATCTGGTGTGCTGCCCAGACTACCAAAGTAAAATATGCACTTATCGCTCTGTGGTGAGCTCTGTCAGGCAAGTTATTTTCAGAAGAACATTGAATGCATTTCATGAACATCCTCAAAGTCTCCATGAAAGATATTTAATATTCTCTTTGATTGATGAAAATCACTGGCCTCAAACTGCTTAAACTGGCAGAGTACAAAAAACAGCATCAGATTATAAGGCTGATGGAAAGCACAAACATCAATCTAACAGCCCACTCACCTGTCTTAGAAAGCTCCAGCTGCCGCACCTGTGGCATTCACCTAATGCGAAGACAAAAGCATGAAGATAAAGGCAGTACGGGGATAGAGCTGCTGCCTTACAGTGCCAGTGATCCGGTTCGTATTCGTGTGCGGGGATCACTGGTCGGCGGGGACTTCGTGGGCCGGAGGGCCTGTTTCCATGCTGTATCTCTAAAGTCAAAGACAAACAAAAATAAATAAATAATGATTTATAGAAATTTAATATAAAGATGAAACCATTACAGCATATATAATTTAAGAAGATTGTAACTTTGCTTCTTTCTCCTTTTTTTTAGGGAGAAAATGAAAGGGTTTCTGAATCTTGCACGAGGCTTACTCTGGTGTAATATTTGTGAGATGTCCAGGCATTGTGATAACACAACCCATTGCTGAACTACATATCACATTTAGATTGTGTTCTGACCAAAAAATGGCATTCACGTTGGGGCCTTGAAACCTACTGAGGAATAAAAACATAGAAACATAGAAAATAGGTGCAGGAGTAGGCCATTTGGCCCTTCGAGCCTGCACCGCCATTCAATATGATCATGGCTGATCATCCAACTCAGTATCCCGTACCTGCCTTCTCTCCATACCCCCTGATCCCTTTAGCCACAAGGGCCACATCTAACTCCCTCTTAAATATAGCCAATGAACTGGCCTCAACTACCTTCTGTGGCAGAGAATTCCACAGATTCACCACTCTCTGTGTGAAAAATACTTTCTCATCTCGGTCCTAAAAGACTTCCCCCTTATCCTTAAACTGTGACCCCTTGTTCTGGACTTCCCCAACATCGGGAACAATCTTCCTGCATCTAGCCTGTCCAACCCCTTAAGAATTTTGTAAGTTTCTATAAGATCCCCCCCTCAATTTTCTAAATTCCAGCGAGTACAAGCCGAGTCTATCCAGTCTTTCTTCATATGAAAGTCCTGCCATCCCAGGAATCAATCTGGTGAACCTTCTCTGTACTCCCTCTATGGCAATATGTCTTTCCTCAGATTAGGAGACCAAAACTGTACGCAATTTCAATGGTGGCAACTCCATCTGCATCATTGCATTGATCAGAGCTTAACTTATGTATAATATGAGGTTTTGATCATTAAATTGTTTTATTAGACTGAGTAACCGAGACTGGAAAAGAGACTTGGAATAGATCTACTTGAAGTTTTCTACGTTATGAAAGAGACTTTACAAAGCAGATCCAGGCAAAATATTCTCTCTGGCATGAATGGCAATTGTGAGAATTAAAAATGAGGATGTAACCAGTAAGAAAGGAAGTCAAGCGGATTTATTTTATAGAATCGGAAACAGTTACATGTTGCCAGGGCATGTTTTAAAATGGATGTTATATGGAAGCCAAGAGAAGTATTTTTGTAGAGAGAATAGATTGAAGAGTTTGAGAAAAAGCCAAGAAAATGGTGTTCAGATAGACTTGCTTAGTCCAAAGATTGCTTCTGGTTATTATAATGAAGTGTTGTAGATATCTAAGTAATGATGTATGTTCAAATTTATATGGAAGAATTGTAACATCAATAAGGTAACATAAAGTTTTCATGCGATAAGTTTCCTGAAGATGTTTTCAAATATTTTGAACAAGTACATAATTAAAGGGTTATGAATTATTGCACCTATTTCAAATGCAATAGTTTGTTAATACAATTGTATCAAGATCATAGATAGGAGTCACATATTCTCCACAAAGTGATTTACCATGAGATTTTTACATAGCAAGTAATGAAATGTAACAGATGTATGCCCTTCCCTTTATAAATACTATATTGCTGGAAGATATGAAATTACTGTCTGAACAGTCTGCAAAGTGCAGACAGCCAACTAATAATTAGGCTTTGAAATGAAACTGGTGTGAAATGTTGTAGGTATATTTTTGTTCAGCCTTTCTCTTGCTCTATATTGTAAATTATATACATTAAAGAGCAGAGTTTCAATAATCAAACCAGAAAAATGCTGCATTCAATTTATGAACTGGTTTTATATTCAAATTCCTGTTTGGATCACTTGTCCATGAATCAGATCTATTCTTAATTAAAAAAAGCATTCAACATCTTTCAGAAAAGTGAACAAACACAGCCTCATTAAAACAGCTGCAAATAAGTTTGTTACAAAAAATAATTTATTTTAACAAGGCTGTCTAGTCATTTGCTTGCAGATCTATTTTAAGTCCTCGATAATGACTTTACATGTACAAGGCATTTATTATTTTTTTAGGAGTACAGCAGTCAGTTGCTTTTCAAATTAAATATTTTTAACATTTAAAAACCAATTAATAATTACAATTCATGGATATGAAAACTTGATTTGCACCCCAAAACTTTATCACTATTATGGAAAGTGCACAAATTGACTCATTTAGTGGAAATGTGCTACAGTGCGACTCGTGTGGGCAGAGCCAACAACCAACATGTTTTTCTTTGCATAGTACTAATGGATATGAAAGCTTAATCTTCACCGTCCAGAACTCACACTTAACAGTTTCTCAATTATCAATCTTAGTGGCATCTCAATCTAGTGAATGCATACTTATTTTGGAAATAAAGTGGTCTTTAAATTGCACAGATAAATGCTGTTGACATTGTTAGTTGACTTTAATGCTGTTGACATTATTAACCAAATGGTACTTCCAAAATATTTTGCTGCAGTATTAACTTTGGACCCATTCCGAGTGGGTTGCTAGTTTTGTGGGTTAAGAGCACATCCACTGTACCAGAACAGAATTCTCATTTATTTTAATTTCATTGGAAGCTGGCTTTGTCCTTCCAGGTTTGTTGATGTAATGGGAATCCTGCCTAGATTGTCATCGGAATTTCTGACATGTCACCCTGCAGCCGATTTAAATTGGGAATTTACTTGGAAATGTCGCAGTTAGACTACTGGAGCAAGAAATTCTTCTTCTTCATGCGTTTGAGGCAGCAGAAGTTATGTAACACCTTCCAGGCGCTGTAGCCAGTTCAATGTGCTGTTGTCGAGGGCCGTGTGGTCTACCCCTCCACCAGGGGGGGGCGGAGGACAGCGCGTTCGAAAATGACGTGCAGCGCTGTTTTCTGGTCTGCTCCACACACGCAAGCTGCTGACGAATGCAACCCTCAGCGATGCATGTTGGCGTTGAACTGGCCGACCCCTATGCAGAGCAGGTTCAGGGTGACCCACTCTTTGCGGGGCATGTCCGCGCAGAGTGGAGCAACAGTGAATTGAGGAGGTCGCGAAGTCTGTTCCCAGCTGGTTCTCCATGCTCCTAGTATGTTGAAACCGGAGTCACAGAGGGTCGCTGCGTGACGGGAGAAGGGGCGACGAGATGACAGGCGTTGAGGTCCCAGTTGCTATGAATCCTGGGCGAGGTGCTGCAAAGGATGTTTGGCGTCCGATCGGGCTTTGCACACCAGCCTATGTGTGAAGAACTCTCTGCGAAGCTTGGCGGGTGTGATACCTGCGAGCACCGGCAGGAGATCCACCGGAGTAGGGCGTAGCCGGCCGGTGATGATCCGCATGGTGTCGTTGAGGGTGGCATCTAGCTTGCTGGTATGAGCGCTGCGGCACCATGCTGGGGCAGCGTACTCAGCGGCGCTGTACATGAGTGCAAGAGCACTGGTTCGGAGAGTAGATGTCTTGGCCTCCCATGACGATCCAGCCAAGCAACGCAGGAGGTTGTTCTATGCCGAGACTTTAGGATGAAGAGCAAGAAATTGATTCAACATGAATTTGAGCCAAATCTGCAGAATCTCTGAAATCTCCTTGGAAATCACAGTAAATCAAGAAGAGAAATGGAATTCTCTTTCTTCATTGGGAGGTGACTGCAAACGATCAAGTGCACCAGGCATGGAGAGAGGTTGATGAAAGTGGCAGCTCCTTGGCATTCTTCAGACATTACATGAAAACAGGCATGATACAACTTTTCATTTCTGTACCTTGTCCACCACCTAGCACAAGAACACACGGCATCATTTCACACGTTATAAGTCCACACAGTATCCTTACTTGCCCCTTTGCAACACTCTATGTTAGCATTCTCTTGCTAACTTGGCAACCTTTCTAAAATCAGTAAGTTATAGTTCTCCCTGCACCACACACTCTCCATAAGCTATCCATTGAACATGTGCTCACCTTTTACACACATTGACGGTAGCAAAGTAGAGTTCATCAACAGCTGCAAGTTCGGAGGAATAAATATCACCAGCAATTTGTCCTGGACCAGCCACATTGAAGCTATGGCCAAGAAAGCGCAGCAGCACCTTTACTTCCTCAGAAGAATTAGGAAGTTCGGCATGTCCCCAATAACCTTCACCAACTTCTACAGATGTGTCGTAGAAAATATTTTATCAGGATGCATCACAGCCCGGTCAGGGAACAGCTCCATCCAAGACTGCAAGAAATTGCAGAGAGTTGGGGGTGTAGCCCTGGATATGGGATGAACACAGGCAGGTAGAACTAGCGTAGATGGAGTATCTTGGTCGCAATGGACAAGCTAAGCCAAAGGGCCTATTTCCGTCTTTTTGGCTCTCTGACTTTATTTTGTGAGTAAAGATGTTACTTCTGTTACCCCAACCACTTTTTAGAGTCATGGAGTTATCGTACAAACACAGGCTCTTCTGCCCACCTTCAGACCAGGTTGGCATATCAGGCTAGTCCAATTTGCCTGCATTTGACCATAACGCTCTAAACCCTTCCTAACCATGTAACTGTCAAATTATCTTTTAAAATTCATAATTATATTTGTTTCTCTGGCTTCCTCTGGCAGCTTGTTTAATACCTCACCAACATCCACAGACTGCAAGCACATATTCCCATCTTGATCCAAAAGTGGACCAACCTTCTCCCTGGTTAACCTCTTCTTTTTATTATAGGTATAAAAAGCTTTAAGTTAAGAGGGGGAAAATTCAAAGGAGATGTGCAGGGCAACATTTTTTACACAGAGAGTGGTGGATGCCAGGAACATGCTGCCGGGGATGGTGGATGAGACAGATATGATTGTGGCATTTATGTTGGTCAGCGTGGGCAAGTTGGGCCGAAGGGCCTGTTTTCACACTGTATGACTCCATGACTCTAAATTACAATGGTGCTACAATTATCTGGGCTGTATTATACAGAGCCCCAGACTGAACAAACAGAACCTTTGCAGTCCAGTTTTGACTTTTGGGATCCAAAGATGTGTCAACACCCGTTTTTGTTCTGGCAATAAATCTATTGCTGACCTTCTTGATGCAAGTGTCACTGAGGACTGCGTGAATTGTTTTAATGTCCCCTGCAGCAGCCTCAAAATCCGACAGTGAAGACATTACGGTGATTTTCATTGCGTCTGGTCCAGGCGGTTTTCCTACAACAATCTAGTGTAGTGTAGAAGTGCAGCCTCCTTAAATGCTGCATTCATAGACGTTCAACATACTGAATCCAACCTGCAAACCTTGCAGATGAATGAAACCACTTATCTTTTGTCCTTAAACAGGCATGCCTAAGGCTTGATGTTTTTCACTAACTTTTCTTCCATTTGAACGTAAGCTGCCAAAAGATCATCCATGATATGTGGTGTGCTTAATGAAATAAAGCTCTGAAAATAACAAACTCCAAGCTAGCACTCACAATCACATACAGATCATAATTCTTAAAGAACTTGATGGGGAGTTCCCCTTTTATTCCATCATGCAGTTTTTAAAAAATCATTTTAGGACACTAATCCTGGGGGACTTCTGACCTGGACAGATAAAGGTCCTAATAACATTATAGAAACAAGTTTGCATTTAATAAGAAGGCTTTTCCAAAGTGAAAGTTGTTATTAATGGGAATGGAAAGCAATCCACTTTTATAGTTTTGTACTTTATATTGCAATTGAAATTTATCGTAGTTTAACAAAGGATTTTCAAGGCTTTTTTTGCCTAATTTCTTCTTTGTTTATGGCAGCATCGGGATGCTGCTTTTTATTTAACTTAAGCTCCATGTGTTTAAGTTTATACTCCAATAACAACATTTGTTTCACATTTCTTGCATTCCTTCAAGAATGTTAATTAACTTCCAAAGCCTCGTAACATTTTGATTGAAAAGTGAGTAAACTTCGGGTGAAGAATCACCTGAGAGGGTCTGTATATTTGGTGCCCTTTTAAATTAACTGGTAACTTGGAAAGCCATACATGAAAATATAACATTTATGTCTTACAACAGTGAAGGCTGGATAGCACAGGACACTGTAAGATGCTGGAACCTGCTCTAATTACTATCATATGTTCCTTCCTAGTTAAAAAATAATTAGAATCCACCTTATGTGTTAGATTTAACACACAGCAGGATGTTGGACAAATATTTTCAATGTTAACTGTTTGGGTTGGAAGATTCAGGGTGGGGGCAGGGATTGACATTAGAGTCAGTTTTTGATTTGCAGGTTAATTTTTCATGTGTAACTTAACGAGAACTGGTCCATCCAAAAAAAAGAGAACATATTGTGCATCTCACGCAGATGCTCTTTAAAAAAATCCCCATAAGTGTTGCCATTTTTTTAAACTATGGTACTGTCGAATTAATGCTTCTTTGTCAGTTGAAAACTGTGCTGGTGGTAATTCAACCGGCTCCCAGCTTGTGCCCGAATTGACCCAATTGCTGCTCTCTTGCCTACTAATCCAAAGGAAAATGGAGCAGAAATGCATCAAAAAGATAAGTCTATCGTCTTATCTTTTACATTCCGTGTTGAGTCCAGGGGTGAGAGAGTGCTCCTTCACAATGGACGACACAGTAGTGCAGTGGTAGAGGTGCTGCCTATCAGAGCCAGAGATCCGGGTTCGATCCTGACTCTGGGTGCTGTCCGCACGGAGTTTGTACGTTCTCCTCATGGCTGCGTGTTTTCTCCGGGTGCTCCAGTTTCCTCCCGCACTCCACAGATTCGTAAATTAATTGGCTTCTGTAAATTGTAAATTGTCCTTAGTGTGTAGGATAGTGCTGGTCCATGGGGCGATCACTGGTTGGCATGGACGCAGTGGGCCGAAGGGCCTGTTTCCATGCTTTATCTCTGAAGTCTAAAGAGATGTTGAGGCTTCTTCTAGCGGGGCCTTCCTTCCCTCTCATGGACACAAGGCCTTTGGGAATGCTTTTCCACAACCGGAGATCCTTCGTCCAGCGGTGTCCCAACATTTGCTGGCCAGGTGCTGTTTCTTGCTGGATTCATGTAGGAGATATCCGTGGATCTGTCCACCATAATCCTCCTGAGTCCAGAAATGACCTATCCCACATGAAAAATTAGGACATATTTTCCAATAACCAATTATGTCCTTTGAAATGACAGACATGAATACAATATTGAAAACATTAGGATGTTTCAGATGGATCTACTTGCTGCAGCAGGATTTCTGTAAAAACCAAACTTTTTGTTAAAATGAAAAATCTTTGTCATCTGAACAACTTTCACAGAATGCATAGTTATCGGTGTTAATTATAACCTGATCGCTTTTGCGTTTGATTGCATTTTTATAAAATGCAGTGCCTTGAATTCAATTACTTTGTGCACACTTGGATTTGCTCTATTATACACATTTGCACGTGTCATATCTAGATCACCCATTTCCTAAGAAGCTGGTATTTAAGTGCCTATTTCGAGAATAGAAAAGTCTGAATGAATAATGGTATGTTGCAAGTGTAACATAACATTTTAGCCATTCTCACTCATGAAATTATGCTTCCTGAAACCATGTAAACTAAAATCACACGAACACACTCTGCACTGTTTTATATTTTACCTTGAGTTATTTTCTACTGCTGAGCCAGCCAGAATCCGTTGGATCTTACAGGGAAATCTACATAGTAAGGAAGCAATTATTTATTGAAGCCAGTTCTTTAAATGGTAAGGATTAATGCTTGTATTGATTCAACAATAAAAAAATCAGTTAGCAGTTAAAATAATAAAATGCACTGAATTAACGAGGGCATATTTGTTTACTCCTGCCTAATTTAAAACAGCAATAACCACTTACATTTATATTCTATTTTCAACAAAACTATTGTTCAGTCACAAAAAGAGATATTAGGACTGGCAACTGATAGGTTAGGTAGACACAAAATGCTGGAGTAACTCAGCGGGTCAGGCAGCATCTCTGGAGAGAAGGAATGGGTGACGTTTCAGGTCGAGACTCTTCTTCAGACTGATAGGTTAGTTTAGTTTAGGTTGTTGTCACGTGTACCGAGGTACAATGAAAAGTTTTTTTGTTGCATGCTATCCAGTCGACGGAAAGACTATATATGATTACAATCAAGCCGCCCACAGTGTACAGTTATAGAAATAGAGAAGTGGACGGGGATCCAAAGCTTTGGACTCTACCATTGAAGGATAGATGAAAATCTGAGATAAACAGAGTTGGTGCACAGAAATCTCTGTAGTATCTGAAACATTTCTACTTTGAAACCTTCATTTTGTTCGCACAGTCACGACAGATAAGTTATTACAATTTTATTTTACAGAAAAGCACAACAATTAAAATAATGTTAAGATTTCTCTGATCGTGAAAGGAAAGGAAAGGAAGGCTTGCATTTAAATTTAGCTTCTTTCCACCATGGGTCAATACATTCCACAGAAGATACAGAGTGCAGGAGTAGCTCAGCGGGTCAGCCAGCGTCTCAGGAGAACACGGACCCCTTCTTCAGGCTCAGACACAGATTCAGACTCAGAGTTTGAAGAAGAGTCCCAACCCGAAGGGTCACCCATCTATGTTCTCCTGAGATGCTCCTGACCCGCTAAGATATTCCAGCACTCTGTGTCTTGTTTTGTAAATCGGCATCTCCTGTTCCTAGTTTCTACATTACAGACCAGGCAACTTTGATGCGGAGATCAAAAGAATTGTTGTTTCGGATTGATGCCCATCGTTTCATTAGTGTTTGGAGAAGTGCTAATTTTGTTTCTACCTCTCCAGATGTTCCCTGTTTAGTATTTCCAGCATTTTATGCTTCAGAATTTATTTACATTTATTTATGTGATGTGGGGTTCACTTGACAGAAAGGGATTTATAGCCCGAAGAAGAGGATGTCAGGCCAACTTTCCCCTTTGGTTATTCATAATTGGATACAACTGGGTGGTTTTCAAGATGACCATGTTGTTGATCACCAGATATATTGGTGTGGGTTTATTCACAAAATGCTGGAGTAACTCAGCAGGTCAGGCAGCATCTCGGGAGAGAAGGAATGGGTGACGTTTCAGGTCGAGAAGAAGGGTCTGAAGAAGGGTCTCGACCCGAAACGTCACCCATTACTTCTCTCCCGAGATGCTGCCTGACCTGCTGAGTTACTCCAGCATTTTGTGAATAAATCGATTTGTACCAGCATCTGCAGTTATTTTCTTATACTATATTGGTGTGGGACTGGAAGCAGATTAAATAACACTTCCTTCCATGAAATGCATTGTAATTCCAGTGGGCTTTTACAATAATCAGTGATGTACTTTAAAATTAAACATTCAACTCCAAAATTACAACAGTGGAATTTGAATACATGTTCTTTAAATTATTATTCCTAACCTCCGAATTACTCATCAAGCACCATCTATATTACTGTGCCAAACCATCAAATGAATGAAAATAAAAAGGAAAGTCATATGGTTCAAGGCTCAAAGTGATGGAAGCTGTCTTTGACAGTGCTCTGAAGCAGCAATTACTCACAATAACCTATTCACTGATGCCCAACTAGGACTTCACCACACCCTTGGTCATAAAATCATAAGATCATAAGTGATAGGAGTAGAATTAGGCCATTCGGCCCATCAAGTCTAATCCACCATTCAATCATTGCTAATCTGTCTCTCCTTCCTAACCCAATTCTCCTGCCTCCCATAACCTCTGACACCCATCTTAACATGAACTGCAAAGTGGCATTGCAGAGGTGAGGTTTGGCAGCACAGTGACACAGTGGTAAAGTTGCTGCCTTACAGCACCAGAGAACCAGACTTGATCCTGACCGCGGGTGCTCTCTGTACAGAGTTTGTACATTCTTCTCGTGACTGTGCAGGTTTTCTCTGGGTGCCCTGGTTTCTTCGTGTAATCGAAAGACATACGTTTGTAGGTTATTGGGCTCCAAGGTTCAAGGTTTCAAGGTTTCAAGGTAAGATTATAAATTATCCTGAGTGTATAGGATAGTGCAAGTGTACGGGGTGATCACTGCTCAGCGTGGACTCAGTGGGCTGAGGGGCCTGTTTTTGCACTGTATATTTATAGTCTAAAGTCTAAAGAGTATCTGTCTTTAAACTAAGGTAGTGATTGACTGAGTGTGGCTCGGTAAAACTGACAACAATAGACAACAAAGAGAAATCTCTCCTGTTGTCAGAGTGATACTTTGCACAAAGATAAATGGTGAAAATCAAAAATTGCAGGTGCCAGAGATATGAACCTGGAAAGGGTGCAGAGAAGATTTCCGAGCATGTTGCCAGGACTCAAAGGCCTGAGCTATAGGGAGAGATTGAGCAGGCTTGGACCCATGAGGGGAATTGGTAGGGTGAATGCACAGAGTCTTTACCCAGAGTAGCGGAACTAAAAATGAGAGGAAATAGGTTTAACATGAAAAGGGCAGGAATTACTACTAACTGGAGGGGCCACTTTTTCACTCAGAGTTTGGTAGGGAAATGGAATAGGGTGTTAGAGGAGGTCATTAAAGTCGGTACTATAACAGCATTTACAAGACACTGGGACACGTACATGGATAGGAAAGGTTTGGAGGTATTTGGGCCAAATGCCGGCAAATGGGACTAGCTTAGATGGACATCTTGGTCAGCATGGACAGGTTGGGCTGAAGGGACTGTTTCCAGATTGTATCACTCTATGACTCTATGAAGCAGAAACAAAAAATGCTGGAACTCTCAGCAGTTCAGGAAAATCCTGAAATATTAACATTCCACAGATGCTGCCTGACCTGCCGAGTGTTTCCAGAATTTTCTGATTTTATAACAGTATATATATAACATAACAGAGCTTTATTTGTCATTCGGTACCGAAGTACCAAACGAAACTACATAGCAGTCATAGAAAAAAAGAACACAAGGAGATGTCTATTTCACACAAAAGCTTGAAAGGCATTGAGTTTAAGTGGCTGGTAATGCTAAAACATCAGAAACATGGGCGGCATGGTGGCGCAGCGGTAGAGTTGCTGCCTTACAGCGAATGCAGCGCCGGAGACTCAGGTTCGATCCTGACTACGGGTGCTGTACTGTAAGGAGTTTGTACGTTCTCTCCGTGACCTGCGCGGGTTTTCTCCGAGATCTTCGGTTTCCTCCCACACTCCAAAGACGTACAGGTATGTAGGTTAATTGACTGGGTAAATGTAAAAAATTGTCCCTAGTGTGTGTAGGATAGTGTTAATGTACGGGGATCGCTGGGCGGTGCGGGCTTGGTGGGCCGAAAAGGTCTGTTTCCGCGCTGTATCTGAAATATGAAATAATATGAAAATATGTTTGCACATCACATTCTGATTACTGAAATATGACTTATTTTACAGCAGTAACTACAGTAACTGGTGTGAGAAAAATTTGACGGATAATAAAATAGTCAGAAATTAGATGTAACTTACTCCAGCTCTGCTGAATACTATTATTTAAATGCCAACCTTTCATGAATTCTCTCTAACAAATTATTTACTTCTCCCCTACATATGATATAATGGAAGGACCCTGACAGAATATACAAGTACTGATTTTCTGAGGATTCTTCCAATTCTCCCTGCTCCTATTTATTGTAACTTGACTTAATTCAGACTTGACTGTCCTCATTCATAATATATTGATGATTATTATATACGATAATTATTTAAGAACTTCCCTACCATTTTTTTAATCATAAACAAATCAATTCAACATGCTTAAGTAAGCTGAACTTTCAGTGGCTCCTCAATAGCTCCAATAACTTTATCTATCCCTCTGACTATCAAAGCATTTCATCCATTTCGTAAGCACCTATTTATTCTAAAATAACAATTGGGTGACTGCCTTAGTTAATGTTATTCATTCAAAACAACATAATTAAAAATTGGAACATGGGAAAAAAATGATTGCATTCATAAAATGCACTGTTTGCTCATCTAACAATTGCTCTGCTTTCAAAGTGCCATTTTACTTTGCCCTTTGAGATTTGGAAATAATATTATCAACCATGAATTAGATTTTGTTCTTTTATATTATACTCTATTTGGTGCACTGTGCAGACAATATAAAATCATTTATCAATTAAAAAATAAGCATTGTGTCTCCCGCAAGAGTAAAATGTAGTGGAGCCCAATTTAACAAGAGGTTCGGGATATATTCAATAAAAGTTAAAATTTAAACTTCCTGCCATCCACAAAAGATTTTGGAAACACAATATCCACGAAGGTTTTGACTATTTTTAAATGCCTGTAATTCAAGCAACGTGACTTGTTTTTGCTGGACTTTTCCCTCAAGCTCTTGCATGGAAAATGAGTTTAAAAATCCAACATAGTTCTGAAATGAATGAATTTTTTGAAAAAAAAAGATAAGTAATGTCTAACATTTACAATTGCCCTCAAGGTATATAGCTTTGTAAGGGACAAGTTGCAACTATTGCGAAGGTCATCCACCGTGGGTGGGGCGTGGACGGTTTTGGAGTGTGAATAGTCTATTTAGAGCCGTTTCATTCGGCATTCCCTCCTCATAGTCACAGACTTGCATTCCACAGTGGATAATATATTGGTGGAGCTTTTCCACCTTATCTGGGCCAGATATTATAGGAGTATGTTTATGTTTTATTGTGAGTGGAATCAAGCAGAACTATAAAGTCACACAGTGCAAAAACAAGCCCTTCAGTCCATTGAGCCCACGCTGACCATTTACACAGATCCAATTTTATTCTCCTCATGTCACCCAGATTCCGCCACTCCCCTACAAACTAGGGACATTTGCCTGCCAACTTACTCATCTTTGGGATTTGGCAGGAAATCAGGGCAGATGGAGAAAACCAACACAGTCACAGGTAGGATGTGCAAATTTGACAGAGTGCCTGATGTGGGGATTGAATCTGGATCACAGGCAGCCCCAGAGCTGTACATGCCCCAGAGCTGTTGTTTAAGTTTTAAATATTTTCTCACAAATTTTATGAATGAGCAAGTAGATATGGTGAGAGAACTCTTGGGTGCCCAAAGATTTGTCTCCTCAATGATAAAATTAAAGAAACAAAGCGGGAACAGATTATACAAAAGGAGCATGCATTATAACAGAGGGAGTTCAGTGCCGGGCCTGACAGAAAGAGAAATAAAGCAGGGAACCAGAAATAGAAACAAGGAACTGCAGATGCTGGTTTACATAAAAGTACACAATGTGCTGGAGTAACTCAATGGGTCAGGCAACATCTCTGGAGAACATGGATAGGGGACGTTTCAGGTTGGGACACTTCTTCAGACTGAAAGGTCAGCAAGGAACTGGAAGGTTGGTTTAAAAAGTATATGGAATCAAAGAGATAAAGTGAAATAAGCATTAAAATGCTGACTCAAACTGCAATTCACTGCCTAATGAAAGGAGAATCTACAACTGTTTAAATTGTTTAGTTTCTGGGACAGATAGTTTTAGTTTAGTTTAGAGATGCAGCGCGGAAACAGACCTTTCGGCCCACTGAGTCCACGCCGACCAGCTAGCACTATCCTACACATAAGGGACAGTTTTACAATGTTACCGAAGTCAATTTACCTGCAAACCTGTACGTCTTTGGAGAGTGTGAGGAAACCAGAGCAAGTGGTGAAAACCCACCTGGTCATGGAAAGAGCGTACAAACTTCGTACAGGCAGCTCACATAGTCAGGTTTTAGCCCCGCTCTCTGGCGCTGTAAGGCAGCAACTCTACCACTGTGCCACTGTGCCGCCCCTTAGAGCTGATAGGTTGATTGTCATTCATTAACGATGATTGAAGCAGGTCTTGTTCACCTTGCTTCCAGTCCCAGTTTACTGTTCACAGTCTCCTCACAAATATTAGTCTGGATGTGGAGGCAGATCCCGGCCTTCAACAGTGTAGCGTAGTGAAGAGGCCATGACTTGGAAACTGTCCTGAGAAATCTGATCAGCAACAAGACTCCAGCACCACCTTCCTGTTGGAGATTTTAGAAAGTTATTAAATGTCCCTAACATTTAAATTCAATGTCATTCATAATTGATCAAATTTGAAATAAATATTTACGCAAACATTAAAAAGAAAATAATACAATATTATATTATAATATAAAAGAATATAATAAGAAAATAATATATTTTTCTACGAAGTGACTTCCCTTTTTGATACAGCACAAACTTCCTTGAAATCAGTGTGATCCTGAGGGGGAATTGAAAGATGGTTCACTATGTAATGCTTGGGAATCTCAGTCGGTCTTAGTTTCGGCCCTGTACTCCTGGGCCTTCTGCAGCAAAGCAAATTGACAGTAATGGCCCGCTAAATCTCTAACTGCAATGCTTCCACATCTGACAGCGCATGCACAGACATAGATTAATTGATGTTTAAGTGGCTAAATGCTGGCAGCTCCATTCACACCTAAAATATAGCTGAAAGGGCTTCTAATTGCTCGGCTGAACCTTCTGTGGTGAGCTTAATGATGAACTAATGTGCAAGTGTGGCAGCGCCATTAAAATTGTGGGGCAGTTTGTGGCAAGGTGCTGATTTCACAAAGTTAATGACAGAGCAGAGAAACTAGGTGCAGTTCAGAAATGACAAGTTATCTCTTCTTCATTGCAAGTTGCTGCATCATTTACACATTAATAATGGTGTGAAACATTCAGACACTGCTATTTTTGGAGTAAACCCTAAGCTAATATCTCTGAAGTTAATGCACAGCTTTCTCAGTTAATCAATAATTATTGTTATTTAAAAAAAACATACCCTTAACATCTTCATTTTCTTCTGAAACTTAAAGATCAAATATTTGAACATGTGTTTACTTAATTTTTTTTATTCTTGCTTGTAAATTTTGTAGCAGAGAACATGCTTTCAGGTCTCTGGTCAGGGTCGGCAAGAAGCATTCAGAAATTAGACTTTTCCAATTTTTCTCTCAGAAGTGTGCTCTTCTGAACTTTCATCCCCTATAACATCCTCAACACCCAACCCAAATAAGCTTGTCATGGTTTGCGTAGCAATGAAAGTAAACGGACTCAATTTTTACGCCATTGCTGAATAGAAATTGTATTAAGATCTTTTTCATGGAGTCACAGTAATAATAATAATAATAATAATGCATTACATTTATATAGCGCTTTTCAAACACTCAAAGACGCTTTACAGGGATTTCTAGAACATAGAGAAGTGAATAAATAGATAAATAAGTAAACGAGCAGAAAAAGGAGACAGAAGGTGAGGTGACCTTCAGTGGTTGAAGGCAGTGCTGAACAGGTGAGACTTCAGTGATGTTTTGAATGTGGTGAGTGAGGAGGAGTCTCTGACGGTTTGGGGTAGTGAGTTCCATAGCGTGGGAGCAGCGATGGAGAAAGCCCTGTCCCCCCAGGATCTGAGTTTGGTCCGGATGGGGGGGACAGGAAATTGGCAGCAGCAGAACGGAGGGTGCAGGTGGGAGTGTGCCTGTGGAGGAGGTCAGTCAGGTAGGATGGGGCCAGGTTATGGAGGGCTTTGTAGGTCATGAGGAGGATTTTGTACTGGATTCTCTGGGGGATGGGGAGCCAGTGGAGTTTGTAAAGGACGGGGGTGATATGGTCACGGATCGGGGAGTGGGTGAGTAGACGGGCAGCGGAGTTTTGAATGTATTGAAGTTTACTGATGATTTTTGAGGGTGAGCCATAGAGGAGGCTGTTGCAGTAGTCCAGACGGGAGGTGATGAAGGCGTGGATGAGGGTTTCTGCAGCTGTGGAGGAGACGGATGGACGGAGACGGGCAATGTTTTTGAGGTGGAAGAAGGCTGTCTTTGTGATGTGTTTGATGTGTTTGTCGAAGGAGAGGGTTTGATCAAAGATGATTCCAAGATTCCGGATGTGAGGGGAGGTGGATACTGGGAGACCATCAATATTGAGGATGAAGTTTTGGGTGGATTTGGTGAGCGTTTTTGGACCAATGATGATGATTTCAGATTTGTTGCAGTTGAGTTTGAGGAAATTTGTTTGAAGCCAAGATTTTATTTCAGTGATGCAGTTTGTCAGTGTAGAGTGTGTGGTGGTGGAGATTGACTTGGTGGAGATGAGGAGCTGGATATCATCGGCGAAACAGTGGTAGTTGAGACCATGACGGCGGATTAATTGACCAAAGGGGAACAGGTAGAGGATGAAGAGGAGGGGGCCAAGGACTGAGCCTTGGAGTTTTACAACGTAAAACCTAATAGAGTTTTACAACGTGGAAACAGGTCCTTTGGCCCAACTTTCACCCACCATCCAACATGTCCTATCTACGCTAGTCCCACCTGCCTGTGCTTGACACAAAATGTACAGGTTTGTAGGTTAACTCACAAGATGTACAGGTTTGTAGGTTAATTGGCTTGATATAAATGTAAAATTGTGTGGATCGTGTTAAAGTGCGGGGATCGCTGGTCAGTGTGGACTCGGTGGGTCGAAGGGCCTGTTTCCGCACAGTACCTCTGAACTAAACTAAACATAGAACAATGCTATGCAAGAATAGGCCCTTTGTCCTACAATGCCAATGGTGTACGTGATGCCAAGTTAAATGAATCTCATCTGCCTGCACATGATGCATATCCCTCCTTGCTCTGCATTTCCATGTGCTTAGCTAAAACCCTCTGAAATGCCACTAACGTATCTGCTTCCATCACTACCCAAGGCACCCAACAGGAAGAAGGGTCCTGTCCCAAAATGACACGTATCCATTTTGTCAAGAGATGCTGCCTGACCGACTGAGTTACGACATGATTTCATATCCATCTTTGGTACAAACTGCACCTGCAGTTCCTCTTTATTAAATTTTGACGCACCACTGGCTGTGTAAAAACACTTGCCCTGCTCATCTCTATTAAACATTGCCCCTCATATGCCCCCTGGTCTTCGACATATCCACCCTGGTTCAAAATCTAGTTCTGGCGTACTGAGCGAGCAGTGATACTAAAACAACTAATGCAGATAATCTTTTTCCCTGTGAGATGGCCCATGCCTCAATTTTCCTCCACTCTGGTTCTACAGTAGCGTTTATATTTAGTTGCAGTTCAGCTCCCAATGTCCCTGAGATTTTGCTGGTACACCTGTCCTGTGAAGGGGAGCAATCTGCATGTGGCCACCAAGCCTCAGACAATGCATCCTGGCCACCCAGGGACATGATAGTCTTCTATGACGTCAAAAGGTCTTTTCAACTGTAACAGATGATAAAAATATATCAAACTTCTGGAAAGTAATTAAACATCAAGTTAACTATAGATAATGAAGAATAAAAACTCACCCTACACTTATCTATTGAGGGAAAATCAGCAACTCCATTTAAATGCCTGGGGATGAATTACATACCCTACCCAAGGCTGACATTAATCTATAAGAAAATAACTGCAGATGCTGGTACAAATGCTGGTACATTCCTTCTCTCCCGAGATGCTGCCTGACCTGCTGAGTTACGCTGACATTAATCTGTTCACTGCCAAGATTTCACTTCTATATTCTGACCCGTATACTCAGGGGTGGTACTGAACAGGTTAAGCTGAGGAACCAGACATAGTCCTCCCCTTCGACTTCGTAGAAACTCAATGATAGCAGAGAGAGAGATCATATGCATTGACATCTGATCTCCAGCACCTTCAGTATTTGCAACCGTGATAGTCAGCTACAAAATTTACCAATAAACTCATTTGCAGAAAGATGATATTTCTCTTGTTAGCATTCAGACAGAGAGAGGTACAACCCATCCCATTATTGTTCTTTGGTAACTGCTGCTTCACTCCACCAAACAGCTATGCATGGTTCTGACTTCAGAGCCTAATGTTTGCGCAGTAAATGAATTGGGCAAGACAAATATCTCTCCAGTTGCCCAGAAAGGACACCACATGGACACCTCTCTATTATTGTGAAATGGTAAATACAGGAGATGGGGCGGAGCTTGCAGTCCAGTGTTCCCATAAAACTAAAAGATATTGGAGAAGAATTGGGCCATTTGGCCCATTTAGTCCATTCTGCCTTTCAATCATGGCTGATTTATTTTTTCCTTTCAACCCCATTCTCCTGCCTTCTCCCCATAACCTTGCCTTCCTTACCAATTAAGACCCTATCAATCTCTGCTTTAAAAATATGTTCCAGAACCCTTTTCGAGCTAACCTACAGCATTATAATTCCCATTTTGTGGCATAATTGCCCCATTACTTATGTACCATGTCTTCAAACAACTTTGGCTCCAAGCTTTAATGAGCTCAAATCTAGAATGACTGCACATAAACCTTTGACAGAAACCGGTGGGAAAGCAAAACCTACTCAGAGTCATTAAAAAAACTAGTTTTAGTGCTTGGCATTGTTATAAATTCCATTCAAAATATTCAACACCACCATTCAATAATGTCCCAACACTGCCTCATTGACATCATAGAACTTCCTTGTTGGAAAATATTTACATTCCATTTCAGCTGCCAAGAAAGTTGCATTTGTGCTCTGTCCTTGCTTATTTTTTTAATCCTGAACATTTCAATCAAATGGCCTCATGCTAGTTAGTCCTTCTAACCAACATAATCGGTTCAGTAAATCTTTTTTCCAACATTAACATTCATTAATGCCAATAGAAATGATTCAATGAATGAAATACCTAATTAAAGAGAATGCATTGCATTATTTATTTGACAAACTAGCAAATCTTATGGAAACAGGCCCTTTGGCCCACCGAGTCCGCATCGACAAGTGATCCCCGTACACTAGCACTATCCTACACACTAGGGACAATTTACAATTTTTACCAAAGCCAAATTAACTTACAAACCTGTACATCTTTGGAATGTGGTAAGAAATTGGAATATCCGGAGAAAACGCACATGGTCATGGGGATAACAGATAAATTCCATACAGACCGCACCTGTAGTCAGGTTCAAACCCGGATCTCTGGCGCTGTAAGGCAGCAACTCTACCACTGCTGCCCCTTATCAGCAAAGATTTATCATCAAACTTTTTGTTTTATTTATTCCTATGTTTTCAACATTTTAGACCTGTTTTGAGGGCAGTTGTTATCTGATCGGACCGGGTCCAGCAGGAAAATTAATACCAATCATTACCTTGATGCCATCTGTCTCCATTGAACTTTTGATTTCAGTTCCACTAAAACGTCACAACATAAGGAAGGAATTTGAATGCAAAGCTCATTGATCATATTTCTCTGCATAATTCTTAGATTTCTGAAAGAGCTGTTGGCATATGATAAAAGTAAAAACAACAAAATACTTTAAATGCCGACGCATTAAAGGCAAAGCAGCTGCCGCTGCATTTATTTTCAATAAATACGTCCCCGGTTTTTCCAAGTAACATACTTCACTTAGCTTGGAAGTAATGAAAACATTCTTCAACTATAATCTTGCAACATTTTGTGCATAACTTTAAATTGGAAATGTTGATCAATTATGGAGATTAACAATGAGGAAATGAATAGGACACACTACAATTAATCTGCAAATTGACTTCCCCTTTTCAGAGGACTAATTTGGGAGTGTTAAAAAAGTATTGTATGGCATGAGCCAGTGAAATAGTTGCTGCCTTACAGTACCAGAGACCCGTGTTCGATACGGACAATGGGTGCTGTCTGTACGGAGTTTGTACGTTCCTCCTGTGACTGCGTGGGTTTTCTCCAGGTGCTCCGGTTTCCTCCCACACTCCAAAGACATACAGATTTGTAGGTTAATTGGCTTTGATAAAATTGTAAATTGTCCCCAGTGTGTAGGATAGTGCTAGTGTACGAGGCGATCGCTGGTCAGTGTGGACTCAGTGGGCTGAAGGGCTTGTTTCCACGCTGTATCTCTGAAGTCTAAAGTCTTTGTTAAAGCAGGCAGGAGCTCCGGACAGAAGATTACTCTCAGCTAAGAGTGAATCTCGCATACATATTGTGCCTGGGCTTCGGAGAAAACTGCAACACAGGCAAATTCCAAAGCAAGCAAATATGTTAATCGGCGCCTTTCTCTGGACTATGGGAAAAGTAGGAGTTTTCTCTCATGGAGTACAGAGTGGATGATCTCCCGAAGGCAGCCAACTGTGAGATACAATACAGATTAGTTACTGCGCCCTGGAACAATGCTAAACCTCAGAAGCTGAGAGTGACCGAGATTATGACGTTAAGCATTGGGGCAGTCCAGGCACGTGCACGAAGTTGCAAATAAAATTGCAGGAAGACAGAACTCTCCGTGAAGACTGCCTTGGAAGCACGGTCAACAAAAACATTCCTTCACAGAGACTCCTTGATAGGAGCATGGGTCCCTGTCACGGGGACCTTCATATACTGGATGGGGTGGATAATGTTTCCTCCTAACTACAATTGTCTAGCCCTGTCAATATCCTCATCAATCTCTATCCCTTACCCTGAGGCCCTTCCCCTGCTCATTATGAGAGCAAACTTTAAGAAAGTTGGGACACAACATAAAACAGGGGAAAAAAAAGTAACTTAAAAAATACCTTGTGATATATTCTGCTTCATTGTGGACTACTCCGTTTTGGAAAGAGTAATAGGAACCAAATAGTACACATTGACTTCAGCTGGACATAAGCATTTTATGTCAACTAAATTGCATGGAAGTACATGAGATGAAAGTGCATAATGACTATTTACTTCTAGCAGGACTATATTGAATTCAGCTTCTCAAATGCAACTTTACTTCCATTTCTCCCATTGTTTACAAAAAAACAGAATACTTGCTTTAATTGAAAACATATTTGCACTGCTGGCTGTTTGTAATGGCTCGTTACGCTAAGCATTCCTTGATTGTGACATCAAGTATTAATTTCCTGCTCATCCAAGTCAATGAGATGTCAGAATGTGATCTACCAAAATTTCACTTATTCTTACTGAATCCCCCCGTTTCACATCTTATCTGGCCTTCATCTCATAGTTCTGCTCCTACCTACATGCTAGAACAGTGAAAGACACAAAGTGCTGGAGCAACTCAGCAGGTCAGGCAGCATCCCTGGAGAACGTGGCAGGTGATGTTTCGGGTCGCGACCCTTCTTCAGACAGGTCTCGAACTGAAACATTACCTGTCATGTTCTCCAGGATGCTGCCTGACCTGAGTTCCTCCAGCACTTTGTGTCCTTATGTGTTTCAATCAACATTGTGTTGATTGATCAATCAACAGTATATATATATATATATATATATATATATATATATATATATATATGTGTGTGTGTGTGTGTGTGTGTGTGTGTGTGTGTGTGTGTGGAGCAAGCAGCCAACTAGTATGCATCACCCATGGTCAGCCATGACCGAGGGGGCCTTAGAAGAATGTATATATATATATATATATGTGTGTGTGTGCGTGTGCGTGTGTGTCATATATATATATATATACACAAATATACACACATATATATGCATATATATGTATATATATATATATATATATATATATATACACACACATATATACATATATATATATACATATATATATATATATACATTCTTCTAAGGCTCCCTCGGTCATGGCTGACCATGGGTGATGCATCCTATAAATATACAAATAAATAATTTTCTGTATATGTACTGAACATTTTTTGTTGATTATTTGTTTACAATGTACTATGTTTACATATTTTGTTGTGCTGCTGCAAGTGATAATTTCATTGTTCTGTTTGGGACATATGACAATGACACACTCTTGACTCTTGACAAAACATTACATCTGAGCAGACAATTGCTGTGCAACAACAATGGTCTCATTGTCTGGGCCACTATGGAGGGGCCCTGCTACATTCTTTAGAGAGGGGCTCCAGATTTGCAGTGCAACCTGTCCAGCCTCAGTGTCATATGATTATGTGCATTGAGTCACAGTTAAATGTAGGACAATTGCTAAGTATCAGGAAGAGGTGGGAGAGGACAAGGAAAAGGGGAACAAAAAACTACCCTGGATGATTCATTTCAGGCTAAGCTACCCTTAAACATCTTACCACCCTGCCACTGACAACAGAACATTCTGTCCAAATATTCAGTTATTAGCAGGACATCTCTGATGCATCTCCTTGAAGAGCTAGTGTTTTATATAATTACACCATTTATGACAAGGATCATGCTGTTAAGTTGGAGAATGAACAGTGTTGGCTTACTGTGAGTTATTTTCTGAAGGATGCAATGTTTTATCGTAGTTGACTTCAATTTGCATTTTGATTCAGTGATCTTCATTGTAGGATTCAAAGCCAGTAGATTTTTGACCTCTCACATGTTAATAGCAGAAGTGGCATAGAATTTTGATCATTGCTCACTTTTCCATTTGATCTGCATGCGTACGCGAACACACACACACACTCGCACACACATGCACTTGCGCACTTGCACACGCATGTGCACGCATAGATAAATAGAAACTGGAGGTGGCCCTCAAACCTGTTCTGATTAAAAACCTCAAACATCATTCTTGTGCCTTATACTTCAAATTCTTCAAATGTCGAGAAAACCATTGATCTCTGCTTTGAACATATTCAGTGACTGAGACTCCAAAGTCCTCTGAAGTTGGGAATTACAAAGATTGGAATGTGAGAGGAAACTGGAGCACTCGGAGAAAATCCATGCTGTCAGATGGAAAACTGCACCAGTGGTCAAGATCAAACCTGGGTCCCTGGTACTGCAAGGCAGCAACTCTATTGCTGTTGCTTCCAATTGACTTGTCCTCCACTTGCTACCATTTGTCAACATCTTCCATTTCCACCTATACGCTGATGACACCCAACTCTAACTTCCAACCATTTCTCTTGACAATTGTCCTATCTCTACATTTTGCCCAGCACCCAATAATGGGTCAGTAAAAACTTCCTCAAAATAGATATTAAAAAAACGGAAGGCATTGTTCTGCCCCCATCACAATCTTTGGTTTCACAGACTTCAGGCCTCCCCTGGCAATCATCTGAGGGTTTACTAAACGCTTCACAACCTTAGTGTATAATTTGGCTTAGACATGAGTTTCTGACAA
The DNA here is from genome assembly GCF_053455715.1 of Rhinoraja longicauda. Lineage (NCBI taxonomy): Eukaryota > Metazoa > Chordata > Chondrichthyes > Rajiformes > Arhynchobatidae > Rhinoraja > Rhinoraja longicauda. Next base: position 17,902,557 of record NC_135962.1, read on the forward strand.
CATACATATCCCTCATATCATTTTGACTGATTACCAGCATCTCCAAACCAAGGTGTAACTCAAAGACATTAGTGGATCACCCTTGTAAAGCAGATATTTCATTCAGGTCTAGTGATCCTATTTGCAGTTTGGACAGGAATTGGAAGATGTATTTTCTCCATTCACACTTAATTAAAATGTACATATTAAAAAAATATATTCTTGACAACTAGGAGTAGTCCAGGAAGATGAGGGGTGATCTAAAAGAGATGTACAAAATTATGAGAGGAATAGATTGGGTAGACACACAGAGTAGGTTAGAATGGAGAACCAGAGAATATTGCTTTAAGGTGAGGGGAGGAAAGATTTAATAGAACCTAAGGGGTAAATTTTTCACACAAAGGGTAGTGGGGGTATGGAACGAGCTGCCAGAGGAGGTAATTGAGGCAGTTACCATTGCGACATTTAAGAAACATTTAAACAGGTACATGGATAGGGCAGGTTTAGAGGGATAGGGGCCAAACGCAGGCAGGTGGGATGAGTGCAGATGAGACATGTTGGTCGGTGTGGGCAAGTTGGGCCGAAGGGCCTGCCTCCACGTTGTATGACTCTATGACTCTATAACTATCATTGGGTGATTACAATTAAGTAGAAGTGGCACGGTTCTGAACTCTGGCCTTCCTGTCCATACTTGCTCCAGTTTTGCCTGAAAATACATGAGCGGCAGAGGGAGAAAATTCAACATTAATACCACTTGGGTAAATCTTGCAGAGAAGAATGGCAGAAGTAAAAGTGTACATAATTCAACTTTCTCAAACTAAAATCAAACAGATAAATGAAAAACTGTGACACCAGGATTCTAGCTCGTGGGAGGGAAATACCAAATTAAATTATGAAGTGAACTCAAATTTATTACGAAAACCAGAATATATTTGAAATGTTCAATAGGTTAGGCAGCACCTGTGGACAAAGATGATAAGGTTAATGGTTTGTTCTATAACCCCTGGAGAAACAAGAATCACTTTTACTGATAATGCTTTGGTAACATTCAGCACACTGTACGGTTGGGACTGTGCACGCTCTGTTTTGCTTCTATTCGTATCACAACATCAAGCCACACCAATTAGAACTTTGACAACCATTTTGTACTGTTACAAATGTAAACTTCCTGTCACCAACATGTATCAGTTCCTCTTATTCAGAATGCTTAATTGGTGAAATTGATGCCACATTACTGATATTTTTCAGCAATAACTTGCTGGGAACTGGAAGTAAGTCATGATCATCCCAATCACTAATAAAGGAAACCTTTCATTTATTCCAATTCGCCTGTCTTCAAAACTCAGTCCAAGAATGGAAGACATAATTTTCAGACTAACTACTCCAGCCAGTATCTGGTCAATACAAATTTGGCATTTATCTCAATTGGTTCCTTGTAAAATCAACGGAGCAGAAATCTACTCGCATAGCACATAATGTCTGTGCCTTCTGGGTTATTCTGCGTGTGTACAATAAATCATAATTTTCACTGGGTGCAACATCGTTCACCTCGTCCGTAATGAAGCATTCATTTGTACTGTTCTGTGCACAAAACTCACACATGGATGAACATCTGTGATGATAATCGTTTTGAAATGCACATCTTGATGTTTTAAGCTACAATATTTGTCTGTGCACATGCAACAATGAAACAGCAGGGGCCACGCCAAAAAAAGCATCGCTGTGGCCCACTTTTACACAGCTCTCAGGGCATATGCCATTATTCGCATCTTCGTTGAGGCATCTGTAAGAGTGAATATTAATGGGTCAGCTTGTCTGCACTTCAGAACTGCAACAATTGAAAAGATTTTTGTTCATTGTTCTGGTGAAGCTTCTATAATTTTATGACCCACCCCGTAACGTTTTTAGATGCTGGTGGTAGTGGTGCAGTGTCATGCCCATTCCTGTGTCTGTGCCAATAACCCACCCATCCAAATGTTTCACTCTAAAACTGTTCAAAAACCTCACACATCGGATGCAAATGAGCATAAGGAAATCTTGATACAATGTCAAATTGCGAAGTTTGTTTGTGAGCATCATCCCTCGAGATTAATGTTGGCAATCATAATAATAATAATTTTATTTGTATAGCATTTTTCATACAATTGAATGCAACCCAAAGTGCTTTCCACAAAAAGCACAGGTCTAAACAAAAATACAATTTTAAAACAGTAAGGACATAGACAGTTAATAGCATAAAAAACACAGATTTATATAAAAATATAATTGTTTTTTTAAAAATTGAGTGTTAAAGGACAAAAAATAAAAACACTGAGGTCAAATTCAGAGTCCCATATACTTTCTGAGCATACAAGCTGCTGAAGGGTATGCTGAGATAAATACAAGAGAATAAAGGTAATTTTTACAATTCCGCAGCTTGGGGGCGTAATTGAAAAAGGCTGCTTCGCCAATTTTCTAATTGCTGCGGCATTGAGTGGCTAACAGGCCGGCATCAGAAGACCTGAGCGCTCGAGTAGGGGCACAGGGAAGGAGGGACTCTGTAAAATATGCTGCTCCTAAGCCATTTAGGGCTTTATAGACAAGAAGGAGGACTTTGTAGTCTATCCTGGATCTCACAGGGAGCCAATGAAGGGAATATAATACTGGGGTGATATGTGCACTTTTCTTGGTATTTGTTAAAAGCCGGGCTGCGGCATTTTGAATGAGCTGTAACTTGTTGGTGGATTTTGAAGGCAGACCAGTAAATAAGGCATTACAGAAATCAAGTCTGCTTAGGATTTGTCAACTTGCAAAATCTGCATTCTGTAAAACTGTATGTACAATTTTATAGAGCCCTAGGTCTGTTTAATAGAATATTGCATTCTTCAGGGGAAATGCAATTAAAGCACTCCAGATTAATTCCCGGGATGGGTTTGAGGGTTTATCTATGAGGAGACATTTAGTTCAGTTTAGTTTAGTTTAGTCTAGTTTAGTTAAGTGATACAGCGTGGAAACAGGCCCTCAGGCCCAATGTGTCGTGCCGACCAGCGATCACCCCGTACACTAGCAATATCCTACTCACTAGGGACAATTTACAGAAGCCAATTAACCTACAAACCTGCACGTCTTTGGAAGTGGGAGGAAACCAGGGCACCCAGAGAAAACCCATGCAGTTACAGGGAGAACATACAAATTCTGTACAGACAGCACCCACAGTCAGGATCGAATCCAGGTCTCTGGCGCTGTTTGGCAGTAACTCGACCACTGCGCCACCATGCCACCCACATGAAGTAGATCTCTTTTGGATTGAGAAGAATTTAGAGTTGATTCCATTGAAACATGCAAATTTCTTACTGTGTTTGACAAGGTAAATGCGGAGATTGTAATTCCCTTGGTTGAATTAATGATGGGCATCTCAAAATAAGAAATCAGTGCTCAGGACTGAGAAGAGAATTTCTTCAGCAGTCGGGAATAAATCATTGGAAATCTCTATATAATAAAAAGGAACTGCAGATGTTGCTTAAAACCAAAGATGGACACTACATTGCAGTCATTATGATTTTACATCCATTGTGATGAAGTTATTTTCACCTGCCTCTGTACACCACAGCCTGCACCTACCCATTGGGATCATTGAATTCCAACTGATAATTTACTTAGCCGATTTCCGCACCACCAGTTAATTAGCATCGCATGCTTTCTGCTGTGTCTAAAATCAATGGCAGAATCACCAATATGTAAAGGTGAATCAATAATGTGCAGGGGAGGACAAGAACTGCGGATGAATTGAGCCCTGTGAATCAAATGTCATGCTCATAATGAATGTGCAATATACAATTATCGTGGACCATTAGATTTTATGACAATTGTACAGTGCAAGACTACTGAACAGAGATCTGGGTAGAGGTACAGAAGTTTGAAAACCCGTACCTCCAGATTCAGGAAGTTTTTTTCCCAACTGTTATCAGGCAACTGAAGCATCCTCTCATCAGCAAGAGTGTGGTCCTGACCTCCCATCTACCTCTTTGGTGACCTTTGAACCATCTTTAATTGGACTTTATCAGACTTCAATTTTATATCTTGCACTAAATGTTGTGCCCTCTATCCTTTATCTGTGCAATGTGGACGGCTTGATTGTATTCATGTACAGTCTTTTCTTTGACTGGATAAAAGCGCTAGGAGGACGCTTGCAACTGGATCGTTTGGCATGAGAGGCAAAAGTTTACCAACAAGGAAGGTTACCTGCAAGTCAGATACTTCTATGGGAGATTTATTACTCGATGAAGCTTACTACTGCTACAGGTATTGTTGCTACTTACTGCTGCAGGTGTAGATGCGGCACATTGGTTGACATGGGCAAGTTGGGCTGAAGGGCCTATTTCCATGCTGTATGACACTATGACTCAACTAAAAAAAACTAAATTAAACTAAACTAAACCACATCTGGAGAACTGAATACAGTTATATCTTTAAGAGGGACATACATACATTAGAGGCAATTCAGAGAAGGTTCACTGGCCTCTTTCCTGGGAATTAAATAATTGTCTTATTCGGAAATGTTCAGCAGATTGGGCCAATACTTCGAAGTTTATAAGATTGAAAGATGACCTTATTGAAATATAAAAGAGTCTGCCGGGGGTTGTCAGGGCAACTGCTGAGAGATTTCGCCCTGAAGGGGGTATGGAGAACCAAGCAGCATGGCTTCAGCAAAGGGTCACCAATTTAAGATGGAGTTGTGAAGGAATCTTTTTTGAGGACCAGGTATCTTTGGAATTCTGTTCGCCAGGGTGCAGTGGAGACTGAATCACTGTCAATATTCAAGGCTGACCCAGACAGACCCAGATACTTTGGCAGTATCAAAGATTATAGGGCACAGGAAGAAAAGTGAGACAGGGGCCAAGATCGGGTGGGCTATGATCGTATTGAGGTATTGCATATTGAACTTCTGGTAAACTGTGTTCTGAATCCAGGTTTTAAATACAGAATACTGTAAAATGAGCTCCTGATCACAACCTTTCAGATTCCTCTGGCATGTTCATGCTGAGAGAGGAATGCTTCCTTCCTGCTAAGTTTAAAGATAATTTAATATTATGGATGGTAACTTAATTTGATTGATGTGTATTCATCCAGTTTGAAGTTCAGTCATTTGGCTGAAACCTTCAAACAAAATCTCAGGGAGGAGTACTCACAATAGACGCGTTGGCTGATTTCTGAGTCTTTAATGAATAATTTGAAAATCGGCAGCTGAAAGTGCAATATGCGAATTACAGGTGTTCACATGTAGGTCCACATGTTTATTGTTTCAGCATCGTTTATTTCATCTGAAACTTTTTTGATGACTGCACTGAATTTTAGTTCCAACCAGGCTAACCTATTGCCGATTTAGCACAGTAGTTAAATTTTGAACATTACAAAGTTGCCTCTGATGTCATGAAAGGGACAAATATTTATTTACTTATCCTGGGGCATATTATGTATTTTTTGCATTGATCCAGAATTATGGATTCATGTCCTGACATGGTAAGATGGAGGTCTGGTTAAAATGCTATACTAAATGTTGGAACAACACCATTATGATGATTGTTTTTATTTAATGGGAATTCGCCTTTAGGCTTAAAAGATCAGTCTTTTTGTGTATCTTTCATAATCAAAAACCCACACGAAGTATGCTTGGCTAGTTCCGGTAGTCACGCCGGGGAGGTCGGGCCACACCGCCAAGAACTAAGAGGATCCTAGCGTGGAGGGGCTGCCGACAACAAAGAGGGACCCGCGTGGGGGCGCCGATAACAAAGAGGGACCCGCGTTGGGGGGGGGGGGGGGGGGACGCCGATAACAAAGAGGGACCCGCGTTGGGGGGGGGGGGACGCCGATAACAAAGAGGGACCCGTGTTGGGGGGGGGGGGGGGGGCGCCGACAACAAAGAGGGACCCGGCATGGGGGGGCCGCCGAGAACTGAGAGGATCCCAGTGCCGGGGGCCACCGAAAACAAAGCAGGACCCTGCTTGGGGAACCAATGAAAACTAAGAGGGGCCCGGATTGTGGGGCCACTGAGAACTAGGAGGATCCCGGCATAGGGGGAAAGGGTGGGGGGGGGGGGGGGGGGGGGGTGGGCTGAAAACTGAGGGATTTTTTGTAACTTTGTCGGTGCCAGAAACGTAGTGACTCTTTTATGTACTTTGTGTATTGTATGCAAAAAACAAAGAACTTCACTGTACTAGGTACATTGACAATAATGTTTTGTTGAATCATTGAATCAGAGAACATCTGCTTCTGCTCTGGGCCACTTAACTCTATATCTCTCTGCTCAGATGGTGCTGGATCAATCCTGGCACCAATACACAATCAGTGCTAGAGAAGGGGCTACCCCTCAATTCCCATCCATTGTGTTTACCAATGGGTCCCGATTGATACCCAAGTTAAGGCCAGAAGCAATGAACAGTTCTACACCTGGTGTTCTTTTATGTACCCTGGATCTTTGGTGGATTTAGAAGGGTAGAGTACAACGTCAGCTTTTACTAGCTGTTGCAATCTAAGTAGCATCACAGGAAGAAATAGAGAAGCAAGTCAGGGAGTATCATCAGCTGCCTTGACTGCATGCTTTCAATTTGCCATTGTAACAGCAGAAAGATCGCCCCGTATTTCTTATTTGTTTGTCCCATTTAGTATCTTGTAAGCCCAGAGGCTTGAATCATGTTTTGCTAACAATGTTGGGTAAGCACTAATAAGAACTAATAAGTCTGAAGAAGGGTCTCGACCAGAAACGTCACCCATTCCTTCTCTCCTGAGATGCTGCCTGACACGCTGAGCATTTTGTGTCTAACTTAGAACTAATAAGAAAATGGTTTGAGAAACTGAAAGTAAATACAAATAAATTAGACCAATCCTTTCAAAAATTGCTCGCATAATATACAAAGACAAAAGCATGAACTAGATGCCACAAGTAGTTGGCTTTCCAAAAAAAGGAATTTAATCATAAATTAAATATCAATATCGCTTGGAAAGATTAACGTTCATTTGCTACCATATTCCCCATGTCAGGCCCACAGATAAAATAAATATTTGTGTACATGAGCAATGTAATTGTTCTCAGCCATGCAAGTGGCAAATTGCAAGGCGGAAAGGGAGAAAGAGGGGGAGAGAGGTGGAGTGGAAGGGGGAGAGCAAGAGAGGGAGAGAAAGAGAGTGAGAATGGAAGTGGGAGTGGGAGAGAGTGGGAGAGAGTGGGAGAGAGTGGGAGAGAGTGGGAGAGAGTGGGAGAGAGTGGGAGAGAGTGGGAGAGAGTGGGAGAGAGAGAGAGGGGAGAGATGGATGGGGAGTGAGAGAGAGAGGGAGGGAGAGTGAGAGAGGGGGAGATGGAGAGAGAGAGAGGGGGAGGGAGGGAGGGAGGGAGGGAGGGAGGGAGGGAGGGAGGGAGGGAGGGAGGGAGGGAGGGAGGGAGGGAGGGAGGGAGGGAGGGAGGGAGGGAGGGAGGGAGGGAGGGAGGGAGGGAGGGAGGGAGGGAGGGAGGGAGGGAGGGAGGGAGGGAGGGAGGGGGGGAGGGAGGGGGGGAGGGGGGAGGGGAGAGAGAGATGGAGCGAGGGAGAGAGAGAGTGCGATGCAGAGAGAAACAGAGGGGGAGAAATGAGACAGAGGTAGGGAGAGAGGGAGGGGGATACAAATGAACACAACAAGGCCCCACTTCACAGTCTAATAACAGATACATTTCCTGGGCCTGATCAGATATATCCAAGACCAATGTGGATTCCTGGCTGAGATATATGAATTATCCTCAGACATGAGTGAGGTGCCGAAAGATTGAGGGTAGCTAATGGTGTGCCTCTATTTATGAAGTGCTGCAAAGAGAAACCTGGGAACTACAGACCAATAAGCCCAACATCTATGGTAGGAATGTTATGGGAGAGGATGCTGAAGGATAAGAGATACATTCATTTGGAAAGACGGGTTGATTAGGGATATTCAGTATGGTTTTATGCATGGGAAGTTGTGTCTCACAAATTTGATTGAATTTGAAGAAGTAACCAGAAGGTTGACGTGGGCAGGGCTATAAACATCAGGCATTTTTGTTGGCATGGATGAATTGGGCTAAAGGGGCTGCTTCTACATGACTCTACAACATAAGGTGGATATAATTACAGAAGTCCTGAATTTATAAATAGGATGGAGACTTTGTTTGGTATCGGTTCCTTATGTCCCACTGATTATTTATCTGAATTGTACACATTCAAGCTTGATGATTTCATGTAATTTTCATTGCTATCATGGTGCCACTGAGGACCTTAACTAAAGACATTGTTTTCTGGAACGAACTGATAAGTTTATATCACTGACAGCCAGGGACATTTGGAGTCTTGATGTTTCGTTACATGCCAGGTTTGGGACTGCTGTTTTAAGATAACCAAACACCTTGTCTCTTGCTTTCTTTCTGATTCATTTCAATGCACTGAGTCATGCGACTTGGCACAGGGCCTCTGGGCCTTCTGTTGTGAACACAGGATGCAGAAGTGAGCAAGGTATAATCAGAGGTTACTGTAAATACATCAGCACAGAATGTTGATGGAGCAAGTCGCTGGTGTTGACGAGGAATCTAACACTGAAAAGAGAAAGGAGCCAGTGATATGCAGGTACAGGCTTTTACAAAAACAGTCAGCCACAGAGGAGGCAGCCAGTAAAAGAAGCCTTTGTGAAAAGAAAGCTGGAAACTCCACAAGAGGGAAATGACTGTTTTCCAGGAGAGAACGTCCAATGCTTGTAGCACAATGATGTCACTGTAGTACTGAATGAAAAGTAAATACTGCCAAGAGTAAATCTTTCAGATCACCACGGCTAAATTAAACTGATTTCTGCAAGTTCAGCCAGGATGTAAAACCATAAAATGATGCAATTGTGCAGAAATTCCCTGTTCTCGGGAGTACTTTATGAAGTGCACTTCATGAAGCACCAATGCTTCTTCAATATTATCACAGACTTTCTGATGGAATACAATACATTTTGACTTGGAACAATAATAGACAGCTCACACAACAATTAAGCAGAGCTCAAAAATAAAATCACATTTTTGATGTTAAATGGAATCTCTTGCGTAATTAGAATTTCTGCCAATATGTTGCCTGATCTTAACTTCAGAACGAGACACCATTCCTTCAACAGGAGGATCCAGACAATGATTAATATCTCTTTCAGATTACATTCCACATGCCATCCTTCTCAGACATGCTGAATACTCCATGGAGCTTTGCCATCGCTCTGGTTCTTCCCTTCAGAGGTGCCCTATGCTCTACTAATCTTGCCCCCATAATCCAGGCCAAATCCATGCACATTGATATTCTACGTCAAATTATAGATCAATTAGTGAATGTAGACTTTACGTTCGACTTTAGAGATACAGCGCAGAAACAGGCCCTTCGGCCCACCGAGTGCACGCCGACCAAGGATCACCTGTACACTAGTATCATCCTACACACTCGGGACAATTTATAATTTTACCAAAGCCAATTAACCTACAAACCGGTATGTCTTTGGAGTGAGGGACGAAACCGGAGCACCCAGAGAAAACTTACAGGATCATGGGAAGAATGTACAAAACTCCTTACAGACAGCACCCATAGTCAGGATCAAACCCGGGTCTCCACGTAATGGTATCTGTCACTGAACATGCCCTGGACTCACAGTGGGTCCACAGAGTGGGATTTGGGAATGGTTGATCACTAACAATTCCTTGGGCAATAGGTGACTTCAGGAGGATTTGGCTCACTGTGGTTGACTCTGAAAATGTCTTCTTGATTAGTACAGGTGTTGGGGGTTATGGGAAGAAGGCAGGAGAATGGCGTTGAGAGGGAATGATAGATCAGCCATGATTGAATGGTGGAGTAGACTTGATGGGCCAAATGACCTAATTCTACTCCTGTAATTTATGAACTTATGAAGAAAGAGGTCAAAGGAGACCAATTTAGTGAGTGGCTAATGCCTATTCCACTGGATCGCAGAACGTAAAGCAAGCTTGTATTTCATTCATGGATGTGAATAGTGGCTACAAGATATGCTAGCAGGCTTCCTATATATTAGCTCAAGACAGTAGGGCATGCACTCCATGGTTTCTTAACACAGCCCTGGAGGCCTTGATGGAGGAGGTGGGAATAAAAGAGCTGTCCTCAATGCACAATGGGCCAATTTCAAATATATTGTGATGAAATAGCAAAAGGCAGTCAATGTCAGGATTCAAACCCCAATGATTTGAATGCAAGGTTGAAAACAAGTTTGTGTTTAGTGCAGAAAAGGTCAAAATGCTGCAAGACTTGCTGCGTGGAGCTCCAAATGAAAATAGCATCAACCTCAATCAATCAGATTTGGTACAAAATTGAGTACAAATCCCCCAGCAAGCCATCACTTTCACTGCTGCCACAAACCTCACTCACATATTCCTGCTGACACAAATGGCCGGGCACATTATTGCAGCACCGTGCGACCCTTAATCTTGCCTTCCTCCTGTAGGACGTGGTGGGGGATACTCTGAGGTGTCAGCAGAGTATTGAGTATGGAAGTTGGGAGGTCATATTAAAGTTGTACAAGACATTGGTGAGGCCACAATTAGATTTTTGCATTCAGTTTTGGATCGATGTTGTTAAGCTGAAAAAGACACAGAGAAGATTTACGAGGATGTTGCCAGGACTCGAGGGCCCGAGCTATAGAGAATGGTTGAGCAGTCTTGGACTTTATTCCTTGGGCTGCAGGAGGATGAAGGTGATCTTGTAGAGGCATACAAAATCATAAGAGGAATAGACGGGGTAAGTGCACAAAGTGTTTTACTGAGAGCCAGAACCTCGCAGGTCAGAGTTGGAGCCTTGTGGGTCGACGAAGCCAGCGGCAATCGGTGCCTGGGTCAACAGAGCCCGCGGCCGGGGCCTGGGTCGGTGCCACGGAGGCATTCGGAGAGGACCCGGTAGTATTAATGGAGAGGCCGGTGCCGTGGCCGACCTCCGGATGAGGACAGACACATGGAAGTGAGGACACCGCTGCCGGGGGAAGGAACAAAGGGGAAACCGGTGTGGAGGGACCACCATGAGGGAGGAGGAAGAGCAACGGGGACCCAGCGTGGGTGGGGGGAATTTGTAACTTTGCAAGTGCCCTTAATGGGTGACTATTTGCATACTTTGCGTATGCAAGCAAAGAATTTCACTGTGACTTGTCATATGTGACAATTAAGTATTCAATTCAATTCAATTCAGAGTAGGGGATTCAAGAACCATAGGATTAATGTGGGGGAGGGAGGGGGAGGGGGGAGGGGGGAGGGGGGAGGGGGGAGGGGGGAGGGGGGAGGGGGGAGGGGGGAGGGGGGAGGGGGGAGGGGGGAGGGGGGAGGGGGGAGGGGGAGGGGGAGGGGGAGAGGGAGGGGGAAAGGGAGGGGGAGGGGGAGGGGGGGAGGGAGGGGGAGGGGGAGGGGGAGGGGGAGGGGGAGGGGGGGGAGGGGGGCAAGCGGTGGGGGGAAGATTTGATATGAACCTGAGGAGGCAACCTTTTTTACATAAAGGGTGGTAGGTGTATGGAATGAGCTGCAGAGGAAGTAGTTGAGGAAGGAACTATCTCAATGTTTAAGAAACATTTAGACAGGTACATAGATACATAGATAATAGGTGCAGGAATATGCTATTCAGCCCTTCAAGCCAGCACCGCCATTCAACTGTTGAATCAGTACTAGGTTCCTGCCTTCTCCTCATATCCCTTGATTCCGCTAGCCCTAAGAGCTCCATCTAACTCTCTTTTGAATGCATCCAGTGAATCAGCCTCTATTTCCTTCTGAGGAAGAATTCCACAGATTCACAACTCTCTGGGTGAAAAAAAATGTCCTCATCTAAGTTCTAAATGGCCTACCACTTATTCTTAAACTGTGGCCCCTGTTTCCGGACTCCCCCAACATCGGGAACATGTTTCCTGCATCTTGTGTGCCCAATCCCTTAATAATGTTATATGTTTCTATAAGATCCCCTCTATAAATTCCAGTGAGTACAAGCCCAGTCGCTCCATTCTTTCATCATATGAAAGTCCCGCCATCCCGGGAATTAATCTCGTGAACCTACGCTGCACTCCCTCAATAGCAAGAATGTCCTTCCTCAAATTAGGAGACCAAAACTGCACACAATACTCCAGGTGTGGTCTCACTAGGGCCCTGTACAATTGCAGAAGGACCTCTTTGCACCTATACTTAACTCCTCTCATTATGGCCAACATGCCATTAGCTTTCTTCATTGCCTGCTGTACCTGCATGCTTACTTTCAGTGACTGATGTACAAGAACACCCAGATCTCATTGTATTTCCCCTTTTCCTAACCTGCCGCCAGGTTAGGTTTAGCGGGATATGGGCCAATGCAGGTAGGTGGGACTAGTGTAGATGGGGTATTTTGGTCGGCATGGGTTAGTTGGGCCGATGGGCCCGTTTCCATGCTGTATGACCCTAACAGGGGAAGTGCAGCCACCAGCTCCACCACCCCACAGATTACAACTCTCCCCATCACTGGAATGGTCATTGCTGTGCCCAGGTGTGGCTGAAACCAACGCAGGGAAGTGGAGCTTCAAACACAACCCTTCATCTCACATTCTGTGTTCATGCCAGAAAACTCTCCAGAGTTTAAAGGAGTCTCTGCAGGCAAATGAAAATGTCTGGCGTTGAGAAAGGAGATAAGGAGGAATATCTTTAGTCAGAGGTGAATGTATGGAATTCATTGCCACAGATGGCTGTGGAGGCAAATCATTGGATATCTTTAAAGGGGTGGTTGACAGTTTCTTGATTAGTAAAGGTGTCAAAGGTTGTAGGAAGGCAGGAGAATGGGCTTGAGAGGGAAAGATGGATCAGCCATGACTGAATGTCGGAGTAGGCTCGATGGCCTAATTCTGCGCCTATTACTTGTGTATGTATCAACATCCTGGGGTCATCATTGACCAGAAAGTCGACTCGAAAAAACCCACCTCTACCATACACTTACACTTTCAATCAAAATTAGAAACTCCAATTGGGTGAAGCAATTACCAGCCCTGGCTGACGCAAAGTTGAAGGACTGGGTGCAAAGAGTCGAATGCAAAAGACATATTGATGTAATTAACTCACTTTAGATGGATAGCATGAATGATATCTCTATTACATGAGTGGGTGACAGATATTGAGCTTACCAAATCTCTTCAGCTCTGGCCCGCAAGTTATAAAAGGTCATGGCCATGGAGGCATTGACTTGCTGACAACGTGCTCCTCATCAGGCAGTGTCTAGTTCTGAGGGTTTGGCAGCCCACAATTCTCAGCATTGTGATCTTTTTATACCACTGACTCCTCACACTATTAATAAGGTTTAGGAAAGCCAATTTCACTCAATAAACCTTATCAGATCGTATCTCCAATCAAGACCATTCAGATCGTTCCTTACTTTCTCACAGTTGCTCTGCTCTGTAATTTCTCTGTCAATTCTCCCAGTTACCCTTTGTACCAAATGAAATCTATTGCTCCCAGAACTGGAGTAATGGCTTGTGAAGAAGCCTGAAGTCGGAACAAAGTTCATTCGCATCAGCCACACCCTGCTGACTTTACCCACAATAAACAGCTCAAAAAACAGCAGACGTTAGCACAATTGTAGCAGGTGGCAGTGGTGTGCAATCCTAAGTGCTGCTGATGTTATTCAGCTGTCTGAGGTTAACAGAGGCCATTATCTCTACAATGGAAGTGCCACCACTCAGTTTTCCTGGTTGATTTTAATCTGTCAACTCATCGGTCCTCAGCTGCACAAATGCTATCATTTTGATCAATGTAGCATTTTGTCTCAATGTCTTTTTTCAGACATAAAATTAGTGCAAAGCAATACTTTAAAGCATTAAAGCTGTTGCAGTTTTTAAATTAGCAAACTGGGGTAATGCCTCCGGAGCCTTCAAGGTTGGCTGCAGGAGGCGACACTGGAACACAAAGGAACACAAAAGTGGCTGGGCGAGGAGAGGGACGTTGATTCGCAGGCTGATCCATTCGAAGGCGATGGAGGAAGGCCCTGCAGGAGCCTGGGGCTTGCTTGGATCGGGAACTGCCCCAATAGACCAAGTGTATGGACCGGATTTTGGACTTTGGAAATGGCACAAAAATATGGTGGCGCCCGCTTGTGTAAATATGCAAAAAGATTTTCACTGTACAGTTACACAAGTGACAATTAAAACACCATTGAACACATTTTCCTGGTACTGGTATTGGTATTGGTTTATTTTTGTAATGTCTACTGAGGTACAGTGAAAAACATCTCACATACTGTCCAGCTAGATCCTGCCATACATGAGTAAAAAGGGTAGAGCAAAAGAGAACATAAACAGAGGGCAGAATACAAAGCCAGCAGGAAAGATGAAATGGACTCCCCGGTAAACCCATTATGCAAGCAACTCTGCCATTGCTCTGGAACAAGGGCCCTCTCATCTACAGGAGGGAGGTTTGCTCGCTAGAGTCTCTCCAAGTGCCAGCGAAGTTAGTTCCCTGCATACTTTATCAGGTCAGTGTTGACTGGAGATAGGTTGGGGAGTAACGAATCAGAAAGACATTGGAGTCAAAGATGAGGCTGGAGAGGGAGATCAATGCAGGGATCGAACCTGGAGCAAAATGAGCTTCAGAGGGTACACTGCAAACAATTGTTATTGGATAAATCCACATCAAACATGTGGGAGTCGTTTAAAGGCAGTTGATCGAAGTTCAGAACTGGCATCTTCCAGCAAGGAGGAGCGATTAGGATGACAAAGTAAAGGAATTTTGGATAACTAAAGAGATTGTAAATTTGGTCAAAAATAAACAGGAAGTGCATGCGAACTTTAAGAGGATGGAATCAAACAAGGCCTTGGAGAAACAAAGAAAGGAGGAAATAACTCTTTGTTTCAGAAGGGAAATAGAGAGAATCCAGGGAATTATAGGCCGTCGAGCCTCCCTTCAGTGGTAGGGAAGTTGTTGGAGAGGATTATTTGGGATCAGATTTACTCCCGTTTGGTGGAGAATGGGTTAATTAGGGGCAGTCCACATAGTGATTGTTGGGGGCGTGGTGATCTCACGGTGTGGGTCCATTCCACAGGGTGGTTTGCTGAAGGAACTGAGAAAAGCACTTCAACTCCTTCCAGCCCACAAGCAATGTTGATTGAACACTTACATCTTGTCTGTAGCAGTCATTAATTCCATTAATTTTGCCAAGCTTGGATAATCTGAACTATTTAAATGAGTAATTTAAAAAAATGTTATTAAGAGATCTTGTTAAAATATATTTAATGATCGCCAAAATACATTCATTTAAATTGCATTTAAATGAACCTGAATAACACAAAAATATGAATGATCTGAAACTTAACTCACTGGGGCGGCACAGTGGACCAGCGGTAGAGTTGATGAAATACAGCGCCAGGGACCCGGATTTGATCCTGACTACGGGTGCTATTTGTACTGTGTTTGTACCTTCTCTCTGTGGCCACGTGGATTTTCTCCGGGTGCTCCGGTTTCCTCCCACACTCCAAAGATTTGCAGGTTTGTAGGTTACTTGGCTTTTGTAAATTGTCCCTCATGTATATCATAGATCGCTGTTCGGCGGGGACTCGGTGGGCCAAAGGGCATGTTTCCGTGCTGTATCTATAAACTAAACGAAACTAAACTGAACTACACACTGCCATTTTTCTCCACTAAAATGAAGGGAGTTGCTGAAGCTATGCCAAGTTTAACCTGGTGTGTTCTGAGGGGCAGAGAAAGCCGAGTGTAAATCATGAAATCCACAATGAGACCTCTCAGGAAGTTCATGATTTCCACATTCACAGAGGAAAGCCAAGCTTCCTGACAGTTACATTAGGAAATGTCAGCAGCTACATAAGGAACTGTCAACAATTCTCAGGAAAATCCTGGCCATAATTTCATTGCTGCTTGTGTTCTCTTGTGGGCTGAGAGCAGTAGTTAAAGCCAAGGGAAAGCAAAGTGAGAGAAAATCACTGGGTAAGAATAGATTAAGTGACAGAACTATTGAATCACAACGGTTGAAAGTTTGGACTTGTTAAGACCCTGAAAATATCCGCTACGTAGACTCAGTTATCAATCAAAGTATTTTAAGCTGTTATGAAACAAATTAAATTGAAGTTCAAAAGTGAATTAAAAAACAGTCACCCTACTTCAAAGAATAAGAAAATTAAGAGTTATATGTGACCACCATTTAAATTGTTTTCAATGTTCCTGCAAGGCAAGATAAAAAAAACATTTGGAAATTAATTTATTTCTGTCATTTATTGAAAGCAAACTTTACATAATAAAGCCTGGAGCTAGTTTCAGAAATGCCTAAAAAAAACAGTTCAGCACTTTGTTCCTGAAATTAAACCTCTACTCAGTTTTAAACTGAATTATTCACGTGAAACCATCAACTTGGTGGGCAATATTTTGCAAGAGATCATTGAACTAGTGTTTGAAAGACATTTTTCACATTTGTTCTTATTCTATTTTTATGTTTCTGATCAAATAATTGCTTTCAAGTTGGGTTAAAACAACTACCAAGCACTAATCACTTTATTAGGAAGAGTTTCTCGAAAGGATACCAATGGCTAGTGGAAATGTCAGAAAAGGAAAGATGGGAATATTGAGCAAAGACCCGGGCAGTGATTGTGGGCTTTGACAAGGAATGAAGTTGGAAATGAGTTGTAGAGTGGTTGTTAAGACCCAGGATGGAGATGGGGGCCAGGGTCAGTGGTGGGTGGATGAATGCAGGGGAGGAATCAGTAATGACAAGACAACTGGGATATATTGGATGTCCACCAGCTATGCTTGCTAATTATGGTGATCGCAGTTGACCAGTGATTAAATGGTCTCTGGGTATAGCTTTATTTTTATATGGAATAGTGAAAGGCCTGGATAGAGTGAATGTGGAGAGGATGTTTCCACTAGTGGGGAAAGTCTAGGACCAGAGGCCATAGCCCCAGAATAAATGGGTGTAACTTTAGAAAGGAGATGAGAAGGAATTTATTTAGCCAGAGGGTGATGAATCTGTGGAATCCATTGCCATGGAAGGCGGTGGGGGCCGTCAATTAATATTTTTAAGGTGGAGATTGATAGATTCTTGATTAGTACAAGTGTCAGGGGTTATGGGGAGAAGGCAGGAAAATGTGGTTGAGAGGGAAAGATAGATCAGTCATGATTGAATGGTGGAGTAGACTTGATAGGGCGAATGGCCTAATTCTGTTCCTATAATTTATGAATTTATGAACTTTTGAGGTGGTTTGCTCAACGGACGAGAATAAGATCTCCTACTTCTCCTGGCTCTCAAACAATGTTGGATGAACACTAACCTCTTGTCTGCAGCAGTCTTTCATACCTTCAGCTTCACTTCTCCCTGCGTCTATCGACTAAATTTCAATCCTGACCGCCAGTGCTGTTTGTATAGAGTTTGCCTATTCTACCTGTGACTGCGTGGCTTTTCTCCAGATGTTTTGGTTTCATCCTTTATTCCAAAAATGTTCTATTTGGTTGTTCAGTCGACCACAGTAAATTGCCATTGATGTGTAGATTTGTGGTAGACTCTGGTGGTAGAATAAGTGGGATTACAGTTGGATAAGTGTAAATGGGTGCTTGATGGCCAGTGTGGATTTAACACTATCCCTTGTTTTCAATTGGCCTGTGCCCAAGAGCTTTTAAATCTTTCTTGCCATTTGAATACTTCCAATTATAACTAACTGGACTGGCAGATGATGAAGCTTTTCCAATTGCGGTTTCTTCTGTTCACTAATTAACTTTTCTCTTCATGCATGCCAGCTACTTTTGCTCATGTTCTTGCTGCAGGCTCTACTGTTGGATTCTCTACATGCTTCTGCTGTTGTTTCGGTATTTCACCTCAAAAGGAATGTGCCCTCTGCTTAGGTGTTTACTGTCCTATGGCATGTGGTTCAGTACACTCTTCACCAATATTAGATGACTTGGCTGGTTCTGTCCTGTTGTTTTTACATTTACCCTTCTTTCCAGAGAAGAAGCCAACAATATTTGAAGTTTGTCCAGCAAAACATAACCACAGGCAAGTCAAATATACCCAAACTCTGCTTTAAGTTAAACAACAACCATCAATACTATAGTGTAAAAACAAACCTTGAATGCTTTATAAAGGGTGTATATTAAAATTCCACATAGTAAAGTCAAGGTGGAAAACTGAGAAAGAGAGACAACAGAACGTTTGGTTACAATAATGTGTTTGAAACATTTGAAGAGGAAGAGGGGCACAAGGAGAGTGTCTCAGTGAGGAAGGTTGATGAAGATGTCACTTGTAATGTCAAAGAGAAAGGTCGAGGAAGAATAAAGTATGGGAACTGATATGTGGAGGTATGAAGATGACTGCTAAGGAATGTAATGTTGGGAGGAAATTTTGGAGTGTGAATGAGGCATGGAATAATCTGAAGTATGAGGATTTTAACTTGACAATGTTAGGATGGGGGAACCGGTGCACCATGAAGAGGGAAGGAATGCTGCATGATGCATTCATTAGCGAATATCCCCACTTCCACTTTGAATGGAAGATCATTGTCGAAGCAACTGAAGATGGTTGGGCTTTGAACATTGCCCAGAGCCCCTGCAGTAATGCCTTGAACTGGAATTACTGACCTCCAACAATCACAGATATTCCTTTGTGCTTCGGGGTATTTTCTTCTTGATGCCCATCGATTTTAATTTTAATTTTACCCAAGTTTCTAATGTTATACTTGCTCTAATGCTTCCCTGATGATAAAGGCATTCACTTTTATTTTACCTCTGAAATTCAGCCCCTTTCTTCAAAAGGGGTTGGTTTTGTTTAAATTAATTAAATTATTGCATCGTATGGGAGGCGCATTCCCAATCTCGTTGTACCCTTGTACAATGACAATAAAGATATATTGTATTATTGTATTGTATTGTATTTGGAACGTTTGGAATGACACCTGGAACCACATTGAACCAAGAGTCAATGATTGTTAGAACTGGTAAGTGCTGCTTGTTGGCA
Organism: Rhinoraja longicauda; assembly: GCF_053455715.1. Classification (NCBI taxonomy): domain Eukaryota; kingdom Metazoa; phylum Chordata; class Chondrichthyes; order Rajiformes; family Arhynchobatidae; genus Rhinoraja; species Rhinoraja longicauda. The sequence continues at coordinate 17,921,495 of NC_135962.1, forward strand.
CTAGTAATTGTCCCTTCCATTACTTGCCTAAAAATTGATAGCACACTGGAGAGGGTCCAGAGGAGTTTTTACAAGAATGATCCCAGGAATAAGTAGGTTAACCTATGAGGAGCATTTGTCGGCACTGGGCCTGTACTCGCTGGAGTTTAGAAGAATGGGGTGGGACCTCGTTGAAACACACAGAATAGTGAAGGGCTTGGATAGAGTGGATGTGGAGAGAGTGTTTCCACTAGTGGGAGAGTCTAGGACTAGAGTTCATAGCCTCTGAATTAAAGGACCTTCTTTTAGGAAGGAGATGAGTAGGAATTTCTTTAGTCAGAGGGTGGTGAATCTGTGGAATTCTTTGTCACAGAAGGCTGTGGAGGCAATTGGATATATTTAAAGTAGAGATAGATAGATTCTTGATTAGTACGGGTGTTAGGGGTTATGGGGAGGAGGCAGGAGAATGGGATTAGGAGGTCGATCAGCCATGAATGAATGGCGGAGTAGACCTGATGGGCCAAATGGCCTAATTCTACTCCTATCACTTGTGACCTTATGACCCTGCTCCGATGACAATTATACATTGTGGATTTCTGCTAGTCCTTGTGGATAGGACACATTGTTGGGTAAATGCCAATTTGGTGGTCCACTGGAACTGCTTGACGGGTGCGACAGCTATTTCTAGTCTTCAGCATTACATGTTTGCATTGGCTTTGCTGAATGACTATATCAGGCAGGTTCTTGAACACGCTACAGGACAGTATTTCCAATTTGCTGGTACTCCCAATTTAGACACCAGATGTTGATGAAGAGGATCTTGCAAGGTCAACACAGCAGAGTATGTTTTTGCCTTGGCCAAATCTGGTGCCTGGATTAAAACCGAGTGGGTGGTCTGATCTCTATTATTCTTGTGTTTACATGTAGCTGTTTGACGAAATCAGGCATGCCATTTTGGGGTCAATCACACATTACTGTGGTTTGAAGTCACATTTCAGCCAGATTGGGTGAGACATCTTTTACTAAGGACTTTAATGAAACTAATGGGGTTTTAAGATACAATCACCTGGGTGATATTCCATCAATATTACTATTTTCTAATACATTTCAAATTATTTAATTAACTGAACTTAAATTCCCTAACTGGGAAAAGAACTCATGTGCCCAGATTTTTGAAAGTTTGAATGAAAAAATACAACATGGAAACAGACCCTGTGGCCCATTGAGTCCACACCAACAATTGACCACCTGTTTACACTAGTTCTATGTTATTCAAGTTTTGCAGTGTCCAACCATTCCATCCTTCCAGCATTCTCCCCCACCCCCCACCACAATCAGTCAAAAAAGAGTCCTGCCACTTATCCATGTTCTGCAGAGCTGCCCTGACCCATTGAGTTACACAAGCACTTTGTGTCTTTGCTTAATATTTACTAACCTGTGTTAAATGCTTATCCTTTTATGTGAAAATAGTAGAGTCATCTACTCCTGGCTTAACTGAGCTGCCCACTGTTTGAAGGGAATAGAATGGCACCTAAACCAACAGACGATGCAGGAAGAGGCTCCTCACAATACAAAATGACATCTATATACTAAAACTCTCATTTGTTTGTTTGTTTGTTCCTGAACTACAGCCTAAACAGTACATGATAGCGCGACAATTTTAGGTCTACCTTACTCACCTTTATTACTTTGGTGGTAATGGAAGAAGTTTCATTGAAATCAGTGTTATATTTTGAAAGTTATTCATATTTTAAAGTTTACATCTATCTCCTAGGGAGGGGAGGAGGGAGGAGGAAGGATAAAGGAGGTTGAGGGGGATGGAGGGGGGTAGGGGTAGGGGAGGGGTAGGGGAGGGGGAGGGGAGGTGGAGAGGGGGAGGGGAGGTGGATGAGGTGAGGGGAGGGGAGGGGGAGGGGAGGGAAGGGGAGGGGAGGGGGAGGGGAGGGAAGGGGAGGGGGAGGGGAGGGAGCAGGAGGGGGAGGGGGAGGGATGGTGGAGGGGGGAGGGGGAGGAGAGGGGGCTGCACCAATGCAGGAGAGGTTTGGGCCCAACGGGTCCACTTGGTCTAGTCAATCATAAAGGGCTATTGCCCAACCATTGCAACCAGAATTGGTCCCATGTTCTCTTTCTGAACAGGTCATCATTGCAAGACAGATACCCAACTTCGCATAACCTCAGGATCACATTCAAAACTAATTTCTCAAGTTTACATCTTACAATATCTGGATAGGTACGGTTTAGAGGCATGTGGGCCAAACACGGGCAGGTGGGACTAATATAGATCAGGCATCTTGGTCGGTATGGGCAAGTTAGGCCGAAGGGCCTGTTTCCGTGCTGTATAACTGTCTGACTCTAATATACCTATAATTATCCAATTGCTGAAATTAATAAATATTTTTACCTCACAATATTCTCCAGCTCACACATGCATACAGTGATACAGCAATTACCAGCCAGCAGGGTGTTCCCCACTCATACACATTTGCAGGCTGCACTGTTGTATGTGAATGGTAATTTTTTTTTTGGATACAGCATGTTTATGACTAAGAGAGTTTTGTTGAATTCATTTTATTTTTGCCAAAGTGCAGCACGGAGGCGCAGCAGTTGTATAGCTGCCTTACAGCGCTTACAGCGGCAGACACCCAGGCTTGATCCTGACTACGGGTGCTGTCTGTACGGAGTTTGTATGTTCTCCCCGTGACCGCTTGGGTTTTCTCCGAGATCTTAGGTTTCCTCCCACACTCCAAAGATGTATAGTTTGTAGGTTAATTGGCTTGGTATAAATGTAAATTGTCCCTGGGGTATAGGAAGGTGTTAATGTGCGGGGATCGCTGGTCGTCACAGACTCGGTGGACTGAAGGGCCTGTTTCCATGCTGTATGTAAACTAAACTAATCCATGCTGTGAAGGTCAAGAGTTCTGTATGCTGTATTTGATGAACTTTCTAAAAATAGATTCTGTCGACTGTTGTGGCACTTTGTTTCAACTGCGACAAGTGAATAAATGTTTATTGTAAAATATACGGTTTGATCCAAATCTGGTTGCAAGTTCTGCTCTGCCTTCAATCTATGGGCTGATATAGCAGTGTCTCATAGACTCCCTATCAACACATTCTCCAAAAATGGAAAGCCCATTCTATCCTGTTTAAAAATGAACACGAAGACAGCAGAGTGCGAGGAGCGATGTCAATGTTGTACAGGACAAACGCAGAGCAATGTTCTAGTGTGTACAGTTGCAATGGATTTTCTACACAATTACCTGCAGAAATCATACCTTACTTTGAGAGTTGAGTGAGATGTGCCAACATTAAAGTATCATATGCCTCCATGTTGGGAGCTTTTAAAGCTGGGAGTTACCCAGAGAGGTAGAGGGACCATTTTGGGGCAACATTGCCTTCAGTATTGGACCTGAAGATCCAGAGGAAGGACTGGTGAGATCACATTGACCGCATAAATAAATAAGTCAATGGGCCCATTTGTAGCATTACCCAACTGTTCACCATGGAAACTGGCCAACAGAGGCAATAACAAAGATAGCAATGGACCCTTCCAGTTATGCTGCAGCCTTCCCTGTCTCTGAATTCATGCTTCACACTGTTTTTGAAGCATGTTGGTACATTGCAATAAGATACCACAGATTCAGTCATACACTGCACACTGATTTATCTTTCTACATTAGTGCATCATACACCATTTACAAGGCATGATTAGCAAGTTTGCAGATGACACGAAAGTGGGTGCCATCGAAGATAGTGAAGAACGTTATCATAAATTGCAGCAGGATCTTGATCAGTTGGGCAGGTGAGCTGAGGAATAGTTAATGGAGTTTAACACAGGTAAGTGGAAGGTGTTGCATTTTGAGAAGTCAAACCAGGAAAGGACCTTCTCAGTGAATGGCAGAGCTCTGGTGAGTGTTGTAGAGTAAAGGCATCCAGGAGTGCAGGTATAGAGTTCCAAGAAAGTGTCACAGGTAGATAGGGTGGTTTAGAAGGTTTTCAGCACATTGGCCTTCATCAGTCAGAGTATTGAATATAGAAGTTGGGAAGTTAAGTTAGAGTTGTACAAGGTATTGGTGAGGCCACATTTGGAGCATTGTATGGAGTTTTGGTCACCCTGTTTTAGGAAAGATGTTGGTAAGTTGGAAAGGGTGCAGAGAAGATTTACGAGGATGTTGCCAGATCTCGAGGGCCTGGGTTATAGGGAGAGGTTGAGCAGACTAGGACTTTATCCTCTGGTGTGCAGGAGGATGAGGGGTGATCTTATAGAGGTGTACAAGATCATGGGGGAATTAAATAGGGTCGATGTACAGTCTTTTACCCAAAGTAGGAGGATTAAGAACCAGACGATATTGGGTTAAGGTGGGGGGGAGGGGGTAGGGTTGCCAACTATCTCACTCCCAAATAAGGGAAAAGATGACATCATCACCCCGCGCCCCACGTGACCTCACCCAGCCAGCAGCCACGTGCTCCCGCTCCACCAATTTTGTTTTCTTCAGATTTTTAAACTTTTATTATTAAATTCGTATCTTTTGTCGGAAAAAAAATCCATATATATCTACATTATTTTAATCAATGTCTTTTCTGCATAAAAATCAAGATCCATTTCCTGCTTTGCTCAGACTGATTCCCGATGCCACTGTCAGCGATGCAGTTTGGTTTACTTTGCCCGGTTCACAACTTGCACAGTATTTTTGCCGTGGTCAGGGCTGTGACGTACCATAAAGTATGAAGGAACACACTGTCCACAAACTGGAAAACTGGAGCGGCTGGTGATGCAGCCACTCGTACAAGTTGAACTGCAGTGTTCACCTTGCTGATAAAAGTTGGTTTCAAATGGGCAGTAGCATAACACGAGTTGAAATGTATGCTCAGTGTTCTTGGTGCTGGAACCTTTCGGTATCTAATATAGAAACCCGCTGCAACCAAAATGACATCTCGCACAAGAACCGTAACAGTGAGAGGAGCTACCGCAAGGTCAACACATGTGAGACTGATGTACAGAACACTGATCAGAATGTTGTCTGCTAATGGGTCCAGGGCAATCCCCAAAGCCGATTTCTGATTCACCCAGTTCTGTGCAATGACGCCGTCCAACAGATTATTAAGCCCATCCAAGGTAAAAAGTCCAAGGGCTAGGTTGAATTCCTCTACTATTAGGTAACCCAAGTATGGTGACAAGCCAATCCTTGCCATACAGAGTAAGTTTGGAATTGTCCACGGATTTTCATACAGCTCTGGAGACCCGGCGCCGGCCGCCACTCTCTCCTCCGCGGCCCTCGGGTACGAGCAGGGCTCGGCCCCTTGTGTTTTGGGATCGGATTTGCCAGCTCCGTAGTGGCGGGAGTGCCAGGCCTAGTGCCGGGGGAAGCAGCCGGAGCCTGGGGCTGGACGTGACCGAGTAACCGTGAGCCTGAGGTGGGCCAAGGGGAAAGGCGGCAGCATCTGCAGCGGCGGTGAGGCCGAGCGTTGGAGGCCGAGGCCTGGGCCTGGCGCTGGGCCTGCCCTCAGCTCTCCCATCCCCCCTCCTCTACCCAGCTGGCTCAGCACCTTCCCCACGCTGCCCAGAGTCCAAGGGCATCGGCGCAGCAATGTGCTCTGGCCCCCGGAAGGCTGTCAGTGGGGGAGCTGCCGCTGTCTACCCACTGCACTGAACATCCGCGCACCGGGACGGGATGGGATGGGACGGGACAGGACAGGACTATCCCACCCCCCCGCTTGTCTGAAACCAAGTAGTTCTGCAATCCTTCAGTACTGCACCGTCAAGATATTTGTGGTTGCATTTTCAGAATTGGCCGTAATCCCACAATTTTCTGACTCAGGAGCCAGGGTGATATAAAACCAGAAGCCAATTTGCAATTATGTGTTTTCCACAAAGGGAAACCTGGTCTTGATCTCTCTCAGGCCCCAAACGATGATCCATTCATTCAAATCATTGGTCACTTCTCGCATTCATACTTGATTTCTCCAAACTGGGGAAAATAATTCAGGTCATTTATTCTGTCATAGGTTAACTTCATTACTCTGTCATTCCCACTTTAACCAAATTTTATTGGAAATCCAGTCTGAATTTCTATGGCTGCATTTTAAAAACAGGTTTCATTTGGCTTACAAAGATGTCATTTTGGTGAAATGAAAATGGCATTAAATCAAGTTCTACACTTGGGGAGCAAATAAAAATATTGGCACCATCAGAGGAAATGCATCTTGTTACTGCATGAATACACCAAGGAGAGAATGTTCCCTTGGTCCGGAAGTGTGATGTCTATATTTATTTATTAACGGCTCTGATACATTCCATTCCACAACATTAGGCTCTTCTGTGACAGCAAAAGGCAGAGAAAGTAAAATTCCACTAATCATCAAAAATGGCAAAAGTCTTTCTCGTTTAGACCACCAACATCATTTTTTCAGAACATTCCAACCCGTGCAATGCTGTGATTTCATGGGTTAGCATCAGCAAGTAGACCATGGTTGTCAGCAATGTACTGATAGTTCAAGTGCTTATTTCCGGGTGGATATTTTCATGTATACTGCATAGGAAATAAGATGAAAAAGGTTGGTATTTTTGGTGTCAGACACTTGGCAGCCAGGTTTTCCGGACTTACTAACTCAACTAGGAAAGTGGGCAAAGAAGTGGCAAATGCAAGTTAACACCGACAAGTGAAAGGTGATGCAGTTTGGGAGGTTAAGTCAGGGCAGGACTTACACAGAGAACAGCAGGGCTCTGGGGACGTTTTAGAGCAGAGACACCTTGAGAGCACAAGTACCTAGTTCCCTGAAAGCACAACATGGTTAGACAGGGTAGTTAAGAGGCTTATGGTTGAACACAGAGTTTAAGAATCGTGACACCATGTTACAGCTGTGCAAGAAGAACCACACATGTACTATTCTGTGCAGTTCTGGTTGCCATCTTATAGGAACAATTTGATTAAAGTAGAGAGGGTGTAGAAAATATTCACACGAGTATATTGCCAGGACTAGAGAGCTTGAGTTACAATCAGAGATTGGATAGGCTATGGTTGTTATTCCTGGAACAAAGGAGGCTGAAGGGTAATCTTATGGGTGTTTATAAAATAATGGAAGGCATAAAAAGGGTGATTGTCACAGACTTTTTCCCACATTAGGGGAGTCTTAAACTAGAAGGCAAAGGTTGATGGTTAGAGGGGAACAATTTAAAGAGGACCTGTGTGGCAAATTTTTCATATAGAGGGAGATGTGTACATGGAACAAGCTTCCAGAGAAAGTGGTGGAATTGGATATATTTACAGTTTAAAAATCATTTGGATGGTTACACGGATAGATAAGGTTTAGAGGGATACTAGACCAAGTGGACCCGTTGGCCCCAAACCTCTCCTGCATTGGTGCAGCACCCTCTCCTCCCCAACTCCCCCCTCCTCCCTCCCTCCCCTCCCTCCCCTCCCTCCCTCCTCCCTCCTCCCCCCCCCCCCCCTCTCCCTCCTCCTCCCTCCCTAGGAGATAGATTTAAATTAAAATGTGAATAACATTAAAAATATAACACTGATTTCAATGAAACTTCTTCCATTAGCACCAAAGGGACAACGGTGAGTCAGGTGGGCCTAAAATTGTCGCACTATTGTGTACTGTTTTGGCTGTAGTTCAGGAACAAACAAACAAACAAATGAGAGTTTTAGTATATAGATTGTCCAGTGCAGGCAAGTGGAACTAGCTCAGGTAGGCACCTTGGTTGGCATGGATGGGTTGGGCCAAAGGACCTGTTTCCATGCTGCTTAACTCTATGACTCTACAAATGTATTTAACTCATGGATGTGACCCCATCTGTAAGTGCTCGTGACTTCCTAAATGTCAGACAGAATATCACAAAACTTTACTTTAGAAACTGCACGGACCAACTGGCGGGAGTATTCACGAACATCTTTAATCTCTCCCTACTCTGTTCTGAGGTACCAACCTGCTTCAAGAAGACCACTATCATCCCAGTCCTGAAGAAAAGCAAGGCCTCATACCTTAACAATTATCATCCAGCTGCCTTGATATCCATCATCATGAGGGGCTTTGAGAGGCTGGTTATGGAATGTAGAAAATCAAGTCTACCTTGACCCACTGCAGTTCACCTACCGCCACAACAGGTTCAGGGCTGATGCTATCTCGCTGTTCCCTGGAACGCCTGGATAAGAGAGACACCTACATCAGACTTCTATCCAGAGACTACAGCTTTGCTTTGAATACCATTAACTCATCCAAACTGTTCACCAAATGGTGGAACTTGGAGTCAACACTCATCTCTGCAACTGGATCCTTGACTTCCTGACCAGAGGACCACAATCAGTGAGGATAGGGGGACAAATTATCCTCTATGATAATCCTCAACACTGGTGCTCTGCAAGGATGCGTTCTCAGCCCTCTTCTTTACTCCTTATACATCCACGACTGTGGCAGCCAAGTAGAAATCCAACTTAATTTACAAATTTGCGGATGACACCACTGTAGTGGGCCGGGTATCAAATAATGACGAGAGTACAGGAAGGAGATTGAGAACATCATAACCTGGTGTCAAGACAACAATTTTTCACTCAATGTCAGCAAAACAAAGAGGTTAGTGATCGACTTCAGGAAGCAAAGCGATACACATACCCTGGTATACATTGATGGTGCCAAAGGTAGACACAAAATGCTGGAGTAACTCAGCGAGACAGGCGGCATCTCTGGAGAGAAGGAATGGGTGATGTTTCGTGTCGAGACCCTTCTTCAGACTTCAGACTCCAGCTTCGGTTCCAGACCAATATTTTGTGTCTACTTTCGATTTAAACCAGCATCTGCAGTTCTTTCCTACACACTTGATGGTGCCAAAGTTGAGAGGGGGGGGGGAGGGGGGAGGGGAGGGGGGGGAGGGGGGGGAGGGAGGGGAGGGGGGGAAGGGGGGAGGGGGGGAAGGGGGGAGGGGGAGGGAGGGGGGGAGGTAGGGAGGGAGGGAGGGAGGAAGGATGGAGGAGGAGGAGGAGAAAAGCTGGGAGAGAGGAGGGGAGAGGCAGGACAAAGCAAGGACTGTTCAATCCTATTATTCTTTTCATAGTATTCTATTGCTAAATCCTTCATTAAAGACTTCAGGATTTTCCTTACCTCTGCCATTAGGGGAACAGGTCAGCCATTTCTCACTTTCTCTCTCCTTTCTAAAGCAGTGGGATCACATTCACCACTCTCAACTCAACACGTCCAATTCCAGAGCATTTCTACAAACTTGCAAGATGATAACCAGAGCATTCACTATCTCTAAAGCCACCTCTTGCAAAGTTCTGGAATGTATATAATTGGATCCTTTGAATTTATCACCAAATTCTCTCCTATTATTTTTTGATGACAAAGTGGTCGCACAGTGTCACAGCAATAGAGTTGCTATCTTACAGGGCCAGAGACCTGTGTTTGATTCTGACTATGGGTGCTGTCTGTACGGAGTTTGTACCTTCTTCCCGTGATCCTGTGGGTTTTCTCCAGGTACTCCAGTTTTCACCCGCACTCCAAAGACATACAGATTTGTAAGTTAATTGGCTTTGGCAAAATTGTATATTGTCGCTAGTGTGCAGGATAGTGCTGGTGCTGGTGATCATTGGTCGGCATGGACTCAGTGGGCCGAAGGGCCTGTTTTTGCGCTGTGTCTCTAAACTAAACTAAACTAAACTAAAACTAAAAAGGAATATAACGCACTTCAATAACAAGATAAAGGGTGTCAGGGCCAAGTGGACATATTTGTTTACTGCTCGAGCAGAAGTTTTACAAATCTGGGCCCATATTTCACCCAGGCAGCCCTTTGTAATAGCTAAACCACATCTTGCAGTTATATGTGCAAGACCAACTTGCTGCCCAGCATGCAATTCTTTAAATTCCAAATTAAAATCAATTTTGGAGAAGCTGATTGCTCTGGATAACGTGAGTTGTTGATTTCTGAAGTAAACAACCACTGTCAATATTTATTAAATTAGCAAATGATTTTTTTTTTTTAAACTTTGCAAATCCAAAGACCACTCACTGCTTTAAATGTGCTTCTTCCCATGGTCTAATCTCAATTTACATTCATTGGCATTGCCCAGCTATATAGGCTACATCAGGAGGCAAGTTGCCAGACTTTCAGGTAAAAGCTTCTGTAAAATGTCTCCATTCTGTAAACGCATGGTAACCTCGACAAGGTAAAGGCAATACTTCATGAAATAAATTTATCCAGGCCAATCAATATAAATTTAGTTATCCTGTTTAAATTTAATTACAATCTGAATCTCTGTGCAAATAAACTTCACAGGGAACTGCAAAATATCAATGTCTTGTTTGAAGGACTTGCATGCAAAGCACTTCAAAAGGTCATTAACATTTAAAAGAGACAGCTAAAATGCACATGATACTGAATCATATGGTTAGTACGATAGCATTACAATTTTTTGTACGGTGAGATATCAGGTTATAAATCAACAATCACTTGTTAGCAAGTAAGCAACTAACTAACTAACTTGCAGTTAGTGTTGATAATATAACTTCTCTAATTTCATGAAGACAATATGTAATTCTTACCATTCTTTTGGAACCATAATCAAACCATTTTCAAGATTGAAAATGTAGTTCATCAGTAATATATCTTTAAAGTAAAAAGTTCCACTCCTGACATTCAAAACCAAATCACAAAATGAATTCACAGCTATCATATTCATTGTTTTCAAAAACTGATAGCCCTTGGTAATGCTTCAGAATAATTTTCCATCATCTGTGCAGTTGAGGTATATGAACTTTCTATTACCCCCAAACTTGAAACTTGTTTACTTTGTTTTGCCAGTTTTCTCTGATCAAGAGAATTTGCTGAACAGGTCAAAATTAATTTCGAGAAAAGAAAACCTTTTGCCAGCTTGATGTAGGTTTAGATCCAAGTAGATACAAATAGAGTATGTGACTTGATTAAAATGCTTGCTCATTTCTTAACCCACAGAACATGCCAATGTGTTTATCTGATTTGCCATTTGATACTCTTGAGGACAAGTTCTAGTTTACAGAAAAGGTGCAATGTAAATAGTAGATTGGATTTAGTCCAATTGAATGTAGTCTAAACAGCGACTTGAGCTTTCGAGACGGTTGACCTAGATATCACAATGTTGTCTGTGTGCACATGTCAAGGATATAAATAAGCGACCTTACTCAAGTAAAATATGAGGGAAAAATGTGCAAAACTCATGGTTTGTGGATGATCCTTGGATAAGGCATGATTTGTCCGGAGAAAACTCCTGATTTGGTGCAAAAAACTGAATGTATTCCCATTTGCTGGAGGAGGTTCATTTTAAATTGTCAAGTAGGTTTCCTTCCAAATTTCACACTTCATTTCTCCCAAACATGCTTGTTTAATTTCTTCAAAATGGTTCACAGGCTTCAAGAGATAAACCAATATGTATGAAGCAAAGCATTTTAGTCTCTCTGCCTGCTATTGTGATGTCACAAATTCAAAACTGTTCAGTAAATAAAATTGTGAATGGAAAATGGACAACACATTTGTACATTTGGAGGCCTTTTGTGAAAGAGTGTAAACCTCATATATAACATGTACCTTATTCCCCTAAAGAGATGCCATGATAATATGTCTGTGTGTGAGTCTGATGGTGGGGAAGGCATGATGGAAATGATGAGAATACTACGACAGATAACCCTCGTTATAATGGACCAGAGGAGGGAGGAATGGTGGCCGTTATTGCCGATTGCCCGCTATAACCAAGTAAGGCATTCGCTCCAACCACCAAGCGGTCACTGCGTGAAACAATGAGCCATTTTCAAATACAGTTCCTTTCAACAGCTAAAAATGTATATTTGTTACTGCAAGCTGAAAATACTTTGTTTAATACAACGTCGATTGAAGAAATAGCTGTTCAATTTCAATGCCCTTTCACAGTGTAACTAGCAATATGTGTTCTTAAAGAGACAGTGGTCTCTGAATCACCGTGGGAACGTTCCATCCACTATTGCCAATATCCATTATAAACAGATCTGTATTAACGAGGGTAGATGGTACTACATTTAAAATTATTGCAGAAAAATGAGGAACAGTAGAACAGCTGTCTGGGCAGAAGATGCTTCCAATCCGAAAGGCGGACAGGTAGGTGGCTCCAATACTAACGATGAACCTCAACTGGTGAGACCGACGTCGGGCAGAGCCATAGTGATGTCACGGACCGACTTCAGAACATCCTCAGGAGGGAAGGGTGAACAGCCAGAAGTAGTTGTGCATGTGGGCACAAACGATGTCGGGAGGAAGAGGAAGGAGGTTCTGCAACGTGAGTTTAAAGAGTTAGGAAGAAGACTGAAAAGCAGGACTTCTAGGGTGGTTATCTCTGGATTGCTTCCTGTACCTCGTGCTGGTGAGGGCAGGAACAAGGAGATCGGGGATATGAATGTATGGCTGAGGGGCTAGTGCAGGGAGCAGGGATTTACATTTATAGACCATTGGGATCTCTTCTGGGGTAGGGGTGACCTATACAAAAGGGACGGGTTACACCTTAACTGGAGGGGTACCAACGTTCTGGCAGGCAGATTTGCTAGTGCTACACTTGTGGGTTTAAACTAAGTAGTGGGGGGGAGGGGTTGACAAATTGGAAATATAAAGATGGAGTTAAAGGGGAAGTGAGTACAGGAAAAGTTGCAAAAGACTCCCGAATTAATGGGAAGGAAAGTTCGAGAAGGAATAAGAGAATAAGGTCAGGGCCAATAGTGACTGGTGTGAGAAGGGGCATGAATACCAAAGTTAACGTGTTGTATTTGAATGAGCGAAGTATAAAAAATAAAGTGGATGAGCTTGAGGCTCAGTTAGATATTGGCAAATATGATGTTGTGGCAATTACAGAGACATGGCTGCAAGAGGACCAGGGCTGGGAGCTGAATATTCAGGGGTATACGTCCGAACGAAAAGACAGGCAGGTGGGCAGAGGGGGTGGGTCGCTCTGTTGGGAAAGAATGATATTCAGTCCCTTGCGAGGGGTGACATAGAATCAGGAGATGTAGAGTCAGTATGGACAGAACTGAGGAATTGTAAGGATAAAAGGACCATAATGGGAGTTATCTGCAGGCCCCCAACAGTAGCCTGGATATAGGGTGCAAGTTGAATCAAGAGTTAAAATTGGCATGTCACAAAGGTAATGCTACGGTGGTTATGGGAGATTTCAACATGCAGGTAGACTGGGAAAATCAGGTTGGTAATGGACCCCAAGAAAGGGAGTTTGTGGAGTGCCTCCGAGATGGATTCTTAGAGCAGCTTGTACTGGAGCCTACCAGGGAGAAGGCAATTCTGGATTTAGTGTTGTGTAATGAACCGGATTTGATAAGGGAACTCAAGGTAAAAGAGCCATTAGGAGGTAGTGATCATAATATGATAAGTTTTATTCTACAATTTGAGAGAGAGAAGGGAAAATCGGAAGTGTCATAATTACAGTTGAGCAAAGGGGACTATGGGGGCATGAGGGAGGAGCTGGCCAGAGTTTACTGGAAAGAGACCCTAGCAGGGAAGACTGTGGAACAACAATGGCAGGTATTTCTGGGAATAATACAGAAAGTATTAGTTCATTCCAAAGAGGAAGAAAGATTCTATGGGGAGTAAGCGGTGATCGTGGATGACAAGGGAAGTCAGGGACAGTATAAAAATAATAGAGAAGTAAAACATAGCAACGATGAGGAGGAAGCCAGAGGATTGGGACTCTTTTAAAGAGCATCAGAAGATAACTAAAAAGGCAATACGGGGAGAAAAGATGAGGTAAGCTAGCCAAGAATATAAAGGAGGATAGTAAAAGCTTCTTTAGGTACGTGAAGAGGAAAAAAATAGTTAAGACAAATGTGGGTCCCTTGAAGACAGAAGCAGGTGAATTTATTAAGGGGAACAAGGAAATGGCAGACGAGTTGAACAGGTACTTTGGATCTGTCTTCACTCAGGAAGACACAAACAATCTCACAGATGTTCTAGTGGCCAGAGATCCTAGGGTGACGGAGTAACTGAAGGAAATTCACATTAGGCGGGAAATGGTGTTGGGTTGACTGATGGGACTGAAGGTTGAAAAATCCCCGGGGCCTGATGGTCTGCATCCCATGGTACCTAAGGAGGTGGCTCTAGGAATCGTGGAAGAATTGGTGATCATTTTCCAATGTTCTATAGATTTAGGATCAGTTCCTGTGGATTGAAGGGTAGCTAATGTTATCCCACTTTTTAAGAAAGGAGGGAGAGAGAAACTAGGAAATTATAGACCAGTTAGCCTGATATTGGTTGTGGGGAAGATGCTGGAGTCAATTAGAAAACAAGAAATTGCGGAACATTTGGATAGTAGTAACAGGATCCTTCTGAGTCAGCATGGATTTCGGAAGGGGAAATCATGCTTGACTAATCTTCTGGGAATTTTGAGGATGTAACTAGGAAAATGGACAAGGGAGAGCCAGTGGATGTAATGTACCTGGACTTTCAGAAAGCCTTCGATAAGGTCCCACATAGGGTATCAGTGGACAAAATTAGAGCACATGGTATTGGGCGTAGGGTACTGACATGGATAGAAAATTGGTTGGCAGACAGGAAACAAAGAGTAGGGATAAATGGGTCCTTTTCAGAATGGCAGGCAGTGACTAGTGGGGTACCGCAAGGCTCGGTGCTGGGACCGCAGCTATTTACAATATACATTAATGACTTAGATGAAGGGATTAAAAGTAACATTAGCAAATTTGCAGATGACACAAAGCTGAGTGGCAGTGTGATATGTGAGGAGGATGCTGTGAGGATGCAGGGTGACTGGACAGGTTGGGTGAGTGGGCAGATGCATGACAGATGCAGTTTAATGTGGATACATGTGAGGTTATCCAGTTTGGTGGCAAGAACAGGAAGGCAGATTATTATCTGAATGGTGTCAAGTTAGGAAAAGGGGACGTACAACGAGATCTGGGTGTCCTAGTTCATCAGTCACTGAAAGTAAGCCTGCAGGTACAGCAGGCAGTGAAGAAAGCTAATGGAATGTTGGCCTTCATAACAAGAGGAGTTGAGTATAGGAGCAAGGAGGTCCTTCTGCAGTTGTACAGGGCCCTAGTGAGAACACACCAGAAGTATTGTGTGCAGTTTTGGTCTCCAAATTTGAGGAAGGACATTCTTACTATTGAGGGCGTGCAGCGTAGGTTCACGAGGTTAATTCCCGGAATGGTGGGACTGTCGTATGTTGAAAGACTGGAGCGACTGGGCTTGTCTACTCCAGAATTTAGAAGGATGAGAGGGGATCTTATTGAAACATATAAGATTATTAAGGGATTGGACACGCTAGAGGAAGGAAACATGTTCCCGATGTTGGAGGAGTCCAGAACCAGGGGCCACAGTTTAAGAATAAGGGGTAGGCCATTTAGAACGGAGATGAGGAAAAACATTTTTACTCAGAGAGTTGTGAAGTTGTGGAACTCTCTGCCTCAGAAGGCAGTGGAGGCCAATTCCATGGATGCTTTCAAGAGAGAGTTAGATAAAGCTCTTAATGACAGCAGGGTGAAGGGATATGGGGAGAAGGCAGGAACAGGGTACTGATTGTGGATGATCAGCCATGATCACGGTGAATGGTGGAACTGGCTCGAAGGACAAATGGCTTACTCCTGCACCTATTGTCAATTGTCTAAACCTTGAAAAATTACTGGTAGACACAAAATGCTGGAGTAACTCAGCGGGTCAGGCAGCATCTCTGGAGTGAAGGAATAGGTGATGTTTTGGGTCGAGACCCTTCTTCAGACTGATGTCAGGGGACGGGATGGGACAAAGATAGGATGTAATCAGAGATAGGAAGACTAGTGGGAGAACTGGGAAGTGGGATGGGATAGAGAGGGAAAGCAGGGACTATCTGAAGTTAGAGAAGTCAATGTTCATACCGCTGGGGTGTAAACTACCCAAGCGAGATATGAGGTGCTGTTCTTCCAATTTACGCTGGGCCTCACTCTGACAATGGAGGAGGCCCAGGACAGAAAGGTCAGATTGGGAATGGGAGGGGAGGTTGAAGTGCTGAGCCACTGGGAGATCAGGTTGGTTATGGCGGACTGAGCGGAGGTGTTCAGCGAAACGATCGTTGAGCCTGTGCTTGGTCTCGCCGATGTAGAGAAGTTGACATCTAGAACAGCGGATACAGTAGATGAGGTTGTAGGAGGTGCAGGTGAACCTCTGCCTCACCTGGAAAGACTGTTTGGGTCCTTGGATGGAGTCGAGGGAGAAGGTAAAGGGACAGGTGTTGCAGCTCCTGCGGTTGCAGGGGAAAGTACCTGGGGAGGGGGTGGTTTGGGTGGGAAGTGGAAAATGTACCCCGTCCTCACCTTCCACCCCATCAGCCGTCGCATACAACATATTATCCTCCAACATTCCCGCCACCTCCTACGGGATCCCACTACTGGCCACATCTCCACCCCCCTTTTTGCACAGACCGTTCCCTCCAAAACTCCCTGTTCCACTGTCCCTTCACACCCAAACCACCCCCTCCCCAGGTACTTTCCCCTGCAACCGCAGGAGATGCAACACCTGTCCCTTTACCTCCCCCCTCGACTCCATCCAAGGACCCAAACAGTCCTTCCAGGTGAGACAGAGGTTCACCTGCACCTCCTCCAACTTCATCTACTGTAGCTGCTGTTCTAAATGTCAACTTCTCTTCATCGGCGAGACCAAGCGCAGGCTCGGCGATCATTTCACTGAACATCTCCGCTCAGTCCGTCTTAACCAACCTGATCTCCCGGTAACTCAGTACTTCAACTCCCCCTCCCATTCCCAATCTGACCTTTCTGTCCTGAGCCTCCTCCATTGTCAGAGTGAGGCCCAGCATAAATTGGAGGAACAGCACCTCATATTTCGCTTGGGTAGTTTACACCACAGCGGTATCAACATTGACTTCTCTAACTTCAGATTCTCCCTGCTTTCCCTCTCTATCCCCTCCTCTTCCCAGTTCTCCCACTAGTCTTCCTGTCTCCGACTACATCCTATCTTTGTCCCGCCCCCTCCCCTGACATCAGTCTGAAGAAGGGTCTCAACCCGTAACATCACACATTCCTTCTCTCCAGAGATGCTGCCTGACCCGCTGAGTTACTCCAGCATTTTGTGTCTACCTTCGATTTAAACCAACATCTGCAGTTATTTTTCCGACACATCTTGAAAAATTACTTATAGCTTAGCTTAGTTTAGAGATACTGCATGGAAACACCAAGTCCACACCAACCATCGATGACCTGTATGTTAGTCTATGTCCGACACACCAGAAACCTATTGACCGACAAACCCGCATGTTTTTGGAATGTGGGTGTATACCGGAGCTCCAGAAAACCCACACGTTCGCAGGGAGAAGGTACAAAGTCCGCACAGACTGCACCCAAGGTCAGGATTGAACCCGGGCTTGGCGCTGTGGGGTGACAGCTCTACCGCTGTGCCCCTGTGCTGTACTCAGCACTCAGCACTCAGCACTCGGCTCAGCACTTGATCTGAATTAATAGATTAGTATTTGTTGACATAGATCCAATTGGATTGTCTCTCTCATGCTTTTCTGCTGCACTGTGACTCTGGTGACGATCTGATGCACAAGGCTCTGCTGCAGTCGAACTCACAAAGCTGGCTAAATCAATAATTTTCGCACGTATTTCATTTTCATCAAAAATTGCAGTTAAAATATTTATATTATACACAGCAGCCCATTGGATGATAGTTGTCAACCTGCAATGGGTACGATCACTATCCAATGAGAATTCACTCATTAAAACTCCTCTCAACCTACGAGCTTGCAGATTACTTCCATTGCATCTGTTTCTATAATTGAAAGTGTGACTAACTGTAAAGTAGCTAATGTTTCACTTCCAGTTGCGGCTCAATTTACGAAAACAAACAGTCAGGTTTCATTTCAGATGTAAATATACTTTCTAATTTGAATGCTTCAGAAGCGCACTATCATTATTAGATGTAAAGGTTATGGAATTCACGACTGCTGTTTCACACGGACCCGGTCTCTCTGGGAATCAAAATGGTGGAATAGACCCGATGGGCTGAATGGCCTAATTCTGCTCCTATCTCTCACGAACTTATGAACACTTGAATGTACAAGTGCTGAGAAATTGGAGTCATAGAGTCACGATAATAAAGAGATATGCCGTGGAAACAGGCGTACTGCACTTAGTACGCACTGACCATCAACCTTCCATTTACAATAACGTTGCACTAATCTAATTTTATTTTCCCCACATTCCCATCGTCTCTCTCCAGATTCCACCAAGAGGGCAATTTATGGTGAGTAATTAACCTGCACGTCTTGGGATGTGTCAGGAAACAACATCACTCAGAGGAAACTTATGCGATCACATAGAAAACATGCAAAGCCCACGCAGACTGGACCCGAGGTAAGATTGTACCTGGGTCCATCACTGTAAGGCAGTGGCTCTACCAACTGTGCCACTGTGTTGCCCAGAATTATTATTTTTGTGTGTGCTAATTATGTGCCACATGTAGCTAAAGGCCCAACCACAGTCTCTGTGAAAAGCTGTGAAATTGACAAAAAATACTTGAGAAATAATGCTATGGTGGTTTAGACCAGATTGTGAGCTAAAGCAGGAGCTGACCAGTTCACAATGGGAGCTGCTTGAAGAGTTTCCAATTCATCACGCTGGTCACTGGGAAGGACTTCAGATCTCAAAAGAACATCTCCCACAACAGCCACAGGACAGCCCAATTAAAGCTGCCATAAAGGTGAGGGAAAACATGGAGAAAGAAGAGGAAAAGGTGATCTTCTGTCTGTGTGAGCACCATCTCCAGTGATCAAACTCTCTGCAACAAGAGACCCACAGAAGGTGTTGGATGATCAAAGACACACTCAGTGATTGTTCACTTAGTTATGAGGTTTCAAGTACCCTGACATTTGTAAACTGTCGTCTGCAGGTGCCAAGTCATAGAGTCATACAGCATGGAAACAGGCCCTTCAGCCCAACTTACCAACATGCCTGACTTGAATTAGTCCCACCTGCTGTTTTGGGCCCATATTCCTCTAAACCTACCCAATCCATGTATAGGTATTAAAGGTTTGTAGAGGCTTGCAGGTTAATTGGCTTCTATAAGTACAGGTATCAATGTCAAAAAGGCAACTTTTTAATTGATTAATTTGGTGATCTGAGCACAACGTGCTCCTAATTTGAAAATAACTTTCAACAAAGTTCATAGGTTGCACATAAAAGCTCTAATTATTGGTGGTAAAAAGCAGTACATTTGCAGTCATTAGGTTCTTGAATAATGTGGGAAAATTGCTATAAACATATCAAGGCAACTTGTCCATTTATGTAGGAAAGGCAACCTATCAAGGCCAGTGCTATTTCACTTGCCAATGGTAGCTAGTGCAATATAACCTGGGTTAAATTAATTTTATGTGTCATTCATGCATAAAACATACTCACAATGGATCCAGGTTGGAAACTTTCCGATTTGCTCAGGATGCTTAAGTTTCTCAAAACCCTTGAACACACATACACTCACTTTGCAGAAGACTGCTGGCACTGCAGTCTTTCAGCTGCAAATTTCATATGCACATGTTGTAGAAAAGCTCAGTTTGACATCTCTGTGACAAACAGGGACATTTCTGGTCAGACGAGTCTGAAGAAGAGTCCTGGCCCAAAACATCATCTTTCCATGTCCTCCAGAGACACTGCCTGATCTACTGAATTCCTTCAACATGTTGTATAATTTTGTGTTAACCAGTATCTGCAGTTCCATGTTTCTACATTTCTGTATATTTTGTTTTAATTTAGATGACATTAAACTTAAGTAAAATACAGTTTAAAAATTGCTGCCTCACAGCACGAGAGAACCGGGTTCGATCCTGACTATTTAGTTTGCACGTTCTCCTTGTGACCACATGGGATTTCTTGTGGTGCTCTGATTTCCTCCCACCTTCCAAAGAGATTTGTGCAGGTTTGTAGATTAATTGGCCACTGTAAATTGCCCCTAGTGTGCAGGTTGCAAAAGTGGGATAACATAGAACTAGTGTACAGGTGACAGATGGTCAGCATGGACTCGGTGGGCCGAAGGGCCTGTTTCCATGCTGTATCTCGAAAACTAAAATATTAAAACTAAAGACTAAAATTATTTCAGCCAATTGTGACTTTGTGTTGTTCTCTGGGAAATATATGTCTGAAAATGAATGGAGAGAATACAAGGCAGGATAATCTGCTGCAAGATGGACAGGAGGTGGAAGACTCTCAATTGAAGGCAATGGCCACAAAAGCTATTCAGGAAACGATTCTACCTGAACCTCATTCAGATGACAGTGGTTCAAAACCTGCAATCCAGTTGCATTTTAAGAGGTGATGAGTGGCTATTGGATGGTGAAGAGTAACAGTACGTGATGCTCATCACGCAGAGTTGGGACTCATGTTGAGCCATGCAGCCATTTTAGTTCATGCTGGCCTGACTCCACAATCATGTCAAAGAGTCGTCAGTATGTGGTTGGCATGCTATCATCAATGGAATTAGTGGGCAGATTTCATAACCATATTCCAGCTTCCAAGTCAGTCCATGGAGTCAATTGAATTTAACTTCCATTAACCTGAATAAACCTATGACGATACATTTCATGTCTGAAGACATCTGAAGAAGCGTCTTGACTCAAAATGTCAAACTGAAGAAGGGTCTCATCCCGAAACATCACCTATCCATGTTCTCCAGAGATACTGCCTGACCGACTGAGTTACTCCAGCACTTAGTATCCTTTTGCATTTCACAACATTCTGGCTTGGAAATGGGAGTACAACCAGCAACTGGTCAAGTCTGAGGGCTCCATCTGTTTCTAATTCACGAAGTGTTATTATTCCCATGCTGAAAGGTTATTTTGCTTACATATTATAACTTGCATTGGGTATGATAGCACGGTGGTGCAGCAGTAGAGTTGCTGCTTTCCAGCACCAGAGGCCCATGTTCAACTCTGACTAAGGGTGCTGTCTGTACGGAGTTGGTACGTTCTCCCTGTGACTGCGGGGTTTTCTCCGGGTGCTCCGGTTTTGTCCCACACTCCAAAGACGTAGAAGTTTGTCGGTTAACTGGCTTTTGTGAATTGTCCCTAGTATGTAGGTTAGAACTAGTGTACGGGTGATCACTGGTCAGCACAGACATGGTGGGCTGAAGGGCCTGTTTCCACGCAAAATCTCTAAAGAAAAGCTATTGATATACTGTAAGTTACACTGATTTAATTATTTCCTTTGGATTATATGCTTTTGGAAAAATGTTAGTGAATCTACATTTTATCAAAACACAATCGCTTTAATTAAAATTTACATTAGCTCAGGAGTGCCCCACAAGGAATTTTTTTATTTCAATTCAGTTGGAAATAATCCATTGCAGTACCAAGGTATTGTGGCAAGCATTGCAAAGGGAGATGTCCTCAGTTGAACCATCCTTGGCAGGTTCATCAATGATCCTTCTGTTTATCATGATGAGAGATCTGTTGGCAGTGTTAAATTCCACTCACAGCTCCCCTGATAGCGAAGCCCAGTGCAAGAACTTGACAATCATCAGTTAAGTCCTTATCTCATTAAGTGACAGCTAATGACCATTTCCAACGCGAACAAAATCTCAAATATACCACTCCAGTTCTTTAAGGCATTATTATTGCTGGGATCCCTGCTGTTAACATCCTGGGGACCACAACTATTCTGAAGTTTAACAGAACCAACTAGATCAACATCAGGGTTGCAATAGGAGGACAGAGACATCCTATGATGCAGAGTGGTTCATGTTACAAACATGGAAGTTTCAACACAGATCAAGCCAAGAAATGACGATATGATCCGTGCTTCTGGAGCTGTGAACATCTCTCAAGAAATTCAGAGGAATTTACTTCACTGAAAACCTTGTTTCACTCAATATTCACCAGCTGCTCACAAGAGGCATTACTTTAATATTACCCTCCGAACTCACAATCTTTACATCAAGCAAGGCAAGACCAGACAAATCATCATCACTTAAAACTCTGACTTGGACAACTCTCTCGTTCCTTCATAACATCCAAAAATATCACAGCGTGGTATAAATATCAGCACAACATTTGCAGCAGTTGAAGAAATTGTGTTGATGCACCTTGAGGTCGACAGCAAATCTTTGTGAAATCATACTTGCATGCTGAGAACAATTTTTTAAATTCTTTATATCTGATCGTAAAAGAGAAAAAATTTAAGAATTACATGTTTTCATCTTTTCCGCAAAATATTCTCCACCCTAGGAAAGACAAGCAATTATTTTTGTACTTGATGTTCAGAATACTGTAAATAAAACTCAAGAAATCTCTCTTCTGAAAGAATTTTGTTCTAAAGGCACTCTCTTTGATCTTGATTTCTAGGTGTGAATCTTTGAAGAATTTGTTTGAAAAAATTGTTTTCATATTTTAAATCATTCCAAATTTAGAAAGTTGCTTCATCTTACCACTTTCATCTTAAATTGTTTGATTACAGCCATGAATATTTCCCTTCCACTTGTAAGGGTAAAAGTTCCCTTCAAGATGGCAGCGGTGGTGGACAGAGGAGAGGAACATGGTGTCAGTGAGCGGGCTGGGGGTTTGCCTTCCACGCCCTCAGAGGCACTCTAGATGTTCTGAGGTCAGCCATGGCAGGCACCCCAACACGAGGCAAGAGATGGCACGTTCAGAGTAGTCCAGATCAATGTGTTGTTGGAGTGGGCCGCTGCAGCAGCCTGGGGCTCAAGTGGATCCGATGTGAGTCCAAGAGGCCAAGCATTTGGATTGGATGTGACCTTCAGTGGCCCTAGAGTGGCAGAGCAGCAGTGGGGGCATCGACAACATTGCTTGGCAAAGCTGACCACTGCAACTCCGATACAGTGCCGCCATCAGGACAAGGCCTACCAGCCAAGCTAAGACTCGTCATTTTTAATAACTTTGAAACTTGAAGGATACAAGATGGCCCCAGAAACATGGGCACTCTTGTGTACTGTCTCAGTGTAATCTACTAACACTCATTTACTTAAGTATGATTGTGCTTCTGTATTGCAAGATTTTTACTGAACTGTATGCAAAAAAGGAATTTTGTTGTACCTAGGTACATGTAATATTAAAGTACCATCGAACCATTGAAGGGAACCCCATTGTTTCCAACATGCCATTCCGCTCATGCTGCAACCAATAATACAATTCCCAGTGGATAAAATCCTTTTGAGTGGACAGCAAGGAAAGATGGCTTATTTCTTCATCACAAGGTGCAATATCTGATGTAATGCCGTCTGAGTAACATTTTTGAATTCTCCTATCCCTGGAAATTAGAAAGAAAGTGCTATTTTGAGGATTCAATCAAATTATTGAATGTGGAAATGTCTGTCAATATTATTTATGTAGTTTTCCAGAAGAAATGTGGAAATTTTTCACTTAAGGCCGCATTAGGTTGTGTAAATGAAGGCAATTTATTGTCCTGCGAGGAAAGTTGTTTGCGATTCAAACGTGAGTGGGGATAATGGGCAGACACAAAATGCTGGTGCAACTCAGCGGGACAGCCAGCATCCCTGGAAACATGGATAGATGGTGTTTCGGGTCGGGTCTTCAGTCTGAAGAAGGGTCCCAACTCCAAACATCACCTATCCATGTTCTCCAGGGATGTTGCCTGACGCACTGACTTACTACTGGATTTAGTGTCATTCCTTGATAAACCAGCGGGTGCAATTCCTTGTTTCTACAATGGGAAATAGTTTATTTGATAGGGCATATCCTCAGGATCAGTGTATCTGTACAATAATTAACAGTATTTTTGAACAAAATAAAACATAAAACAAGTTTATTGACAAAATAGGGATAGGAACGGTATAAACAGTGCAGATTGAGGGATCGTCTCATAGGTTCAATAGACAATAGACAATAGGTGCAGGAGGAGGCCATTCGGCCCTTCGAGTCAGCACCGCCATTCAATGTGATCATGGCTGATCATTCTCAGTCAGTACCCCGTTCCTGCCTTCTCCCCATACCCCCTGACTCCGCTATCCTTAAGAACTCTATCTAGCTCTCTCTTGAATACATTCAGAGAATTGGCCTCCACTGCCTTCTGAGGCAGTGAATTCTACAGACTGAAAACGTTTTTCCTCATCTCAGTTGTAAATGGCCTACCCCTTATTCATAAGAAACAGGATTAGGCTATTCGGCCCATCAAGTCCATGCCATTCAATCATGGCTGATCTATCTTTCCCTCTCAACCTCATTCTCCTGCTTCCTCCCCATGACCCCCGACACCCTTACCAATCAAGAACCTCTCAATCTCCGCCTTGAAAATATTCATTGACAATCTCCACAGCTGTCTGTGGTGATGAATTCCACAGATTCACCACCCTCTGACAAAGGAATTCCTCCTCATCTTCTTTCTAAAGGTACATCTTTTTTTTCTGAGGCCTCTGGTCCGAGGCTCTCCCATGTGTGGAAACATTCTCTCCACGTTGCCTCTATCCAGGGCTTTCACTATGATAGAACTATTCATGGTTGAAGAGAACCTGCAAAAATAGTGCAAATGGATTTCAATCTGGGCCGAGGCAATACCATCTATTTTGTACTCAAGAGGATAAAACTGAAAACTATCTAAGTGGTGCAAAGCTAGATAAGAAACAGCGGGGCATGGCAGGCGGGAAAATAAACACTGGAGCATGAGAATATTCAAAAAGGTTAAAGGAATGCTGCCCATTATCATCTTGAATAGTCAATAGTCAATAGTCGTTTATTTGTCACATACACATAAATGTATAGTGAAATGAAACATTACCCGCAGTTCAACAATAAGACCAATAAGAATAATCAATAAAAATGCAATAACACATACAATCATAAACTAACACCAAACAAAAGAAACATCCATCACAGTGAGTCTCCTCCACACTGTGATGGAAGGCCAGAATGTCTTTTTCTCCTCCCTGCCGTCTTCTCCCCCGGTCAGGCTGTTGGAGTTGCCACGTCGGGGCGGTCGTGGCTCCCGACATTGAAGCCCCCGCCGGGCGGAGAAAAAACCCGCGGCCTATTTCAGGTCGCGCCGGACGGTGAAAGGTCCGTGGCGGGCCGACCCAAGCCCCGCGATTCGGGGCGGGCGAAGACGCTGTCGCTGCCGCTGCCGGAGTTCCTGATGTCGGCCCCCATCCAGGGGCCTGCGGGCTTCCGACATCCACGCGGCCCGCGCCGAAGACTCCGGAGACGAGTCGCAGCCGCTCCCACAGCATCCGAAGGCGGCCAGCGCCGTAGGTGGTGAGTCCGGGCCGTGGGCTCTGCGAACCAGAGCCCCAGGTGGTCCCAGGTGCATGGCCGGTGGTAGGCCGCAGCGGGAACGGAGACACGACACAGAAACAAAGGTCGCGTCTCCGTTCGGGAGAGACAATGTTACAGTTCCCGTTCCCTCCCAGTACAAGTGATAGGGATTACATTTTAATTATACTATTATAATTATCCTAGTAAGAGTGCACTGTGGCAAGGATTAATTTGACTTTTGAGGAGAGTAGTGAGTACTGATGAAAAACCCTCCCCTATGATGACTGTAACTTAAAAATAACTAACTGCAAATTAAAAATAACTTGCGTTCTTAATTTTGCAGTTCTGACAAAGGGTCTTTGACCTGAAACATTTGATGATATTAGATAATGTACTTGTTTTTATTTTACAAGTATGACGTCTGGAATCCTAATTTGAAACCAAGAGGAAAAACGACTTAGTGAGGATTGTCTTTCCTAGAATTTAGAGAGTTTAGGAGGGTTAAAACAAGGTTGAAGGATTTGTTTCCAAGAGATTAAGAGGGATGATGGATGGGGTAGACAGAGAGAAGTTATTGCTGTTGGTTCGAAGGTCTTGAACTGCAGGATGTATTCTAACAATTACAGCCAAGCCTTTCAGGCATTGATCATCTTGACACACAGCGGGTAGGGAATAACAATTAAAGCAATGATCAATTTTTGATTTTACATCTTGACTCTTTATAATTAAAGGGAAATGACAGGTATGTAGATTCACAGACCAGGCGTGAGCACAATTAATAGGTTTGAAGACAGTCGACTCCCATTGCGACATTTGTGCGATTTTGTATTTCGTCTATGAAATCCATTGATCTATTATTGGAATTTAAGGGAATAAATTGCAGACGATTAACATTATGCTGTTTGTACCACTCTCAATTTCCAGATTATGAAGTAATAAAAAGTGCTAGACCTTCACCATTCATTTTGCGTCTTTTTGGAAGTGAATCGAGAAATACTTAATTAAACTCTACCGGTTTATCAACTTAGTTTAGTTTAGAGGTACAGTGCGGAAACAGCCCCTTCGGCCCACTAAGTCCGTGCCGACCATGACTCCCGAACACTAACACTATCCCAAACACACCAGGGACAATTTACAATGATACCAAGCCAATTAACCAGAAACCTTTGGAGTGTGAGAGGAAACCAGAGATCCCAGAGAAAACCCACGAAGGTCACGGGGAGAACATACAAACTCCATACAGACAAGCACTTGTAGTCAGGATCAAACCTGGGACTCTGGCACTGCAAGGCAGCATCTCCATCGCAGTGCCACCGTGCCGCCATTTTCTGGATTTATTTTTGTTGCTTTAAAATATAAGGGTGTCTGGATGATTATCCACTTATCTTTTTCAGAGATTTTGTGAATATAAGCAGCAAACAAATCCTTTCAAGTCCTGTCATGGCTTTATTTAGCTTAGCACACAGAAAGAAACATTAACAAACTTGGTGGAAATATTTACATTCAACAGGCAAGAGAACAAGACCATATTTTTCATGTCCTGCTTTTATTTTACTCTTGCCAATTACTTGGAACTCCAGATCAATTTCTGAGATGTATGTCTGCAGTGGATTTAACTGGGTAGAATAATCTTCAAGTATTTTCATAACATACTTATTGTATTTTCATAACATGCATTTTCATGTATTTTCATAACATGCTCTACCGTGGCACGGTAGCGCAGCGGTAGAGTTGCTGCTTTACAGCGAATGCAGCGCCGGAGACTCAGGTTCGATCCTGACTACGGGTGCTCCACTGTAAGGAGTTTGTACGTCCTCCCCGTGACCTGCGTGGGTTTTCTCCGAGATCTTCGGTTTCCTCCCACACTCCAAAGACGTACAGGTATGTAGGTTAATTGACTGGGTAAATGTAAAAAATTGTCCCTAGTGGGTGTAGGATAGTGTTAATGTGCGGGGATCGCTGGGCGGCGCGGACTTGGTGGGCCGAAAAGGCCTGTTTCCGCGCTGTATATATATGATATGATATATATGATATAACAACCAATATTGCAGGGGAGGACTTAAATTGCTGGAGTAACTCAGCAGGTCAGGCAGTTTCTCTGGAGAACATGGATAGGTAATATTTTGTTGGAACTCTTCTTGAAGAAGAAATGACACAGTGGTGCAGAGGTAGAGTTGCTGCCTTACAACGCCAGAGACCCGGGTTCGATCCTGACTGTATGGAGTTTGTACGTTCTTCCTGTGGGTTTTCTCTGGGTCCTCTGGTTTCCTCCCAGATTCCAAAGATGTACAGGTTTGTGGGCTAATTGGCTTCTGTAAATTGCCCCTAGTGTGTAGAATGCAAAACTGGGATAACATAGAACTAGTGTACGGGTGATCATAGGACAGCATGGACTCGGTGGGCTGAAGGGCATGTTTCCGCGCTGTATCCCTAAACTAAACCATGTTCTCCAGAGTGCTGCTTGACCTGCTGAGTTACTCCAGCACTTTGTGTCCTTTTGTGCATTAACCAGCATCTGCAGTTCATTGTTTCCAAATAGTATTGCAATATAGTTCACACCTTAAATCAGCACTAAGAAATATAATGGCAAATAACACCCCCTTTCAACTCGAGCACAAATACATACTAAAAGCCTTCTCAGCTCTAACTCAAATATCAAAATAGCTGCAGGATTGCCTCAGGTTTGAACCTCGTGAACATTAAATTTGAAATTTGCCATGAAGAGGTCTCAAACAGTTTTAGGGTGTAACAAGTCAAATTTCCTGTTTTAAACTGTTATTTGCTCATACGGTACAGAGTACACTGAGGTTAGTATGGAGTCATGAATGAATAAACCACTTTCCATTACATGCAATAGTGAGTCATCATTCCTACCTTCTGCTTCAGGTCAGCCTTGATCCAGTACCTCGTACTCTTTCAATGTTCATCTGGAAAGATTCTATTGTGTATTTTAGTTTTGACTAGACTCTGTCTGATTCAACCACTCTATTTCCTCTCTTCACATTTCCAGCAAAAAGAAATCATGGTAACAAAGGTCTTCAGTAAATGAAATCAAAACATCTCCAAACTGGCCAATGTGATGACGTGGGACTTCCAGGCTGACAAATATTGCTTCCTTGCTTTGCATGATGGAAGACTTCTGTTATCCTATTGTATGCACCCATAATTTATACATGGAGAAGTTACAAGTCGTTTCCATGTAAAGAATCAGTGGCTTTCCATCTGAATCAATTCCCAATGCTGTAATCAGTGACTTGTTTGCTGTGGCTCAGCATTTATCAAGGAAATCGTCTTAGTCACAGTCTCATTGAACAAATGGTGTCTCAGATACTGTGCTATGAATCACAGATAAACATTGCCAGAGCTTAAACTGTGGAACATGTGTGATGAATGCCTAGTTCTACAATTTACAAACCTTTTTTAGCTTGAACAGCGGCAAAAATGCACACACTGCCCTCTGGCCATTTAAAGATATTGGTTTAAAAAAAATGTCTTTATCTCCACCCTGACTTTTATCCTCTCCCCTCAGTCTCACTCGGTCATACTTTTTTTCTCTCTTGTCTTCAACTAATTCACAATCCCTTCATTTCCCCCACTTTTGTATGGCTCTCTACTTCTAATTTTATTTATCTGGTTCTCATCCAATCTTCTTCCACTTGTTCTTCTTTGACTGCGGAAAGATTAGCAGGATATGTCATTGGGGTAATGTGACTATTCACTTGTGGTGAATACAAAGGCTCAGTTCTGGCTCCCCTTCTGTATTGCCGAGTGACAATTATCCATAATCATATGGCCAATGCATGCACCAACCATATTTATTTTAAAAAGTAGAGATTGTGTTTTTAACCTATTGGGTTGTTCTGAGATTCTCCTTTATTCAGATCTCCAATAATTGCCATGCTTTATGTCTCATGATTCCAGAATTGTTTATGTTTTCCATCCACAATCTTCGCCCATTCACTTCCTTCTAAGTGCATCCACAGGAACACATTAAACCACAATATCTGCATCAAAATATTATTACACTTCGCAAAACCAATATCAATGGCAAAACAATATCAGCAGATCCATCAGAAAACAATGTAACTTGCCTTAGATCCTATTTGTTTAAATGGACTGGAAGTTGATCGTGGAGGATTGGAGGTGCATTTTTTGCGAATGCTTGTGGAACCAAAATAGGTTATTTTAATTCTGTCATTAAGGAGTCCTGCTTTGGAACAATTAAACAATGTCATGTCTCAGTTTAAGGCGACTGAGAGTCCAGAGATGGCAATAAAATAATTCTGCAACTTCATCATTGGTGCTATTCTAACAATATGACCCTCTGTAGCCCTGAACAGGCTGGTAATCCAAACTTTAATAAGTAGTCAATTACCCTCTGCCCACCTCTCTGCATGATGCTGTGAGAGAATGCTCACTGAAAGCTTTATACTGAAGTTAAGTGTTCAAAATTTTATTGCAAGTCAAATTCATAGTGTCCTTTGACTCCTATTTCTAGGAGCTTTTGTTTATAAGTGAATAACCTGTTTAAAGAGACTTTGATACTGATCTAGAACATATGTAGTGAAGTGCAAGTTAAAAGTGTCTGCTAAATTAAACTGTTTTAATTTGAGGTTCTTTCCAAGAATGAGAATATAAACTTCATCTTTCCGTCTGAAGCGCCGAACATCCTATCAGAATCGTGCAATGCTTAATTTTATCAGCATGCATCTGGACAAGTAAGCTTCATGTTTATTTATGATATAAATTGGAAAACCGTGATTAACGTACTCACCTCTTCACTTTGTGGCATTAGTAATTTCTGATGACCCCAAGACTTCAGACCAAGTTTTAATACAACTGTCAACTTTAGACTGCAACTTAAAAGCCTCACAGCTTGCATCGGCATTCCTGAATTTCTGACACATACCAAAAGCATCTGGTTTCATGATGCAGATATTGTGGGTGACTGATCAGAGGTTAAGTTATGAGAGAGGATTCTTTTTTGTACAAAATTAATATGTTAACAATGGATACCAGTAGTTAAAAAGCATCTTGATGAGAATGTTGCATAAAAGATTCGTTGCATGATTAATTGCAAACAAGAGACATTTTCGGAGGACCTTTCTACACCTACAAAAAAAACAAAGGCAGTATGTTTATGAAATAGAAGATTAGTTGTCAGCAGGTGCAGAGAGCCACACAATCCAATTGACAAGGACAAAAGAACAGCTTAAAAACAGATCAGTTATTGGCTAATTCAAATCTATGGATTGGAGATGTGGAATACAGCAGATGCGTTTTTAAAAGGTGAAACTCTTACTTCTTTGTGAAGTATTCAGGATAAATCATGAATCAATAATCAGGGATCAGGCAAATAGGCATCTCTGCAGAGCTGTTGAATTGCCTGTCAAGTTGCTTAATTAAGGAAGTGAAGCTAGTGAACATATGATTGAAATAAGTTGAAATAAATATAAGGCTTCAGATCATGTCTGAAGGAAGGTCCTAGAATAGCCGTAGGATACCATTGGTCGACCTATCACAGGAAAGGCCATTTAAAACACATTTTCTAAAAAGAGAGTCAAAGAGGTTGATAATGGAATAAAACAGAGCTCATTCACCCATACTCAACAAACGTTATGTAACAGCCAACTCATGTCACTGTTGTAATTTTAAAAGTGTTTCTCTGCTTTCATCGGTCATAGAAAATAACCCACAGACGGCACCAACACAATGGCCGTTTCAATGATGAATTGCAAAGTCACCTAAATCAATGGAGAGGTATATCTTTAGCGAATCCACACTCTGAGGATGGAAATAAACACTTTATTTTCAAACATTGTAATTGGGACATGCTCAGCCAAAAAAAAGTGACCATATATTTACTGAGCAATATCTTTAAGAACACCTGCTTTGTAAATTAGATTATGAAAGAAAGAGCACAATGATGCAGCTGGTAGAGCTGCTGCCTCACAGCGTCAGAGACTCGAGTTCAATCCTGACCTTGGATGCTGTCTGTACGCAGTTCTCACGTTCTCCCTGTGACCACGTGGGTTTCCTCCAGGTGCTGCGGTTTCTTCCCACATCCCACAGATTTAATTGGCTTTGTTAATTGCCGCGTGTGTAGGGAAGTGATGAGTAAATGGGATAACATAGAACTAATGTGAACGGGTGATGGTTGGCGTGGCCTTGGTGGGCAGAAAGGCCTGTATCCATGCTATATGTTTCTATTATATTCAATTTTCTAAATTTTGCTTGGGTTATCTTGCCCTTTCCCACCAATAACAACAATAACACGAGTTGGCTGTTACATGACATTTGTTGAGTATGAGTGTATGAACTCTGCTTTATTTCATTATCAACCTATTTTACTCTACGTCGGGGGCATGATGCTTATCTGGATCCCGCTGGATGCTTATCCTGACTATCATAAATGCAGCAAATTGCTAACGTGCGTCACTTCACAACTAAGAACTCGAATTAATGAAGGCATAAGATAGACACAAAATGCTGGAGTAACTCAGTGGGACAGGCAACATCTCTGGATAGAAGGAATGGGTGATGTTTTAGGTCAAGACCCTTCTTCAGACTATGCATTTGCAAGTTATTTGAATAAAGAAATAACTTACCACCTTGGCTGAACATTAAGACTTTCTTGACATATATTTATTCCTCATGTTAATGGTAATTAAGCTGTTGATTTAGACTTTAGAGACAGAGCGCGGAAACAACCCGTCGGTCCACCGAGTCCACGCTTACACACTGGGGACAATTTACAATTTTTACCAAAGCCAATTAACCTACAAACCTGTACGTCTTTGGAGTGTGGGAGGAAACTGGAGCACATATAAAATTATAAAAGGACTGGACAAGCTAGATGCAAGAAAAATGTTCCCAATGTTGGGTGAGTCCAGAACCAGGGGCCACAGTCTTAGAATAAAGGGGAGGCCATTTAAAACTGAGGTGAGAAAGAACTTTTATACCCAGAAAGTTGTGAATTTGTGGAATTCTCCGCCACAGAGGGCAGTGGAAGCCAAATCACTGGATGGGTTTAAGAGAGAGTTAGATAGAGCTCTAGGGGCTAGTGGAATCAAGGAATATGGGGAGAAGGCAGGCATGGGTTATTGATTGGGGACGATCAGCCATGATCACAATGAATGGCGGTGCTGGCTCGAAGGGCCGAATGGCCTCCTCCTGCACCTATTTTCTATGTTTCTATGTTTCTACCTGGGACGTGGTCACAGGGAGAAGGTACAAACTCCGTACAGACAGCGCCCGTTATCAGGATCGTCCCCGGGTCTCTGGCGCTGTAAGACAGCAACTCTTCCACTGCGACACTGTGCTGTTGATGTAGCATGGACTTGTATATGAAACATAATTTAATAATGTGCATGGATCATGCGCAGTCAGATGAGATTAGCTTATCGTGGCATCATGTTCAGCACAGACATTGTGGGCTGCAGATGCTGTTTCTGTGCTGTACGTTTCTATGTTCAAATGTGGTAGTCGCTCCTTAGCACGTAGTACCATCCCACAATATTTTTAATAGTCCTGGCTCACTAATTTTATTATCAGTTTTGATAAAGGCACAACACTAGAAAAAGATCGCACAGCTGTGGCTCAGTTGGCAGAATTCATATAACCACGCTACTGACTCTTGAATCAAGAAGGCTGAGCCAATGCTCGAGCCTTGCTATTGAGGGAGAGCTGCCTGCTGGCATTGTTGTCCATGAGGTGTGGCGGTGAAACATGGTTCCACCTCCTCTCGGAGATGTGCGTGAAAGATCTTTCTATTGTATTTGAGGAAGAGTAAAGTAGTTATTAATGCAGTCGTGGACCACACCTTTCCCTCACTTCTTTCCAAAGAAGATTGTCTGGCCTTCATTAAACTTTTGTTTGTGGGGAACTTCTGTGTGCACTTTTTAAACTACAAACATAAATGCGCTTCAGAAGTCCTTCACAGGTTGTAAACTGCTTTGGGATGTACTGAAGGCAATGTGAAATGCATTAAATAATTAGAAATATTTATTTCCATGCACACATTCCTCTGAGAAACCTAATCCCTCAAACCACCTTTACTCTGTATCTGGACACTTTGAGTTCCACAGAGGCCCCCATAGCCTTTCAACAGAATAGCTTGTTTCAAGTTA
Organism: Rhinoraja longicauda; assembly: GCF_053455715.1. Lineage (NCBI taxonomy): Eukaryota > Metazoa > Chordata > Chondrichthyes > Rajiformes > Arhynchobatidae > Rhinoraja > Rhinoraja longicauda. The sequence goes on from NC_135962.1 coordinate 17,954,814, forward strand.
AGGTAGTTGCAGCTAATTGGAACTAATTGAGCTGTACGTTGTGCAAACACTTATTCAAAACATATGTTAATTGTAAAATATTGAAAATCAGTTCCATATGGGCAAACTAGTGATGTGAAATGTGCATGTTTGATTTTTTTTTGTTAAAAATGTCTTCATTGGTGCTCTGGAGCTGAGAAGGACTTATTGCCATTGCAGCTTTGTGAGGTCTAATGAGTTGTGTACAGACCCTGCCACATTTGGGGAGGGTGAATGTGATGGCTTAGGGGGACGGGTTGTTTGGAATATTGTGTATTTTTATTATTTGGGCTTTTTTTAGTTTTTAGAGATATCGCATGGAAACTGGTTCTTCGGCTCAATGAGTCCATGCCGACCATCGATCACCTGTTGAGACTAGTTCTATGTTATCCCACTTGCACATCCGCTCCCTACACAAGAGGGGAAATATTACAGAGGACAATTAACTGACAAACCCACACATATTTACGATATGGGAGGAAACCGGAGCTCCCGGAGGAAGCCCACTTGGTCACAGGGTGAACGTGCAAACTCCAAACAAATAGCACCTGAGGTCTGGATCCAACCCGGGTCTCTGGCTCTGTGAGGTAGTGGCCCTACCAGCTGCACAACTGTGCCTCTGCATGCTCCCGATGTAGAAGCTCTGTGCTCAATGCCTTCCCACCACATTTATTGGCATGTAGGGACACAGGGATTGGTCCAGACCATCGAACCCTCTGATTGGTAGAAGAGGTGAGGTGGTGCGCAGGTAAAGGGACTGGGCAGTCTCGTTTAGTCCTCCGAAGGAGACAGTAAGATTTATGGTTGTCTGTCGATTGGTGCGTTGATTGTCACGGTTGTTAATGTTATAATAAACGTCTACCTCAACGTACTTCGCCTACGACTCGCCATAGTGGTGACCCCGACGTGATCACAGATCACCAAGATGTCCCATCGGGAGGCATCGACGCCAAACGCAGTCGGCGTTCATCTGCCCCTCTTCTGGGCCCACCAACCACGCCTGTGGTTCGCCCAAGCGGAGGCACAGTTCCACCTCCGGGGAGTACAGGAGGACGAGACCAGGTTCTACCGTCTATTGAGCGTCCTGCCGTCGGAGACATCCGCACGGGTCGCACAGTACGTCACCGACCCGCCAGAAACTGATAAGTATGCGGGACTCAAGTCGCTGCTGCTGAAAACCTTCGGGCGCAGCCAACAACAGCGGGCCAGCACACTCCTGCACTTACCTGAGCTCGGGGACCGACCGCCGTCGGTCCTCATGACGGAGATGATGACTCTAGCGGGAGAGCACACCAAATGCCTCATGTTTGAGGAGGCATTCCGCGAAAAGATGCCAGAGAACGTCCGCGTAGTCTTAGCAGACGTTACTTTCGGGGACCCGATGGATTTCGCAGAAAAGGCGGACGCACTGGTCGCGGCAAAGGCGAGGCGCCCCGGGTCAGTAAATCGGGTTTCAACACAGGTGAGCGACCGACCGCGAGGCCAAGATGGCGCCCATCCGCCCGCCACTTTTCAAAAAGCCCGCCAAGCTGCTACGTCGACGGCGGCCATTTTGAAACAGGCCCGCGACACAGAAACACACCAGCGCGGCTGGTGTTTCTTTCATAGAAGATGGGGAGCAGCGGCACGCAACTGTAGAAGCCCCTGCACATTTTCGGCCGATCAAATGTAGAGGCAATCTCGATCGGCCAGAACCATCGCCTCTACCTGGCGGAGCAACATACGGGTACCGTTTTCCTCGTGGACACCGGGGCGATCGTCAGCATTGTGCCTCCATCCTGCCAAGAAGCGGGATGGTAAGACCGGCCCCCCACTCATTGCGGTCAACGGCAGCCCTGTCCGTACCTATGGAACACGGGACATGTCCCTGTCCTTTGGTTCCAGGACCTACAACTGGACTTTCATCATCGCAGATGTAGGCCAGGCAATCCTGGGCGCGGATTTCCTTTGGGCTTTCTCGTTAATCCCTGACGTCCACGGGAAGACCCTGCAGCCATCGTCCAGTAGCGTTGACCCCCCCGCTCCTTCGGTTTCCGTGTCATCCAGCCCGACCATCCAGGCCATCACTACGACCTCCGACCCGTTTGCTGCGATACTCGCTGATTTCCCGGAGCTCCTAGTCCAGCGATTCGACACACCTGCTGCCAAGCACGGAGTCATGCACTTCATCCCCACGTAGGGACCGCCTGTTTTCGCCCGAGCCCGACGCCTACCCCCTGATAAGCTGGCAGTCGCTCGCGAAGAGTTCCTCACTTTGGAACGGCTGGGGATCATACGCCCGTCAGACAGCCCGTGGGCCTCACCGTTACACATGGTCCCAAAAGCATCTGGGGGATGGCGACCATGTGGCGATTACCGACGCCTGAACGCCATCACCACGGCTGACCGATACCCAATCCCGCATATTCAGGATTTTTCTGCCAGCCTAGAGGGTGACACGGTTTTCTCAAAACTGGACTTAGTCCGAGGGTATCACCAGATCCCGGTTCGCCCTGCAGACATCCCTAAGACCGCCACCATCACCCTGTTCGGGCTTTTTGAGTGGCTGCGGATGACTTTCGGCCTCAAAAATGCCGCCCAAGCGTTCCAACGTCTCATGGACCATGTGGGTCGAGGTATGCCTTTTGTATTCATATATCTAGACGATATTCTCGTGGCAAGTCGGTCGGTTCACGAACACCAGTCCCACCTGCGCTCCATATTCCAAAGGTTGCAAGACCACGGTCTGATCCTACACCCGTCCAAATGCCAATTCGGACTATCCTCAGTAGATTTCCTGGGTCATCGGATCACACAGGCCGGTGCCGTTCCCTTGCCCGAGAAGGTGGCTGCTATCTGCTCTTTCCCTCGCCCCGACACTATCAAAGGGTTACAAGAGTTTGTAGGTATGGTGAATTTTTACCACCGCTTCGTCCCGGCGGCAGCCCGGATCATGCGCCCCCTTTTCCAATGCCTCGCGGGTAACCCCACCAAGCTCGTGTGGTCCCCTGCTGCCGACGCAGCTTTCGCGGAAGCCAAGCTGGCCCTCGCGAACGCCACCATGCTCGTCCACCCGCGCTCCTCTGCCCCCACCGCCCTCACCGTCGATACCTCCGGCGTGGCGGTGGGGGGCGTCTTAGAACAGCAGGTTAACGGCCTCTGGCACCCTTTGGCCTTTTTCAGCCGCCAGCTCACTCGCCCCGAGATAGCGTACAGTGCCTTTGATCGGGAACTCCTGGCCCTCTACCTGGCGATCCGTCATTTTCGCTATTTTTTAGAGGGCCGCTTTTTCGTGGCATTCACTGACCACAAGCCACTGAAGTTTGCTTTTTCGAAGGTTTCCGATCCGTGGTCGGCCCGCCAGCAGAGACACCTCACTTACGTTTCGGAATTTACCACCGACGTTCGGCACATTGCGGGTAAACTAAACGACGTGGCGGATGCCCTGTCCAGACCGGCGGTTTCCCCGGTTGCCGAGGTAAGTTCCGGGGTGGATTTCCAGGAGCTCGCGGAGGCTCAGCGCCTGGAAGACACCCCCTCCCTGTACCCCCACACCACCTCGGGGTTGCGGTTGGCACAGGTAGCCTGTGGTCCCACTCGTACCAAACTCTGGTACGACGTTTCCCTGCCGCGCACCCGACCAGTAGTACCCACTTGCATGCGACGCCAGGTTTTTGACACTATTCACGGCCTGGCACATCCGTCCATACGGGCCACTTCGGCTCTGGTTGTGGCTCGCTTTGTCTGGCACGGGCTGCGGAAGCAGGTGGCCGCTTGGGCCCGCTCCTGCATTCCGTGCCAAACCTCCAAGGTCCACCGGCACACTCGACCCCCCGTCCAGCAGTTCACGGTCCCAGCAGCCCGATTCCTCCACATCCATGTGGATCTCGTCGGCCCGTTACCCCACTCCAGGGGCTACACCCACCTCCTCACGGTAGTCGAGCGATTCACCTGGTGGCCAGAGGCGCTCCCGTTGTCCGACATCTCAGCAGCCTCCTGCGCACGGGCTCTGGCGCTAAATTGGATTGCCCGTTTCGGCGTCCCAGACGTCATCACTACCGACCGAGGCGCCCAATTCACCTCATCCCTGTGGGTGGCTCTGACTCAACTGTGCGGGTCGCGATTACAACAAACCACCGCCTATCACCCCCAGGCCAACGGGATGGTGGAACGGTTCCAGACAGCTTAAAGCGTCCCTCACTGCCCGCCTGTCTGGCCCCGACTGGGCCGACCAGCTCCCATGGGTTCTCCTAGGTATCCGCACAGCTCCAAAGCACGATCTCGGAGCTTCCTCGGCAGACCTGGTCTATGGCTCGCCCCTACGAGTACCAGGCGACGTTCTCCCCCAATGTTCCACCCCCCCCTCCCTCCACGCCAGCACTCTTAGCTGCACTCCGAGCGCGGGTGGGGTCCCTGGCCCCGGTCCCTACTTCTCGTCACGGGGATCCCTCTTCACACGTCCCGCCGGTTTTGGCCGACTGCGAGTTCGTTTTCCGGCGCATCGATGCCCACCGCCCCCCTTTTCGGCCAGTTTACCAGGGTCCGTTCAGGGTAGTGAAGAGAGGCACAGTCACCTTCACGTTAGAAGTGGGTACACGACAAGAGGTCGTCTCGGTGTCCCGCCTCAAGCCTGCCTATTTGGACCCAGACCAGCCCGTCACAGCGGCTCAACCTCCTCGCCGGGGCCGCCCTCCGGCCGCGGCTCCCGTACAACAGTTTTCCCCCTCGCTGCCCCCGTTCGGGACCCCGCTTCCCCCGGTCTCCTTGCCACTGCCGCCTCCGGCTCCGGCAATTTCCCCTCCTCCCGCGGTGCCGGTTTCCCCGCCCCCACCCCCGGCAGGGCCCCCCTCTTCTCTCCGCACCTGCTCCGGTCGGGTGATCCGGGCACCTGCCCGGTACCGCACCGAGGGTTCTGGGGGGGGAGTGATGTAGAGACACAGGGATTGGTCCAGACCATCGAACCCTCTGATTGGTAGAAGAGGTGAGGTGGTGCGCAGGTAATGGGACTGGGCAGTCTCGTTTAGTCCTCCGAAGGAGACAGTAAGATTTATGGTTGTCTGTCGTTTGGTGCGTTGATTGTCACGGTTGTTAATGTTATAATAAACGTCTACCTCAACGTACTTCGCCTACGACTCGCCATAGGCCAAGGATTTCCTCGAGTTGTTGACCACGGAAGGTACTTTGAAGGAGGCTTTGGGACAACCCCAAGCATTTTTTTGTTTTTCTCCTGGGAATTGCTTGCCATTACAGAACTTGGAATGGACCACCTGACTTCATGCCTTCAGACCATCAGCATGTAGTTTTCGAGACACAACCACCTCACCTAACTTCTTGCTAGGGAATGTTGGCTTGAAGGAAGACACTGTCAATGGAATTGAAAGATAGAAACTGTCACTAGCAACTATTCTATATCTCCTTCCAGTCCAAAAAGACAAACAAACACATTACACTGTCTGTATTTTATACATTTTGTTACTCATGTTACTGGCATAATCATTGAATTATGATTTTAATACTATCACAACAACCTTTCTTTCCGCAAGGCTGCTGCTTTTTATTTTCAGTTTTGATTATCATAAGCAACAAAACATCCACTACTTTTCTAAACTGACCCACGATACAAATTTATTGACTCAATCAAATAATGGTCGTAAATCAAGTGGACCTTATAGTTTCACCTTGTGCACTTACAATAATTAATGTTCATTAATAATATTTTTTAGCGTGTGTGTGTGTGAAGCATGATTAATATTTTAATGGCAGAGGAGATTTAATAACAACAAATTCTACTTTGCACAAAGTTATTTCTCCTGACGTAATCCAATAATATTATGAATTTTAAAAATCCTTCCTGGGTGCATATTGTGCTGTTTCAGTGCAGCATCAGAGAATATGTATGAACATTGCAACTGTATCTTAGGTATCAAAAAGTCTTATCTCCTTTTTATACCGTTCTTGTCCTGATCAGTTTTCCAACTTTGCATTCGGAATGAATCCAATAAAATGCAGAACATTTTGCATCTATTTTCATGACAGCTGTCCTGAAGTTTTTTGTTATATAATCAGTTAAAAGTTGATTGCTTTCACAATCAAATGACACGGAGAGTAACATTCCTGTTGTATTCAGTGCTGGCTGATTCAGTGATGTTACAGGAGTTACTGCCTCAAAAAGGCAGCTAGCATCAGAGACACACACCACCCTGGCCACACACTCATCTCACATCTGTCATCGAGAAGAAGATATAAGAACCTGAAAACTGAACATCTTTTTGTTTATTAGATTGTTTACAGAGCACTACATTTACATATTCTGTTGTGGCTGCTGCAAGTAAGAGTTCCATTGTTCTGTTTGGGATATATGAATATAAAAGACTTGACTCCTTCAAAATGCTGATCGATCATGTACAACTGTTCATTTAGTTTTGCTGTATTATTAACCTTTTCACTCAGTGATTGCAGATTTTAAAAAACATTTTTTAAGAATAGGGGATTGTTTCCTCAAATGGGTGAAAAAATGGACTCCATCACCACAGACCATTCATAAGTATCTTGTTTATATAATGCCTAACAAGGAAAATGTCCTAAAACCTTACTGATCATAAATTACTCATAAGCATGGTTCTAAAACATTTTTCTTTCAAACATAAGTAAATACAGCAGCCATTTTTCTGACCATATCCCATAAACAGTAATCAAATGAACAATAGGCCAATTCAGGAAAGGAGCAACAGAAAGCAAGAAGATTGGTCAGTGAGTCTAACATCTGTGAATGCGAACTGCTGGGATCCATTATTACAGAGGTAATAGCGTTCACTAAGAAAATCGTAAGATAATCATGCAGAGTTAATGTGGTTTTATGAAAGCCAAATCACAAATTTGCCAGAGTTCTTTGAATATGTAGCAAACAGGCTGGATAAATGGAAACCAGTAGATATCCTTCATCAATTAGGGAATTGGCCATAGAAATTAAGACATTATGTTAAGACATTGAGACGATACTTACCTGGCAGGGGAGTATCGGTGGCCACGCTGGCTGCTCTCCCAGGTAGACTATCCCATTGCACTTCAGGTGTGCTGATGCCTGCAATGTCCCCAAATGCAGGCTGCTCGACTGCAACATTTGTTGTAGTGGGGGACTGTGTTTATGCTAAAAATATTCGGGGTGGCATGGTGGCGCAGTGGTAGAGCTGCTGCCTTCAGCCCCAGAGACGTGGGTCCAATCCTTACTGCGGGTGTTGTCTGTACAGTGTTTGTGCGTTCTCCCGGTGACCGCGTAGGTTTCTCCGGGTGCTCCGGTTTCCTCCCACATACTAAAGAAATACAGGTTTGTAGGTTCATTGATGTCAGTAAAAGTGTAAATTGTCCCTAGTGTGTGGTATAGTGCGAGGCCTATCACGTCTAGATCATGGATGATCTCTTTTTCCCTCTCAAATCCATTCTCCTGCCTCTCCCTGTAACTTTTGACGCCCTTACTAATCAAGAACCTATCAATCTCCACTTTAAAAATACCCAGCCTCCACAGATGTCTGTGGCCACTGATTCACTACCCACTGGCTAAAGAAACTCCTCCTCATCTCCATTCTGAAAAAAATAGATTTTACATCCACTTGAGAGGCCCTAGAGTATCTTGATTTAATGTCACATTCAGCCGAAGGGTCTCGACCCGAAATGTCACCCATTCCTTCTCTCCAGAGATGCTGTCTGTCCCGCTGAGTTACTCCAGCATTTTGTGTCTATCTTCAGTGTAAACCAGCATCTGCAGTTCCTTCCTACGTATTAATTTCTAACGTTGCTTTTGGCATTTCCCGTCTACATCCTCTGCCTGCATTGATTCTAATCTCTTACCCAGTATCGCAGCTTAAATTTTTCACATCCATAGGTTTTTGATCAATTTTATCTGTTTCAAATGAATACGCACAGAAAATTACACATTTAGATTTTACGTGCACTTTAAACTTGTCAGCAGCAGAATGCTACAATGAAAAATCGGATGGTAAATTACTTTCAAACATTAGGACTTGAAGATTTTAGTGCAATTTTCCTTTTGTGGCCGCAACACCATGGCGAAAGTATTTTATTAAAAGATAGTATTTTACTGCTATTTGCTCCCAGTTCTTTGATCTTATCACCGCCAAAGTAGCAGTAATTCAACCACAAATGAAGCCCATTGAAAGTTAGCATTTTGGAGAGTTTTTACTTCACAAACCTCAGGATTGGTTTCTACTGTATTTCAATGAAGGTGTGCAAAAGAATAACACCTGTATCAAGCGTTTACCTAGACATTATTGTGCTCTCAAATGAGTGTGTTAGACAATCCCAGCAGCCCATGATTATTCTCCTGACCTCCACCACCGCAGTGACTTTAAATAACCCAGTTTTCTCTCTCCATAGATACAGCCTGCTCTCCTGGACATTTCTAGCATTCTCATTTTCTCTAGCATTCTCATACCAGTCTGAAGAATTGTTCCAACTCGAAACATCACCTATCGTTTTTCTCCAGAGATACTGCCTGGCTTGCTGATTTACTTTGTGACCATGTTTGGTACAAACCAGTATCACAGTTTAATAAGGAAGGGGTAGGCCATTTAGGACTAAGATGAGGAAAACCTTTTTCACCCAGAAAGTTGTGAATCTGTGGAATTCTCTGCCACAGAAGGCAGTGGAGGCCAACTCACTGGATGTTTTCAAGAGAGAGTTACATATAGCTCTTTGGGCTAACGGAATCAAGGGATATGGGGAGAAAGCTGGAACGGGGCACTGATTTTGCATGTTCAGCCATGATCATATTGAATGGTGGTGCTGGCTCAAAGGGCCGAACGGCCTAGTCCTGCACCTATTTTCAATGTTTCTACCCGCAGTTCTTTGCATCTGATTTTGGTGTCAGGTTCAGCAACTGCTCTGACCTGCTTTTCACATAATTAAATTGTCCTTTGTCCTTTTCTTCCCTAACTTCCCTCGTTAAACAGATAGTTCTAGAAACATCAGGGTCACCTAGGCAACTCTGGACACACCCATTCAGAGATCCTGACCTCGAGTGCTGAATGTGTAGAATTTGCACGTTCTTCCTGAAACCACATGAGTTTCATTTGGGTGCGACAGTTTCTTCCCACTTCCTAAAGACGTGCAGGTTTGTTGGTTAATTGGCTTCTGTAAATTATCCCGAGTGTTTAGGGAGCGGAGGGATGTGGGATAACATAAATCCAGTGTGAACTGGTGATCAATGGTCGGCATGGACTTTGTGGGCCGAAGGTCCTGTTTCCAAGCTGTATCTCTGAACTCAACTATACTAAACATACACTCTCTGCAACTTAAAATTAACTTATTTTCTCTCTGTCCCAGTTCTGAAGGGTCACTGACCTGAAATATTACATATTTTTCTCTTCCCACAGATGCTGTCTGACTTGCTGAGTGCTTCTTGCATTTTCTGTCTTCCTTAACATTTTTGTTAAGAGTATTTCTATAGACAGGGTAAAATCAATAAGCTCTGAATTATGCAGAATCAAAGGCAGGTTTCAATCTATAAGTTTCTCTTTGTAGAATAACTTTAATATGTAAGAGGAGATATTTCTTGATGTACACAAAAAGTGTGAAACATGAAAGTCCCAATAAAATGTAATGGTGCAGAGGGCACATATAAAGGCAAAGCCATTAAGGCAGAAATATCTGCCAATGATATGAAACAGTTTTGCACTCAGAAACATGTAAAAATGTCATAGATGGCTGCACCGCACAGAAGGGAAATTCAACGCTTATAACATCAGTTTTAGAGCCAACAAATTTGTTCAGCTCCTCTGATCTTTCCCCACAGGCCTACAATTCCCTTTTGAACATTCCCTCAAGTCTCCTTCCATCAGCACTTTGTATGGTGTGGTACTGATCAAATCTATTCACTGCATTAACAAATGTTTCATTTCCCTCAGATGCCTTTTGTTTTAAGATCTGGACAACGTGAAGATTGACCCTCGTGTCAGTGGAAAGTGATTTACTTTACTACTTCAATTCCAAAACCCTTCATAATTGTGAACACCTTCAGTAAATCTCCCCTGAGCATTCTCTGGCCTTGGGAACTTTGCCACATTTTATTTTGCCCTGAAGAAATATTAAAAGCTTTACTTACATAGCTTCATAGAGTCACGGAGTCTTACAGCCCTATGGCCCAAATTAATCACTCTGGCCAACATGTCCCATCTACACCTGTCCCACCTGCTTGTGTTTGGCCCATATCCCTCTAAATCTGTCCTATCCACGTACCTCTTCAAATGTTTCTTGAATGTTGCCATAGTACCGGTAGCGGCACGGTAGCGCAGCAGTAGAGTTGCTGCTTTACAGCGAATGCAGCGCCGGAGACTCAGGTTCGATCCTGACTACGGGTGCTGCACTGTAAGGAGTTTGTACGTTCTCCCCGTGACCTGCGGGGGTTTTCTCCGAGATCTTCGGTTTCCTCCCACACTCCAAAGACGTACAGGTATGTAGGTTAATTGGCTGGGTAAATGTAAAAATTGTCCCTAGTGGGTGTAGGATAGTGTTAATGTACGGGGATCGCTGGGCGGCACGGACTTGGTGGGCCGAAAAGGCCTGTTTCCGGCTGTATATATATGATATGATATGATATGATGATACCTGTCTCAGTTACATCTTCTGGCAACTCGTTACATACACTCACGACTCTTTGTGTGAAAAAGTTACCCCTCAGCTTCCTATTACATCTTTGCCCCTTCATCTTAAAGGCCATTTGGCCCACAAGGTCAATGCGAACTCTCAGCCCAGCAATCACATTCCCCCTTTGCATATCTCTCCGGTGCAACTTATTCTCGCTCACTTAAAACCATAGAGTCATGCACTGAAACAGGCCCTTCAGCCCAAGTCATCCATACTGACCAAGATGCCCCATCTAAGCTAGTTACATTTCTCTGCTTTGGTCCATATCCCTCTTGTGATCATCAATTCTTTTTTTTAATAATGTACTCTTTTATTGGCATTTCACAGCAAACACATTTCCATAAAACGGGTTTCAGGTATAATGCTATATGTATACATCATCCACTTATGTTTGTCTTGAATTGCCTCTTTTTGTAATTTGTACAAAACAAATAAAGAAACAGAAACACAATAAAAACTACAAACACTTAGGGAGTGTTCTGATCATCAATTCTGAATTGATTATTTTTACTATAACTTACAGCCAAGGATAATTTGTCCTTGCCAATTAACCTATTAATGGCACAGCAGTAGAGTTGCTGCCTCACAGCGCCAGAGACCCAGGTTCGATACTAACTGCAGGTGCTGTTTGTACAGACTTTGCACATTCTCCCTGTGACCATGTGGGTTTTATCCGGGTGCTCCGGTTTCCTCCCACATTCCAAAGAGGTGCAGGTTTGTAGGTCAATTGGTTTCTGTAAATTGTCCCTAGTGTGTAGGATGCAAAACTGGGATAACATACAGTAGAACTCGCCTAGGGTGATCATTGGTCCGTAGGGCCTGTTTCCATGCTGTATCTCTGAACTCATCGAAACTTCCTGTGATATGAGAGGAATCCAGAGCAACTGGAGGAAAATCTATGCAGATCAGCAGGTGACATTTCGGGTCAGGACCCTTCTTCAGACTGAAAGTAGAGGGGAGGGAACTGGAGGTAAGAAAAAGGCAGAACAAACCAGGGCCAGCACCAAATGGCCAAGGAAGGGCGGAGCTCTTTGGAGCAGTGAGAAAGCAGAGCTAACAGCTGCATCACTGTGCTCCCCTTTCCCGGGCAGCATCAGGTACCTGACTGAAACTACAATCCATTTAAATATGAAGAATCACACCTTCTAGAGAAAAATAAAATAAAATAACCAGATCCTGGCTGTCTGTACCTCTAATCCAGGATGGCGCTCATCCACCACAATGTTATTGACTTCTGAAACTGATGTCAAAGTAAAATCTTCGAGGATACAATTATCTTAGCTTTACACAGCCATTTTAAATACTAACCAAAACCACTATTTCACTCCACATAAAGTGGAGCAATCGTAACCAGGTGGTGTAACGTGACCCTGAGTTAAATGGTCTCAGATTGCATGATGTTTAATTGACTGGTGGCAATTGTCCAGAGTTGTTGAACTGGAGAGAACACTCTGATTATTGGTTGTTCTGCTCTTTTGAGACCAGAAGAAAAGCTTCTTAGAATTTTGTCTGGTATGAATCCTTATAATCTTTATCCGGAGAGGTACAAGCATGCAAGGAATGACAGGTGGAGGAAAAAGGCATGCAAACAATATTACAAATTAGAGACAGAATTCTTCTGTAATAGATGGGTGGCAAAAAAAAATTTTTTAAACAGGAAACATTGTTATAATACCTGGGTAAATAACAAATCAAAGGAACATTATCTGACAGACACAAAATGCTGGAGTAACTCAGCGGGTCAGGCAGCATCTCTGGAGGAAAGGAATAGGTGACGCTTCGGATTGAGACCCTTCTTCAGATCGAGAATTGGGGAGAGGGAAATTAGAGGTATGAAAGAATAATCAGATCCAGCATGGTGGCACAGTAGAATTGCTGCCTTACAGCGCTTGCAACGCCAGAGACCCAGGTTCCATCCCGACTAAGGGGTGCTGTCTGTACGGAGTTTGTACATTCTTCCCGTGACCTGCGTGGGTTTTCTCCGAGATCTTCGGTTTCCTCCCACACTCCAAATACATACAGGTATGTAGGTTAATTGGCTTGGGTTTGTATATTTGGTATAAGTGTAAATTGTGCCTAGCGTGTGTAGGATAGTGCAGGGATCGCTGGTTGGTGCGGGCTCGGTGGGCCGAAGGGCCTGTTTCCGCGCTGTATCATTAAACTAAAAAACGAAGACTTTGGACTCGGGGGAGTCTGTCCCTGTTGTGACTGGGGGGAGGGAGATCATGAGTGGAGCTATGGGGTACCGAGGAGACTTGTGTATTTTTTGGAAGAGGGAGACTCTGACTTTGTTTTTGTTTGAACTAGGGGATTCCTTCTCCCTTTACTTTCAGCCTGAAGAAGGGCCTCGACCCAAAACATCACCTATTCCTTTTCTCCAGAGATGCTGCCTGACTGTTGAGTTACTCCAGCATTTTGTGTCATTTGGGGTAAACCAGCATCTGCAGTTCCTTCCTACACATCCTTCACATTATCTGACCTTGGGCACTACCTCTGTGTAGTTCTCTCCGTCGCTGCAGGGCTTTCCCCTGGGTGATCTAGTGTCCTCTCATGCCCCACAGCTGTGCCAGATGTGAATGATGTGCCAGGCTTGACCATTGTGAATCACCTCTGGTATAGGTGGCTTGCAGGAAAATGGTGGGAAGCATAGGGGAACTGAGAGAGAACCAGAACAGAATCAATGGGCTGAATGGCATCTTCCGACATTAATCTCCAGGTTAGACTCTGCCTGTGGCTCGGGATACCTGTCATCACTCACCTTGATATCTGGCCCATGCTAACATCTGGCGTTGCCTGCAAACCAGGGTACTCCACACCTTTAGTGCAAGTGGGAGCTTGGAGACCACAGGTGCCATGTCATGGAAACTGTTCCCAATCAGAATGAGTGCCTATTGTGCAGTTTTGCTTTCTCACACCCTCAGGCATTCAAATCATCATAAACAACAATTAGCTGCAACATTGTGGTCTTAAACTGGACTTTTAAATAACCAGGTCTTGTTAGCACAGAGTTCATTTAAGCTCCCCTTTGTACATGTTCCTCCCTGTGATTATATATTATTTGATGAAAAGGGTGGATATTGAAGTCATAATATCCAGGCAAGTTCATAACTCCTTGAAAGTGGCAACAAAGTGGGTAGGAGGTAAAGGAGGCTTTGCAATGTGCTTGCTTCCACTGGTTAGGTCATTGAATATAAGAGTTGGGAAGCTGTATAAAGTTTTAGAAAAGCCTGGATAGAGTGAATGTGAAGAGGATGTTTCCACCAGTGGGAGAGTCCAGAACCAGAGGCTATGTTGAAAAAATAAAGGCAGTGAACAAGGAGGTGATATTTTATGTGGTGTGGAGATAGAGTGACAGCAGTAATTAATATACTGGATTAAGAATACTGAGGCCTGGACTAGGTTTTGAATTCAAAACCCAACCTCACCACTAGAAATGTTTAATTCATAAATTAAACAGTTCTTTGCATTGCAAAGCTGGCATCAGTAATGGTGAAGGTGAACGGTTGCAAAACTGTGCCCAGTTCACTGATGCTTGCTTAAGAATAAGTTATCCTCGCCCACTCTGACCTATCTGTATGCAACTCCAGAAGGACTGTAAATTGTAAAGTGTAATGTGTTAATTACCCTACGAAATGACTGACCAAGGACTACTGGGGACAGGCAATAAAAGCTGGCCTGGCTCTTCTTGGCCTTGAGGAGAGGAATGGAGTGATATCTGTTCTTCTTTATCCCCTGCAGCTCAGTAACATGGACTGCATGCTGTTCTCAGGTATGCACGCTAAGACAAGCATCAGTAGCTGCTGGAAGACCATCAACTCAATGAATGAGCACATAAGCTCCCGGTCTTCCAGCAGAAGGTCTGTCACAGACACATTTTTAAGTTAGAGATACAGCATAGAAACAGGCCCTTCTTCCCACTGAGTCCGCCCCGATCAACAATCATCTGTACACTAGTTCTATGTTATCCTAGTCTTGCATCCTACACACTAGGGGCAACTTACAGAAGCCTTCCACACTCCAAACACATACAGGTTTGGAGGTTAATTGGCTTCAGCAAGTTGTAAAATAGTCCCTCGTGTGTGTAGGTTAGTTTACGGGTGATTTCTGGTCGGCGTGATTTCCGTGAACTGAAGGGCCTTTTTCCAGCACTGTATCTCCAAAGTCTAAAATATCTCTTAAGTCCAAAGTCCAAAGAATGATAATTGATGAACACTATGGTGACACTAAATAAATTGAAGCAAATGGATGAAAGGTGAAGCCTCCAAATCAAAGTTGAGCAAACAATAACGCTGTTTATTTTTTGTTCGCTTCAGTGATTCACCTACAAATTCACAACACATATAGAATAAGCAGGATATTGAGATGTGAATGCCAAGTACATTCTGCTGAGGAATTACACAATCATTTGTTTACAAGACTGGGTTTAATTAATGGAAACAAATTATGTCCAAATAAAAGCTTTGTTTTACAGTCTTGATTAAGAAAAGCATTCTCAGTCCCAATGGGGTTTGGTCTATTCTCTCATCAGGGGTTGTGGTTTTCTCCACAATGCCCTTTCGGAGTGAAAAGCCATATGTTGTGAGTACATGAAGGAAGGCTGTCTTCAATGCTGTACCAGGTACTGCTGGATTACTGCAGGTGTGACCTTTTGCATCAGTTACAAATAAATCCTGAGCTCGGTCAGCCTGTTTGGGCCCATGTACAAAAGACCCACTCACACTGGTGGTAGGAGAGTATAAAGGTTCTCCAATTGTCCTGGTGAATATTTCTCTCTCAATTCAAATCTTCAAAAACAACTCTTTGAAAAAACTCTGTGGGTTCTTGTAGGGAACAAAACACTAGTGACATTTGATAACATTAAAACAATATCCACATGAAAACGCTGTCTACATTGCAAAATCATTTCCTTGGCTGCAAAGTGTTTTGGGATAAGCTGGGAAAATGACAGAAGTCTGCACTGTGGCATTGGATTCCAGTTGAGTGTCCAGGCTTGTTTCTACTGTAGCACAAACCTAAACTTCAGCCGACACCCAGCAATGCCAAGCTTCCATTCAATTCAGTGCTGAAAAGACACAGATCTGAGGGAGCAATGTATCGACATTCAGGCAAACAAGTTGACACTTGAAAAACATACAGGGCAAATGTATTTACACAGAGGATGGTGAGTGCCTGGAACTTGCTGCTGGGGGTGGTGGTTGAAGCAGATACATTAGATACGGCATTCCCAGCTGTGATGCACCTGGCAAGATGCTTTATATGGAGAATTTGTAAGAATTGATAAGAAATTGGCTGCCTCGCTGTGTTTAACGATGAAATTATACTGATAATACTTTTCACAAAATGCTGGAGTAACTCAGCAGGTCAGGCAGCATCTCAGGAGAGAAGGAATGGGTAACATTTTGGGTCGAGACCCTTCTTCAGACTGAAATATATTTGTGAAATATATACCTTCGATTTGTACCAGCATCTGGAGTTATTTTTTTACACTGATAATACTTTTGATGTTCTGAATAAGGGTCCCGACCTGAAACATCACCCATACGTGTCCTCTAGACATGCTGCCTGACCTGTTGTGTTCGCCCAGCACTTTGTGTTCATTGCAAGATTCCAGCATCTGCAGTTCCTTGTGTCTATACTTTGGATGTTGACTTGTCCTGCCCTGCATTTAGGTCACTTCCACTGGCATTGCCTTTATAAGCTTAATGCCGTTCAAAATTATTCATTCTCAGGATGCAGGGAAGCCAAAGCATTTATCAACCGTTCCATACAACTGCTTGCCCAACCACTGCAGAAAGGAGGAAAACATCAAAAAACATTGATTTGGAACTGGAGTGGTCAGACCTGGCAAAGAGTGGATAGGTTCATGGTTCACTTTCAGTGAAATTAGCCTTTCAAGAGTTGTTTATTTATTTTTCAGTTTAAAGCAAGTTTGCAATCTGTCATGAAGGGACTGCTTGTCCACTGCAATTTATTTCAAGTTTAGAAATCTGTCATGAGCGGACTTTTCTCATAGTTGTTTCCTCACAAACAGAATGGATGCACAATCACCCACAGAACCACTCTCACAGCCGATGCATTCACTGAAATGTCACCAGATAATGCTGGTATTACCAGCGTTGGGTCACGCAGTTTGTTTTACTGTAACATGGGAGTCTGTCTGTTGTGACCAAAGATTTTAAAGTGCCCGCCTGCCCACATAAATATCCTAAAAGGTGTATGTGTACATTAAAGCAGAGTTAATCTGAAGAGTTGGATCAAAGTGTGTTGGACGGAACTGCAGATGCTGGTTTAAACCGAAGATGGACACAAAATTCTGGAGTAACTCAGCGGGCCAGACAGCATCTCTGAAAAGAAGGAATGGGTGATGTTTCGGGTCGACACCCTTCTTCAGATCAGTCAGGGGAAAGAGAAATGTCTATATCTCTTGTTTCCCTTTCCCCTGAATCAAGTCTGAAGAAGGATCTCAACCCGAAACGTTCCTCTCTCCAGAGTTGGATCACAGGTTTGGCAGGCACATGGATGGGAAAGGTTTAGAGGGATATGGGCCAAACGTGGGCAGTTGGGCCAAAGGGTTTGTTTCCATGCCATATGACTGTGACTCTATTACTATGCAGCCATAAATGATCTGACATTCAATTGATTTTAATTCTCGTTTTTACACAGTTTCCAATTTTATCATCAGTGGAACAATAAGAAATGATGAATACAATAGAAATGAGAGCCAATTTGTTTCTTATTAGCAAACGGCAATGGCTTGAACAAATCTACAGCTTTAAATTCCTTTTAACATACAGTTCTACTCTTGTTTTAGTGGGCTTAGACACAGCCAATAGTTTCTGTTATTTTACCTATGAAATAAACAGACATTTGTGAGTTTGCCATGTCACACTTTTACGACTAGTACCATTTAATTAACTTCCAAACCATTTCTCTAGTTGGTTTGAATAGCCAGTTGTAACCTGAGTAAGCTAATGAACTCCACAGTACATAATAGGCCCACCAATCTATGATGAATTGCAGCAACAAAGGATGTCTTAAATGCATATATTTCCCGATGGCTCCAGAATCCTTCCCTCCTCTCTGATGTGGCCTGATTCAAACCATGTCTGACTCAATGCTAGAGTCTGCCTTCATCAACAAGCTTGACATGAATCTCCATTGCAAGCCTCCCACTGATCTCTTGCACAGAACTCTATCTCCTTGCACACACCAGACAACTTAATACTTCCAGGAACACGAACTGTCTTGGGACAGCCCTCATTATAAACTGTGATCGACTCTGAATGCAATCACAGTCTGAGCCAAGGCAGATGGACAAATAAACAGGGCCACAGGTTATTCTGCAATGGTCGGGAGAAAACAATACTGAAAGTTGGCTGGTATATCTATTTGGCTGATCAAAATGTTATGGCGTGAGAAAATGCATAGATTAATTAAATGGCTTTCCATTGTGGGGTTACTTGGCAAGTGGAAATATTTCAGCAGACTGTGGAGAAAGTGAATATTTTCAAAATACATGATGTTCTGTTGTTCCCCCAGTGTAATTGGTTCTGGGGCTGCACCAAACTGCTGTGAGCATAATAACTGAGTTAATCCAAAGGGTTTCTCACAAAGCAGGCGCTCATTTCCACCTCTCTAAGTACTTTGTGAGAGTCAATTGCTACTTAATATTGTAAAGCGCAAAGAAAAAGCCATCACCTTAGTTGCTCCATAACCCAAAGGTTTAAAGCTAGTTCTAAGTGTTACTGTTAAATTGCCACTGTTCCCCTATTATTCTCACATAAGCTATTTCATTGATTTATGCAGAAGTAATACGAGGCTGCTGCCACGTGCCATGTCTTGCTAGTAACGACTTACAAGCCTGTTGTGAGGAGAGATGCAACAGAAAGTCAATGATAAATTTTAAGGTACCTTGCTGATATTATGTTAAATTGGAGGCCTTTGAGCCTGGTTTGAATGTTCTCCAAACATACCAAGTTATTTCTATTCTCTGAACTGCAAACTCAAGTCCTTAAGAACTAAAAATGGAAGTGATCTGTTGCAACATTGACAGCATAACAGAGGAGCTCCTGCTCCTACTCACGCATAGCAACTAGCAGCCAATCGCAAGAGTCCGTCTCATGGCAGGGGGAGTTGTTGATCCAACATGGCTTCAACGTGGACTATAGATAACCTGGGAATGGAAACAGCATCACATTTTAATGATATCTAAAATTAGAGTTTGCAGAACTAGATACATAGAGCACAAAGAGACAGATGAAAACGTTTAACATTATCAATCCCTGGGTTTCTCGTAGGAAAGAGAACATTTCTCATGGAAACCAAATAAGTCCAAATTTCAGGTCCACCTTATGTGTTCTTGGCAATATTGATGATGCCCTCTCCTGCAAGTGAACGGAATACCTCATGCCTTACATATAACTACTCTACCTGGAAGGTAAAAGAAATGGATCTGCTCTGGCCAGATATAGCTATTGTATCTCTTGTACAGTGACAAAACACAACAAGCCAACATACACAACAAGAAACCTTGCTAGTATTTCCTTGCATTTTTTTCCTGGAGGAAAAATAGTGGGTAATGAAGGGGGAGGTGGGGGGTGAAAGGGTGTGGTAACATTTTGCAGACTCTCATTCTTCACGTGGTCATGCTTCCCCTCTACACACCGTCAAATTCAATGATCTTGCCCATAAGATTTTAGTCTTAAATCCTGGGTCAAAACTCATTGTCTCAACAGTTCAAAATCTTTCTGCAATCTATAAATTGATGTTTTTTGAGTCATAGAGTCATACAGCGTGGAAACAGGCCCTTCGGCCTAACTTGCCCACACCAACCAACATGTCCCATCGACACTAGTCCCACCTGCCTGCATTTGGCCCATACCCCTCTAAACCCATCCTATCCATTTACCTGCATAAATGCTTCTTAAATGTTGCAATAGTATCTGCCACAACTACCTCCTCCAGCAGTTTGTTCCATACACCCACCACCCTTTGTGTGAAAAAGTTACCCCTCAGGTTCCGATTAAATCTTTCCTTCCTCACCTTAAACGTATGTCCTCTGGTTCTCGATTCCCCTACTCTGGTTCCAGAGGCTCTGTGCGTTTACCTGATCTATTCATCTCATCATTTTGTACAGCAATGATCTCTTTGCCTCTGACGAGAGAAGGCTGTGAACCTGTAGCTGTCACCTTCCCTGGCAGAGATTTGCCAGCTCGCATCAATCAAACCAACTCCTGCTCTCCCAGGAGGATACTGTCAAAGGAAACCACACCAATCACATAAATCCTCACTAAATTGAATGTGCAGGTAGTTTTACAAATAAATTCATACACATGATCATTCTGGGTAGTCACCCTGGGACATGGCAAAGATCCTTGTCAAGTCATTTTGAAATATATTATAGATTGTGACTTTACCTTAATGTATCATCTTCAAGTGTATCGCCTTTTTTAAAATCTGTTTCTGAACACGATTCTTGAATACAATTCAATCTTAAAGCTGTTTCTGTATTCGAAGCATGGCATCTTTCCTCTATTGAAAAGCCAAATTCGTGTTGGATTAGTTTCATAGGCAACAAGTTCAAAAATCTCACAGCATGCGTTAACCTGGCGGACAGTGAATACATGAATTACCTCCTCTATTTAGTCAGAATCTCAGTTTTATTCCAAAGATTAGTCAACATTATTTTTGCTTGTTCAGCCAAGTATTTTACTGCACAGAGGTTTCTTGTCTTTTGCCAGAGAGTCTAGATTGTTATCGTCATGTGGAGTTGCACTCAATAAAGAAGGAATATTTTACGCGATATCCCATCTGCCATACATCCCAAAATGTTTCACTGCCAATGAAGGATTTTTGAAGTATATTCCATTCAGTATTGTAGCATTAACTCATTTGTAGACACACAAGGTCCTTAAATGGCAAAGGATTAAATGATTAGGCAATTCGCTTGACTAATATTGGTTGAGCAATAATTGTTCTCAGCAATATTTGAGAAATTATTTTCTCCTTCAGGATCTTTTACCTGTGAGAGCGGTTGTTTTCAGGCAATTGAACCATCCTACCAACAACTAGAGAGCAGTCCTGAGCTACTATCTACCTCATTGGAAACTCTCGGACTATCTTTGATCAGACTTTAGTGGACTTTAACTTGCACTGAACGTTATTCACGTTATTCCCTTGATCATGCATCTGTACACTGTGGATAGCACAATTGTAATCTTGCATTGTCTTTCTGCTGACTCGTTGGCAAGCAACAGGTACACGTGACAATAAACTAGACTCAACTCAGCTAAACTCATAAGTGGCCTCAATTAAATATCCAACTGAAGTCTGACATCTTGCCTCTGGCTTAGCTTTGGACTGAAGTACAATGCTGATGATGACTCTAGCATGGGACTTGAACTCAGGACATTATGGCCCAATGTCACCCACATTTACTAAAGCTGGTGACAGTAAAACAGTGTAGGAAGGAACTGCAGATGCTGGTTTAAACCGAAGATGGACACAAAATGTTGGAGTAACTCAGCAGAACAGGCAGCATCATTGATGTCAGGGGAGAGGGAGATACATAGATAAGGTTCCAGGGAAGAGGGCGATACATAGATAAGGATCTCCCTCTCCCCTGACATCAGTCTGAAGAAGGGTCTCGACCTGAAACGTCACCAATTCCTTCTCTCCAGAGATAATGCCTGTCCCGCTCAGTTACTCCAGCATTTTGTGTCCATCTGAGAGTAAAACAGTGTTAGACTGGTGCTCTTGGGTGGAGGTGGTACCACAATATAGTACACAGCCAAATTATCACTTTTGAAGCACCATTGGTGAACTGGTTAACATAAAGCTGATTAAAAATTGGAACCAGTTTTTTAAATATATAACATTAATTATCTCGTCCAAAGAGTAGGAAGATTTATAAAGCATTTCCAGCAAACAAAACATGTAACATTTCTTTTATTTTCCTAAAGTAAATGAAAAATTGCAATATACTTACAATGCGATACATAATTTTGCTTCTATTTTCCTTAGTGTTGAGCAGGGATCTGCCTTCATCAGATGTTTAAAACAAGTGTTTATTTACGGTAAAATATCGATAATCAATCCGAATATTCGTGGATCTCCGTCATTTGACATCAGGTTCACCAGGAGTGTATTTCTATGCTCCCTTTGGCACACAGGTTCCTGTGCTCCCTTTAAATTTGTAGGGTTTCAGCTCCTGCTCTCCTTTTAAACTTATTGGGGCCTTGGTTCCTGCACCACCTCAAATCTCACCGGGATCTGTTTCCCACACACCATTTAAACTTACCAGGGCTTCAGTTACTGCATTCCCTTTAACTTACTAGATTCATGAGAAAATGTATTACTCTACTGTGTAACATCAAAAGAAAAGTGAATTAAAAGTGTATTGCAGTTTTAACAGAAACTAGACCAGAGGTGTGAAAATCTGCTGCTCTGGCACCATCTGTGTCCTGAGAGTATTGATTTAACATACTTTTACTGTAGTTAAAAATCACTGTAACCACAATTGAACACTTGCTGTGATCATTCAAGAATAAAATACTGCAGATGGTGAAAACCTCTAATAAGAACAGAAAATGATTGAAACACTCAGCAGGTCAAGCAACAGAGTTAATGTTTTTAATTGTTAACTCTCTTTCTCTCTCTGTAAATAGGGTCAGAGAGTTACACAGCAAGGAAACAGGCCCTTCAGTCCAAATTGTCCATGCCTTGTCCAAATTATCTACCTCAGCTGGTAAAACTTTCCTGCATTTGGCCCAAATCTCTCTCAGGCTTTCCTATTTATGTATCTGTCTAAATGTCTTTTAAATGTTGTAATTGTACCTCTATCGATTCCTCTGGCAACTTGTTCCATACACCCTTCAACCCTCGGGCTGGCACAGTGGCGCAGCGGTAGAGTTGCTGCCTTACAGCGCCATAGTCCCAGGTTCAACCCTGACCAAGGGTGCTGTCTGTATGGAGTTTGTACATTCTCCCTGTGACTGCACGTGTTTTCTCCAGGTGCTCTGGTTTCTTCCCACATTCCAAAGATGTGCAGGTTTGTGGGTTAATTGACTTCTGTAAAAAAATGTCCCTTGTGTGTAGGATGTGAAAGCGGGATAACATAGAACCCATGTACGGGTGATCGATGGTTGGCATGTACTCTGGGGGCCGAAGGGCCTGTTTCAATGCTGTATCTCTAAATAAAAAAGGGAAAAAGATGCCTCTAAATATCTCCTGACAAAACAGAATTCTCCGTTTTTATTTGATAGAATTAGTAGGGCCCACTTCAAATTCTGTATTGCAGATGCTACAATATCAGGCTCCTACAGTTCGGGCTGGCCATCTCACCAAACATACTGCTACATCTGGGGGCTCTGTCATCTCTCTCACCATTCCCAGTGTTTCTAATCTCCTCCTCAGCTGTGTCTGGCGTCTCTCACCTCCCTCTTGGACACTCCTGGGATTGCCTTCTGCCCATCCAATCTTACATTCCATCCTGTGTAGGAAAGAATTGCAGATGCTGGTTTAAATCGAAGGTAGACACAAAATGCTGGAGTAACTTAGCAGGACAGGCAGCATCTCTGGAGAGAAGGAATGGGTGACGTTTCGGCTGAGTCTGAAGAATGGTCTCAACCCGAAACATTACCCATTCCTTCTCTCCAGAGATGCTGCCTGACCCACTGAGTTACTCCGGCATTTTGTGTCTACCTTGCATTTCATCCTCATCTATTATCTGTAACGGATCGCTTGAGTCAAACTAGTCGCATCCTGGGAGGAAGCAATGAATTACAGTGCACTTAGGGATGAGTAGAGTAAAACAATAGTTACTGGGTTAAAATATACCACAGACATTATTTAATGGCATGATTTATAAGTTTTTAAAGTTTAAATTATAAGGGCTATGTACTTTAAACTGTGACTCTATCACTCTGGTAATTGGCGGAAATGTTGGCGGATGATTTGTTGGGTACGCTGGCTGGTGGGGTGGAAGGTGAGAACGAGGGAGATTCTGTCCTTGTTACGAGTGGGGGGAGGGGGAGCAACAAGGACAGAATCCCCC
Source organism: Rhinoraja longicauda (assembly GCF_053455715.1). Taxonomy (NCBI): domain Eukaryota; kingdom Metazoa; phylum Chordata; class Chondrichthyes; order Rajiformes; family Arhynchobatidae; genus Rhinoraja; species Rhinoraja longicauda. The sequence continues at coordinate 17,978,524 of NC_135962.1, forward strand.
TCATTCTCACCTTCCACCCCATCAGCCAGCGTATCCAACAAATCATCCGCCAACATTTCCGTCATCTACAACGGGACCCCACCACTGGCCATATCTTCCCATCCCCTCCCCTTTCTGCGTTCCGCAGAGACCGTTCCCTCCGTAACTTCCTGGTCTACTCGTCCCTTCCTACCCAAACTACCCCATCCCCGGGCACTTTCCCCTGCAACCGCACGAGATGCAACACCTGTCCCTTTACCTCCCCCCTCAACTCCATCCAAGGACCCAAACAGTCTTTCCAGGTGAGACAGAGGTTCACCTGCACCTCCTCCAACCTCTTCTATTGCAACCGCTGCTCCAGATGTCAACTTATTTACATCGGTGAAACCAAACGTAGGCTCAGCGATCGCTTTGCTCAACACCTGCGCTCGGTCCGCGTTAACCAATCTGATCTCCCGGTGGCCGAGCACTTCAACTCCCCCTCCCATTCCCAGTCTGACCTTTCTGTCATGGGCCTCCTCCAGTGCCATAGTGAGTCCCACTGGAAATTGGAGGAACAGCACCTCATATTTCGCCTGGGCAGCTTGCAGCCCAGTGGTATGAACATTGACTTCTCCAACTTTAGATAGTTCCTCTGTCCCTCTCTTCCCATCCCCTTCCCAGATCTCCCACTGTCTTCCTGTCTCCACCTATATCCTTCCTTTGTCCCGCCCCCCTGACATCAGTCTGAAGAAGGGTCTCGACCCGAAACGTCGCCCATTCCTTCTCTCCTGAGATGCTGCCCGACCTGCTGAGTTACTCCAGCATTTTGTGAATAAATACCTTCAAAGTGCTGGAGTAACTCAGTGGGTCTATTTTGGTTGGAATATTAGACCAATGTAGATATGAATCCATAAACAGCAATAGCTTCAAGCAGGTGTTCTTGTCAACAGCATGGAAGTCAGGTTAAAATTCAGGGCAATGATGCAAAATACAACAGGTCAGGCAGCATCTTTGGAGAAAATGGATAGGTGATGTTTCGGGCCAGGACCCTTCTTCAGACCTATCCATTTTCTCCATAGATGCTGCCTGACCCGTTGTGTTACTCCAGCACTTTGTGTCTATCTTTGGTATAAACTTGCATCTGCAGTTTCTTGTTTCTACATCCTATCTTGTTTTGCAGTTGCCGAGACAGTGTGAAGTGCAGTTGGAGTTGATGGAGTTTGCGTGATGGTCTGAGCTGCACCCAGAATGATTCTGGTTTTCAAACTAAGGTTAGTTTCACCCAGAAGGATCGGACAATTAGAAAATCTGAAATAAAAAGTGAAGACTTTGTGCAGCATTATAGAATTAATATTCATACTGAAAACAAATGGATAAAGTAAAAACAAATGAACAGCTTAAGTAATTGCTGTTATCTGGAGTTTTCTCAACAAAATAGATCAACTAACATTTTCAAAACTGGGAATAACAGGTTTCTATTTGGTGTGAACATTGAAGCCAGATTAGCAATATAAATTATCTACCTTAATGTGAAACAGGTCCAGGGGACAGAATGTTACGTTCTGTATCTTTCTTCCTTCACTCCTCAGAATTTCTTACATTCTGGTGCAAAAATTGGCCCATGAATCACATTGGTCTCTTGTAGTAAAAATCCAGTATATTCATCTCCATTATGGATGTCACTCTTTGTAGTTTATCAAAATATCAATCGCTGCCTTAGAAGTGATGTAGTTTTATTATTTGGTTACATTTTTGTACAGGGACATTAACATATGTCTGTAAACAAATTGTTCACAGTGACAGTATGCAAATAAGCACAGCGCAATCCCCAGCCCCTAACATTCTCCTCCACATCTGCCCAGACACACGCACATGCACTCGCACTTACACAGATACTCACACACACTCACACACACGCACATGCATATGCACACACACATGCCAGTGAGCTACACTGCATTGTACGGCTGCATACTGTAATGAAATCATAAATCTGAGAAGCCTATTATCAATTCCTTAAATTGAACCAAGCTCTTTTCATTCACGTCATTGCTGGTTTTTCTTCGATCAGGAAAAATGCTATCCCTATTTTTTATTTGAAGGGCTGTCTGTTTCTGCAGAGCATTCTTTAAGCAGTAGTGAACAATTGAAGCTTGATGCAAGGGTGCAGCTTCAGCAAGTTGTTTTGTAGTATATTTATCGCTCCAATTGTGTAAATTATTCGTTAACATTTGCATTAACTCTGGTTGATTACAACCTAAAGAATAAATACCTACAATTGAGGTCAGAAACCAATAAGTTTTCAAGCTTGTGCAGAATCAACGATTGGAGAACAAAATTAGTTCAGCAACCTTCAATGGCCCAGTCCGATTTGTTCAACTGACAAGCTCTGATCCTCGTGGGTGGTGTGTGCTGTGGGTTGGGATGGGAGAATGTGTTGTTGGAGACTAGATGTTGGTGTGAGGCATTGATTTTTTTCCAGCATCACTGGCAAGCTGATTCATGAGTTGGAAAGCTGAGGGTCAGTAAGTTTGGTGACGTCTGTTCCACTGTGTAAGGTGCAGCTGGTTCTATGCCCAGCTCTTGCACAATGGTTACTGGGTCTGTTAACATTACAGAAGTCTACTGCTGGTCGGGCAGTCAGTCAGTGAGGTTGACCAGACTTGAGGGGCCAGTCGCTAGAAAGACTGAAAAGAAGTAGAAGAAACTGCTTCAAAAACAGGACAGGAAATGCCAGAGGAGCCAAGAATTAACAAGATCGCAGGACTGAAATATCTGAAAACGAGTTGTACTGGAGTTAAATACTTTGTTAAATACTTAGTTCTGGAGTTAAATACTTTGTAGTGAGTTTTAAACAGCTTAGAATATGGACCACAGAACACTACAGCATAGGAACAAGCCCTTCGGCCCACAATGTCTATGTCGGACATGATACCAAAATAAACATAGAAAATAGAAACATAGAAAATAGGTGCAGGAGGAGGCCATTCGGCCCTTTGAGCCAGCACCGCCATTCATTGTGATCGTGGCTGATCGTCCCCAATCAGTAACCTGTGCCTGCCTTCTCCCCATATCCGTTGATTCCACTAGCCCCTAGAGCTCTATCTAACTCTCTCTTAAATCCATCCAGTGATTTAGCTTCCACTGCCCTCTGAGGCAGAGAATTCCACAAATTCACAACTCTCAGGGTGAAAACGTTTTTTCTCTCCTCAGTTTTAAATGGCCTCCCCTTTATTCTAAGACTGTGGCCCCTGGTTCTGGACTCGCCCAACATTGGGAACATTTTTCCTGCATCTAGCTTGTCCAGTCCTTTTATAATTTTATATATTTCTATAAGATCCCCTCTCATCCTTCTAAACTCCAGTGAATCTTTCCTCATATGACAGTCCCGCCATCCCAGGGATCAATCTCGTGAAACTACGCTGCATTGCCTCAATTACAAGGATGTCCTTCCTCAAATTAAGAGACCAAAACTGTACACAATACTCCAGATGTGGTCTTACCAGGACCCTATACAACTGATTACCACTCTACTCTGCCTGCAGGTGATCCATGCCCCTCCATTCCCAACATTATCCACGTGCCCATTTAAAAGCCTCATATCTGCCTCCCTGGCTATGCGTTCCAGGCACCTACCATCCCCTGTGTAAAAAACTTGCCCCGCACTTCTCCTTTAAACTCTGCCTCCCTCACTTTATACCTATGCCCTTGAGAGTTTGAAATTACCACCCTGGCAAAAAAAAGTTCTGATTGTCTGCCCTCTCTACACCTAACATAATCTTACACAGCTTGAAAATTCCTTTCCTATTGCAGAAATTGTTTTATTTCATATATATATATAAATAGGGTAGTTACAAGGCTGAGACACATCCTGAAACAATAGCAGAACGTATGGAAAAATGAATTGTTTCACTCAACAAAGCAGGGGTTGTTACCACTTCAGATAAGTCCTTTGATTTGCCAAAAGTAATGCACTTCTTGAAGAGCCGGGATGGATTTATGAAAAGCTAAATAAATCAATAACCCGCTCGGCACCCATCATAGGCAACACATGTTCACCTTCCACAACTGCAAAGGGGTCCATGAAAAGTACTTCATTCAGGTCATTTCTGCTTTGCCTTTAATTAATAATTGGGAGCAGATGTGCATCTTGAGAAAGGTGCATATCAGGGAGAAATTGAATACATCTGATTGCAGGAAAATAACAATAGCTTTTTGGAAAAAACTTTTATCAAGCGCACATATTAGAATGAGAAACAAAACAGCCTCAGGTAGTTCAACAACAAATACAAAGCTCACTGGTGGGTCTGCAGAGAGCATCCTTAAACAACAGTTGGCTCGGATGATTGTGGCAACTGAAAGTAGGAGTTGGGTCTACTGAGCAATCCTGAGCAACAAAGGGAACCTGACATTATTAGTGAAAAGACAATCGGCTTTTAATGGAGCATCTGTTCTCATATTTATGTTGTGCTGAAGGGACAAAATGTGGCAGCTACTGCCATCTGGACTCAATAAGCACCTGCTGGGATAACCTGCTGGGGTAATCCCCATGGAATTTAAACAGTCCTTCAGCAAATATTAAGTTGGTGCAACTCAAAGAGGAGCAATTCAAATAATAACTCTTCTTGGTGATGCAGTGATGTAGCGTAGTATTATATGAGACACCTTTCCCTTGTCAAAACCTTCAATTCTCTGTCCCAAGTAAGGATGTACGAGAATAATGTTCCAGAGATAAACGCCATCATTTCTTACTGAGTCCTTTTGGTTTGTAAAAATAAATTGATGCACAATTCTAAAATGTTTTTATATTTTGTTAAAAGAATAGAGGTGTATAAAATCATGAGAGGAATAGATCGGGTAGATGCACAAAGTCTCTTGCCCCGAGTAGGGAAATCAAGAACCAGAGGGCATAGGTTTAAGGTGAAGGGAGAATTTTTTTTATGAATCTGAGGGGTAACTTTTTCACATAAAGGGTTGTGGGTGAATGGAACGAGCTGCTGGAGCAGGTAGTTGAGGTGGGGACTATCGCAACACTTAAGAAGCAATTAGACAGTTACATGGATAGGACAGGTTTAGAGGGGTATGGGCTAAACATTGGCAAGTGGGATTAGTGTAGATCGGACATGTTGATCGGTGTGGTCCCATTGGACCGAAGGGCCTGTTTCCACACTGTATGACTCTATGACTAATAATTACCAGTTTTTAAAAACACAGCAAGTTTGGGCTTTTGATTAATAGATTTGACAGTCTTCTGTGCTGCATTTGATCAGAAATTTATTTCCTTAATGTTGAGTAAGTGATTAATTATTGATCAATTCAAGGCATGATTAGGTGACATATAGAGTCACACAGCAGAGGAACCGACTCTTCAGTCCACTAGCTCCAGGCCAACCATCTTGTATCCATTTACACTATTCCCACACCAATCCCTCTTTGCTAATTTCCTTTTACTAATCACCACAGTCCTATTAACTCCTCCCAGTCACTTGCACATCAGGAGCAATTTAAAGTGGGCAATTATTCAGCCAACTCACATTTCTTTGGGAAGTGGGAGGAAACCAGAGCACCCAGAGGAAACCCAAGTGGTCACAGGGAGAATGGGTAAATTCCACACAGACAGGCCAGCAGGTCAGGTTTGAACTGGATCGCTGGAGCCATCAGCTCTACTAAGTTTGCCAAAGTAACACCATGTGCTGAGCTTTCTCTTACAAGTTCTGTTCAGTTCGAAACTAATCGAGTCTGTAAAACATAAAATAACAGAGAAAAATATTTTTATTTTGTTGGAACAGCGGTGCCATGGAGTGGGCAGCATGGTCGTGCAGCAGTAGAGCTGCTGCCTCACAGCACCAGAGACCCGGGGTTGAAATCATGAATATGGGTGCTGTCTGTAAGGTTCTCCTCGACCTGCGTGGGTTTTCTCTGTTTGCTCCCACGCTCCAAGGACGTACAGGTTTGTAGGTTAATTGGCTTCGGTAAAATGGTAAATTGTCCCTAGTGTGTAGGATAGAGTTAGTGTGCGGGGTGATCGCTTGTCGGCAGGGACCTGGTGGGCTGAAGGGCCTGTTTCTGCGCTCTATCTCTAAACTGAACTATTACCGAACTAATGAATCATTTGATATTATATGATGGGATGCAGGTGAGATGGGCAACACCAGTATTTTTGCCCTATTCCTCCTTGTCCTTGAGAAGGCGATGAAGGGCTGTTGTCTTGAAATGCTTATGGTGAAGGCACCCTCACAGCACAGTTGGATCAGGACTTTCAGTGCCTGAACCGGGTGATGGTAATGGATCAGTGATACATTTCCATGTCAGGGCGGTGAATGATGGAGGGAAACTTACTGTTGGTGATATTTCCATGCGGCACCACATGGGAGATTAGACTGATCGGGCGGTTGTGGCCAAGCCCAATTTGTCCAGTGTTTCACAGTCAGCAAATACCTGGGTAATTTCCCAGCATGTTGGATAAGTGCCAGCATTGTACCTAAATGTTGTAATTTATAAGTTACACAGCCCTGAAATGTCGTAAGTCTTGCCATCACAGTTTTGTCATTGCCTCAACAAAAATGAATGACTTTGCCAAATGTGCTGATGAAAGTTTACCATTCAGATAAATAACGTGAGTGCAATCCGAGTTGCGTAATTCGTGTTCCACAATGGGAGCAAGATCACAGACAGCTACGTACCGCAGCGCCAATAATATTTTTAGGTAGAGTGCAAGCAATGTACACACCGGGTGGACTCTGCACACTCAAAGTAGCCTGTTCATATCAGAGAACACCTCACATGAACTCATGGCACATGCATTATAGTTTTTATAACTTTAACTTGGTCTCCGTGTGGATTGGATGAAGCATATACAGTCCCAGATCCTTCATGGTCTGGAAGTCGGTATATCATCAGTGATGCTGGTAATCACCATCCCATTTCCCAATAAGGGGTATAATGCTTGCTTCCTACTGGTTAACTAGAACCTACTGATTTGAACATGTCTAGCTGGGCCATATGGACTTCAGGAGTTCTTGATTTTTAAAACATCTCCTCTGCAAATCTTCAGAAATACCCGCGTTTCTTTCAACATACGCCTTGTGCTCTTTGATTGCCTTTGCTCCAACATTTAGGTTTAGTATAAGCAAGGATTCTGAGCTTATGTGAGGCAGCAAGTCTACCGCTGCACCATTGTGCTGCCCACACTGTGCCACAGCGCCACCGATTACATTGATATCATTTAAAAACAATATTAAAAGTGGAGCAGTTCCCTGCTTGATGAATAAATAAATGATTGCTACTGAGTTTATAACTGAAAACATCCAGCCTGGATTAGAATAGATAGCATCAATTCGTATTCATTCTGCATTCATAAAGTGCCTTTCACAACTCACGGATGTCCTGAAGCAGTTTAAATTCAATAAAGAGCTTATGAAGTGTAGTCACTGTGGTAGGACATGTGGCAGCACTGTGGCGCAATCAGCAGCAAAGATTCCACGATATTCAGATCCCACGCGACTGATAAGTTCAGACGGTGAACCTGACATATGAATGTGATCATATGCATTCTAGTGCACTCTAAGTAATCGTTTTATTTTAATGGTTGAAATTATCGTGCAGGCACAATGAGGTGATCCTAAGTGAAACATGCTGATCAGAGTTTCTAAGCAATGGCCTTTCCCCAAGGCATCTGTGATTTGAAATTCCATTGTACAAATAATGAGGATGGTGTTGATGTCTGAACATGACCTTCAGATATCAACACCAACACTGAAACTACCTTTTACTTCTACATGTTAAACATCCCAAAGTGAACGACTGCCTGTCACTGGCAAATGCAAACTTATCAAAACAGAACGATCTCAACCAGACATGAAGAACATTAATTTCTGTGTTGCTGTTGGGGCACAAGAAAGGGATAAAGTTGCTTCCAAGGTGGGTTTCAGACGAACAGCAAATGGGGCAAAAATATGAAATGTTTTCAGAAAGAAAGCATGATCACGTCAGCATCAATTGATGCATTTTGCTCAAGGCTGGAGTTCAGCAGGTGTAGTCTGGTTATTTTGATGTTTATACTTATAAAATGGTGTCTTATTTAGCCTGAAGTTACAACATCTGGCTTTAAAACATTCCTTTGCCAAGCATTGCAAAAAAGAAACTATTAACAGCTTAATTGTCCCATGGCATGTCGCAAGAACACCCTTGACAATGCTGCCTGATAAATGACAAGGTGCCCTCCAAGGGCCTGTCGGTACCTGCAATGGGGTTGCATTTAGGACAACAAAAATATCTTAACATGTTACCATACGTGAAGTTATGGTAGCAGAAAGGAAATTACCTTCTGGAACAAAAGCTGACTATAAGTGGCCGCATTCCATTTTGGTGCATTATAACAATCAAACCATAGTGATCGCTGTTGGAATGCATGTATCCTTGAACAAGCACACAATCACCATCATAAAGGATACCTGACTCAGAGTCTATAGAAGGATCCTGACCCGTAATGCCACCTATTCATTTTCTCCAGAGATGCCGCTAATCCACTGAGTTACTCCAGCATGTTGTGTCCTAAACTGCAGGGGGGACTCAATGGGTCAGGTTATGTTGCTCAGAAGTTTCACTGAATATCTAAATGTGGAAAAACGGAGAAGTTGTTTCTGGTTCTTTAGATTTTTTAGATTTAGAGATACAGTGCAGAAACAGGCCCTTCGTCCCACCGGGTCCGTGCCGCCCAGCGATCCCCGCACACTAATACTATCCTATACCCACTAGGGACATTTTTTTTAACATTTGCCCAGCCAATTAACCTACATACCTGTACGTCTTTGGAGTGTGGGAGGAAACCGAAGATCTCGGAGAAAACCCACGCAGGTTATGGGGAGAACGTACAAACTCTGTTCTGATATGAGCTGTTTCATGCCGTTGGAAGGGAGGATGCTAGACTGTATATCTCAAAGATGGAGCATGTATTTGGGAGATACAACATCTCCAAGGACTTTTGAAAGAAATGGGGGTGAAAAATGACTTTGTTTGCTGGGACAGAAGTCAAGGGTGGTTTTATCTTGAGGAAGATGTTAGTGGCAGCAGACAGATGGGAACTGGGCGTGAAGAATCATTAAGAGCATCAGCTGACAGGACCAGGAAGGGAGGTTGGTGGTCAGCAGATGGGGGCAAAGACAAGGGGAGAACGATTAGGGTCTTGAAGACTATGAGAGATGGACTCAGGACAGAATCTATGCAACTTATTTCTTGAGCCACCTGTTTGGTTTCTGCTAGCAATGTGGGCTTGGGCGAAAATTCTTTCTAACCTCTGGCCTGATACAGCGAGAGTGAAGTGTTAGAAAGAAAGATCCGCAGATGCTGGCTAATACCAAAAATAGACACAAAGTACTGGCATAACTCAGTGGGTCAGGCAGTATCTTTGGAGAAAAATGATGGGTGATGTTTTGGGTTGGGATCCAAAACGTCACCCGACATTTTTCTGCAGAGATGCTGTCTGACCCACTGAGTTACACCAACACTTTGTGTCTATCTTTACAGTGAAGCGTTGTTTCCTTTCAGCTTTTTAATCTCGCATTGGTCAGCTGCCAAGACCACATTCTTCCCCGGCCACGTGTCCTTGCCCACAAGCATCTGTTGGTCTAACTCTGGCCTGCTGCTCCACCAGAGGATAATCTCTCGGCCACTGTGCCTTGTTCTCGGGAATTCCCTCCCAAACCACTTGGCTTCACATCCCGATCCTCAAACATCCTCTTTCAATAGCTCCTGACATTCATCAACCCCTTTTCAAAGAGCTCTGAGACATTCCTTTATGTGGGGATGCCAGATAAATGAAAGTAATTGCTCTGGGATTGAGAAGCAAGTTAAGTACTTATTTGTCAGTCTCAACACACCTGAGCCATTTATCTGCATTTGTGCCCCACAGATTTGAATCACAGCCTACACTGCCATCTATGGATCATTTCTATAACTTACAAGACAAATTGTCAGTACACTATTCCTTCTCGAGTGCTGAAAATGTTCTGCGAATCACCATTTGCTGGCAATTTGTAACTTTGCAAAATTGCCTATATTACCATTGAAGTTTGCCTTGTTAATCCATTGCCTATATTACCATTGAAGTTTGCCTTGTTAATCCATTGCCTATATTACCATTGAAGTTTGCCTTGTTAATCCTTCTTGGGTCCTCATTTGGGATTAAGGGTGACTTTGTTCCACTCAATTGATTAATTAGGGTGTCAAGGGTTATGGGGAGAAGGTAGGAGAATGGGGTTCAGAGGGAAAGATAGATCAACCATGATTGAATGGCGGAGTGGACTTGATGGGCTGAGTGGCCTAATTCTACTCCTACAACATATGAACACATATATGAACAATTCTGAAGAGGCCGACGAGGCCAATATGGGAACTGTTGATTCTTTCATAGATGGGGTAGGAGGTTGCTGAAGGGGCAAGTGGGTGGATAGTTTGTGAGGTGGTGCCTCTTTTTTCTGTTTATGCAGGAACTACACACTCTCAGTGCAAGACCTTGTATTTGTCAACACCATCCCAACTTCTCCTGCTCCACTTTGAGTGATCAGATGTTTGCTGCAAGCAGTCCATGTCAGAATGGTGTTAGGAGGGAGAGGTGGATCAGCCATGATTGAATGGCAGAGTAGACTTGATGGGCCAAATGGCCTAATTCTACTCCTTTCACTTATGATCTTATGTCTCTAAAGCAAAGCGAAAGGAGTGATCGCTACCTGCCCAATAAACTAGGAGCCTTACACTGGGTTTGAGGTCCTGAACTTTGACTCCCTTTCCTCTCAGGGCAATAGATTGTATAGGTACACTACACTAAACATTTGTGATTGTTAATTTTTGTTATCACAGCGACTGGTGGACAGTAATTAACAATTTATCATCCTGTTCTTGTGATGTCTTAACAATTTTCCATGCCGCGTTTAGTTCACATTCATTGTGCAGACCCATCAACTTCAAGCTATGAAATGAATTTCATTTGCTTGTCAGCAAGATATGGTAATGTTAATTGGGATTGTAACTCAGACTGCAACTTGCTGAGGTTGGCATTCTATGGGGCATCTGCCTCTCACCTGAATTTGCTGCACCCACGAGCCCCATTAACCTCACCATTATTTCGATAATAAAATCTGGCCTCTAGTTTCATGGAAGTTAATGGGCAGGTTTTACAGCCTTATCACCAAATGCAAACCAGCTGTTAGTAATGGTATGCATTTAGGGAGTTTAACGACGTCCTTTACTGCCAATTAGAAGCATATTCTTTTAATGGTCTTTGCTTTGAAATGCTCAGATAAAGGGAACATTTTGCTTACCACAGGGCTGTTTACATTAGGTGCTTCAAATACATCGCAACAGCAAAGTGCAATCAGAGGTATTTGCCATTCAAAAATGAAATTCCTTGTTTTCTTAGCCCAAGAGGCTGGCAGAATATGAATCTGGTGTAGGCTTCAAAGTAACATTTTTACAAGAGATTATAAAGGGAGGAAACTTTAACAGCAACATCTGCAACTGGATCTCTTCAAAGAGACATGCAAAGGTAAAATTACACCCATACTGTTCTTATGAAGGAGCATAGTTATAAATGGCCAGAGTAATCTTACTGTCTACACTGTAACCCTGAAGAACTTCTATATACAATACATTTTTTTACATAAGATTTGAACAGATATATGGAATAGGAAGGTTTTTAAGAATAAGGGCTAAATTCAGGCCCAAAATGCCAACTTAGTCAGCATGGATAAGTTGTGGCAAAGGGCCTGCTTCTAGGTTGCGTAGCTCAGTAATGCGATAGGGAAGATTTTGTGCAAACTTCCACATAAGTTGATTATTTCATTGAATCATTAAGGTCTGGGATTGCACATTCCTGGAATGCAAGATTCCCCATCACCTTGATTGCCCAATCTCTTCCACATACTCTGGGGGAGTTACAAGCACACACCAAAGAGTGAGTGAGACCCAGAAATTGAGTCAACTCAAGCCATGACTGCCACTGACAACTGTTGGGCCACAGTGGTCATGCACAATTTTCTTCTCCTGGCCATTCAGCGCCTGGTTCAATGTCACGTTAACTCGGACAAGGCTCAGTGCACATGGTCCTTGGAGAGATACATTGAGTTTCAATTTCATTGAGAGTTGATTTTTAATGTCAGAGATCCTACAAAGGTTTGCCCATTTCAAAGAATTGGCAATATTCCCGAACTATTCAAACAATTTCCTACAAAGTATCTATCTAAATAGGAATTCACTATGGCCTGGTGTGCAGATGTTGCACAAAGGATTGTAGAACTGATCACGGTGTGAGGAAAACGAGGAGATAAAATTTCAGTTGATAACATTAAATTTTATTATAAATATCCTGACAAGGTGACTGAGTATGGGTTCATTTTTGTTATATTAAAATGTGTTTAAATAATTTTCTCCTGATCCTTTTTTGATCAGTTAATGCAGTGGAAATGCTAATATATTTCACCTGAATTGGGCAAAATTTGCACCAATTTGTTCACCACTTTGTTCCTGTGGCTTTCATATAAAGGCTAATTTGTTCTGAACAAGGAACACCTTTAACCCACAGTTGTGAAAGGTGTGCTGGAACAGATTTGCCCACCATTATTAGTCTGCAGATTCTGTACTTTCTTGACATCACTGATCCATATCAGTATAGCTTCAATTAGGGTCAGATCAAAGAAATAAAAAAAGCTAATGGACTAATGGTCTTGACCACAAAGTGGCTGAAATAATCTCATGTTACATAAAGTTTAAATTACTACTGGGTTGAATTTCTGGCCTTGGAATGAGTGCACTGGAGAAAAACGATTGGAGTGCAAGGCAGTAGTACATTCTATTGAATGTGTAAAATTCTAATTTAAGTTGCTGAAGGTAATTCAAATGAGTCGTTTGGGCAGATAGTGAAAACTTATTTAAAACCCACAAAATTCGAACTTATCATTTTGTTCCATAAAAGGGCGTTGAACTGCGTATTAAAAATTTTAAGATGGAGATTGGCATCTATTTACGAGACAAGACTATGAAGGGATATATTAGTAAATAAGGTGTTTTTGCTTACGATTCAGGTTGTGTCCAATATGAATTACAGAAAGGCTCGAGGATCTGAATAGTTTCTCAGACCAACGTTCCTACCGACATAGGCACTGATTCCATTAATTATTCAATAATCTCATCACGTTTTATTCAATCACTCATGGTTCTATATTTAATTTGATAAAAAAGGGGAATCTTATTTAAGAATAAACACACACTGTTTGAAGAAGTGTCCCAACCTGAAATGTGTATGTTCTTCAGAGATGCTGCCTGACCTGCTGAATTGCTCCAGCACTTTGTCTTTTCTTTTCCATATCTGAAACTCCCTTAAATGCCACCATCGTGTCTGCCTCCACTTCCATCCTGGCAGCATGTGCATGTAAAAAAACATCTTACCCCTCACATCTCCTTTGAACTTTTGCCTCTGCACCTTAAAACTATGCCCTCTGGCTTTATTTTGTACCTTTAGAGATACAGTGTGGAAACATGTCCTTCAACCTTCCGAGTCCGCGCTGACCAGCGTGCTGACCAGCGATCCCCCATACACCAGTTCTATCCTGCACACTAGGGACAATATGCAGAAGCTGATTAACCTACAAACCCGTAGGAAAATAACTGCAGATGCTGGTTCAAATCGAAGGTATCACAAAATGCTGGAGTAACTCAGCAGGTCAGGCAGCATCTCTGGAGAGAAGGAATGGGTGACGTTTCGGGTCTCGACCTGAAAAGTCACCCATTCCTTCTCTCCAGAGATGCTGCCTGACCTGCTGAGTTACTCCAGCATTTTGTGAAACCTACAAACCTGTATGTCTTTGGAATGTGGGTGGAAACCAGAGCACCTAGTGAGCACAGAGAGAACAAACAAACTCCGTACAGACAGCACCCATAGTCAGGATTGAACAGGGTTCGCTGGCGCTGTAAAGCAGCAACCCAACTGGGGAAGGGAGGGGTGGGGGAGAAGGAGGGGGGTGGGGGAGGGAGGGGGTGGAGGGAGGGGGTGGAGGGAGGGGGATAAAGGGGGTTGAGGGGGACGGAGTTGGGGAGAGGGGAGGGGGAGGGGAGTGGAAGGGGAGGGGGTGGAGGGGGAAGGGGGTGGAGGGAGGGAGGGAAGAGGGGGAGTGGGGAAGGGGAGAGGGGGAGAGGGAGAGGGGGAGAGGGGAGGGGGAAAGGGGGAGAGGGGAAAAGGGGGAGAGGGGAAAAGGGGGAGAGGGGGAGGGGTATGGGGAGTATAGGGAGGGGGAGAGTGGGTGGGAGAGGGGAGGGGGGAGTGGGGGAGGAGAGGGGAGTGCGGGAGGAGAGGGTGCTGCACCAATGCAGGAGAGGTTTAGGGCCAACGGGTCCACTTGGTCTAATGCCTTATTAAAATCCATGTAGACAAAATCTACTGCCTTAGCCTCATTAAACACCTTCATCACCTCTTCAAAAAACTCAGTCAAGTTCGTAAGACATGACTTGCCATGGACAAAGCTATGAGTAAATCCTATCCTCAATAATTATTCAGTATTACTACATAGCAACTATTGAATTTATTGAATTGATTGAAAGATACAGCAATGGAACAGGCCCTTCAGCCCACTGAGTCCACACCATCAATCACCTATTCACATGAGTACTATGTTATCCCACCTTTTTATCCATTTCCTACACACTCGGGGGAATTAGCCCTCAAACCCACACGCCTTCTGGATTTGGGAGGAAAATGGAGCACCCAGAGAAAACCCACATGGTCACAGGTAGAATGTGCAAAACCACATAGATTGTACCTGAGTTCAGGATCGAACCCAGGGCTCAGCTGCACAACTGTGCTGCCCAAATAGTTAACATTGATTACATCTGTTTGTTGAGTTAAAGGCACACTGTGTCAGAAGTAGTGTTATTTAGGAAAAATACACATCTAAATGTTAACACGAGGAAAAAAAACATTCCATTAAATCCATCTTCTATTAAACAATCCATATAAGTATTTGATAATTCATTTCATAAGTAGTGAACACTTTTTTTTCTGAAAATCATAAAAAATATCCAAAGGCACTCATAGCTAATGCCTATTAAAATGCATTCTGAAATACTCTTTGTTCACAAGCTGGTATATATCATGATACACAACTTTCTTTAAAGTGATTTATACACATAAGCCTAGTTAATTAATATTTAATTTCCAAGCTGTTAGCTAAACACCTGTCTACCATAAAATAACTTTTTATTGAACTCCCTTCATGAGAAACAAGGTTGAACAATTGATCAAACACCCTTGGAAATATTCAATTCTACCCATGAACACATTATTCAAGCAGAGTACCTTTGGAGCAGCTTTGAACAGTTCAACACAGCTACAGGCAATGACAGGACTAAACTAATTACAGGAAACCATTAAAATGAAATGTTTTTAAATTGTGCAATGTAATTTTGATAAAGTGCATAGTTAGGAAGCAAAGTTTTGATATTCAAGCTTTGGACACAATTTGGGTCATGAAATCTGAGCACTTTGAGTTTGTTTTCTAACTTGCGAACAAAATGTCATATTACCATCAGACGTCCCATGTTAAGTTTTCTATCGATAAATGGAGATACAAGAGACTGCAGATGCTGGAATCCCGAGTGAAAAGCAAACTGCTGGAAGTACTCAGCAGGCTGAGCAGCATCTGTGGAGGGAGATGAACAGACAATGTTTTGGGTCGGGATCCTTCTTCAGAAGGCCCCTTCTTTGGAAGGTGGTTCCTTGCGTGGCTCCACCTATCACCTGACAGTTCTTTCCACAGCCCTTGGTATCACCTTTTTACCAGCCATCTCCCCTCCCACCAGTCTGAAGAAGGGTCCTGACCCAAAATGTCATCTGTACATTTCCTTCCACAGATGCTGCTTGACCCAGGAGCTTGTTTTTACTATCTATTGTCAATCCTCAGTACTTTAAAGCATTTTAACTGCTGATTTAATCATTCATTTTGTAAAAATAAGATCATTTAATGGTAAAAGAATAAAATTTCATTATGAACTTTCATTACCTCAAAGTGCACAGCTAATTGTGATTTTCAACTTTGCCTGTCACTGAATAAAGCTTCTAAACATGTCACAATTTTATTTACGTTTAAAATCAATGAATATACTTCTATGACCAAACAATACAAAAACGGTAATTTGCGAACTGGGTAAACACATTTAACTTAAACTTAATTGAATAAAATCTGTGTGAAGGGCAAAACACTTTCACATGATTTATATAGAATGTATAAGAAAATAACTGCAGATGCTGGTACAAATCGAAGGTATTTATTCACAAAATGCTGGAGTAACTCAGCAGGTCAGGCAGCATCTTGGGAGAGAAGGAATGGGCGACGTTTCGGGTCGAGACCCTTCTTCAGACTGATAGAATGTATGTCCACTGTAATATTCTGTGATCTAGTTTACAGAAATGGACTATGCAATATAAATTTCTATCAGCTAGGGACTGTAACAACATGCCAGACACATGATGCATAAACAATCTGAATATATCTACCCAAAGCATAAGGTTATTTTGATGAAGACAATCTTGATTTGGAAATCCCTTTCTATGAAACCACATTGAAATTAGAAATGTTGCTCAATGCAGGTTCTTCCTTAAGTCAGTCCTTCCCTGCAATGTGAAAGTTACAGCCAAAAATCTTCGCACTTCTGGGCTTTGAAAAATGATGTAAACAGCTGTAGTTAATTAATATGATTCTGTTTGCGGCCCAGATTATTAATTAACGAGTTCATGACACTGTCAGGAAGTAAAAAGAGCCGCTTTTGTTTGGTTTAGTTTGGAGATACAGCGCGGAAACAGGCCCTTTGGCCCACCGAGTCCACGTCGACCAGTGATCCGCGCGGACTAACACGATCCTATACATTAGGGATCATTTACAATTTTGCCGAAACCAATTAACCTACAAACCTGCACGTCTTTTGGAGTGTGGGAGGAAACCGGAGCACCCAGAGAAAATCCACACAGGTCACGTTGAGAACCTACAAACTCCATACAGACAGCACCCGTGGTCAGGATCGAACCCCGGTCTCTGGCACTGTAAGGCAGCAACTCCATCGGCGCAACGTTGTTGAATCCATTTTTTTATTCCATCAATTTTTCTCTCTCTCATGAAGAGTTTATAACAACGCTTGGAAAAGAAGGGTGGCCCTGTGAGTGGTTGACTTTCTGACCGTCTCATTTGCAAGGAGGTGCCAATTGTATGCTGGTTGTGCTAAAGGGAGAGAAGCATGAGAAAAACACTCGAGCATATTCACTTTCACACAAAAAAAATGTAGAACCAAAAGATTTTTTTAAAAAAGTGAGAGATGAACTATGACTGCTGTGTAACGGGACAGGTTTAATTCCATAGTGGGCTGTTGTACCAATGTAAAACATGGAAGCAATACATGGCCTGCCTTGAAAACCAAAAGAATGTTTCCACTGAATGCTTTAATACAACTGAGTAATATTTTTGATCATAACTGGAATTCAGAGCAATATTTGAGAATATTTACATTACAGACTGCAAAAGGTACAAATAGGCAAAGCTCTGTAAATGCGGTGAACGGGCAGTGAGAACTGATTGAAGTTTCCCTAACTAAAGACATCATTGAATAGAATTCCTATTCCAGCATTAGGCTCATTTCAGCAGATATTCTAACACTTAAAATACTTTTAATGTCTATGGTGAATTTACATGATGCTGCAGCCACTATTCAAACACTGCTAACTTTCAAACCCTTCTCTTCAGTTAATTCAAATGTGTCTCACTGTAAAATGAACCCTGCCTTTATTTTCTGGAGAGAAAACACGTCATTGTGCTGCAATGGTTCAGTTCATTCAGCTTGCAACGGTTATTATTCATAAATATATTTTGCTCAATAGTTTGGTAAACAAAACATTGTTTCTGTTTGGACAAAAACAGTGACCACAATAGACAATGAATTCATAACAACATTGGAGGGTGATTATGTCTCACAGAGTTCTAACTTCTTGGAAGGAGGTCATTCACATGCCTCAGAATGTCTTTGAAGCAAAGACACGAGATATATAATTGCCAAATTCTCCTGGGGCTCTGTAGAAATGAAGTTAAAGTAAACAAAGGAAGAAAAAGCATGCGATTTTTCTTGCTATTTTCCATATTCACAGCACAATAATTCAATGGGCATGGGTTTTTAGAAGGGTCCATGATTGTTAGGTTTTAATCCTTTAGATTGTCTAAGCTAAACAATGTTTTTGATATAAATTCAGAAACTGAGAATCTATTGTTATATTACTAAAACTCTCATCTTGTATGTTTGTATATAGATTTGTCTGTTTGTTCCCAAAATATAGCCAAAACAGCACACGATAGCCTAACAATTTTAGGCCCACCTTACTCACCATTGGCCTGCAGTACAAATGGTTGTTATATTTTGAAAGTTTTTCACTTTTTAAACTTTAAAAATCACTTTATAAACTTTAATAAATCCCTCTTCCACCTTCCCTGCCCGTCAGCCGTGTTCAACGTCACAATGGGAACCCAACAGATAGCTGCCCGGCCAATGAGGGTCGAGGGTGGGTTGGGATCTGACCAATGGGAGCTCAGAGGGAGGCGGGACCTGCCCGAGTGATGGGGGGGGGGGGGGGGGGGGGGTGAGGGGAGGAGGGGGGGGAAAGGGGGATTGAGGGGAGATGGAGTGGGTGAGCGCGGGAGGGGGGATAAGGGGGGTTGAGGGGGGATGGAGTGGGTGAGGGGGGAAGGGGGAGAATGGAAGGATAAGGGGGGGTTGAGAGGGGATGGTGGATGGTGGATGAGTGGGGGGGTGGGGGGGGGAGGGGAGGGGAGGTTGCTAGACCAATATAGGGGCCAACAGGTCCACCCTTTTCTAGTGACAAATAAAATTGAAGCCAATCATGACTCCTCTTGAAGCTATTGCCTGTGAATATCATGGCTTTACTTAAAGATGACAAATAGAAGATAGGTTGCTTGGCTGGATAGCCTACAGCCCTTTTCTCATCAGAAAATGAATTCAATGCAGAACAGACTACTGGAATAAAATGTCTTGTTGAATAGTTTGGGAATACATGTCCCGTGTGTTGGAGCAACTCAAAGCTATTCATTATTTGAACTAAACTTGTTTAATCACTCACAGATTATATGAGTGTCTGGAAGGAGAAAAGAAATGAAGGAACCTTGTTGTTATGCTAGGTCGGCAATATCCTTTTGAGTGTCTGGCATGGAATTAAATCTAACCACTGTTAGTTAATAAAAGTTTACTGTCTGTATTTACTGCAAATACTATTTGTGAAGTTAGACAGTCTCACACAGTTCCTCTTGGGTATAAATGCTGAATAGAAATCCTCTTACAATTTGGCGCTAAACTGGCAAACCCAATTTGGAGCTGTCTTGAAGGTGACAGGTGTAGAACGTGAAGAGCAAAATCATATGGCACACATATAAAGTGTTCTTTAGGGTTTGGGTTAAGCCACATACTTAGGGCAGTGGAGAGCAAGAATTAGTTTTTGACAGTGACAAAGATAACGAGACGAGAAAGCTGATTTGTGCCTTGTTACCTGCTAGAAAAAAAAGAATAAAGTTTCATTTCCTAGTACTGATATATTTCATGCTGGTAAGTGGAAAATTTAATGCACCAGATGATCTAAATATTAAAGTACCTGATGATCAGTTCCACCTACTAACATGGGAGGGTATTGCTTTTGTTTCTGTTTCACTTGATAAAGAAAACCAAATTTAAACATTTATTGATCAGAGAACTGGGTACTGAGATGTTAGCAGTCGTTTGCATTATTCAATCATTAATGAGTGCCAAAAACAACTCCCGTCTGAACATTTGTAATCAATTTGCAACACAATCTTTCACTAAACTCCCTGGCTGACAAATAATTCTACTTATGAAAAGAATGATCTTACAACCTCCATAACATGCACCCATCCATTTAACATTCTTGAGCTATGTGAATAGTGTGAAATTCTGTTAGCTGCTGTGAGATTGGGTACTGCATCATTGCAATAGGTAACATGGAATAGAAGCCCAAAGAGCTCTTTGTGAGATACCTCCCAACAAAGACTGATAACACATTCACTGTTTAAAAATTGAATAGTTTAGTTGAGTCAGGAGCAGAAGTCGACTTCTTGAAGTTCCACTTTACCTATGCTACATTGGGTAAAATGACTGCATCAACCAAATTGCAAACATTTCTTACTAAAGGGTCATTGTAATTCTACCATAGATCTGGCCATACCTCATTGTTTCAAAGTGGCAATTCTCTCTCTTCTTTCATTTTGGTCAAAGTTGTCTTAATGACAATGAATCCAAATTGAACACTTGACTGTCACAGTAATTTAATTATTAAAGTACTGTCACAGTACTTTAATATTAATTCATATCTGATCTGATTTGGAAGGACCAATTTTGTATATTGTTCAAAGTAATGTCAGTGGTAGGGAAGCTATTGGAGAGGATTCATCTGGATAGGATTTACTCCCACTTGGAAAAGTTTTAATTTTAGAGATACAGCATGGAAACAGGCCCTTTGGCCCACCGAGTCTGCGCAGACCAATGCTCACCTATACACTAGTTCCCTCCTGTGCACGAGGGACAATTTGTAGAAGTCAATTAACCTACAAACCTGCGCGTCTTTGGAATATGGGAGGGAGCCAGATCACCTGGAGAAAACCTATGAGGTCACAGGGAGAACGTACAAAATCTGTAAAGATAGCACCTGTAGTCAGGATCGAACCTGGTTGCAACTCTACCACTGCGTCACTTCCACAGTAGGTGAAGTAGGAGAATGGGTTAATTAGGGACAGTCAACATGGCTCTGAACACGCTGGTCATGTCTTACTCCCTTGATCGAGTATTTTCAGGAGGTAATGAAGGTGTTCAATGTGGGTCGGGCAGTGGCAGTTGTCTGCATGGATTTTAGACGGGCATTTAATAATGTTCCCCAGAACTGTCTTATTGACAGAAGGCAGAGGGTTGTGGTGGAAGGACAAAACTCAGGTTGGCGGTTTGTGACCTGTGGAATTCCTCAGGAATATGAACTAGGACCTCTGCTGCTTGTGATATATATATATATATATATAAATGACTATGACGTAAATGTAGACAGATTGGTTAGTGAGTTTGCAGATGACACCAAGATTGCTAGGGTTGCGACGATGAGGAAGGCTGTTAAAATATTCCAGTGGAATATCAATCAGCTACAGAAATGTTGGAGAAATGGAAGATGGAGTTTAATCTGAGCAAGTGCGAGGTGTTGGACTTTGGGAGGTCAAATGTAAAGGGGAAAT
This sequence comes from Rhinoraja longicauda, assembly GCF_053455715.1. NCBI lineage: Eukaryota > Metazoa > Chordata > Chondrichthyes > Rajiformes > Arhynchobatidae > Rhinoraja > Rhinoraja longicauda. The sequence goes on from NC_135962.1 coordinate 17,999,808, forward strand.
ATACAATTAATAGCATGATCCTAAACAGCATTGATGTACAGAGGGATTTTGGGGTACGTCTAAAACTCCCTGAAAGTGGCAACAAAGTAAATAAAGTGTTAAAGAAGGCATATGGTATGCTTGCTTTCGTAGGATGCTGCGTTGAATATAAGAATCAATAAGTAATGATGCAGCTTTATACAAGTTTGCTTGGGCTGCCATGTGGAATGTTGCATCCATTTCTGGTTGCCCCTTTACAGGAAGGATGTGGGGGCTTTGAAAAGAATGCAGAGGAGGTTCACCAGAATGATGCCTGGACCACCAGGTGGCGCCGATAATGGCTGCCTCATCAACGGACTGTCTCGTCTTTTTCTTTCTTTGGTGTTTTTAGTTTGTTGTAAAATGTATGTTTATTGTACTTTTAGTTTTGAATTATGTGGAGGGTGGTGGGGGTGGGGGGGAAACTTTTTAAAATCTCTTTCCTCAAAGAAGATGCAACTTTTTTCTGTGTCGTAACCCAATCTGCATTGTGGCCTAACATCGTGGAGCTGGCGGCCTCTTGCTGGGGACCGACTTCGGGAGCTCCAACTGCGGGAGCCTGCGGACTTAACATCGTGAAGCTCCTGATGCTTTGGTTAGGGACCGACTTCAGGAGCTTCAAGCCGCAGGAGCTTCGACCGCCCCGATCGCAGGAGCTTCGACCGCCCCGATTGCAGGAGCTTCAATCGCCGGCTCCGGATGGTTCAACTCCCCCAACTGCGGGAGAAAAAGGAGGAAAAAAGATAAGACTTTAGTGCCTTCCATCACAGTGAAGAATGTGGAGGAGCTGCTGTGGTGGATGTTTATGTCAAATTTTGTGTAGTTGTGTATCTTGTTCCTTTTTTGGTATGACTGTATGGCAAATCAAATTCCTCGCATGTTGCAAAACATACTTGGCAAAAAAAAACCCCGATTATATTATGATATATATTATGATTAGAGGATCTTAGCTCCAAGGAGTGGTTGGACAGATATGGATTGTTTTCTCTGAAATGCCAGAGGTTGTGGGGAAACCTGATAGAAGTATAAAAAATTATGAGACTTTGATATGATAGGCAGTCAGGACCTATTTTCCAGGATGGAAAAATCAAATGCTAGATGGAATAGCTTTAAGATGAAGGGTGCCATGTTTAAAGGAGATGTGTGGGGCAAGTGTTTTTTTTACACAGAGGGCGGTGGTGCCTGGAATGTGCTGGCTAAGGCTGATACGATAGTGGTATTTAAGAGGCTTTTGAATAGGCATATGGATATGCAGGGAACGGAAGGATATGGATTATGGGCAGGCAGATAAGAGTTGGTCTTGGCATCATGTTTGTCAGACATTGTGGGTCAAAGAGCCTGTACTTGTGCTGTACTGGTCTATGTTGTCAGTAAATAAATCCTCCTTCTTGGTCAAACTAATTATTGTGAGACTGCAGTGATTTGAAAAGTTCTCAAAATATTGGCCCATATTTTGCTGAAAAATCAAAGATATAAATGACCTGAACAAATTCCCACTGAGATTCGCAACTTTATACGGGTAATGCATAGATTTAGTTTAATTTCATATGACTATAGATATTCCAACACAATATCAACAACAACAAAAAACAATATAATCTTCAGCCTAAAGAGTATAATATTTGCATGTCACATTTGCCTTTGGAAAAGACTTAAAAAAGAATTTAAACCAATAAAATATCAAACAGAAAGGAGTGTATGATAAAATAAGAATAAAAAGTGATTATATTATTTTTGTATATATGTTTTCTCAATTGTTTGCGATATTTCTAATGGAACTAACATACTGGGAGGACTTTGTCACTGCTCAGTTCAAGAGCACCTAGTTGGAAATGTTTAATACTTAGAAAACTAATGGTTGATTACCCTTTCAACGCAGTTAATAGAAGTATGATTGCAGTTTTAAAGAAAGCCTTTTGTTTGCGAACAACAAGTAGTAACAAGTAAAAAGACTATGAAAAAGAAAAAAATAATGGCAGTGATGTGTATTGACATTTTACACGTTGGTGTAGATTTTCTGTCAGACTTAATTTTGCCATTAATAACGAACAGATAAAACATCCAAAAACACTTTTGCACAATAAACGGTGGCTCAAAGAACTTTTACACTATGAAGGCAAAAAAATGTCACAAGAGATTTGACAAAATGCCTGATTTGCTCAATTTATATGGCAACATTATAAAAATACATGCCAAAATGTACATATATGCCTTCAACTCTTGATCTTAAAGTACAAACTTGGCACTTTTAACCATTTCCATGATGAAACTATTATATTTATCAATCTTACATTGTTACCTGTCCAATAATATTGCAATTTATTTTAAATTTGAAAGAAAATGGCTTTTAAATAGAATTATTATGTATTGTTTTGTTAAAAAAATATTCTTTGGTTATGGCAATTTAGTTTAAATATAGTGTACTTGCAACAGTTTCAAAGTATGTTTGAGCGACCATGCCAATAGGAGAACAATTACGAACAAGGCTGGGTAACTCAGTGATCTTCAAGCTCTATTTAATCTAAATTTGCATTTCTCATCCATTAGCAAGGTTTTGTGAATTTTGTATGGAAATTTGTGTTGCAGTTTCTGCTAAAGTGTGTGCAAAACTCTAAGTCATTCCAAAAATAATTTTCATTTGGGAAGATGCACATGGTTTCAGTAAATTAATAAAAATGGTATTCGGTTGACACTCTATAAAGATGAAATATATATTTACACTTGCAGAAACTAGCATCACCTATGTGATGTAGTTTAAGCACTGCCACCTCTTTGTAAATTAGGCACTACAATATTTTTTCTTGGTTTTGATAATAATCATTTCTTTTTTGCAAAAATATTGAATCTCTTCTCTTTGTCCTTTTTGCCAGGACTTGTTTCTTGGACAATCACAGAGGGGAGAGGGAGGGTATGTGTCCTGGCATCCTCCTGTTTTGCATTCTGTGGCTTGCTATGCTCTGCGATGGCGATGTTGAGATTGTGGATCCAGTTGTGCACCTCCTCCTGCAAGAGTGAAGGAGAGTTCCATTAATGCCCCGCACAACTTCACTATCTGGAAAAGTCCATGACCAACTTGCAGAATTTCGTCTGTGCCAGAGGTCGGATTTTTTGTTTGTTCTGGCCTATGTTTAGTTTCGTTTAGAGATACAATGCGGAAACAGGCCCTTCGGCCCACCGAGTCTGCACCAACCAGCGATTCCCCCCCGCACTAACACTTTCCTACACGCACAAGCGACAATTAAAAATTTTAATTAAGCCAATTAACCTATAAACCTGTACCTCTTTGGAGCGTGGGAGGAAACTGGAGCACCCAGGGAAAACCCATGTAGGTCACTGGGAGAATGTACAAACCCTCTGCAGACAGCACCCGTAATCAGGATTGAACCCAGGTTTCTGGCACTGTAGGGCAGTGCCTTGTGTTTCCCTCGTGACCTATTGAACAGTGACTAGGCTGGAGGAAACAGGACCTGTCCCCACAGACATTTGGACAGCTCACTGCTGTCAGATGCTTTAAAATGATTCAGATGATCAGGGCCTTTTAAAACAGTTTACAAAGATGACGATGGGGATTTAAAATGACAGGAAACTGGAAGGTCGGGGCCTTGTGGATTGAATGGAATCCTCCTGCAAAGTGGTCAGCCAATGTGCATTTGTTTTCTCTAATGTAGATATCACATTGTGAGCACTGAATGCTGCTCACTAAATGGAAGTATAATTGAATCAGTGGTTGGATCCCATTTACCTTGCACCCAAGCTGTAAAGGGAGCAGAGAAGATTTATAAGAATATTGCCAGGACTTGAGGACTGAGCTATAGAGAGTGGTTGAGCAGGCTAGGACTCTATTCCGTGGAGCGCAGGAGTATGAGGATGATCTTATAAGGAATAGACACACAGAGTCTCCTGCCAGGAGTAGAGGAATCTAGAACCAGGGGCAAAGTTTTAAGGTGAGGGGGGAAAGATTTAATAGGAACCCGAGGATTAACCTTTTCACACATAGGGTGGGGGTGTAGGGAATGAGCTGAGGAGGAGATGTGTAGGAAAGAACTGCAGATGCTGGTTTAAATCGAAGGTAGACACAAAATGCTGGAGTAACTCAACGGGTCAGGCAGCATCTCTGAAGAGAAGGAATGGGTGAAGTTTCGGGTCGAGACCCTTCTTCAGAGCTGATGAAAGTAGTTGAGGCAGCAGTATCGCAATGTTTAAGAAGCATTTGGACAGGTACATGGATAGGACGGGTTTAGAGGGATATGGGCCAAATGCAGGCAGGTGGGACAAATATAGATGGGACATGTTGGTTGGTGTGGGAAGGTTGGGCCGAAGGACCTGTTTCCACACTCTATGACTCAATGACTATGGTTTACTGGAGAAAAATACATTTATTAAAAAAATAATTTTATTTAAAAACTATTTAACCGACAACAAATGTGTGAAATTAATTTATAAGTAAAATAAAACAAGAAAACTTGCCCGCATTTAAAACTGGAGATCCAGCTGTCACCAGTATTTGACCCTTCAGATATGCAGCATTTCCCACCCCTCAGCTCAGTGCAATGGAGTTCTGCCCCTGGATGCAGGGCTGGATTCAGTGGAATGAAAGGTCAAGTGCTGGTGTACCCATCCTCCAGCCTGGTCTTCAATTCCACAGGCTTGGAATTCAGGAACACAGTGACCTGGGCATTGCCCATTCCAAATGGTCTCTAATGAAACTCCACATGGGTTAGAGCTTTCCACATTTTCTCATAGCACCACAGAGCTCGATGGCACATACCAGACTCTTCAGTCCACCATGTCTATGCTGTCCATCAAGTGGCCCTGTATCCTATCACATTTACCCACACTTGGCCCATAGATGACTAAGCCTTGGGGATACAATTACAATTTAGGGCAGAATTCCTGACTTCAACCAAATTCTGGGTTCAAAATTCATCCTCGGATCCCGTCTAAACCTCTTATTCCTCAAACCTACACTCTCCAACCTTAGATATCTCTACCGTGGGGAATAGTTTCTTCCTGTCTACCCTTCCTATGCTTCTCGTAGTTTTTTTACTATAACAATTGTCATTATATTCACCCACAATCTTTTCTGTATCAATGCCAGGACTGTAAAAGCGTGCACTAATCACGCACCAGATAAAACTTTGATTGCTTGACTTGTGCCCATTTGTAGAACAACTGGCAGTTGCCATGCTGTTCAGATCTGGCATGGAAGACAAGAAAGCCAGTCTGAGCTTTCTCGTAGAACGTGCCCAGAAATTAAACTGCTTATCTCTGTTTTTGTTCTGCACCATTTCAAATTAAAGCATTTTTCCATGGAGTGAAATGGAATAACTACCAGCTCTGGCTTATTTTGCTTCATCCTAAACATTAGGACAGGAAGTGGCGGCGCTGCGCAGCAGCTCACCTGCAGTCCGTTTGTCTTTTGTGTTTTGTTGTTGTTTTTTGTCTTAATTGTAGTGTTTAGATGTGATGTAGTGTTTTTTGTGGATGTGTACTGTGTGTGGGGGGGGGGGGGGGGGGGGACTGTAAACCTGTCTCTTCCGAACGGAGACTCGACCTTTTTTTCTGGGTCGTGTCTCCGTTCCTGCTGCGGCCTACCATCGGCCAAACACCTGGAGCTGGCGGCCTCCACCTGGGACCACCTGGGCACTGGTTCGCAGAGCCCGCGGACCTGACTTACCATCTGCGGAGCTGGCTGCCTTCGGAGGCACTGCGAGTGCAGCTGCAATTCGCCTTCGGAGGCTCCGGAGGCTTCGGCCGCGGGCCGTGGGTCGCATTGATATCGGGAGCTCGCAGCTCCCTGGGTGGGGGCCGACATTGGGAGCTCCGGCGGCAGCAGCGTCTTCGCCCGCCCCGAATCACGGGGCTTGGGTCGGCCCGTTGCAGACCTTGCACACCCCACCACCCAGATGCTCGCCTTCGTGAAGGCTGGAGTGCAGCTGCCAAGAACCACAGCAGCCAAGAATCCATCACGCATCCTGGCGACTGCGCAGGACTGGCAGCTTTCTGTAGACCTAGTGAAACAGCTGGTTCCTATGGCACATCGGCATGACTACCCTGAGGCCTGACATCCTCCTGGTCTCAGAGGCGACCAAAAACATCATCTTGTTGGAACTGGCAGTGCCGTGGGAGGACCGTCTGGAGGAGGCCCACGCGAGGAAGAAGACCAAGTACGAAGAGCTGGTCATGGACTGCCGTAAGCAGGGCTGGAAGGCAAGTTGTATGCCCATCGAGGTTGACTGCAGAGGCTTTGCAGGGCAATAGCTCCACAAGGCCTTGCGTGCACTGGGCAACACCGGAATGGAGAAAAGAGTCACCAAGAACACCACAGAGGCAGCGGAGAAAGCCTCGAGATGGCTCTGGATTAGCTGAGGAGGTCCATGGGGAGGAGCGAATGCAACCTGACCACAAGTCTTGGTCTGATCAACCACGGCTGGGTCCCCCATGCGAGGGTGTCTGATGCTGAAAGACCCGAAACACCCAATGACCTCAGGTTACATCACTGATGATGTGTTCAGGAGCACCACGAGATGTATTTTATCAATCAAAAGTACATGTGATAATATTAAACTAAATTAGTTTCTCATTAATCTCCAGAACATTTTCTAAATCAAAGATGCGACTTTTGTTGTTATAGTAACTGCCTCAACTACCTCTTCGGGTAGCTCGTTCTATTTACCCACCATCTTCTGAATGAGAAAACTGCCAATCAGATTCTTATTAAATCTTGCCCTTCTAATCTTGAACATATGTTCTCTTGTTTTCTTGTTCTAAATGTATCGTAGTGGAATATCAGGAATGGGGCAAGAAGTTTAAAGATCTCACCCAAGTGATCAAGATTTCTAAATGCACCTCAAATCCGATCAACTGTATTACTAGTCTCAAGTATGGCTGAATATATTCGATATACCCATCGCACTCTGTGTGGAAAAAGTTGTCCCTCAGGTTCCTGTTAAATCTTTTCCCTCTCTCCATAAACCTATGTCCTTTGGTACTTGATTCCCCTATTCTGGATACAATACTCAGTGGATTCATCCTATCTATTCCCGTCAAGATCTTATACATCCCTTTAAGATCTCCACTTAACTTTCTGCGTTCCAAGGAATAAAGTCTGCCCAACCCGGCCGACATCCTGGCAAATCTTCTCTGCACTCTTTCCAGCTTAATAGCATCCTTCCTGTAGCAGGATGACCAACAAATGAACACGATAGACCATATGTGGCCTCACCAATGTGTTGCCCAACAGTAACATATCATCCCAATTTCTATACTCGGTACCCTGACTGATGAAAGCCGATGTACTCACTCCTATCCAATCACACCTATTTTAGTGGTGCCTTCATGGAACCCAATGATTCAACGTTGATACGCTCATTATTGGAATAGTTAAAAACGGTCTAATAAATAAAAACTTATGAGGTCGCTCCAGTACCTGAATCATCTGTTGATCATCATTAGTGAAGGATTACTTTGATATCACCATTACCAAATAAATATTTTTATTGAATTGAATACTTGAGTATTAAAATTACTTACTTCATCTTTGCCGTGGAACAGGTACTCATTGCCATTGTTCAACCTGAAAGCAAGCCCAAAGATAACAAGTTTAAAACAGATGCTTGTCCCACGAATATGAGGACATTCGTGGAACATCATTAGCAAATACTCTATTTTTTAGACCCTTAGAATAGATCATTGGAAGGAGTATAAAGACTGTAACATACACTGGTGTTACATAATGTATGTAACTATTACAAGCTTTGCTGTCCTGGCATCCGGTTTCCTCACCTGCTTTAAAGCTTTGTAAATCCATCTTGTATAGGGTATACTCTATTTATAAAAGACTTGCGTATTACTGGCATCAGTTTCTTTCCATTGGAAAAAAAATCGCATAAAATGTGTGGATTTATAAGAAAGAGGGGTGACCTTTATATAGGTTCTCCTGTGGAGAACCAGAATACTTAATCCTCCCATTACTGACAAATACTTTGCACAGGGCAATGCTGCAGCACAAAGGAGGCCACCATAAATTTCCAGTTCTTTTTGGATTTCCAAATACAAGGCAATAGATCCATTGAACCTGTGGGCATCAGAGGACAGGAATAATCTCACAGCATGCATTCGAAACACATTAATCCGACCACTCCCCTAACAGCAGCCCCGGAGAACATGGATAGATGACGTTTGGGATCAGGACCCTTCTTCAGACTGATTGTAGGGGAGGGGAAAAGAAATCTGGAAGAGAGGAGAGGCAGAACAAAGCATGGCAGGTAATAGGTGAATACAGGCTAGTGGGGTTTCTGATAGGCAAATGTTTGGACAGAGGCTAGAGATGAAAAAACAGAAGGTTTTCCAAATACGAGGTAATGGATCCATTGAGCTAATGGATATCAGAGGAATGCAGTAATCTCCCAAAAACAAAAGGATTAAAGAGTTGAGGATAATGAAGCCAGAGGAATGTAGGCAGAGGGGAGAAATACGGTGGGGCACATGGGTGTGGGGTCAGGGGGAAAGGGAGGTGTGAGGGAGAAAAGGAGGGGGAGGGGGGGTTGCTAGTTGCTAAAATTGGAGAATTCAATGTTCATACCGTTGGGTTGTAAGCAGAAAATGGGCTGCTCTTCTTCCAGATTGTTTCTCATACTGTTTGGTGAATACTGTATATCCTATTAATATTCCCAAGCACATTCTGTGCTTTGTAGACTTTGTATCATCAACAGTTTGCAAATCAATTCCAGCCTTAACCATGAGAATGCTAAATATTCTGTCACAGGTTGAACGATTTGAAATTCCTGACCAGAACTGGAAAATTAGAGCAACCCTTTGAACAAGGATAGTCTTTGCGCTATTCAGCTTCAATATAACCAATAATCACCAGTAGATGAAAATTTATAAATAACTGCGGGTGCTGGAAATTTGAAATAAACGTAAAATTCTGGAGACATGTAGAAGCTTAGATAGCATCAGTTTGAAGACCTTGATATCTAACTTAGTGTTTCTGACCAAAAATGTTTACATGATTTCTCTTCCCACAAATGCGGCTTGGCCCACTGAGTGTTTCCAGCATTTTGTGTTTTTAATGAACATATCTGGCTGATTACATTTCCAAGTGTTACTTGCTTTTTATTTCCTGAAATGTTTGTGGTACATGTGCAAACATCTTCACCAGAAATGAAAATTCAAACAATTAACTGGAAAATCAAGCACTCCATAAAGACTAAATAGGTTTGAAATTATTAGTCGAAAGCTGCTACTTGAATGATATATTCTGGATAAATATCATCGATACAGCGATTATCACGTTTAACCTACAAAGTTTCATATTTATATCTGAGCTTTCGCAGCCTCAGGATACCTCTGCAGGATACTCCAAAGTAACTTACAACCAATAAAGTACTTTTGAAGTGTGGGTACAAATGGAAGTTGAAAATATGGTACCTAATATGTACATAGCAAGTACCACCCACAGGAATCCATTAATGTATATATGCACTGATATGGTTGGGGGATGAATACTGTCTTCAACACCAGGGACAATACTCTTATTTGAATGAGCTCCATAAAGTCTTTTACATGCACCTTGGGCACCAGGCAGCTCCCTCGTTATTAATCATACGAATGATGCCTCTTCCAACTTAAACGCATTAGATTTCACGTGCTTAAATCTCTGTTGTGGGATTTGTACCCACAATCTTGAGGTTTGAAGATTAGAAACGAAACCTTGTCTGACACAGATAAAGTAGCGGTGATACATACTCTGTAGAAAAGTATTTTGTGCTGAAAACAGGATGTACCTCGATTATCAATTCAGATCAGAAAGCTGCAAAGACAAAGTTCAGTACACAAAGTGTTTGCTCCATGCCAAATATTGCAGCCCTTTTTCGAGTATGGGAGAACATTATTTGTAACAGTCAGAGGTGGAGGTGCTGGGGCAAGTTTGTTTGAATTTTTGCAGTCTGCTTTTAGTAATCCAAAAGTCACAGTATTAGATTTGGTGTTTAAAATAAAATTTGCAGTTTAGCTTTTATCGGAACTTCCAGATCACTCAAGTTGGCTCATGTATAACCAATTATATTACTATTTTTGATGATGCCCTTTAGGCTACATCCATATATTACTGGCACGTAAGTATATATGAATATTCTGGTTTGGGACTTTTTGTTTTCATCATTTCACACTGACATTGTACGTGTGGTTATTATTAGGTGCTGCAGAATATTTCCATTTGGAAATTTGGTTTTCATGATTTAATGTTATTTTAATAATTTAAAATTATTTTAGCTACCATTCTATAACAAATGATCAATAGCAAACCTTTCATTGAGCAACCACTCACCGCAGTTTAAACACGTGTTTCTTCTTCTTGTAATCAGCAGCCACTTCACAAATGGCGTTTTTCAGATTCAGTGGATCATCTCCATGGTATGTTACACCTGCACTGCAATTCTTCATATCCTTGTAGAAGCAAAATTCACCATTCTTCAGGGCACAATATAAGGTGATCCATGACCTGTTTGAATACAATGCATTAATATATCAATAATTTCACTGCTAATGACATCCCATTTTATTTTTCGACCATTCTTCTAATTACTTGAAAACCTTCAAACTGGTAACTTGCTGAATACAAGGTGATCTTTTTGCTCAACCTTAGAAAGGCTACCCAGAACTTGCTCCTCACTGATTCCAATTAACTTGATTTTTCTTCTTTTCAGAGGATCAATCAGATGTCCTCGTTATCTTGACCTAAACCATAGACCCGAGAACCAACATTCATTCTGGCATCAAAATGGTTCAATCCACAAAACAATCATCCAAAAAATGTTTGAAGGAAGTGTCTCTTCCATTTATTATTTAGCCCACTGAATACCAAATTACCTCTGTGCTAGTCAAGAGTCAAGAGTGTTTTATTGTCATGTGTCCCAGATAGAACAATGAAATTCTTACTTGCTGCAGCACAACAGAATATGTAAATAATATGATAAACGAGAAAAAAAAGTTCAGTGTGTATATATGCACATACTCACAAGTACACACACACACATATATATATCCACACACACACACACATATATATATATATATATATATATATATATACACACACACACACACACACACATACTCATAAAACAAACAATAGTAGTGCAATAATAATAATAATAATAATATTAACAATGTCCATTGTTCAGAGCTTATTTGAGGTTGTAGTGTTTAATAGCTTGATGGCTGTAGTATGTATTCATGCTAGGTATAATTTTAATGGGTTTCTAAAGCTGTATTACAATTCACTCAAAAAGGGCATTCTTTATCGGATGCCATATCATGACAATGGATGCAAATTACTGGATATGGATTTAGATTATCTTCTCATGTTATCTTTCCAGCAGGTTGCTGAGTTGTCTGAAAGAATGGAAACCACTGACCCAATAATTTCACTGCTAATGATATCCCATTTTACTTTTCTACCATTTGAACTCTGGTCCAAAATACTGGAACCATTTTTTATGTTTTACTTGCACCCTGACTGTTATCAGGAGCATAAACAATGTGTCACTTAATCTTCCTAGCTTTGACGGTTCAGAGAGACAAAAAATAGTTGAGGAAGGTAATTGAATCGGAAGGCGATAAAGATCTTTCAAAATGTTTCCACATTGGAAGATTTGACTGAGGTAATGCTGTGAAAGAGGAACAAAACTAAACTAAACAGAATGAATGTTGGGTTTATAGTTTAACTCAAGATAACAAGGACATCTGTTGTTCCCCAGAAAAGAAAAAATCAAATGGGTTGGAATTAGTGAGGAGCAAATAGTAGGTAGAAGCTTAAGGCTTCTGTCTTTCCAAGGTTGGGCCAAAAGATCACCTATATTCAGCAGTTTACCAGCTTGGTTTTTCAAGTAATCTGGAAAAATGGCAGAAAAGTAAAATTGGATATCATCAGCAGTGACATTATTCAGTGAGAACATTTACGACATTTTAAATCAAATATATTTTCTATCAAAGTGAGCTTTGTTTGGAGAATGTAATAGTGTTCAACTTTGAAATTCAAGTGTTGAGCTTATCCAGGGTGAGATGCAAAGCAGTCTTTGATACTTTGGGGGAAGATTAATGTTATATTAAATGATGAAATAGGCAACAAGTTTTTAAATAATTTATTTTTGACACATCACACAGAATAAATATTTTCTGTGTGCATTTAAAGAATATCCTTTGAAGGATATCCTTAAAAGCACTGTACATGTGTTACCTAGCTATCCCTGTAGCTTCTCTGAATTAATCTATGGCTAAAACGTGGGCAGGTTAGGGTTATGTGAGATTGTCCACATTCAGTTCACACAAGTTACGTATAACTGGAAGAAGTAAAAGATCTAAACAGTATGTCAACTCGGATCACAAAAGTTAAAAAAACTTTTTCACAAAGCCTGAAAAAGTCACCTGTTTGATGCCTTCTTGTTATGTCCTTCCAGTTCATGTTTACGTCCCAGATATCCTCCCACTTGGACAATATCTTCCATTGAGGTAAAACTGGGAAGGGTAGATGAAATTCTGGGCTTTTGAATTTCCACTGCTGGTAATATCAAAGGTGGAAGCTTGGAAACCCTCTCATGAGGCTTCTCTTCAAACTCTGATTTTTCTTCACTCTCTAATGCTTTATCTTCTGGGCTGTCAGTACCATTTACCATGGTGGACAGATCTTCCGATGTAGTTATCTATGGGTGGTTGCAGATAACAGAGACTAAAACATTGAGCATTATGACTTTTATTGTTTTTGAATTAACTCAATAACAGATTAGTGATCAAATGCAATCATCCACGCTATCAATTATCCGTCAAGCAAATATTCCAGAATTGTGTACTTTCACAATTAGCTTTAATTTTACCAAGGTGCATGCCAAGTAGAAAATATAAAATAATCCCCACTCCATTGACTATTGATATGATTGTTAATATATTAGAGTGAAATTAGTTTGTTTACTACTTTAACAGTACTTTTGTTTGGTTGTTTGAAATGAGAATGTTTTTATTAAAAAGGAAGAATATATTGTGCTCTTGGAGGGTAATTGTGAATAAGAAAACTACATTTAGTAAGTTGCCCTCTAAAATTTCCCATGATCTTCTTTCCCTTTTGATCTTCCTGTCTCATGTATTTCTCAATGGCTCTATGTTACACTATTACACACATCAGGTTAAATTAGCAGAAAGGAGCATCCACTTAATAACACTTACTGTTAATTTTATCTCTGTCGCCCCCACACCTGCTGACACACCACTCAATCTTGCAACTTCAGAAAGGACTGAAGTTCATTTCCTTGACTCCAGTAGGGCAGGAGAGGTTCATTTACATAGTGTGGCTAATTTTAATCAGCTATGCGGCTGCAATCGTAAACAGCCAATGCAGAAATAACAGTTGGCGATATTAGCAAATACTTAATAAATTGCCTCACATCAGCATGGGCTTTTAAAATTTATGGAAGCTTATATTTGTGCTAAAATAACACAGAAGGCAAACATACTGGAGTTTATTTGTAAATATCATTTTACGGTAATCTCCAAGCTATTTATTAATTTTGAGTATTTGTTGCGAAGCTCACAAATTTTCATAAGATGGAAAATTTTAAAAAAACATTCTTGTCAGTGCTACTAAAAGGTGAGTGGAAAAGTTCTTGGTAACAGACCTCTCAGATAATAAAATAAAATTGTTTGGGAGTTTTTAATGCCAGTTTGGAGAACTGAATATTATCAAAATCTCAAAGCCAGATTATTTTGTGGACAAAATATGCAAAAGTGATACTTCTCCTTGTTTCTTATGTTGAATCACCAATTTTGGAAGTAACTTGGTCCAAATCTTTGCTTTTTTTTCCCAGGCGTTTTTGTTGCTCCTAATACAAATGCTTACTGCATTTTTTTCAGCCTGCATTATTTCACAGGAACCTGTTAGTTCATGGGACACATAACGGGTCCACTTAGCAGTTCAGTTCAGTTCACCACTGATTTACTGCCTTATACCAAAGTACGGTACCTGTTGACAGATGCCGGTAGGTGTGGTCTGTTGAACTAAACTGAAAACAAAGCTCTCTTCAGTGTTCTTTAATTAAGGGCTGAGGTTTTTTTTTTTTAAACGCATCTGTTTAAAAATGTTTTCCTTACAAGATATTTGTCTGTGGCAGCATTGTCCAAGTTTGGGGTTCACAATTGATTGTTGCAACTAGATTGTTGCATCAAGTTGTTTTGTTTTATGTTTTCCATCCCTTTTAAACCTTTAAGGAATCATTGAGTAGCAAGAGTTGGCACTTTAAAATCTGTCATTGCACATTACAAGTTCTGATTGATCATTCCCAGTATTCCAGTTAGACATCTTACTGCCTGATTTAATTCCATGGTGGAGTAAAGGGAGGACGCAAATCCCTTCATGACTGTTACTGGAAGAACAGCATAGATGAAAATGCCCCTTGAAATGAGTAGCAGGTTCAATACTTTGGACATAGGGGATGCATGAAAGGTACGGGCCAGTAAGAGGTAGAGATTCTGATGGAAGAGCAGAACACAAGGATACTTGTGTAAATGCATGGTGGTACACTCTCAAGATATAATACCTGGCTCGAACCAACAGGGAATGTAGATGGAAACAATAAATAATATAAGATAAATAAGCACAGTGCAAGGAAAGATCAGATAATAATGGAAAAGTGGAGCCTCTTTTTAAATAATCACATCAATAAAAAGTTTAACAGATAATATTAATTCAGGTTAAAAAATGGAAAACCGATAATAACTCAAAGTAGATTAAGCTAAACTCCATTGCATCTATTTTCACAAAACAGAATAACTTCAACATTAGAGCAGAGGAGGAAAGAGTAAAGATAAAAATAAATTAAAGGGAGGCCTTAAATTGGTTGGTTTCACTCAAAGTTAACGTGACCCTGACCAGATGGTATACATCCAGGCCACTGAAGAAAGCTCAACTCGAGCTGCAAAGGCCTGTGACAGAAACCTTTCAACCCTCATGAATCTGTCAGAGAAGAACAGGGCTGCAACAGTAGGCCAATCAAATGAATGTCAGTGGTGGAAAAACTCCTGGTGACTCTTATTGAGGACCAAATTAATTATCACTTGGGAGATGCATTGATTAAGAAGGGACAGTATGGATTTTTATATGCTATGGGAGCAGAATTAGGCCATTCAGCCCCTCAAGTCTACTCCGCCATCCAATCATGGATGATCTATCTTTCCCTCTCAACCCCATTCTCCTGCCTTCTCCCCATAACCCCTGACACCCTTACTAATCAAGAATCTGTCGATCTTTGCCTTAAAAATATCCATAGAATTGGCCTCCTCAGCCTTCTGTGGTATGTGGTAAGATGTGATATGAATAAACAAATGCTGCAATAAGATCCCATGGAGACATTTTAAAGGCAATTTTGAAGAGGACTAATTGGCAGCATTGGGTGGGGGGGGAAGCACTAGAACACAGAACAATATTTGGAAAGACCTTTCAAAGAGATGGCACATGCACAATGCATATGCTGTTGTCTATGATTTTATGAGACTATTCATTCACAGAATATTTAACTGCTTAAGTACTTAATTACAAAATCACCAACGGAAAAGGCAATTCATAAGTTATAGGAGCAGAATTAGTCCATTCAGCCCATTAGGTCTACCCACCATTCAATCATGGCTGTACTAACTTTCCCTCTCAACCCCATTCTCCTGCCTTCTCCCAACAACCCCTGACACTCTAATTAATCAAGAATCCATCAATCTCCGCCTTAAAAATATCCATTGACATGGCCTCCACAGCCATCTGTGCAATGAATTCCACAGAGTCACCACCCTCTAACCTAAAGAAATTCCTCCTCATCTCCTTTTATTCTGAGGCTCTGGCTTCTGATCCTCGACTCTCCCACTAGTGGAAACATCCTCTCCACATCTACTCAATCCAGTCCTTTCACGATTTGGTAAGTTTCAATGAGATCCCCCATTTAGAATATAAAATGTATCCCTATGCTGGAGCTGAAACCTTTGCATCAGAGAGATAACCGAGATAACATTCCAAGATCTGTGACAAATCAAAAAAAGTCAGCAGGAACATGAAATCTGAAGTAAAAACAGAAAATGCTGCAAACATTCGGCAGGTTAGGCAGCTTCTGTGGAAAGAGAAACACTTATTTTCATGTCAAAGACCTTTGTTTCTTTCAACAGATGCTGCCTGACCTACTGAGTGTTTTTAACATGATTTATTTTTGTTTCAAGGGCTGTGAGTTACGCAAGTACTTTTCCATTTCTTTTGAAAATTCTCTTGAGAAGATAGGAGAATGTTTGTGTGCAAGATGTGAATATTAAACTTCTGTTTCCATTCATGAAACTTGGCTGCATTTTCTATCTTTTGGCAATAACACATTTGCTTTTTAAAAAAAAAAAGAAAAATTCATTGCCAGGCATAGGATCTAGAAGGTTCAGTAGATTATTGTTGCAGATAGGTTTAACAGTGTAAAGGATGGAAATGGGAAGGTTACTTTTAACTAGATTGATGACACTGAGGTGTCATAGACATTTGCTTTGGACATCTGTGATCTTGGAATTGAATGTTCAAGAGAATGTCTTAAACTGACTTGTTTACCAGATACATGTTAATCAATGGCCAAACGAGGAGAAATCGAAAAGATCAAGTTAAACATAAAAAAAGAACGCTAATAAGTCCAAAAAAGGGTCCCAACCTGAAACGTCACCTATACATGTCATCCAGAGATCCTGCCTGACCTGCTGGGTTACTCCAGCCCTTTGCTTTTTTTGGGGTAAACAAGCATCTTCTGTGTCTTCACTAATATGTTATTACTTCCAGTTTAATTCAATTGGTAACCCACTTGCCTTGAGGCCACTAGTTTTGGACTTGATTACAGGGTCTTTGTGGTTATTTGAGTGCTCTGGTTAGCAAGTTCTACATTGCTGGAGGATCAACACCGAGGGTGTGTGCTGCTCTTGACAGATAATCATGCTATCTATATTAGTAGTATTAAGGGAATTATATATGTTAAAGGGCCAATAATGGAAGAATGCTGCAGTCAGATGGGCAGTGCAGAGGGAGGGTTGCACTGGCAGCAGTTTGAGAGAATGTCTCATTATTCAAGGAGAAGAAATGAGAGGGTGTCGGGCATGTCAGTGGGGGTGTCCTAGGGGAATGCTGAAATATATAGGAAATGTTAAAAAATATTTATGGCAGGCAGCAAATCTACTCTTTCCAGCATTTTCTGTTTTATTTCAAATTTCCAACAGCTACTGTTGAGTGGTGAGTCTGTGGAATTCTCTGCCGCAGAAGGTAGTTGAGGCCAGTTAATTGGCTATATTTAAGAGGGAGTTAGATGTGGCCCTTATGGCTAAAGGGATCAGGGGGTATGGAGAGAAGGCAGGTACAGGTTACTGAGCTGGATGATCAGCCATGATCATATTGAATGGCGGTGCAGGCTCGAAGGGCCGAATGGCCTACTCCTGCACCTATTTTCTATGTTTCTATGTTTCTATGTTTTGTTTTTACACTAAAGAAGGGCATTTTTTAAAATCTGAGAGGCAGGAGAAAGGAGCACTTTTTTATGTTTAAAAAAAACAAAACTGCAACAAGTAAAAACTGAAGGAATGAGATTCATTAGTTCTGAAAGAATTTTCAGTCCCAGAGCGACGGGTTGGCATTTATTAAGAGTTAACTGATCTTTGAAAGAAGAAACAGAGGATCACTATTATCAGTGAGTTCAGTCAACAACCAGTGCATCTAGAACTACACCACACAATTGTTTGCAATGGTTGTGCAACAAATGGAGTGCAGTCGGATATCATAGTCGATGTTAGCATAATGCCCTTTGCCTCTGCACTCAAAGGTTGCTGCCTGATTAGTATATCAACAGGACTTATTAGATATTGGGCATAATTGTTTTTTATTACACTAAATCATGGCCAAACTGATCCAGGTGTCAGGCGTTATGGGGAGAAGGCAGGAGAATGGGATTGAGAGCGGACCTATAGATCAGCCATGATTGAATGATGGAGTAGACTTGATAGGCCGAATGGCCCAAGTCTGCTTCTGTAACTTATGAACTTATGATCCCCCAAAAAGATTATGAATATAACCGTAAACTTGTGCACGCCATCACAAGCATGGTGTCCACCCAAAAAGGCAGTTTGTCACAAAATGCATAGGTCGCAATGGGAACATTTTGAATTTATTGCATCTCCTGGCACCATGTTGGCAGAAGGATGGCAGTTCTTAAAGCGACACTCCGAAAGACAGCCAGACGGCAGCACCACACAGGGAGAAGAGGGAAACTGGAGAGCACCAAGGTTTTCTGAGAAAGACACTGAATATGATAGATTTCAGAAGGGAAAAAGATTAAGTGGTGCCACAAGAAAAATTATGACATCACTAGATATGTCATGGTGACCTTTGCAGCACTTGTTATTTAATGCATTAAATAGTGATTCATATTTAATGCTGTCAGTTACATGAAGAGCCAGACAGGCATGCACCTTTCAGATGGCCATCTCTACCACATTGCGATAGATATCTGATCACAAACCCCCAGGCAATGATCAAGTAAATAAGCTTTGCATTCTTGTCCATTGATTCAGACACTCTCAGTTTTAAGAAGGAGATTACTGGGTGGGGATGGGTTGCTTTCTAAGATGCGGCATCTCCTCATGCTCATGGGCACTCATTAAATTAATTCCTTGTAATTAAGTTATCTTAAAACACTTTGCTAGCTCGAACTAACAGTGAATACTTTGGATGGCTTGTTGCGATGCTGCCTTGTGATGTGCTCACGGAGTAAGCCATGTGGCATCCAAATGTAAAACTCATCAGGATGTGCTTCTTGTCTTTTGTGTTGCCAAAGGCAGTCATTTTATAGATCCAGGATGCCCAGTTTACGTCAGGCAAATGTTTGTTGCACTTTATAATGCCAGATATCACTGATGTTCTGAAGCAGGGTCTCGAACTTAACCATTCTCAGTTCCTTTCCCCCTCACACAAGCTACTTGACCCGTTGAGTTCTTCCAGTATATTGCCTGCTGCTCCAGATTCCAGTGTCTGGAGTCTCTTGTGTCTCCAACAGATATCATTTGATGCTGGGAAAATCACTGAATGTTCATTACAGATCTAGAACAGATATGCCCTTCAATTTCACCTGGAAGTTATCCTGCTAGTATTTACTCCAGATTACATTGATTTTGGATTGTATAACACTAGAAAAAAATCCAATGTAATCTAATTTGCAAGAAAACGGGTGCCATTATCCTGACCATTATTTTCACACTAGTATATCGCACAGTATTTAGCATAAAACACGTGGGACTTTTTATTGAACAGGTAAGACAATCCTCCAAGAAATCTAATATTCTTAAGCTTCAAGCATTCTCAGATTTCCGATAAAAATACCACATCAAAGCATTGGAAGAGAAAGCACACCAACACCTCTACGTCCATAGAATGCTTAGGAGGTTTGGCATGTCCTCAACAACCCTGACCAACTTCCACAGATGCCCCGTCAAAAGCATTTTACCGGGATGCACCACAGCAATGGTTTCAGAACAGCTCCATCCAAGACTGCAAGAAATTGTAGAGTCGTGTACTTAGCCCAGACCATCGCACAAACCAATCTCCCTTCCATTGACTCCACACCAGCATAATCAAGGACCAGTCACTCCCTCTTCTCCTCTCTCCCATCAGACAAAAGGTACATAAGTTTGAAACCACACACATCCAGATTCAGGGACAGTTTCTTCCCAGCTGTTATAAGGCAACTGAACTGTCCTCTCACCAACGAGAGACCAGTCCTGATCTCCCATCTACTTCATTGGAGACCTTTAAACTATCTATAATCTGACTATACTGGACTTTATCTTGCACTATACATTATTCCCTTTATCTGAACACTATGAATGGCTTGGTTGTAATTATGTATAGTCTTTTCCCTGACAGGATAGTATGCAATAAAAAAGCTTTTCACTGTACCTTGGAACACGTGAAAATAACAATAAACTAAACTAATAAAACAGATACAGAGAATTTCTGATGGCAGATCATTTAGCTGAAATGCAGCTCTGCTTCTCATTCCAGTGATGGTGCTGGTGAGTATTTCCAGCATTCCCTGATTTATTTCAGATTTACCATTTCACTTCATCAGTTCCAATGTCCTATTTTTTTCTCGGATAAAAAATGGTCAAAGAATAATTACAAACATCCAATCATTAATACAAACTATAAAGCCTGTTCAAATAAATATCAATAAAAAATTGACAATTCACAGATATATAAGCAAAACAATTGTTGTACTGCGATGTCTTCATTTCGAGTATCCTTCTTAATCTCTGCATTTTTACCATGCCCCAACTCCTTGTCTCTGAAACGTTGGAGGTTGTGCGGAGACCTGACAGAGGTATATACATTTATAAGAGCCATAGATAGAGTAGACAGTCAGAACCATTTTCCCAGAATGGAAAAATCAAATACTAGAGGGCATAGCTTTAAGTTGAGAAGGGCAAAGTTTAAAGGAGATGTGCATGGCAACTTTTTTTTTGCATAGAGGGCCGTGAGTGCCTGGAACACGTTGCTAGGATTTGTGATTGAGGCAGATGTGATAGTGGCATTTAAAAGGCTTTTGGATAGGCATTTGGATATACAGGAATGGAAGGATATGGATTGTGCACAGATAGATAAGAGATGGTCTTGACATCATGTTTGGCACAGATATTGTGGGCCAAAGGTCCCATTATTGTGCAGTACTGTTCTAAGTTCTATCTCCTTTTTTTCTGTGATTCTTGTGTCTAAATTTTCCAAGTTTTCACACATTTGATTTACTATTTTTAAGTCTGTCTCTGTTCAATAGTCTAAATTAAAGGGAAAACAGAATTATAATGGAAAAATTAAGGCAGTCATAATCAACAAGCCATTGTCTACTTTCCACGTACAAATCCAGTCTGAGAACCACCGCCACAATAGAGAATCCACAGCCAAACACAGTATACTGTTGCAAAGTGAGTTAAATGACAAGTATCCTAACTGGATTTCTATGGCTGTGATGAGAACTTGGAATCTCGCAAACTTTACATCCTGCAAAGAATATAAATGTAAATAGCTTTCAATTATGAGAACAAATTTCCACAAACAAAGTCTGAGAATGGCAGGACATTAGAAGGCTTGACCAAGGCTTTAATGGAAAGCATCTGCTGAAAACAGGAAGCATAAAAAATGAGGGGATACGTTCAGCCAAATGGCTCACATCCCAAATAAACAAACAAATGGAAGACAGAACACAATCCAGTACAAAATTATTAGTGTAGTGTAGAACATGCCAAACATTTGACAGAAACATAAAGTCCATTATGTATGCCACATTTTCACTCCTGTTTTTTAAGTTTGAGGGAAGACTTATACTGCACTGCAACATTTACTTCAGGTTGCCTCATACAAAATATCCTGCAATTATCTCAATAAAACATCTGTTTCTTTCCTCGTGCTGATAATGGTGCAGTTTTGTAGTTCTTCGATGCCTTTGCATCAACAACATGTTTTCTCTCCAGCAGAAACTTTGTGATTTATTCCTCTCCTTTCTGAGCACCAAAGGTGCACTACCACCAAGCCCAGCTATTTTCTCCAGTCTTGGACGAGACTTTCCGCTGTTCCCTGAAAGCTCCATATACCCTTGTTTTCCGAGCAAACAACTCAAAACCTGTAACAGGATTTACCAAGAGAAAGAAATAACAGGGGTAGGCAAGGGAAAGAATGATGTAAAAGATTAAATGCAGGGACACTAAATCACAGATACAGTAGGAGTTGGCCATTCATCCTATCATGACCATACTAACACATCAGCAAGCCACACACTCTCACCCTCTCCTCTTTGCCCTGCAAATTCTTTCTTTTAAGTCTTTAGACTTGAGACATTAGAAGTACAGCACGGAAACAAATCCTTCGGCCCACCGAGTCCGCGCCAACCAGCGATCATCCCTTACACTAGCACCATCCTTCACACCGGGGAAAATTTATAATTTCACCGAAGCCAATTAACCCACAAACCTGTACGTCTTTGGGGCGTGAAACCCAAGCAGTCACAGGGAGAATGTACAAACTCCGTATGGACTGCAACCACAGTCAGATCGAACCCGGGTGTCTGGCGCTGTAAGGCAGCAACTCTACCACTCTGTTAAACAGTTCCCCTTTGAAAGCTGCCATTGAATCTGTATCCACCATTAGGAATGGAAGTACATTCTAGGAGCAAACCACCAGATGAGTATTTTTCTCTCATGTCCTTTAACAATCACCTCCATTCTAGTTCATGATCCCTCAACCAATGGGAAGAGTGTCTCTCAATCTACTCTCTCCACACACTTCACTATTTAAAACTTCTGCAAGGCCTTTGATAAGATTGTGCATGGTAGAATCTCTTCCATCTCTGTCTTAAATATATCCACTGACTTTGCCTCCACAGCCTTCTATGCAAAGAATTCCACAAATCCACCACCCTCCGACTAAAGAAATTCCTCCTCATCTCCTTCCTAAAGAACCTCCTTTAATTCTGAGGCTATGATTTCTAGTCCTAGACTCTACCACTAGTGGAAACATCATGTGCTCTGTGCTTGAGCAAGTAACGAATTGAATGAACAAGTTGGAAGCATATGTCGAGAAGTGTTCGTATAAAGACTTTGTAAGATGCTTGAACCTGTATTTCCAGATCATGAACAAATGTTGCCACTGCTCCAAACAAAAGAGTGGGACAAAGACCAGATAACTGTTCCTGCAGGGTTTTCCTCTATTCTTCAGGCAATATCGAAAAACATCAAATCAAGATATAGGGGATCAATAAAGAATTTACACCTTTGAGTTTGATTTATCTTCAGTTTTCACCTGATGCCCTTTAACTAAAACATATTTGTATTAAAGTTATTTTTTTATCATCGCCATTTTTCCTTTATTTTTATGCTTTGGACTAAGATCCCCCCGGAAGGAAGCTTGGCAGCGTAAGAGGACATTAACTTGAATACTTTGTCCAAGTAAATTCCAGGTTTGTTTCTTCCCACCCAAATCCACTTCAAAGTCATGAAATATGGAAATTATCATAGAATGCAGTAAACTCGATGAACTCTGGAACCAAAATTAGCAGCAAACTATATCAGACCATTGCTGCACATTGAATTACAATTTCAGAATAAACTGGCAACAGAAATAAAATCTTTCATCCTCAGTAGACAAATACATTACATTATTGAGCTTCCCTTTAACTTTTCCTTCCAACTACTGCTGTTTCTCTGTCCCTTCCGTCCCAAAATCAATTCCAAATTCCTTGCAGGGACAAAATAAAATTTAAAAAAGATAAAAATTCACATTCATTCTGAAATATTTTCCCTGTATATTAAATCTAATTAATGGCATACTCATGCACCTACCGTATAATTCAAATAGAGCAGTACCTCCACTTTTATGAGAATATTCCATTAATTCACCAAGGATAAGATGGCAAAGTACAAATTTTAATCAGATAGTACTATTGTGGATGGAATATAATTTTGAAGGGTACTTTATCACGCTGGGAACATTAAAAATAAAATCGGTTTTATCAATATTCAATGTGTTTCCATCTGGAGATGCAAATTGCATGTAATTAGCATTTCTTAACTGAGGAAAAAAAAATTGGCTAATTTCTCCTGAAGACAAGATAACTTACTTTTCCCCCATTACTGTGAAGAAATGTACTCCGATGTTATACACAGTACAAGCTACACACACAGTAAACTGTCTTTTATCTTACATTAACATCTGTAGATTATCATTTACAAAGATGTACCAAGAATCACAATTTTTTCTTTTACTTAGAACATAGTTGCATTATATCACTTGTTGTTCATTCTCTTTTAAACATTGAAACTTGCAGTTCACTGCATTATTGCAACTTGAGTATTGCATGCCAGCTGCACGGAGAAGATTTGTCTTTAAACCTGTTACCATCTGCTTATCTGTTCAGATAACCTCTAAGTGAACACTTGATCTTTACCAAGTGTTCACCTAAAACATCCCCTCCACAAAGACTTCCCCAACATGCAAATTAAACCATTTCTCGTTAGATCTCCAAATAGCTGATCACTCGGCTCCGCGAATAGTGGATCCCTATTCAGACACTACAACAATCGTATTTTTAAAGTAGTTCCCTGCATTATTTATTAGTCAAGGTGGCTTACATTGCAATCAACACAAGATAATATTCCTTCCCCAATGACTGGCAGTGCAGTCAATCTTACATCCAACATGACCAATGCCATAAATCAGTCTATTACACTGTATAGCAAGGAACTGCAGATGCTGGTTTACACCGAAGATAGACACAAAATGCTGAAGTAACTCAGCGGAATAGGATGCATCTCTGGATAGAAGGAATGAGTGACATTTTGGGACGAGACCCGTCCCGAAACGTCACTCATTCCTTCTATCCAGAGATGCTGCCTGTAAATTTTGTGTCTATCACATGCAGAGGTACTACCCTTATGGAATGAGCGCTTAAGTGGCAGTGATTTAATGTGATGTGGCTACTGAACACAGCAGCTGTGAGTGTGTGTACAGCTTCAGATTATTAAGAGGCTTCAAGAGGCTCTGAATTCAAGATGCCTCATGTTTTTCTGTGGAGAAATAAAGATTTAGTTATTTGCCTGATCCTGTAGATGAGATATGTCAGTCAAAACTATTATTTCTGTGCCTTAAGTAGCTGCATGGCAACAGTGCCTTATCTCAACTTCTTCTTCTTTCGTGTCCATCATCTATGTTTCAAATGTAACTCACTTCATAGGTTACATTTCATGTTAGTTAAACTTTAGTTGACAACTTCACTCATATTGAATACTTACCAGGTTTGCTGCAGATATGTACTTCTTTCAACTTCAGTCACCTCTTCTTACTCAAATGCAAGGTGCTTCAACATGTCTTCATCTGGGCATGTGACAGTTTTAAACAGCATAGGGTTTAACCTAGACTTGTGGCCTTCTTTGCTGAGTGCTGAAGACCAGTGGTCATTAGGGTTGCTGCTGCAGCTTATTGTCCTATTAATCTGTGGATTATAGTTGGTTGAGGGCTGTGCTGAATGTTGAACTTCCTGGCCAACACCAAAATTAACACCACTGAGATGGTGCAAAGATGTTTCATGACCATTTTTGAACCATGGATTGGAATTTTAAATCAGGGCACCTGAATTTCTGAACAACCTTTCTTTTTGGTATTCAATAAGCCCAAAACTATTAAGTTTGTAATACCAGAGATGAAAATTGGAACAGGCTATTCAGCAGCAAAATCTATAAACATCTTCTCACGAGAGGAGCTGAAAATGTTTAAGTTTCTAAAAGCTGCCTATACCAGACCATTGCCACTCATTACAATACAATTTCAGTATCAATTAATTTTTCAAAACCAAAGTTATTTAATTTTTCTAGATAAAGGACATCAGGAAGAATGAAACTGAGCAGATAAATGGAGCTGAGCTGAAATCAGCTATTATTTACTGAATTGTGGTAAACAAGGTCAAGGAGCAGATTGGTCCTCTCCTGTTTCTATGTTCCTAACCGCGTGGCTTAATTTCATAAACTATCACAGTTCAAAGGGAACTGATTGTTTCTCTGGCAATCATAATCTATTCACCAACTGTTTATTCCACACAAACTTTTCTGAGTAGATGTTTTTTATTGCATTACATCTGAAATTTGTGTCAATGGAAACGGGATCCAAGAATGAGGCAGACTGTCGGGAAGTTGAGACTATCTATGACAATGCCAGTGAAATATATTTTTCTTGTAACATCAAGTGAATGCGAATTTATTTTCTTTTTTAGTTTAGTTTAGAGATACAGCAAGGAAACAGGCCCTTTGGCCATCAAATCCGCACTGACCAGCGATCCCCACACATTAACACTATCCTACACGCACCACGGACAATTTACACATACACCAAGCCAATTAACCTACAAACCTGTACATCTTTGGAGTGTGGGAGGAAACCACAGATCTCGGAGAAAACCTATGCGGTCACGGGAAGAACGTACAAACTCTGTACAGATAGCACCCGTAGTCAGGATTGAATATGGGTCTGTATCTATTTGCAGTAACATTATCTTTAAGTGTGGCTGGACTGAGACGTTGATTTTATGAACCACAGATGATTCCTGTCATCTCTCTCTTCCTCTTAACCTACTCAAACTTGTTGATTACTTGGAAAAAAAACCTATTGCATGCACAGGTTCCGACTGCAATCATGCTAGGATATGAAAATCCGTTTTGTCCATAGTTGACTTGCACCATAATATTTTATCCTGCCTGATTCTGGGAGTAACTCGATGTCTTCAAAGACAGTATGAAATCAAACAAAGCCTCTAAAGTTGCCCGAAGTAGTGTAGACCTGAGGATTGGGAGCATTTTAAATTCAGTGAAGGAGGTTCAAGGAATTGATGAAGGCAAATTGTGTATGAGAGTAAATGATTGAGTAACATAAACAATGGACTGTGAGAGCTTTTGTAGATATATGAAAAGGAAAAGACAAGAAGATGCAAATATGAATCCCTTACAGACAGACATGGGCAGAGTTTACAATAGATCAGCCCATTGCAACTTGTCTACAGATTTGTTCTTCCAAATCCACTGACTACTTGGTGGCCTAAAAGTATAATCCCATCAAAGTGATCAGTAATGATAAGAACTAATTTTCCCAGTGATATTCTAAAAAGACCATTCCATGATGAACAGCACCATTTGATACCTGACAGACATATCTGATGTGCAAGTTCCATTAATGCTGGGATGTAGTTGGTCAAATTTCTGCAGAGAGGCAAAACAATCTGATGGGCATCCTTGTGTTCCAAGCCATTTTCAGGCAAGAAGCATGAAAGAACAAAGTCAACAGGATTACATTTCTCAGCACAATGAATTTCAAAGATTTTTGTCCTTGAATATGACTGATCTTTAAAGTATATTCAGATGGTATGAATGTTGTTGGTTGAGCCAGTTTACTGTCCATCCTCATTGCCTTGAATTGAGCAGCTTGCCAGACCAGGTAAGAAGACTTTGAATGTCAACCATATGGGAAGGTCTTCAATCACAGACAATTGTTAAATTATTAATTTTGGGGGTTTGTTTTAGAGATGAAACATAGAAACAGGCCCTTCGGCCCACCGAGTCCTCACCGACCGGTGATCACCCCTCCACGAGTGGCAGTTAATAATAATTGATTGTCTGTTTTTTTCTTTTGATTTTTGAATTATTATGCATGTCTATAATCTACACAAGTGTCAATGAAACATGAATTACGCCAACGTAAATAGAAGGAAATAGGTAGTTGACAAAATTATGTTTCAACAGCATGAAAGCAGATGAAAATAAAAAGCAAGCAACATAAACACATTTTCAATGAAAATAGGTCATGAAACAAGACTTTTATTTTAAAATCTTGGGAGGAAAGGAAAGAATAAGAAAATCATTTCAGAGAACATTGTGGCTGGATTGCAAGTACACATATCAGAATGCAAGGAAGATGAAGCAATTGAGAAAAATACCCAAATAAAAACACAATAACAAAGCAGGATGAATAACAAAATCATAAGTGGGTACAGAAGAGATCATTGAACAGTGTGATTGCATGTGTGTGGGGAACCAAATCAGGCTCTGGTAGCCAAAAATAATAGCAGAAAATGCTGGAAATACTCATCTAGTCAGGCAATATCTGTAGGGAGGAAAACCAATATTTAGGATCAATGACCTGGTTCTGATGAGTTCTGATGAAAAGTCATTGACCTGAAATGGTAATTCTGTTTCTCTCTCCACAAATGCCGTCTGACTTGCTGAGTATACTTAAAGCCTTTTTTGAATATATTTCAAATTTTCAGCGGGTACTGTTTTCTTTTTGCTTTTTGATTACAACAATTAAAAACAAGGAATATGTTTTGAAAGGTTATCTGGGCAGGTTTACGGCCTGTTCCCAGACCACATGACAGTCTGCAATGCATTCAGCGGTCATTTTTGTGCTGTATTAATGTCTTGTGTTAAACAAAGCTGTGCAATTGAAGCTCACATTAGTGTTGCAATGTGCCTGGTAGAAATGTTCTTCTCCCATTCACACTCAATGAGAGGGGGGGGGGGGGATAAAAACACTGAGTCCATTTAATTAATAATAATCTATCATTAATCAAGTCAATTATTTTTTAGATTAATAAATCTAAGACAATGGACTAGTACTAGAGAGGAGACTAGACACTGACAAGGTGATAAGGACAAAGGGGGTTAAATCAAACAGTTGTGATTTGGTGACATCGATCAAACTCAAAAGTAACGAAAGTCTAAGCAGCAGCTTACAGTTAGACTTTTAAGCTGTGAATATTGTTTGCATAATCCTATTGTGCAGTTCACTCAATAGTAAAACATTGATATTAATTTATGTAAAAGTATAGATATTTCATTGCAGATCCTGCAAATCTTTATCTCAAATCTAATTGATTGTGATGCAAAATAAAGTGCACAAGCTAATTCATTGTAAACACATTCTGCTGTATGACTGCAGAAAGCATTTGAAATAAAACCGTGTCAATATAGGAATTGGGCTATGTTGCAGTACCACCTGCCGATTGATGCACGACTGTAATACATTTTAATTTTGACAAATGTATTTTCCCCTCAGGAAATTTAAAACAATAATGGCAAATTTTCAGTTATCCCTGGAATATTTTTGAAACTGAACTGTTGAATAAGTGATTTACTTGTTTTTTTTACTGTTTTTACTTCATTATTCATTTCGCTAAGCATTATAATGATAAGGACTTTTGCATGTATAGAACTGAATGGTTATTTTGGAAAGTAAGGTGACTGAATGTCATCACTCATATTATAAACCATGAGAGAAGATACAATTCAGCTGAAAAAATATCATTTGAATCCCAAACTCCCTGAACATTTCTCCATTAGTCATTAATTTATACATAAAGATTATGATCTAAGAGGTGAATCACTGCCCCAAATGTAATCTATTTATCTGTCCTGAATAGATGAAGTCTAATATTTCCAATAATGAAAGAGCGATAGAAATCCATGCATTTATTTAGTGATAACCATGGCATAATTGGTCATTCCATGTATCTTACTCTAAATTGAATAGAATTTAATTGAAGAATTAAGTCTGAAGAAGGGTCTTGACCCGAAACGTCACCCATTCCTTATCTCCAGAGATGCTGCCTGTCCGGTTGAGTTACTCCAGCTTTTTGTGTCTATTTTAGGATTTACTATGAATCTATTTAATTTGCCATTTACTAAATATCAGGCTTGCTAAACTCTTTCTAATCTCCACTGGATCCCCAAAGTGCTCTAAAAGGAGGAATTTTCTGTTCCAATATTTAATTTTGATATTTCGTGTATTTGTAAGATTCTTGATACTTCAGCTGAGTAAAGCTTGCACAGAGCATAAACATAGGCGGATTGGCCTGTTTCTGTGTGGTCAACCATCGGTAAAGCTGTGAATAACAGCTATCCATTTGGAAGTTAAGGTCTGAGCAAATGTTTGCTGAATAAGCTGATTCAGTCTTGGCCGCACTGCCGCAAGAAGAGAAAAAATGGGGAAACAAAAAACTTTCTGCGCTTGGCTCTGCTGCCATTCAGTGACTGGGTGCCCGTATGGGCACAGGTGAAACCTTCGCTCCAATACTGAAGATAGACACAAAATGCTGAAGTAATTTGAGTCTGAAGAATGGTTCCAACCCGAAACGTCAGCTATCCTTTTGCTCCAGAGATGCTGCCTGACCCGCTGAGTTACTCCAGCATTTTGTATCTTTGCTTTAAACCAGCATCTGCATTTCCTTCCATCACATTTTGTTGGCTCCAATGCCTTTATGCTATCAAACATTCATCATTCAAGTCCGCGTATATGGGTGAGGCTGTCAGCAATGAGTCAATTACTAGAAATTCACACCCGTTCAGTACACAAACCACAGTAGAAGCTACACATTCTGCTCCACTTCTTAAATTTTGTTTCATTGACAACTATTTTTT
This sequence comes from Rhinoraja longicauda, assembly GCF_053455715.1. NCBI lineage: Eukaryota > Metazoa > Chordata > Chondrichthyes > Rajiformes > Arhynchobatidae > Rhinoraja > Rhinoraja longicauda. The sequence goes on from NC_135962.1 coordinate 18,029,865, forward strand.
GCAACAATCCAGGGAAACATTTATGGCACACATCTTAAAATGTACAGTGACTAAAGTGCTGAAGAAAGCACAAAGAGAAACCTAGACTTCGAGCAAAAGAAACCAAAGTATTCCTTTTACCTTCTTCATTGGCTGTGGAGAAGTGGTCTTTGACCTACAAATTCCAGCTTCTCCTGCCCTATGCCTCAACTCTTGGAGTGTGCATGCACATGCATCCTCTTATCTTTAATTTGCTTACTTAGATCCACTTCAGTCCTGTGAATTCTGAGGTGTCTGATGAAGCTAATATGGGAACCTCAGACTCTGACACAGGTAGGACAGGAGTGGCAGACATGCATTTTCACAAGTTATAGGAGTAGAATTAGGCCATTCGGCCCATCGATTCTACTCCGCCATTCAATCATGGCTGATCTGTTTCCGAATCCCATTTTCCTGCCTTCTCCCCATAACCCTTGACACCCATTCTAATCAAGAATTTGTCTATCTTTGCCTTAAAAATATCCACCGACGACCTCCACAGCCCTCTGTGGCAATGAGTTCCACAGATTAACTACCCTCTGATGAAAGAAGGATGTTGTTTGGGTGTGCTCCTTCATATGTTCAAATGTGGCATCTGTGTGTTCTCAATAAATGAAACAAGATTCTCATTAGCACCCTAAATAGTCCTCCACATTGAGCAGTCATGAGTCAGAGATCCACACAAGTGGAGATATAATACTTTTTTATGGAGGCTTTTGTCCACCTGGCAATGAGTCAGAATAGAGTGTCTGCTTCAGGTATGCAAATGGCCTGGCCTACGCAACATATCTAACTGAGTGTAATTAAGGGCTGGATGCTGGGGATGTTGACCGGGAATAAGATGTTGACTTGCTTTGCTTATCCCACTGCTGGATTTGGAGGTTTCTGCAGAGACAGTATTGTGGTATCTCTCCAGTGCTTTGAAGAGCCTGCTTAGGTAGTTCATTTTTCAGAAGAGTATTGGTGGACAGGCATCAATGCTGATGGACCATGAGCTTTTGTGCCTGGTACAAATTCTTAATCTTCAGGCATTGTTTTCCTCAGTTGATGCAATTGTGCATTTCTTTGTTGATGTCTGCTTTAATTGAGAGGCACCTCCTGTGTTATGGAAAGTAGTCTACCTGTTGCAGGTCTCATCATGGGGACTGTGATTTTGAACAGATCTGGTTGAGAACCTTTATTTTGCTGATGCTTCTTCAGATGTTCCCATGAAAGAGTCAATGATGACTTAAACTTGGTCCCTGAACATGCACACATGCAAGCATCATCAGCATGGTGCCACTTGATTACCGAGGTTGGTGTTCTGAAGCTGAGGTGACACAGGCTCAGCAGTTTCTCATTTGGTCTATACATTAGCTCCACTAGTGCAACATTGCAATGGAAACAACTGCCAAAAGTATGAAGGTGATCATACCACCTTACTTGACACCAGTCTTCAGTGAGATTGGATTGGTCGTGAACCCAATAATTAAGATCACAACTTGCATGTCATCAGATGTAAGATGCAAGACATTTCTATGGGCAACCAAATTTGGAAACAGAACTCCACAGTCCATCTGGATTAACAGTCAATGGCTTTTGCGAAGTTGAACAAAGCAATGTAAAATAAGTTGACGCGATTTCCTGCTCCTCACTTGAAGTTGGTGCACAATAAAGGCATAATTTTACTTCTGGATGGACTGAACACACACAGACACACCTTTTTTTGGAAAACATGTATTTAAGGGGCTCCTTTTACTTAATTGTTATTTATTTTGAAGCAAGCCAGACAGTATGTGAAATGATAGATATTTCTGTACTGAATTTCTTTGAGAGCAACGGATATAAATAAGCATGATGGCTTTTGTTTTAAAACCAGGTCCAAGGAACTGTTCTGCTGAGTTATGCAGAAGACTCCTGCAACATTTAATACCCATTAACGTTTTGGAAAACAAGCATATTTCCATAACTGAACCATTAATATTGATTCTGCACTTATTTTGCACCATGCATCTTCTGTTGAAAGTTAGTTTATCTATTTCAAAAAAGAGAATACCATGTGCATGCACACTTCCTCCACCTCATTCCATCATATGCCCCATACCCCGAGAGATACAATGGTATATTCAATGGTCCTGTAGCCCAGTGCACTGCTATCTGAACTTTGGAAGTTGAATGCTCTCTGAATTAATGACAGACTGCTGATCTCTCACACCAGAATTATAGATCTTATATATTCAAAAGAATGCATTGATGAATGAGATCTCTCTCTGGAAATCTTTAAAGCAAACTACAAAATTGCATCAAGATGTGCAATTAGCTGTGACTTACTGAGGAACACAAAAGCGCTCTGCACCTGATGGCTCATTGAAGTAAAAGGACAATGAATTTAAATAACACCTTGACAATTATTGTTTTCCCCAAATAACTGCAGTATTCTTGTTCCAACATCTCCTGCACTATGACTGTGTGAAATGAGCAAACAGGAGTGTCAGATAAAGCCATCTCTTGTAACTTTGTCTAAACTTGTCATTATTCCGTTCTGTATTCATAAAACTACAAGCAGAGCCAGCAAAGATAATGTTACTTGGTTAATCTGGAGCAAAAGCCATCCCACGACAGTAGACTGTTATGCAAGACAAAGCAAGGCAGACTGAGAGCAGGAAACCAAAGGGTATTGATTCAAGAGGAACCATAAATCATAAATCTTATCACCAAGTATGAAGACATTTCCATCCTGATGTACAAAAGATTTTGAGTAACCTTAGCTTAACATAATTACGTCACATATCTATTTGTACCTATTGATCCAATAATCTACTTGAGTGTACTGTGAAAAACATTTCATCTGCATTGGTCAACATTGGTTTGGGAATTGGACAATCTCCCGTAATCTCTTGCAATCAATTGTGTTAACAGATATATCCCGTAAAAGACAAGTTTTAGGGAGAGACAAAATACTTATTGGACTTAAGTAACCTTTAAAGCTGCAGTATCACTTCCCCCTCCCCTCAATCAATGACATTCTTTAACATAGCAAACTAAGAGTGGTGGTGGAATTTTCCTCTGGCTGCTCTGAATCAGTGAGAGTGTAAACTGAATTGGTTGATTTATTTTGACACAGAAATGACAAACATAACTGATAAGAGAGTGACATTTTCAAGCTGCATTCACATTGTCACTAAAACACAGCAACCAAAAGAAACCTTGCTCCCTCGCCCCATTGATCAAAGTCCAATATACGTCTAGACAGCAATCCCATGTATTTGGCCCAATTTTGAGTAATATCTCAAAGCAGATCTCCACCATCATTCTTAAATATTTCAAGCATATGAATGAAAAAAAACATAAAAATGTTAAAGGGCTCTGGAAATATCCTTTGTTGCACCCAAAATCTGAAAAATGAATACTGCAACTTTAACCGACTGTTTGCCTCTATATAGGCAAATTAGTCACCCAATGCCATTAACAAATCTAAAAATTTGATCTCCAGATTGTAGACACAGCCAAATTTTGGATTAAAAAAGTGATGAGCATTGCAGAATTCTTATTGGGCTAACTAGTTAAAAACACAATTACGAAAATATAACTTAAAAACTCTTGATGGGTTTTTGATCAATTTCCCTCCTGGGATAAATAAACTTCTATCGTATCATATGGTCATTCTCCAATAAAGTCAGATTTCCATGTTATATCCATGAGGGATTGCACCACGGGGTGCAATTATAGTTTAATAATCAATTTAGGTGGGACTTCCCGCCACATAATTAACAGTCTTTGTGATAATATACATAAAACGTAGCAATAGAGATGGTGTTCACATCAAGACTTTTTTTTCTGGAGTATCCTGTGCCAGGTAATGGGTCCGACTCCTTGCTACTCCTTGGTTTGAATGGAAGAGAATGTCTACAAAAGCCTGAGGTACATTGTTTTTAAATATAAGATGCTTATTTGTCAAGCTGCATTCAGGAATTAAATATTCTTCAAGGATCTCTTGCCTGATTGGTGGCACTAAACATGTTGTATTGGCAAGTTATTCTATTCCATTTCTATACATAAATTTCATTTAAGTCAAAGGAACAGGGAATGAACTTCAAATCAAGTATTTTTTTATTACTGTATGTGGTTAAAGGTGTTTAAAGGTGAATAAAAGAGTTTAGAACACATTGGAAATGTTTTCAGAGCTTCAACTTTTTTTTCTGTTTCTGGTCTTTTAACTTTTTTTAACATAATTTGCTTTATACTTCCTGCAAGCTGAGACATGGCTTAAAGAAAACCGCTTAGCACAATGGGTGGAGGCAAAGTGTATTGCAGGCCAAACAGCAGACCAAAGTGTGGGTCATGCCTGTGACAACACACATGCAATAGCTTTTGTGAACAAGGGTTGGTGGTAGATGAGCTTCCTAGTAAAATAAGTGATTTACAGTGGGGTCTTCTCCCATATCCCAAAACTCTGGTTAAAACGGAGCTGCTTAGCAGACATTTGGAGAGAGGCCATCTCCCTTCCATTGTTGTAAGTGAAAAGGTGAATAATGGAAATTAATTTCAAAACGTGAAAACCTACAGTGCAACAAAGATCTAAATCCATCATGGATCCATAATGTGAAACCCACCCTACATTTTATAACAACCATGCATTTTCATATACATTTTCAGATGAGGGAGCTGTATGGAGCTGGCTAAAGCTTCTCCAGATTGCACTCCCACATAATGCATTTTACAGATTGAAATTATAAGTTTTTGGGGAGCAGTTAATCTTCAATATTCATCACTCATAATTTCAATGCAATATCCAGGGTTGCAATTCACCTTGGCTGGTGGATCAAAGCACGCAGCAATGAAACTGGATATCAGGCAGGCCAATGAAACTGAACATCATGGGCAACTAATACAATGCCGTTGGCTTATGTTACCATCCAAGACAAATCCCTGTTCTGCCTACATTTGTATTCAATACAGATAATAATTCCCTTACTAATTACAATACAGATAATAATTCTCTGCATGGTCATCATCTTTTTTAAGCACTTCTGTAGCTGAAGAAAATATTGGTGCAGGTTTATAAAAAAGACAAGCCACCAAAACAAGAGGAATTGGATTCAGAGAGGACGCTGATTGGCTCTTTCAATTGACTTGAAACGATGGGAACTATGACAGAATTTAGATTGATAACTGACCAGTGATGGCTCTTCTGTTCCATGGGGAGTTAGTTCCGTTGCTTCCTGGGCTTCAACCTTCCACCCTTCTTTCTGTTCCCTAAGGGAAAGGAGAAAGCACTATCAATCAACATGGTTCTGGCACCTTTGGATATTTTGTGCTTAACAAAACAAATAAACAAAATTAATTTATAAAGATTTTGCCATCTCAATGCAATAGAATTGCTCAGACTTCAAGATACAGTTATAATGGAGGTAAATGGGATTAATGTAGATGGGCAAAAAGGACGACATTGTCACGAAGTGCCCAATTCAGTGCTTGACAAGTCTATGGCTATGATTTTCTTTCTTTACCACATTGCAAAAAGGAGTTTACAAATAACAAAATCCCAGTGCTACGGAAAGATTGAAGTTGAATAAATTGTTTTTGCATGCAGTTCAGATTCATTTTTTAAATTTCATAGCTATAAAAATAAGTATTATTTTCTAAAGTTGGCCAAAGAAATCCCAAGTAAACTTGACATTATACGAAAAGCGCCAAAGAATTACCCAAATCTACTGAATTAAATATTTTAATTTGGACAGTAATTTATTAATGTTCATGATTGATGTCCACTGAAATGAACACTCATTAGGTACATCATAAGCACTCAATTAACTTTACAAGAGAAGCCTTTGGAAAACTGAAGGTAGACACAAAATGCTGGAGTAACTCAACGAGTCAGGCAGCATCTCTGGAGAGAAGGAATGGGTGATGTTTCGGGTTAAGACCCTTCTTCTGAAGAATGGTCTCGACCCAAAATGTCACCCATTCCTTCTCTCCAGAGATGCTGCCTGACCCACTGAATTACTTCAGCATTTTGTGTCTACCTTCGATTTAAACCAGCATCTGCAGTTCTTTCTTACACACCTTTGGAAAACTGTTTTTCTTGGCTCCCAGTCTGGTGTCATCAGCACCTGCAAGGGCTAAAGTGGGGAACTCCTCCATGTACTGATGTAATCAGCATTCACCGCTGCGATGGATAGATAAAGCCTTATCAACTCTAATGGTGTTTATCTAAGATTGATGTGAACTATTCCCTCGTTCGCATATCAACGAGACCAAGAGTAGATTAGGCAAATGCTTCGTTGATCACTTATGCTATGTCCACCAAGGGGTATTGGATCTCCAGATTGCTAACTATATCAACTACCCTTCCAATTGCCATAAGACCTTTCTGTCCTGGGTCTCCACCATAGCCAGAGCAAGGCCAGGTGTAAACTGGAGGAACAGAACCTCATATTCCTCTTGGGCAGCTTACAACTCAATGGTATGAATGCTGAATTCTTCAACCTGAAGTAATAACTTTTCCCACCTCCCTTGATCTTTCTCGTGACCCCACCCCCACTTCGGTGTGCTCATTCTTCCACCATCTCCAAACCCTCCCGTGTCACCCAGTTCCTTTCCCCCACCTTCATACACTCATCTCCCATCCCACCTGGATACTTTCAAGAGAGAGTTAGATAGAGCTCTTAATGATAGCCGAGTCAAGGGATATGGGGAGAAGGCAGGAATGGGATACTGATTGTGGATGATCAGCCATGATCACGGTGAATGGCGTTGCTGGCTCGAAGGGCCGAATGGCCTACTCTTGCACCTATTGTCTATCCTCAGTCCCCCATGTCCCTTTTATCCCTTCTCTCTCCTCCCCTCAGTCCCTTCCATCCATATCCCTTTTTCTGACTTTACATTTCACTCCTCCTATCCTTATTTGGCACAATCTTCGCTCCTTTTCATCTCAAACCTTTGTCACCTACTTCACCTATTTACGAATCAAATCCCCCACATCTGTATCCACCCATTATTTGCTAGGCTTTGGCCTGCTCCGCCTTTTTTTCTCTTGGTTCTCACATATAATCAACCACCTGTCTATGGAACATTTCGGTCAAAGGATGTTTTCAAGTTTAAAATTTCCCAAACATCATTTTAATTAGTGTTTAACAATCAAACCTTTCCTGACATCTATTGCTGTGCTTTGATGATGAATTTGCAAAATTCAATGAATTCAAAGAGTGCGCAGTGAAGGTCAGAAACATGAACTGAGATAAGATGTGACGATGAAGACAGATGGTGGGGGGGGGGGGATTGATTGATATATCTACAAATGCAATTGTATTTCTCTGTTTTCTTAGTGTCATAACACAGAAAATTGATGACTGTTATCCAGGGTGCAACAGAATAAAGTCCATTTCCAAGTTATTTTTAATGAAGCAGTTTCTACCGATTTCAACAATAATCTTTTGCTTTCTGTGATGTGCAGCAAGAACTCCTCTGCACATCACAGTACAAGGTCCCTCTGCAAAGGATGTTACTACAGTAAAACACTATATATAAGTAATAAACATCCAGGAAATTGAGGTGGGTTTACAGCTGCTGATGATCAATAGCCTAAAGTTGACCCACTTTTGACATGAGGGGGAAAGACCAGATCAAGATCTTGTCTGCAAATGTCAGCCTTAACAGAAGTTACCACAAAAACTTTTCATATTTAACCCTCACTCTACATTCCTTGACCGCAACTTCTGAGAAAGCCTGGCTCTGGTGCAACTACAAAACTGACCCAGAGTATCAACACTTACTTCTCCTCACGCAATGGAACAGGTGTTCTGTGCTCGTGATCGAGTTGTGCCTCTGGCAGTACTTGTGCTTCCTTGCTCCGCTTGAAAGCTTCTTGTTGTTTCTGAATCTCCAGTAACTCCAACTACAAGACAGAAACAGCTTAGGTGTATATCACATTAAACACGTTAGCAAAAGTAACAGATGAATAATTATTTTAAAAATACCAAAAGTATTGGAGGTATACACAAAATGTTGGAGTATCTCAGCAGGTCAGGCAGCATCTCAGGAGAGAAGTATTGGAGGAATTTATTTGATAAAAAAATATTTTCATTCAATAATTGGACAGGAAAGACTGGCCTATTTAAATAGGATATTTAATCCTTAGGATGTCCCCTTAGCTCAGATGTTTCGCTCCAACAAACACGAGTAGACAGTTGAGAGAGAAAGAAAAAGTTAAGTAGCAGAACTGGAAACAAAGAAGGCTGAAGCAAGAAGTGGGACTGAGTCAAGTGTGGTCATACTGATATTTGGACAATCGGTTCATATTGGCAAGGGAGCCTCGCTGAGGCAGCTTTCTCAGCTGAGAACATCACTATCCCTGAACACCGAAGAATGCTGATAAGAATATTTCAGGATGCAGTAAAGCAGGGACAGGCTGGTAAATTGAATAAGTTTAAACTCCGATAGATGCAGACGAGGTGATTAAACCAAAAGGAATGAAAGGAAACAAGTACATTTAGAGAAAATAATGTTATAGCCAGAGAATTAGCCATAAAACCAAACCAATGACTGGAAGGTACGCAAAGAGATGGATAAAACGCTGCCTCAGAGGATGATCAAGAGAAACAATCATGACCATTGCAGAAGACCCTAGGTTAGGTACTCAGAGAAAAATTCACTGCATTGAACCCCAACCAAGTTCATCTGGAGCAGTTAATATCCAAATACAAGTAGCGAGTTTTGGATTCTGTGCAACTAACTGAAGAGCAGTGTAACTAAATAGTTAACGCGTCTTGTTTAAAACTGTGTTGTGAATCTTTGAGTTGTTTGAATAATCATGATTAACAAAGAAGTATGATTGTTAAGCAACGTCATTGTCCTGTGTTTATTATCAAAAGCTACACTTAGTTGGCAACATAAGCATTTATACAATTTTTTAAAAATAGCAGAACATCCCAAGGCACTGTTATGACACGTAGTTTGACTGTGAGCCACTTCTAATGGCAGCTTGGGGAATTAGTTAAATATCGAGTGTTTTAAAAGAGAAGGAAAAGAGGTGAGGTGTGCATTTTGTTGGGGAGGGAATTCTCAAGCCAATATCCTGGAAGTTATAATGCAAGGCTACTAAAGTTGAAGTAGTTAAACTTAGGGATGATCAAGAGGACCCAATTACACGAACACAGGGGGGTAGTATCTGTGAGGGATTCAAGGAGGTCTCCCATAGCTTGGATAAAGCAACACTGTCAGAAGCTGGCCAAGGAAATCAATGCCAGGAATGAGTCATCTAGGATTTGAGAGCAAGACTAAATATTTCCATGACTGCATGTGTGGTCAAAGTTAATGCACTCCTCCTCCAAACTCTAGAAGCCAAATGCAGACCAGGAGCATGTATATGTGTGCATACACACACAAACACACACAACACCTTTCTAAAGCGATTCGTTGAAATCAGCAAGTGTTTTGAAAGGGCAAAGATAAAGTGAATTGCAACTGTTTTTCAAAACTCAAGCTTGTCGGATAGCTGTATGAAAATTCACAAAGGTGTAGTGTGACATTTTAATCCAAATACAGGTACACCACCAATTTTCCGGCACACTTGTTGGCAGAGCCTTGCCGGATCATCCACCAAGAGGTCACGTAATAATTATCCAACAATACAGCTCTGACCCACTAATTATACCCCTCCTGTGTCTCTAAAGCGCCATGGACCACAATAAACTTAAAGAATTAACAATTAACAAAAAAGTAACCAATTAACTCTTTCAGGACAGAGGCATACGCCCTGAAAATGTGCTCCACACACAATGCCCTCATTATTTTGTTCGGAATAAAGGAGGTGCCGGGCGATCAGTTGCTGGAAAACGGGTGATGGACCTGTACTAGATCACAGTGCTCTCACTGCTGTGAGGTATCATTTCCAAAATTACTACTCATTTCATCAAAATGAACTGCCAATGAAGTGTGCAACATAATAGGGCGTGCTGCATAGGTTTACCAGGTTAATTCCCGGAGTGGCGGGACTGTCGTATGTTGAAAGATTGGAGCGGCTAGGCTTGTATACACTGGAATTTAGAAAGATGAGAGGGGATCTTATCGAAACATATAAGATTATTAAGGGGTTGGACACGTTAGAGGCAGGAAACATGTTCCCAATGTTGGAGGAGTCCAGAACCAGGGGCCACAGTTTAAGAATAAGGGGTAGGCCATTTAGAACTGAGATGAGGAAAAACTTTTTCAGTCAGAGAGTTGTAAATCTGTGGAATTCACTGCCTCAGAAGGCAGTGGAGGCCAAATCTCTGAATGCATTCAAGTGAGAACTAGATAGAGCTCTTAAGGATAGTGGAGTCAGGGGGTACGGGGAGAAGGCAGGAACGGGGTACTGATTGAGAATGATCAGCCATGATCACATTGAATGGTGGTGCTGACTCGAAGGGCCGAATGGCCAACTCCTGCACCTATTGTCTATTGCAACATAATAGTAATGGACTGTCAAAATTAGATATGTTCATTTGAATGAAGCTGAATGCCTCACGATGTTTTCACTTACAGTGGTGAGTCTTTCCAGTGCCCCAAACCTCTCATCCCACGTAGCTGTTGATTTTTCAAATGCCTCATGTCTCTTGATCAATTTTTCAGTCTCACCCACATTATTGCCTACATCACGGCTGCTGAGATAGGACTCCTGCGAAATCAGCCACGCTTCAGCAACTGAAGCATCCCTTGCAAACTGACACACTTCCAGTACTAAAAAGGAAAAACCACAATGATATTAAATTTTAATCAGTTAATATAGGTAAAAAAAACTTAAATGATGATTTTATGAATATTCAGTTCGATCATGAACACAGAGTAACAAGCCATTAGTAGTTACATTACTAGAGTGGTATTCTGGAAGCCAAATCTCCAGTCCTTACCTGGTCTGGCCTGTATGTGACTCCAAACCCATAACAATGTGAATGACCCTGAACTACCCTCCACAATAGCCAAGCAAGCCACTCAGTTCAAGGGTCAACTGGGAACGGGGAAGAAATTGTGGCCATGTCAGCAATGCTCACAATCAAAGGAATATAACAACAAATAGGCAGTAGCAAGCTGGGCAAACTGTACATTAATGTAACAGCCATTAACCAGGACTGGATATATTAACTTGTGAAAAAAAACTCTGGGTGGGTTAGGGTTGTGATAAAAATCAGGTTCAGACTAAACTAGAATTCTAAATAAATTCAAATTAAATCAATTTCGGAAACTTTGCTTTGATCCATTATAATGTTTGGGTCATTTTAAGTAATTTACTGATCTAATTGAACTAACAGAAGATTCTTTGATGGATTAATCACATCTTCCATTTGTTCTCTCGTAGTTGGACAGCAGTATGGTTGGCTCAGCAGCCATCCAATTTACACAGCTAAATGGGGCCTTAGTTGTTTTATCCATTTCTTTTTCCCTTCTGTTATTTATCTTGTGGTATTTACAGGTATGCACATATAACTTGTTCTGACTTAAAGTGTCACTGGGAATATTGATAATCATGAAGAGATGCGAGGACAAGGGCATAAGAACAGAAGGAAATCAGAGGAGTGGCTCATGTGGCCCTCAAGCCAACTCTGCCATTCAACGTGATCATGACTGATTTGCTCCAGGTCTCAACATTTCTGTATTAGTTCCCCAACATTCTCAATTCCCTGATCATTCAAAAGTGTGTCTGGTATCCTCTTTAAGTACTCTCATTTATCTCGCCTTCACAACCCTGTCGAATGGAGAATGCTAGAAATTCACCAACCTCTGTGAGAAGAGGTTCTTACAATCATCATGCCAAAACATGGCAATCCTTGTGTACTGCCCAGGTGAGGTCTGCCACATAATTCTACTGGGTTGTATCCAAAACAAAGCATTTCACTGAATCTACCTCATTAAATTGTGTATATTTACTTGATTTCAATGTTGAAGTGCTTCAGAATACAAAATATTTTTACCCTTTGAATCCCATGTAAAAATACATAGATTATATTTATCTCCAATTCTGGAGCAATCAATATACAGCTAATTCATGGGAAAAGCATTGACTTTCAAGATTAAGCCTAACAACTTTCAAAGATTGATCTTGTGCTCTATTAATGCTCACAGCAAAATTAAGTTGAACAAGGAACAAGTTGCTTGAATTGAAAAGGTGGATCAGATGGAACATTTTCCTCAACAGCATTACCAATCATTATTGTTACCTCAATTACATGTGGTAGTAATTTTTGAACTAATCATCTTGTGCCATTGCAGGGTGTAGGCAGTTTCAAATTCCTGAGTAGTATGACTGAAGCCTTCTTTTAGTTCAAGATTATGTGATAGCACACTAGGTGGTGACAGAGAGTTTAAAATTCTGCAGGAAAATATCCCACCTCATCCATGTCTTTCCCAATGCTAATAAATTTAAATTGCATTTAAATTGTCCGGGTAGTTTCAAAAGAAGGTCTGTGGCCTGTCCATAGCCTGTGCGCAGTAGTCTTTTGGTATTAAAATTGTTCTTTCACGCAACTATTGGTAATTCAACTAGTGTTTAGTGCCATATGGGAAAAGAGCTTGCATCAGATCATGAAGCGATGAAACAAATCGGCCTCAATTTTTCATAATACCTTGGTTCCAACATTTGACAGGAAACGATACAACACTCATGGATGACATGAGAACTTCCACTGGGGGTATACATATGAAATTTAATTAACTTGTTTAAGCACTTAAAAAAAAAAGAAATTAAGCACTTTGGATGTGTAATCCCAGTTGTTATGCAGTGAAATATAGCAATTGATAAGCAATGAGAAAGCCTGTTGAAATTTCAATGACATTGGAATTTCTTGATAATCTCTTGATATTCAGCTTCAGTGAAAGCTGGAGATTAGTATTGGCTGGAACTCAGAGGGAACTCCTTTGCTGCTCTTCAAAATTGTGTCTAATATCCTGCTACATCCACCTGAGAGAGCAGACAAGCTCCAGCATAACATTGCATCCAAATGACAGCACACTCAACATGGAAATGATCTCTCATCACATTTAGGTGGCAAAGGAGGACTGACATGAGAATGTTTCACTCACAGAGGCGCAACCAGTACCAACGATCATCCCACTTATCCATCATCAATTTTCTGTTCTCTGTAAGTTGTATCAACTTCTCTTTGATCTAAGAAAAAAATAGATTTGTATACTTCAGTGCACATTTTGACACATCTGATTTTATAAAATGAATTTTGAAGGTAAGATTATGCTGTGAGACAAAAGTGGGTGCAAGATGTATGCAAGACTACGATATAATCAGGCCTCTTGATGAGACCTGGAGCTTTAAGTCTGACACATTGCAGTAGAAAACACTCAACTGCCTATGACATTTATAATCTATGTGCAGAAAAGTAAAGAAACAAAACTTTTTTAATATTATTAAATAGTAAACCAGTGCTGGAGTAGCTGAGGCTACTTTTTTTTTATAAGCTTGGCTTATTTCACATCTGCTTGTTTATAAAAATACACAGACATTACTTTGTGAGATACATGGAATGCAGGTTGGTTTACACAAAAAATGATACAAAGAGCTGGAGTAGCTGAGCGGGTCAGGCAGCATCTCTGGAGAAGATGGGTCGGTGACATTTCAGGTGGGGGACTCTACTTCAGACGATGAGTCCCCAACCGAAACTTCATTTATCCATCTCCAGAGATGCTGCCTGACCCGATAAGACACATAAACAGATAAGGAATGGAGAGATAACAATCATGTGCAGGCATTTGGGGCAGCACAGTGGCCCAGCGGTAAAGTTGCTGCCTTACCGCGCCCGGAAACCAGATTTGGTGCTGTCTGTACGGAGTTTGTACGTTCTCCCGGTGACCGTGTGAGTTTTTTTCTAGGTGCTACGGTTTCCTCCCAAATTACAAAGATGTACAGGTTTGTAGGTTCATTGGCTTCTGTAAATTATCCCCAGTGTGTAGGATAGAACTAGTGTATTGGTGATCGCTGGTCGGTGCAGACTCAGTAGGCCGAAGGTCCTGTTTCCAAGCTGTACCTCTAAACTAAACTAAGATGGGATTAGTTTAAAATGGCATCATGGTTGGTATTGATATTGTGAGAGAATGAGCCTGTTCTGTGCTGTACTGCTCCATGTTCTATGCTCTGCAGTATTTTAACAGCATGGCAGCAAATGAGAAATTTGCTGAATTATTTGGATGTTAGGTAACGGTTTTGCATGCAAAATACTATTTTGGGTTATCTTGATTTAATATATAATTAAAATAATTATTTCAAAGTGGCCAAGAGGTTAGGTGTTAGATATTAAGGGCATTTCACTTACAGTGCATTTGGATCAGGGCAAATTGAAAGTCCAGCCTACAGCACAAATCAGCCTCTATGTTAAAAAGTGGCATATTGTAGCCTTCACACTCACTGCATATTTTTACCACAGATCACAGTCTGTCATTTACTAACAGTGAACACAGATGATGCACTTACCGCAAACACAAACTGCAAAAGTTCACCATAATGTGTTACCTTACATCTAGCACATGAATATGTCTTCTGCATGCAATAACTTTCTGTTCAGCAGTAAACACAGGTTGGTTTGTTCACTCGGCTTCAAGTGCAAATGTTGGAAGTCGATCCACTGTGCATCAACAAAGAATAACGAAAGCAAGCTTGAAATCCATGTAAACATCCTGCCCGTCCTCACCTCATCAGAAGCAAGATGTTTGCGGGTTAACATCGTCTTGCCCAGGTCAATACAGGACACAAAATTCCTGTTTCTGGCGTCAACTTCTGCTCTGATTCCCTGATGGTATTTCATCAGTAGCTCCACAGAGGAGATATCCCTGTCATTTAACATAACAATTGAACATAACATTTAATTTAGCAAGAACTTACTGCCAAAGTAACATGGAAATAATTAACTGTATGTATCCTTAAGTTAACTAATACATTGAACATTGGGCAATTATCCTTTCAGAAAAAGATTAGAATCGTACCCTTATGCATTGGGTCAGAATCTTTTGCATGCAATCAATTATGTTAAATTTTTAAACGAGCAAATAATAAATGTAGGCATGCAAGCTGATGCAGATGTATATTGATGAATCCAGTATGTAATAAAGGTTTGTGTGCTGACAAGGCCCACAAACAGCATACACCATTCACGTCTAAGCCATGAGAGTTGAAGCCTGCTTTGTCACTGTTTCAACAGACCTCAGTCGTACTTACAGTGTGCTGCTATGATGTGCAAGGCATCCATTGTTTCACAAGTAACTTCACTCCCAACCCTTGTCCTCAATGCCCTTTCTCCCCAGTGGTCCCACTCATAATTCCCACTTCTGTCTTCGCATCCAACCAAATTAGACTTCACACCCAATATCATGTCAAAACCACCTTTCCTTTTCTGGGTCTGTCTAATTTCCTTCTGATTCCCGCCCACGCTTCCTAACTGCTTCTGTCAGTTTGAGACATGACTGGGCATTTACATTAACTAATTCCCAATTATACCCAAAAATGGTCTCTATTCCAATCTGCCTCATACTCCCTCTTGATCCCTAGATTTACAATCCCAGTAACTGGCACCCCCACCCACCTACCTCTCTGCTGAAGATCCATCATCCTTCTACACACCCTGCCCATGTACCTGCATCCTTACTCCCATTGTTAACCCTGTCTTGCAGGATCCTATTGTTGCTAACATCCCTGGACCTGATCCTCCCTATACCCCCACCGCCCCGGTGTTCTCGTTGTTGTATCCGCATGCCCCTAGATCCTAATAAACTGCAACTTTTGTTAGCTCCACACAGGGAAGCCTCGAAGATGAAAATCCCTTGTGCCTATCTTGAGAACTAAAGCAGCACATTTGTGTACTCGTATGTCTCCTGATACATAGGCAGGGATGTATGACTAACATAGGGTGCTATGGAATGATGAATAAGCAACACTTTATGTCTGCATGATACCTGTAGTAGTTAATGAAATTTAGTTTTAGTTTCGTTTAGAGATACAGTGCGGAAACAGGCCCTTCGGCCCACCCTAGTTAGCACCGACCAGCTATTCCAGCACATTAACATTATCCTACGCACACTAGGGACAATTTACACCTATACCAAGCCAATTAACCTACAAACCTGTACGTGTTTGGAGTGTGGGAGGAAATCGAAGATCTCAGAGCAAACCCATACAGTTACGGGGAAAATGTACAAACTACATACATACAGCACCAGTAGTTAGTCTCTGGCGCTGCAAGCACTGTAAGGCAGCAACTCTACCGCTGCATCACTGTGATGCCCTTTTACCTTTTACCTAAGACTAATTACCTTAGTCTTTCTGTGTAGGAAAATAACTGCAGATGTTGGTTTAAATCAAAGGTAGACACAAAATGCTGGAGTAACTCAGCGGGTCAGGCAGCATCTCAGGAGAGAAGGAATGGGTGACGTTTCGGGTCGAGACCTTTCTTCAGACTGATGTCAGGGGAGGGAGTGGGACAAAGATAGGATGTAGTAGGAGACAGGAAGACAGTGGGAGAACTGGGAAGGGGGAGGGGAAAGAGATGGACAGAGGGACTAACTGAAGTTAGAGAAGTCAATGTTCATACTGCTGGGGTGTAAACTGCCCAAGCGAAATATGAGATGCTGTTCCTCCAATTTGCGCTGGGCCTCACTAGGACAATGGAGGAGGCCCATGACAGAAAGGTCAGACTGGGAGTGGGAGGGGGAGCTGAAGTGCTGAGCTACCGGGAGATCAGGTTGGTTAAGGCGGATGAAGAGCGAAGATGGGAATTGTCACAGAAATGTTATTTTATCTATTGTGTTTTCTGCGCTGCATCTTTAAATGAAATGAAAAATATACTAAAAATTAAGATTAATATTGTCTTTCTCTCATCATTCCTGGGTTTAAATTCTTGAACCTCAATTCATTGTTGGGGGGACCTTCAGGAGAAGATCTACATTAGTGCCAGAAGGGGTTCAACACCCTCCTCTTGGGGGCAATATGGGATGAACAATTGACATTGGGCTTGGAAACAAGCGCCACATCCCACATGATTAAATTTTTAAAAAGTTATAAGATGATTGAGCTGATGTGATATTATTTGGGTATCTTGCAGCAATTTGAGACAACTTGAGCAAATTGAGACAGCAAAATTATTCTTGCACAGAGATCTATAGGGCAGATTATGGCTTTCGATTATAGTAGATTAGGGCAGCACAGTGGTGCAGCTGTAGTGTCGCTGCCTTATAGCGTCAGAGATGGGTTCGATCCTGACTACAGGTGCTGTCTGTAAGGAGTTTGTATGTTCTCTCTGTGACCATGTGTGTTTTCTCCAGTTTCCTCCCACACTCCAAAGATGTACAGGTTTGTAGGTTAATTGGCTTTCATTTAAAAAAAAAAATTGTTCCTAGTGTGTAGGATAGTGTTAGTGTGCGGGGTGATCACTGATTGGCGCTGACTTGGTAGGCCGAAGGGCCTGTTTCCATGCTGTATCTCTAAAGTCTAAAGTAAAGTCTAAAGATTAATTTATTGTCAGGTCAAAGTCCAACTGACATACTGTTCTTCGGACTATAACTGTTATTTATTTGGCCAGAAAATAACACACGTTCACACCAGCGCATTCTTAGCCCAGAGATTAAAAGTGAACATGAAGATTTGTAGAAAAAAAGTCAGTCCAAAGTTGGACATATGTTGTCTATATTTGCTTATTACATTCAAATATTTTATTCCCCAGTGTTTTTGTTTTTGTTTTCCAGCATGCTCATTTACAATCTGATGTATATTTGACTAAAATGAAAAAAGGTGCATTTCTTGTGAGGATAGGTCAGAGGCAGTTTTATTTTGAACCAGTTCTTTAGGTCACTTGAAAGTACAGGAGCAAGTAATACCACGGAAGGACGAAAATGATTTTTAAAAAAACCCGTGGAAGCTTGAATTCTGAAATAAAAACAGAAAATTATGGAAATACTCAGTAAATCAGGCAGCAGCTGAAGAAAGAGAATGAGTTAACATTCAGGTCTGAAACTCCTCATCAGAAGTTAAATTGAAGGGTTTCAGATATGAAGCATTATCTCTGTTTCTCTTTCTACAGATGTTGCCTAATCGGCTGAGTGTTTGCAGCATTTTCTGCCAATAGAGTGAGGTCATCAATAGTTCAAATTTACTTCTAATTTTCTCTAATTTTCTCACAATTGAAGACTATGTTGATAGTATGAAAATAGTCTTCCCTATAAAAGTGATGCAAGGAAGGTAACAATTTGTACTAAAAATGCATAATAGTTGAGTTAATATTCTGTGGTTTATGTCCTGTATTGTATTTCTTTCCCATAATACAAACAATACTTTGAACTTTAAAACTTGTAGGCATTGTCATCAACATCTCCCAAGAAGGTGATTTCTGTTACCTAGAAAGACAACTGCATTTGGAAAACATCATCTATAAGGTAATGTCCACACGACAGCATCCTGGCTTGTAACACTTAGCTGGTTCTTTGCAACTGCCATGTTCCAGTTGTAGAACTCTAGATTTAATAATACTGGGAGCAAAGATCAAGAGGCACAGTGGCGCAGTTGGTAGAGATGCTGCCTCGCAACACCAGAGACCCAGGTTTGACCCTGACCTTGGGGGCTATCTGTGTGGAGTTTGCACGTTTTACCTGCGACCATGTGGGTTTTCTCTGGGTACTCCAGTTCGCTCTCACGACCCAAAGACATGCGGGTTGGTAGGTGAATAGGCTTCTGTAAATTGCCCCTAGTGTGTAGGCATTGGACAAGATGGTGGGATAATGTAGAACTGGTGAGAATGGGTTGGCATGGATTTGGTGGGCTGTAGGGTTCGTTTCCATGCTGTATCTTTAATCTAAACTAAAAAGGTCCACCACTACTTTCTCAAGGACATCCGTAAATTACAATAAATGATTTTCTTGCTGGAGCCACATACAGCCCCATCATCAATGAAAAAGAAATTCCAAATTACCGTGGTTTCTCTTCTGTTTCAATCTGCCTTACAATGCTCTCCATCCATGACAGCAAATCCCGGACCATACTGAAAAAGCGGAATTTCTCAGCTGTATCAATTAACTGGGTACGCCGACCATCACAAGCATCCAAAAGTGCCTTCCAGGCCTCAACCACCTCCTGCTCTTGTTTCTGGATGGCTGCAGCTTTATCCCCTGCATAGGCTGTCTGCAAACGCCCTGCGTCATCTTGGAACTGCTGAACCTATTAAAACGAAAATCTATTGTATTATGCAGTCAAGATAAAGTCAAGGCACAACTTTATGTTCTGTCTACCTTACAGTTTTTTTAACTATAAATGGGCAATTCAATTTGAATCACCTAAACTCTCGACAGATGCTGCTTCAGATCTCTCTACTGTCGTTAAGTTGTACACAACAGTCTTTCATTAAATGAAGCAATACTAATGATAACTAAATTACACTGAAGGGAGACATTGGTAAAAGTCCATGGGAGGGTAAAATAAATGTGCATTGAGTACGGTTTCAATCAATTTCCAAAATAATAAACTGGGGTTAGCAAATTAAGAACTAACATTTCAGTGTGTTTTCTTTAAAGAAATAAAATAGCCAGGCTTTAAATTAGCCCAGAGTCATCACAACCAAACACACAAAATAAATCATTAGAAAATAAATTGAATGTACAAGTTGCATCTTATGAATCAAAATATAAATATCCATCAAAAATGTATTTACTGCCTTGTGTAGAAAACTTTATTTTGTTACAATAGGAGCATATGAAACAGTAAACAAAATAAAAAGTAGCTTCAATCTTGATTGTATTCATGCATACTCCAGATTGCTGGAAGAAGCTAATGGAGTTGTTGACTAATCATAGCAACCAATCCTTCTCAATTAGGCTGTAACAAATCCAACTACAAGATGACCAAACCCTCAAATGCAAGCAAGGTTTGGGAACCAAGTTCTAACATGTTGATTATACTTACCATATGTTACATCTCAAATTACTCCTACACACTGCCCCAAAATAAGATTGTATCAAATGAGTGAGACTGATATAATTTTCATGCTGTCATTCTGCTGCTACTTAACAGTGCCTACATATTTATTTCTATTATATGTTAGTGGCAGTGCGCTGTACCTGTACACCCAGGGAATGAATATCTCGTTCAAACGTGTTGTGCATTCTGTGGAAAGATTCCGCTGTGTTGGCATCACGGCCCAGTTCCTCTGGCAACTCCTTGTGCTTTTCCTGGATCAGGCTCGAAAGCTCTTTGCCATCGTAGAAATATTTGTGGAGTTCATAGGAGGCGGCCAGCAGCTGTGTCCGGGTGTCTATCAGCTCCAACAGATCGGCCCAGGCTTCGTTCAAGCTGTCCTTCCACGCCGCTATGTCCGCTGCCTCTGAATGGCCCGAGTCAATGAGATCGTCAATCAACATATTGACGCCGTCCACTCTCTCTTGACCAATCGTCCCAGTCTCTCTGGCAAACTCACGGAACTTTTCCCTCAGCATCTGAAAGCGAATCATTTAGTTTTGTTTATTATTGTCACGTGTACCAAGGTACAGTGAAAAACCTTTCAGTCAGATGCTATTCAGTCAGCGAAAAGATGATGCATGAATTCCAATCAAGCCGTCCACAGTGATCAGATACAGGATAAAGGGAAAAATGTTTAGTGCAAGATAAAGTCCGATGAAGTCAGATCAAAGATAATAATTAAACACAGTGAGCAGGGTTTTGCTTGTTACCAATTAAACTATAGATGTCTTTTACATACCTGGCCTGGATTCTGCCCAAGTTCTGAAAATACTGCAAGAATTTTATGATCAGAATCTGTGGTAACCACTAGAACTATTCACTTCATTAGCTTTCTCTAACCAACTTTATGTCACAGATTTACGAAGCTTATTTTTCAAATTTATTTCTGGGATAGAAATATGTGCCACTGTTGTTCAAAATATATTTCTTCTCCCCTTGCTTCACCCCCTCCAGTTTTCTGTAATGTTTGCATAGAACATAGACCGGTGTAAAAAACCTGACCTGGCCTGCACATCTCCTTTAAACATAGGGTCACGATCCAAAATGTCGGGAGTCTTTACTCTCCAGAGATGCTGCCTGACCTGCGAAGATACTCCAGCACTTTGTGTCCTTTCTAGTAAACCGGCATCTGCAGTTTCTTATTTCTACTCCATCAAAACTTTGCTGCTTTCGCCTTAATGCGATGCTGTTTGGTCTTTGACATTTCCACCCTGGGAACCCATTTCCATCAGGTTTGTCCCGATCTCAACCTGTGAGCCCACAATATTCGCCAAGTATAGAAACAGAACTAAAATAACTAAATTGACTAAAGGCACAAGAAACCTAATATGCTCAAAATTTTACAATCGAATGAACTTTATTAAGATTGTCCTTAGTTATGCTACAAAAGATTGATGGAATACTCACTGTAACTTGGTCGAAGTCTTTTCCTAATTCCTGTGAAGATGCTGCTAGATCCCTTTCTGCAATCCATTGCTCCAGATCTACCACCTCACGATTCAACTGGAAGAGATTGTGCATATCGTCCAATTTTTTCTGGCGCTCATTTCCTAAATCTCTGAGTCCAGCATACTGCTTGTCCACCTGTCCCTGACGCCTAATAATCTGTTCACTGTAAGTGAATCAAACTATCAGTTATTAATTGATTCCAACAGAACTGTGCGATTTCTATTTGAAATGGAAGTTCAACATCTTGATAACATGAACATGCTCTATCATCATCTCATTCCAGGTAAAACAAGTTTCCTCAGCATGAAGCAATAAAATGCATTTAACCAAAGATAACAGCCTCAGAGAAAGGTCCAAAGGTCTTAGAACTGGAATAGAAGCAACAGATTTGATCATATAAGTATTAACTGCTATTAACACATTTGTGTGTGGCTTCATGAGGTTGATGATTCTGGGGGTCAGAGGTGGGGGGGTGGGGGAATGGGTGTGGGGAGAGAGGTTTGGTGATAGGGAGTGTGAGGAATGATGTGCTGCATTCTGTACCACCCCCTCCTCCTGCACGATCCCTGAGACTACTTTGAGCGGGTTTGATGGAGATGTTTGTAGGAAGGCAAAGGTGGTGCATTAAAGAGACTATAAATAGTTGGGCTCAATAGCTTGTTGGTGTGCTGCTTGTTGGTTAGATATTTTAATTTTTATTTTTTTAGATTTAGAGATACAGCGCGGAAACAGGCCCTTCGGCCCATCGGGTCCGCGCCGCCCAGCGATCCCCACACATTAACACATTCCTACACCCCAGGGACAATTTTTACATTTTGCCCAGCCAATTAACCTACATACCTGTACATCTTTGGAGTGTGGGAGGAAACCGAAGATCTTGGAGAAAACCCACGCAGGTCATGGGGAGAACGTACAAACTCCGTACAGACGGCGCCCGTAGTCAGGATCGAACCTGAGTCTCCGGCGCTGCATTCGCTGTAAGGCAGCAACTCTACCGCTGCGCCACCGTGCCGATATAACTTACTGGCAGAGGGTCTGATGTAGGGTCTGACTGGAAACATCATTGCTGCTTCTCTTTCCAAAAATCCCACTTGAACTGCTGTGTGCTTCCAGCATTTTCTTTTTTTAAATTTTGACAAATAATGCAAGTGGCGAGGAGCAGAAGGAAAGGCAGACAAATGGGAATTCATCATCACTAAAAATAATGCAGCTGGCTCAACGTACAAAACAGGCTTCCTCTGTTCCTCCAATTATACTTTGATAACCAATTATTTCTATGATGCATCCAGGTATCTAAGGTGTGCAGTTAATGGCAGGCTTGGCTTCTGCACAGTGGGGCATGTAGAAAAACAAACGGAACGTGACTTTTAAGTCCACTACGTTCCCTGCTCAAGGTTAAGGATATCCTTGCCCTTCTGTTTGACCAGAATATCATGACAGCATTCTGGAGTATATAACACAAATGCTGTAAAGTAGACTTATTCGTATATATTTCCCTAAAATAAGCACAATGGATCCTAAGGTTTCAGTGGAAATTAGAGTTCGACTGGTTGTCTAGGTGTACTTCAGTATTCAAAATCAGATGGCGTCATTGCATTTGATTCACTGGCCTATCCATGTTCTCCTGGGATGCTGCCTGACCCGCTGAGTTACTCCAGCATTTTGTGTCTATCCTTGTAAATGTATCTCTGTACACAAGCAACGTCTAACACTTTAAAAGACAGTGATTACCACAACCTTTATTTTACTCGTGGATCTCACTGAGCTGTGATTGATTATAATTATTCAATTAGGAAAATGCAGAAAGGGTTTTTTAAAAAGTAAATCATGATTACTCTTCTTCATTGTTTTCTTTTCCATTGAACCCAGTATTTATTCGTCACCTATTAAATGTTGGATAATGTGGTTCTTTATGCGTCATCCTCTGAAAGCTGAGTTAAACCGCTGTGAACACATTCTACTCCCTTCTGTTCTTACTTAATTGTAAATTTCAAATCCACTAACCAGTGGATTCCATCAACAATAGAACAAATAAATAAAATTACAATAATTTTGGCACATGATAACTAATGATAAGCATCATGGAAGGAACATTTGAGTAGACTTTTGAGGAGTTAAGACTGCCGCAGTGTTGCTACTCACCCCTCCGGGTGCTCAGCAGCCAGAAGTATTTGGGCCCGGTTGGCAAGCTCTTGAATTGTATTTCCGTAATCCAAGATTGCCTGCTGCAGGATCTGGTGTTTCTTCAACATTGAAGTCGCACTATCTTCATCCTAGAGAACCCAGAAAAAAAGTGAATGTTGGACATATATTGGAGTTTGCTATCATGGATGAAATATTATACACCAGTACAAGGCTCTTCAAGCTTTTGTGACTGGTGATTACTGCACACCACCCTCAGCCAAAGACGAGTGTGGTTGAGCCAAATCATGTTTAATGAGCTTGTTAAATGTAGCAACAGAAAGAACGCTGGCATGCAACCTGATATTAGAGCACCACGTGGACTTAAAAAAGGTTACATGTACATGCTTCCTGCCTGCCCATTGGATGGAATAGCACATGAACATGCAATACTCCAACACAGAGCCAGGTGCAAAGACCTAGCAACAAAACAAAAATAGTTATGGAGAAGTCTATGAGCAACCCATGAAATATTCCAGCTGGCACAAGTAAACTGCCAGGGAATAAAACAGGTGCTTTGTTTTTATAATTTTTTTAAAACTCTTGCACTTAATTAACTAAAACTAATATTCCACTTGCAGGCTACACTTTACCAAGTTTAACATTGACTGTAAACACATAATTATATAAAATTAATATTTATATTTGATGAAGTTGCAAAAATAATCTAACACATGGTGTAAATACATTTATAGCTGCCTAAACCTTAAATGATATAGTGTGGCCTGATCTAGTATCTTTTAAGCATAGGAGGTTGAATTACAGGTTTAAAGTTAAATACCTTTGGTTTATCATCAGAGATCATGTACAACTCCTGCTCACTCATCCACACTTCAGCTTCTGCAGCATCGAGATAATATTGTTGGGCTACATTTGTACTCTCCAGGCGCTTCTGCCTTTCCTCTGTTTCTTCTTGCAGTTTGTCCCACAATCCATTTAACTCTTTCAATTGTTCCTTGATAGTACCTGCATCTGGTCTCTGATCCACAATCATCTTTTCTCCCCTTTCTAACACATCATCTATACGTGGCTGATGCCCTTGAATTTCCTTCTGAAAAGTCTGTAGAAGCAAAAAGAGAAATCATGGCAACAACAAAGTGGGGTTGGCCATGTGGACCTCTGAAGTCTGAGTAACCGTGAACTATTATTAATTATCCTCTCAGAAATGAGAAAGACAAAAAAGTGAAGTATTTTGCTGAAGTAAAGCAATAATGATAACCTTTCTCTGGTGATAAGCTTTGCAAATGTTAATTAAACGGTGGCTCAAGTCCCTCTGCAGATGCCCCATACTTTCTCACAGCTGATTACCACTGTCTTCCAATGTTGTGCTGCTCATGGAGATCAGCAATGGGGTGCATACCCCTGAACTGTCCCAGCACTGAGATCAGCACCGAGACACACGGTTGGGAACAGCTGTGAGAGAGAGGGGTGTGTAAGATTATCACCAATGTAAACTTATCCTTAAACTTTATGGGTCTATTTGTTTATGTTTTACGAATCACCTTGTTAACATGCCCTGCCACTTTGAATGTATCCAGTTCCCTTTGAGCATCCATATCATTTAGGTGTGTGCCATTTGGTTTATATTATCTCTTATTCTTTCTGCCAAGGAGAATTACTTCACTCCTTTTCTCAAAATATCATCTGTAAACTTGCCTTCGCTTTTTGCCAGGCTATAGTAGTCCATTATTTTTCTCAATCCTGCCTACAATGCTTTCCAGCTTTGGCTCATCCACAGATTTGGAAATTCTGCTTTGCCTTACCACATCTAAATGATTTCTATAAAAACTAAATCTGGTTCATTGGACAACACGAAATCCAGAATTGCCTTCTCTCTGGTAGGGTCCAGTACAAGCTGCTCTAAGAATCCATCTCGGAGGCACTCTACCAACACCCTTTCTTGGGGTCCAGAACCAACCTGAGTTTCCCAGTCTACCTGCATATTGAAATCTCCCATAACCACAGTGGCATTACCACATGCTAATTTTAACTCCTGCTGCAACTTGCACCCTATATCCAGGCTACTGTTTGGGGGCCTGTAAATAACTCCCATTGGTTTCTTCTTACCTTTACAATTCCTCAATTCTATCCACAGAGACTCCACACCATCAGTCCCTACGTCACCCCTCGCAAGGGACTGAATTTCATCCCTCACCAACAGAGCTACCCCACCTCCTCTGCCCACCTGCCTGTCCTTTCTATAGGACCTATGACCCTGAATATTCAGTTCCCAGTCCTGATCCTTCTGCAGCCATGTATCTGTAATCCCCACAATGTCATATCTACTAATCTCTAACTGATCTCTATTCATCCATTTTACTTCTTATACTTTGTGCATTCATATTTAATACTTTTAATCCATTATTCACCTCACCTTTCACATCAGTTCCTATTTCACTTGGCCATACTCTCCTATCCCTTCAAGAGCTTTCTGCCCCATTAATTCTGGTGTCTTTCTTAACTTTTCCTATACTCTCTTTCCCTTTAACTCCATCCTTGTCTTTCCAATTTGTCTTCTCCCCCCGCCATTTAGTTTAAACCCACCCATGTAGCAGTGGCAAACCTGCCCGCTAGAATGCTGGTCCCCCGCTCGTTAAGGTGTAACCCGTCCCTTTTGTACAATTCACCCTTACCCCAAAACAGATCCCAGTGGTCTAAGAATCTAAATCCCTGCCCTCTGCACCAACTCCTCAGCCACACATTCGGATCCCCTATCTCCCTGTTCCTGCTCTCACCAGCACGAGGAACTGGAAGCAAACCGGAGATAACCACCCTGGAGGTCCTGCTTTTCAGCCTTTTTTTGGGCTCTCTAAAGTCACGTTGCAGAATCTCTTTCCTCTTCTTCCCGACATCATTTGTGCCGACATGCACTACCACTTCCGGTTGCTCACCTTCACCCTTGAGGATGCTCTGCATTCGGTCCGTAACCACCTGGACCCTGGCACCAGGGAGGCAACACACCATCCTTAAATCCCGCCTGTTGCTGCAGAAACCCCTGTCCGTACCTCTCACTATGGAGTCCCCTATTACCACGGCTCTGCCTAATGTCTGTCTCTTCGGCTTTGCTTCAGCACCATGTTTTGACCAGTCTGCCGGCAGCGTCTTCTGTCCCGACAGCTTCCAAGAGATGAACCTGCTTTCAAGGGGGTACATCCCCCGGGGTCTCCTGTACTCCAAGCTTCCTTCCCTTCCTAATCATCACCCACCTTCTCTCTTCCGGTATCTTCGGTGTAACGATCTCGCTGTAGGTCTTGTCCAGGAAACTCTTGTTTTCCCAGATGATCCTGAGGTCATCCATTTGCCTCTCCAGTGCCCTTACACGGTCCTTCAGGAGCTGAACCTGGACACACTTTCCACAGTTGTAGCAGCCAGAGGCACCAGCGGTGTCCCTGACCTCCTACATCCTGCAAGCATCACACTGAATCAGCTTACCTGTCATTTCTTCACTGCATCTCACCCTCTCCAACTTTTGGCTGAGTCTCCTATCGCAGCCTCCTCGCCGAAGATTCTCGGGCCAAAGACTCGCACTTTGCTCACAAGGCACTTCCCTCGACCAGGCCGCTCCCCGACAGGCCATTCCCCTTCTCAGCCAATCCCCACACTCACTCTTTCACCTGCCGACCTTGAAGGTATCTTCTAATCTGGAAACTAATCTATTTCAATTCTCCGCTTTCTGCCTTAAACCTTATCTATGCTTCAATTTCATTCTCTTTTTTTTTTAAATGGGACTTCATTGAATACCTTCTAAAAATCCTTGTTGGCAACATCACTGCATTCCCCTCATCAACATTTTCCTTTACCTCGTTAAATAATTCAAGTGGGTGCTTCTATTATTTTAACTTTTCAAGTCATTTCAGAATCTGAAAACAGAATTATAGTCTGATAAATTTATAGTGGCTTTTGAATATTTTGAATATCATTGGCATTCACAAATATCCAGTCTCTTTGAAAGCACATAAACCAGAAGAGGCGCTGTGTCCAACTGCAGGAAGCCTGCGCCATGTTGGGCCTTACCAATCAATCAGATCCAGTTTAATTGAAGAGGTTTGCGAGCTGGTCTGTGGAAGATTCAGGTAATTTAATCCAGTGGAATGTGAGTTATGGAACAACAGTAAAGGCACCACTTTCTGTCTATTTAATTTTCCGTCTCAATTCCACTATAACGGCTACAACTACCAAGGAATTATGATAAAATCACACTGCTTCAAAGTAGTCCTTTACATGACAATTTGACAGCAATACTGGGACATCAGTATTGCTGATCCCATCCCTCTCCTCCACAGCTGCAGAAACCCTCATCCACGCCTTCATCACCTCCCGTCTGGACTACTGCAACAGCCTCCTCTATGGCGCACCCTCAAAAATCATCAGTAAACTTCAATACATTCAAAACTCCGCTGCCCGTCTACTCACCCACACCCCGATCCGTGACCATATCACCCCCGTCCTTTATAAACTCCACTGGCTCCCCATCCCCCAGAGAATCCAGTACAAAATCCTCCTCATAACCTACAAAGCCCTCCATAACCTGGCCCCATCCTACCTGACCGACCTCCTCCACAGGCACACTCCCACCTGCACCCTCCCTCTGCTGCTGCCAATCTCCTATCCCCCCACATCCGGACCAAACTCAGATCCTGGGGGGACAGGGCTTTCTCCATCGCTGCTCCCACCCTATGGAACTCACTACCCCAAAACGTTAGAGACTCCTCCACACTCACCACATTCAAAACATCGCTGAAGTCTCACCTGTTCAGTACTGCCTTCAACTACTGAAGGTCACCTCACCTTCTGTCTCCTTTCTCTGTTCGTTTATTTATTTACTTATTTATCTATTTATTCATTTCCCTATGTTCTCTAAATCTCTGTAAAGCGTCTTTGAGTATATGAAAAGCGCTATATAAATAAAATACATTATTATTATTATTATCAGATCTATTCCTCTCATGGTTTTGTACACTCCCATATGATCAATATATTGGTTAAAATAACCATCATCATTTTAAAAGCAAGTGACGGAATGATATTTGGAGTCGTGTACAGAACTGCACTGAAATGGTTAAATGGAAAAAAAAAGAAAAAAAAGAAATGTTTGATGGATGTTTTCCATGAATATGACCTACCTTATTCTTCTTCATTAAGAGTTGCACTGCCTGCAGATTGTGGCCATGGTCTGTGCTTGTGGCTAAAGGCATTCGTTCCTTCACCCAGAGCTAAGAGAAAATGAGATAAAATATTCATAAGATTACTTAATATCTCTGTACAATTCATGACTTTAATTAATCTGTTCTGAGAGAAGTTTAAATGTAACTCCTTACAGATTCATCTTCCAGATCCCGGTAAAACTGGAACCTCATCTTCGACATGAGAAGATTTTGACGGCGTTCCTGCAGAGGGGCCATCAGCTGCAAGAATCTATTCTCTATATCATTTTCCTTCTCATCTGTCTCCATCTGTCCTTCTTCGGAGAGAATTTTGGCCTGACGTACAAGTTCCTCCACCTCTTTCTCTCGCACTTCCACTTGGTTTTCCACCATCTGTTCACAACAAAAACAATCTATTCATTTATCCGACAGGATAAAAGGGAAGGATGATTCCAATGCAGCAAAATGTTGGCCAATAGTTAGATTTCACATCAAATATTTCATTGATTATCCAACAGTTTTTCATGTGTTTCATCTATTGACGCTTTTATGTGAAAGTTTAAGAATAAGGGGTAGGCCATTTGGAACTGAGATGAGGAAAAACTTTTTCAGTCAGAGAGTTGTGAATCTGTGGAATTCTCTGCTTCAGAAGGCAGTGGAGGCCAATTCTCTGAATGCATTCAAGAGAGAGCTAGATAGAGCTCTTAAGGATAGCGGAGTCAGGGGGTATGGGGAGAAGGCAGGAACGGGGTACCGATTGAGAATGATCAGCCATGATCACATTGAATGGCGGTGCTGGCTCAAAGGGCCGAATGGCCTCCTCCTGCACCTATTGTCTATTGTCTATAAAATCATGAGTTCTTTCATAATTGTAAAAGGATGCCAGAAATACTGAAATAACAGTTAGGGCTGTAGAATTTTCAGAAAAACAGACTCGAGAGTAAAAAGAGATGATGCTGAACTATTCTTAAATATGATAAGAGATGACAGGAACAAATGTAAGATTGGAGATTATCAACAGAAGGCCAAGTGCAATTCATATCAATCAATTCCTGAAAAGCCTGGATAGAGTAAATGTGGAGAGGATGTTTCCACTAGTGGGAAAGTCTTGGACCAGAGGCCATAGCCTCAGTATAAAAGGATCTTCCATTAGAAAGGAGATGAGGAGGAATTTCATTAGTCATATGGTGGTGAATCTGTGGAATTTATTGCCACAGACAGCTGTGGAGGCCAAGTGTCAATGGATATTTTTAAGGAGAATACAGACAGATTCCTAATTAGTAAGGGAATCAGGGGTTATGGGGAGAAGGCAGGAGAATTGGGTTGAGAGGAAAAGATAGATCAGTCATGATTGAATGATGGAGTAGACTTAATGGGCTGAATGGCCTAATTCTGCTCCTGGAACTTATGAATTCCTGAGGGCTTTTTCTAAATCTATATCAGATAAATCAATGGATAATATTTTAATGTTTATAATAAGAGAATAAGTTGTTCTTATTTGAAGAGGTCTGCGTTTAATATCCAAGTGTTTTGAAGCATCACAGCAGATCATTGACATATGTTCGATAAATATTCATACAGCAAATCCATAATGCTGAAGTTTCCATAACAGAAAACTCAGCAAATAAAGGCTTTGTTAATGCACCTACGAATCTCCATAACAACTAGTGTGAATAAAGCAAATATAAACACCTGAAAGGGGGTTTGAAAAAACCCTATTCAAATGATGTATAACTCCATTGCAACATTACAGGATTAGATTACTGATCATCATGAAACAATTTTTGGTTGTGTGCATCATTTGTCCACTAGTGGGCAGTGTTTGACTTTCTCCAACAGATTTTCAGCAGAACTCCTTGTCAATTTGTGTAAGAAAATAACTGCAGATGCTGGTACAAATCGACGGTATTTATTCACAAAATGCTAGAGTAACTCAGCAGGTCAGGCAGCATCTCAGGAGAGAAGGAATGGGTGACGTTTCGGGTTGAGACCCTTCTTCAGTCTGAAGAAGGGTCTCGACCCGAAGCGTCACCCATTCTTTCTTTCTTGTTAATTTGCATCATTTCTCGGACTGATTTTTCAAACGCCCAACAAAAAAGCTCTTTGTTTTTCAGATGATCAGTGTGCATTTACACAAAATTTTAGAAACGGTTAAGTGTAATTTGGATATGTTTAATACTTAGAAAAATGTTTTGTACAATTTATTCAAGGCTGCTAATTTTGCAGCATGATCAATTATAAATTACAACATTCACCTCAGGAATGTGCGTGCCTTCAACCCACTCTATTTTCTATACAGTCACACTTTTTTATTTTTAAGTTATACTTAATGAGAATATATGTTTATGCACCTCCAAGTCCTCTAAGTTGTTTCTGTTTGCTTTTATGCACTAATTTTGATAGAGATTCATAGGTACATGATCAGCGTCTTTATTTTCTAAAGGATGTGGGTGGAAATTGTAGCACTTGGAGGAAAGCCACACAGTCACAAAGAACATGTAAACTCCATGCAGCCAACATCAGAGGTCAGGAGTGAGGCTGGGCCATGGGGCAGCTCTTCTAGAGGTACCACTGCAGTGCCCTTCTTCCATGCATCTATTTATCCATTAAAGATGAATGCTGTAATTTGCCATTGTACCAATTAACTATAGCTTGCAGACTTAATTGACAAAATAATCAATAGTTAAAACTGCAGCAATGAGATTTCAGAATAGGTAGTTAGAAAATCATTGACTTAAGTGTGTGTTGCCAAATATTTCTAGCCCCAGCTGTGGCTAAATCTGCAACGTCCAAAATTAGTTATCTCAGAACCCAAAGAAATGGAGTGGCAGCAAGTATCCCTTAATCCCAGGACACCTGCAATAAGATGAAGAAATTGCTAAATCGAAAGAGCTGAATATTTTCTAAATGGTGAAAAGGTGGGGGTCCAAAGAGAATTGAAAACTCATGTGCACAGGTTCTTGAAATGTCAGGTACAGAACATAACAAATTCTTGCCTTTATTTCCAGAGGCTGGAAATGGCATTCTCATAGGCGAAATATCGCAAAAATACTTTCCTGATCTTTAGTTGAAAGCTCAATAGATTGCTAATTTTTAAGATATATATATTTTTGTTAATTATTGTTATATAGAGCAAGGCTAGATGTGTGGGTTTAGGTCACAGATCAGCCATATCTCACTGAATGGTGAAGTATGCTTGATGGACAAAGCGGTCTATCCTCTTTCCTGTGTGATGCATAAAACTCCTAAATGTGGCCATTAAATTAGTTTAAGAAGAGATAATCCCAACTCTTCATCTAGCCAGGAAAAAATATTAAATTGATAATCAGCGCTTGCCATTAATTCCAAGCCCATTTATAAAGCATCCAATTGAACCTCTTAACTAATTTCAGAACAAACAAGAAATAATAGAAGTACTCAGAAGGTCGGGCACCATCTTTGTAGATAGAGAAACAGTGAGCAGAATGATAACCTGTAGCTTTTTCAGCAGAATATTGACACTAGTTAAGTCCTTTCCAAAGTTTTCAGTCTGCAGCTGTGGTTCCAGCTCATCCATCCACTTGTCCAAGTCCTCACAGTCCTGTGAGAAAAGCTCTGACCGGTTCGCTTGGAACAGGCGATGTGCCTTGTCCTTCGTAGTCAAATCCAGGATTTCCCACCGATTATGTAGTTCATCCAGTTTCTCTGAGACAATTGGTTTAAAATCTGGCTTTTCATCCATCAGTTGCTTCCCTTCCTGCAATCAGGAGAAGATCACCAGACAACATGAAGACGACATGCATTAGCATCACACAAGCTGCAACAACTAATTGTCATACAATGTCATTTTAAAGTTGCTGATGAAAAGGCAAGACGATGATACAACTGTAACTGCATGCTGGTCTGTGAACTCTGCAATTACTTTTGCTTTTAGTCTTGACATTTACTGATGATAATGGTACAGTACAAAAACATATATGTCTAATGATGAATGTTAATGAGACGCTCAAACACCAATTTTAAAGCAAACTATTTCCTGCAATATTAAAGAGTCAAATCTAATTGGATGGCAGTCAGTGGCCCAAAAGGAATTTAATCTGAGGATCCTGGAACTGTGAAAACAATCCCAAAAGCCGGAGAAAAAAATCCCTGAAGAGTCTACACTCATTTTAAAAGGTTATTTAAGTGTCGCACTTCTATAAGCTGATTTTTTTTGTTGGTGCTTTGATATAGTAGGATCCATTTTAAATGCTACATTAAATCTGTAGGATTCAAAGGGATTGAATCTACCATTTGTATATTTTACTGTTTGCTTAGATCATCTTAATTCTCCCAACTGAAAATGTTATCTTTCTTTAAAAGTGAGCAAATGGGCAAACTAATTCATATATGTACTCAAGGAAATATACCATTGGCAATGTTAGGATATTACATAATTACTGTAGGATAACTAACGAAAGTGAAAGTTGAATACAAGCTGTGGTTAATGTCAGAAGTGGGAGATGAGTTGTCACTTGGCCACTCCACATACTTCATGTTCAGATTATGTAGGAAAATAACTGCAGATGCTGGTACAAATCGAAGGTATCACAAAAAGCTGGAGTAACTCAGTGGGTCAGGCAGCATCTCAGGAGAGAAGGAATGGGTGACGTTTTGGGTCGAGACCCTTCTTCAGAAGAATGTTCAGATTACATTAGGTCAATTACTAAAAACACAAATAATATGCATTCCATTTACAATGTCAACCAATTGATTTGCAGATTGACTTGTGATTTCATGAGATTTAAAGGAAATTCATTATTATTGTGGTTATAAGGAAACTTTCTCAGTAGATAACCTGTGACATATCTCAGGGTCAGGATTAACTTACTGTTAAGTAACACTTCAATTTTACAACTCTCACTATTGTTTCCAAGTTTCTTTAATAGTCTTTCTTTCTAACAGTTCCATTAGATTTTTGAGATACCTGCATTCAACCAACCCTTTGTCTGTGCTCACCATTGGTAAACATGCCTTCAATACTAAGGCACATTTCCCTCAAATCCCCCTCAACCTCTCTGTCTTTGCCTCCATCTATAAAATACTCGGCACCTTCTACCAAGTATCCACTCTTGTGTGGATCACTGCCAAAATTGTTTAATAACTCTCTTATGAAGTGGTAAGGGATTATCATATCTCATAAATAAAGCTGCTACACAAAATGGAAGTTTTTTTTTATTGTAAATATATTTCAGAACCTGTATTATCTAAATTTAAAGATGATGAATATTTATGGTGATTCCCTAGTTGGTAATTCCTAGTTTACAGAAGGGAACATCCTCACTTTTTTATCTCAGGGACTTCTTCATTAAGGTGTGACATTTGGTTAAATATAAAATTCACAGATGGGTCATTTAGACTGGAAATGGGCCAATCAGAGGAAACATTGTGATTTACCTTTAGCTGGCCTTTCAAACAATGGAGATCATACCCTCAACAAATTGGCACTATAATTATCTTAAAATTCAGTAATAATATCCAACTTAATAGTCTCCATCATTTTAAGTATTTTCATATAAAGCACTGTGTTCTGAGTTGAAATATTTATGAACAGAAATACAACCTTGTTTGCATCTACTAAACAAATGAACTTCAATGAAACTACATCGCAGAAGCAGTGTGCAATGTTCAGCTGCTTCTGTATTACATGGTTAGCACATGTAACAAAATGGAGAATTTCTCATCTTTGGTATGTCTGTTAAGTTGTGCATACCTTGTTCCAAATTGGCTAAATCAGTGCACAAGACAGAATAAATTATTTCCAATAGCTGTATACCCTGATTGTATTAATCACCATAGCACGATTCCACTCAATGCATCATTTTGAAAAGGCTTTAAACTTCCTACCTTTTAAAAAAGCTTTTAAATATTTTCTTTCAATTTATTTTGAGTATCCAGTAAATGGACTAATTTTTTTTAAACCAATTTCAATTACTTAAAATTAATAGTTTGCAGGAGTGGAGAGGACACTGGATAATAATAATTTTTGTGACGTTCAGATAAATCGTGATTTTTTAATTTAAAAAAAAGAAAATAAATATTCTAAAACATTTCCGATTGTGCCAATTCAAGAAAGAGTTTAATATGTAATAAAAGCCTCAATTTACAAAACAACCATAATACTCAGAACAATTTGCCTGGATCACTGATAGTCACAAAACTAGAAAATCTTGTCCACAATGCTGTACACAATTTGTGTTGAAGAGTGATGTCTTGTCTATTAACCTTTCCAAGAAACTGCATTACAAAAAATAATCTAATGTTGAAAATATTCAAACAAGACATTAAAGTATATCATAACTTATTACATAATAATTAACAACAGATGCAAAGAATTGAGGGGAAGGAAAATTTATCTGAAAGACGGCATTGTCACAAATCTTTAGTACTCATCACATTCCTGCATCCTGCTTTATTTACCATGTCGATTTTGTCCAGCCACTCCTTGTTTGATGCCAATTCAGCCATAAAAGCCTGATGCTTCTGCCACTTTGTGTGAAGATTGCGAGCTTCGTCGTAAGAAGTGTCCTGGGCTGTTAGCATCTTCTCGTTGATCCAAAAAGTAAGCTGGAAGAGGGAACAGGCAATACACAATTTTCATTTTAAGTGTGGTCTGAAATAATTACAGCATTATAAGAGGTTCGATATTGAATTATGAAACATCTTTTCAAGAAATATTTTCTGGTTTGGTTAAATCAGCATTTGTTGGATTCATGAGCAAAAAAGGACTGAGTAATTGTTTTTTTTCCGGTTTCATAGAGGCCCATAAATATACAGCAATGACTGCGATCAGAACATTAAATGGAATCTGATCCATTAATGGAGAGGGGAGCTGAAGGAATTCTTGCCAAATGACATGGCTGCATAAAGGTATGTCGATACAGATAATTGAACAGTTATGAGAGCACCAGTCCAGAAGTAATCAACATTTCTGATTGATGTTCGATTCAGTTGAATTGCTTTTTGAAGTGAGTTTAGGAAGGACCAGAGAACTTTGATAAGATGCTTCAGATATTATAATTGTAACCTTAGATGTTAACTATTTCACTCCACAATTGTTACCAAATCTTTCAATAGTTCCGTCAATTTTATTTTTGCTTTCAAAGTGCTTTGCCTCAGTAGAAATTTAATCAGTCTTCATTCTTAACCCTGTGGAGTCATAACAGTGTGGAAACAGGTCCTTCCGCCCACCTTTCCCATGCCCCATCTACACTAGGCCCCCTGCCTGCCCTCCATCCCATATCCCACCAAACCTACCCTATCCATGTACCTGTCTAAATGTTTCTTAAACATTGATATAGTACCTGCCTCAACTACCTCCTCCAGCAGCTTGTACCATATACCTACCACCCTTTATGTAAAAACTTTATCCTTCAGGCTCCCATTAATTCTTTCCCCCCCTCATCTTAAACCTATGTCCTCTGTAAAGTTAGAGTCTACTATGTACAGCAAAGAAACAGGCCCTCGAGCACACCATGTCTATGCTGACCATTATGTCTACCGACACGAATCCCATTTATCTGAGATAATTCCATGTCCCTCCATGCCATGCTTATCCAAGTAGTTGTCCAGATGCCTCTTAAATATTGTTCCTGATCCTGCCTCCACCACCCCTTCTGTCTGGGCTTATTCCAAATAATAACTGCTCTTTGTGTAAAAATGTCTCTCAAATCCACTTTAAAACTCTTCCCTTTCACCTTAAAGCTTTCTAATTCTAGACACTCTAACCATGGGAAACAGACTTAGGCTATCTATCCCTCTTCAAATTTTATATACCGCCACCACCTCACCGCTCACGCTCCTTTGCTCCAGGGAAAACAGACCCAGTCTGTCCAATCTCTTCTTATAACTTAAGCCCTCCAATCCAGGCAAATTGGAAGACAAGGAGACACAAGAGAATGAAGGGTACTGACCCAAAACATCATCTGTCCGTTCCCTCCGTAGATGCTGTCTAACCTACTGAGTTCCTCCAGCACTTTGTATTTTGTTCAAAATTCCTTGTGAACCATTTCTGCACTGTCTCTAGATTAATCACATCTTTCCTGTAGTGTGACAACCAGAATTGCTTTTACTCGACTCTTTTACTTGATGCCTTGGGTGATGAAGTCACGCATGCCATCTTCCTTCACCATCCCATCTTCCTGTGTTGTCACGTTCACAAAACTATGTACTTGTTCCCCTTAATATTCTTAGAGAATCTTTTAGGAATCTCTTTCATCCTATCTGCCAGGGATATCTCATAAGGTCATAATGTCATAAGTAATAGGAATTCGGCCCATCCAGTCTACTCCGTCATTCAATCATGGCTGATCTATCTTTCCCTCCCAACCCAATTCTCCTGCCTTCTCCCCATAACCCCGAACACCCATACTAATAAAGAATCTATCTATCCCTGCCATAAAAATTATCCATTGACTTGGCCTCCATAGCCTTCTGTGGCAAAGAATTCCACAGATTCACCACCGTCTGTCTAAAAAAAATATTTTTCATCTCCTTCCAAAAGGAACGTCCTTTAATTCTGAGGCTCTGACCTCTAGTCCTAGACTCTCCCACTAGATGCTCATGGCCTCGTTTTGCCCTCCTAACGTCCTTCCTATATGTATCCCACCTCGCGTATACTCTTCATGGGACTCACTTGATTTCAGCTGCCAATAGCTATTTTTCCCAACCAGGTCCTCAATATCCCTTGTCAACCAAAGTTTCCTAATTTTACTAGTTATGCTCTTCATTCTATCAAGAATATGCTGGCCTGAACTCTTCTTAACTCACATAAAAACGTCCCTCTTGCCAGCCACCCCTTTACCTGCCCCTCTCGATCAACATTTGAAAGTTCCTCTCTGATGTGATCAAACTTAGCCCCCCCTCAACCTTAAACTTTAATTTATCTTTGTCCATGGGTATAAGAAAATAACTGCAGATGCTGGTACAAATCGATTTATCTTGGCCATGGGTATCTTGAAACTGGTTATTGGTCCCAGAGTGACATGTTAACCACTTGTCCAGCCTCACAACCAAAGAGGATGTTGACTGTAGCCTCTTCTCCAACAGGGTCGTCTACATGTTGCTTCAGAAAACTCTGCCGAGCACACTTAACAAATTCTGCCCCAGCTAATCCTTTAGCACCAAGACAGTCCTGGTCAAAACTAGGGAAGTTAAAATCATCTACTACTTATAATCATGCACCATCTGTGATTTCCCTTCATATATGCTCCTCTAATTCCTGTTTGGGAGGGGGGAGGACTATAGTATAATCCCATCAATTCCCCCTTTTTGATTTTGTTGGGTTAGGTCCTGGCAGTTTGCATGATTTATGAAAAGAAGCTGGAATGTTGCCTATCTGCCTGTTTGACAACACAAAGAGTCAAAACCTGATCACATTGAAAACCACAGTCCAAATCAACAGCCATCCACACCATTGCATGGCATGTTTGCCTTATGAGCATTCACGGCTCAATGATCTTTGTGCACCAACCAAAACAATAATTTTAACACGAATATAAGAATATGGTTGCGGTTATTTCAATAAAGTGCTCAAGCTAAGGTACGTAAATTGGCCTAATATGATAGAATCGCAAACCTCTTGGCAGTTCTGTTGGAAGTGCTGAAGATCACGGTTGTCTTTTAAATGTTCAGTTACTTCTTTTGCCTTTTTCCTATTTTCTTTGTACCTAGAATAGTGATGACATCATATTGGAAACAGAATGTTAAACAGCAGTAGAAAGCTTCAATCACAGCCGTTGCTTTGTCAAATATGCTCAGTCCTCAAAACGTTTACTTCTTACCTTTCATCAATAGATTTTATCTTGTCAAGCATCTTGTCTTTAAAAATATTTCCATCTTTGATGAGCTTTTCTCCTTCATCGATTGTCCCAATGATTTTGTCTTCATTGGCATCCATGCTTGTCATAATACCATCTTGCTTCTTTATTGCACCATCAGCTGCCTCCAAGGTTTTGGGCATTTCAACATGCATTAAGCTGTATTCCTACAGGGGATATGATCCGATACGATTACCCAAAAGTATTGCTCATGACCTTTTTGTATAGCTATCATTTGCAGTAACACATTATTTCACTCTCGTAAGTTTGATTAAACATGCTGTTCTTCTTCCTTCAATTACTCTCCTAAGTCCCTGTGCACTATGCAAAATTGTAGGCTTGGATAGAGTGGATGTGGAGAGGATGTTTCCACTAGTGGGAGAGTCTAGGACTAGAGGTCATAGCCTCAGAATTAAAGGACATTATTTTATGAGGAGGAATTTCTTTACTCAGAGGGTGGTGAATCTGTGGGATTCAGCGCCACAGAAGGCTTTGGAGGGAAAGTCAGTGGATATATTTAAGGTAGAGATAGATAGATTCTTGATTAGTACAGGTGTCAGAGGTTACGGGGAGAAGGCAGGAGAATGGGGTTAGTAGGGAGAGATAGATCAGCCATGATTGAATGGCGGAGTAGACTTGATTGGCCGAATGGCCCAATTCTACCCTTGTCTCTTATGATCTTATGAATCACGATACGATACAATAGAACTTTATTTATCCCAGGATGGAAATTGAAGATGATTAGCTCCCAATTCCCAGGACTTGCTATTGCCACAATCTAGCAAGGTGATGAAAAATATATAACAGCTGTTGGAGAGTTGGCCGGTGACATCCCTCCAAACTCAGCCCATGCACCTGACCATATTTTAATTCTTACTCCGGTGATTTTTCTTTTTTCTAAACATTTTTGACAAATACATGCCTTTCCTCAATGCATTTGCATTAATTGTTCAATCCTATCTTGCCAAACAATGGATTAATTCTGAATATAAAAATTCACTGACTTCATTGATATATGTCATAACTGATTCTAAAACATAATTGCCGTTTAATCAAAGGAATCGATATGTAATCAAAAACTTTTTCAGATGTTGCAATACATGTAACAGAATTATTTTAATCTTCATTTTCAGGTTTTTATAAAACTATGTAACATTCACTTTAGCTGTAAAGATGAGGCCAAATTCTCTATCGCCGAGAACAGAAGAAAATCAACATGGTTACAATGTTTAATTAACTAACTCATTCTTTCACAGTTTAGTTTAGTTTGGAGATACAGCGTGGAAACAGGCCCTTTGGCCCACCGAGTCTGTGACGACCAGTGATCCCCATACACGAGCACGATCCTGCACACTAGGGGTAACTTACAATTCTTACTGAAGCCAATTAACCTACAAACACCTGCATGTCTTCAGAATGTGGGAGTAAACCAGAGCACCCAAAGAAAAAACAGGTGGTCACAGGGAGAGTGTACAAATAACACCTGTAGTCAGGATCGAACCTGGGTCTCCGGTGCTGTAAGGCAGCAACACTATTGCTGCCCCACTGTCTGTGCCGTTATAGTCAATGGATGAAGGATTTCAGATATATTCCCAGGTCAACATCCAAAAAGCTATGATTCTACTGTGCCTCTAATTAAATTTATCTTGGTATAAATTGTAGAATATAATATATTGGAAGGATATTTTTCAATCGGAAACAGAATAAATTATCAATGTAATCCCAAAATCTGTTCAGAAAGCCCAAGTAATAAGGATGAATGCATTCTAAAAAATTAATCTTGGATCGAGGAGGTTCAATTTACAATTGTGTTTGTGCAAATGCAGAATCTGCTACTCACATCGGTTCTCAACTTGATCCAAAAGCCAAGTAGAATAAAACTTTTTAATTTAGTTTTATTTCACAGTCATTTTTGTATCTTTGCATTTGATTGTTACGACACTTATTTATCTTCACTTAATAGATGGGAGCATTTGCACTGACATCAAGACTGTAGAATTATTGCAGGTGATGATAACAACATACCTGGTTTCTGAGAATGCTATCTGCTTGTTTGCTGTCCCTAAGGAACTGCTGATATCCATGGGACTGAGAGAGAAGGTCCTTTCTGTTTTCCCACATCTGATGAAGCTCGTTCCAACCAGTGTTCAATTTTTCCAATCGCTGCTCTAGTATTTGAAACTGTGGGTCTGTTTCTTCCTCCGTTATCACGTGTCCACCATCTCTGATCTTCTGGAAATCTTCCTCGTAATGATCTACCTCATTTTTTATGGCATTGTGTTGCCTGAGGAGCATTTCTGCTTCAGGTAAGGAATTCGGTTCATCTTCAGAAGCAATGGTTTTTTGCGTTTTGGATAGCCACAGCTGAAAGTCATCTAAATCTTGCAGAAATTTCTGCAGTTTTCTGGCTTCACCAAGTGATTCTTCACGACCCTGAAGAGTGTGTTTCAACTCATCCCAAGCATCATTGGTTTCCTTGAGCCTATTCAGGATATCTGAGGCATGCTTAGGATACTCATCTGCTAATGTATGGGCTACATTCTGCAGCTCTGGGAGCCTGGATTCAATGGCAGCCAGATCTCTCTCAATTCCACACAGCTTCCTCTGAATGGTCATGACACCAGCTAAGTCATTTCCCAGGTCTTGAGTTGATTCAATGAGTTTGGTTTTCCCGCAGATCCAGACTTTAGTCTCATCACACTCGAGATAATAATTCTGAAGACTTAACGCAGAGTTCATATTGTTCTTCTTCATCTCCACTAACTTCTGGAATATCATCCATCTGCAAACAGTATCAACACAAATCTTATAATCGTATACAGCTCATGCCATTCAGAGAATCTAAATGCATTGGAAGAAGTCATAAGAGAGTCACCAGTCCAATTCCTGGGTTGAGACGGTCGAATTCCTGGATTTGGAATGAATGTTAGCCCCAGTAGAATCAAGTAAGACATTATAAACTATAAAGATTTTTAACATTTTTAAAGTCTACATAAAAAAACCTGCTATCTAAACCAACTCACAGGAATCTGCCCACCTTCCCACACACCAATATCAACAATGACAACTTGTGCTTCAGCACTTAGAGGGTGAGCAAAGGATGGTTGTCAACCACTCCAAAAGGCAGCTAGGCATTAAGATGATGCTGGCAGTCCCCAAATTAAATTCCTTTACTTGTTTAATCTTGGGCATTTGGGTTCACCATTCCCTCCCTGGAACTTCATAGCAGATAAAGGGAGACAAGGAAGCTACAGGGTGAAAATAGGTGTGCTTTTCATGCAGCTTGTGGGTCAGAAGCAGCAGCCACGTTTTTTCCCCCCAATATATAGAACCCTGGGGTCAAGAATCAGACATCATCTCATTGAGTGCTATGACTTAGCCATCTCCACAAACTATTTCTTTTCTTGTAGCACATGTCCAAGAACAGCCTCCATATTTTTGAGTTTCCATGTGAGACTACCTCTTGCCAACATAACTAATCCTGTCAATAACAAACAACTCTGGACCGCTTCCCTAAGGAGAAGACCTAAGATAGAATGGTTATTCACAGTCTCTAAGTGTAATGGGTTTGTTAACCCAAATTTGTCTACAAAGTCCACTGCATAACACTATGCTTTTTCAGCACTGTGCAACGAATACTTCAAAATGATTATTTTGGGGTCATTTCACATCACTCTGAAAATATAACCCTCTCTTACTAGCAGATGGGAATTTCTATCCCATCATGTGGCACTGATGCCATTTGTGAAACAGGGCCATTTGAGATGGTGCAGTGGAGGGGAACATAGACCACGTTGGGCAGTTCCAGGACTCATGCGGGGTCAAGGAAAGAGCGTTCACGTTGCGGCCCCGTTTCCACCAATCTTTCCACCATGCACAAGCAGCACAAGAAGCGCAAGATGCAATTGTATGCAGATGCCGAGAAGTGTGTTCAGCTCCAGCTGAACAATTTCTAATCTTGTGATGTGGACTCGACAAGAAGAAGGATTTACGCGGTCGCAGGGAGGACATGCAAACTGTTGAAAGACTGGAGCGACTAGGCTTGTTTACACTGGAATTTAGAAGGATGAGAGGAGATCTTATCGAAACGTATAAGATTATTAAGGGGTTGGACACGTTAGAGGCAGGAAACATGTTCCCAATGTTGGGGGAGTCCAGAACAAGGGGCCACAGTTTAAGAATAAGGGGTAGGCCATTTAGAACTGAGATGAGGAAAAACTTTTTCAGTCAGAGAGTTGTGAATCTGTGGAATTCTCTGCCTCAGAAGACAGTGGAGCCAATTCTCTGAATGCATTCAAGAGAGAGCTGGATAGAGCTCTCAAGGATAGTGGAGTCAGGGGGTATGTGGAGAAGGCAGGAACGGGGTACTGATTGAGAATGATCAGCCATGATCACATTGAATGGCGGTGCTGGCTCGAAGGGCCGAATGGCCTCCTCCTGCACCTATTGTCTATTATCTATTGTCCACACCGACGTCAGGATTGAACCCGGGTCTCCGGCACTGTGAGGCAGCAGTTACACCAGCTGCCCTGCAACTTAGAAGTCTGTCTCTCTGTAAAAGCCAACAAATGAAAGAAGTACCTTTGGTTCACATGATCCTGACATGCTTTAACTTCCTGTGTGCTAGGATGGCCACTCTCTATCAGGTGGTTTGCTGCGTGATTTACGTCATTGATCCGAGACCCCAGGTTGTTCATTTCCTGCTCCAAGGTTTCAAATCTAAAAGCAGAATTAGGTAGAATTAATTAATGTAGATTATGACATCCTTTTGGAAATTATAATGAACAAGAATGCACTTTTTGCTAAAATACCTAATATAGCATTATTAGTATTTTATTGTGCTTTTCAATTATATGCCACGGTTATGTTTAACATCATTGAATAAAATTGCTGTGACACAATTTAGCGTGTCATTAATCAGTGGCAAACTACCTTTCATAATTGGTTATAAACCTGTAAAAATGAATGCGTACCACAAAGCTGTAATATCATGGCGGGTGCTTTGGTAATCTTTGAAAGCACAGATTATTTCTGTGACAATTCTTAAAACATCTGAATCCTCTAATGAAATCACCAGCTCATAACTACGCATTAGGCCTACAAAATATGCACTGCATGTAAGCAATAATTTAGCAACAGATTAATAATAGTTAAATCTCTAACATGTCATAATTTCTCACCTATGAACAAAAATCTTATAGACTCTTTAAAACATCAAAATGACAAAAATAGCCATCAGAGACCCAATTCACCCATGAGAAAATAGATGAAATTGGTCATAATGCCATCTTTACATCCAAAATGATTTTATTCCCATTTCAGTAAATTAACAGTAATATTGGGGGTGTAGTGGAACATCTGCAGGTTTCCCATCAAGTAGATTAGCTTAAAATACTCATACCATGTTCTTTTTCAATATAAGCTCTGCAGCTACATTAAGGTGGCCAAGGGCCTTTCCTTGATATCTTTTTTCTTTCAGCCTTTTTAATGCAGCCATCCCAAATGCTTATCATATTTCTGTTTAAATTGCCTCTTGTTTAAAAGCATTTTGAGGC
The DNA here is from genome assembly GCF_053455715.1 of Rhinoraja longicauda. Classification (NCBI taxonomy): domain Eukaryota; kingdom Metazoa; phylum Chordata; class Chondrichthyes; order Rajiformes; family Arhynchobatidae; genus Rhinoraja; species Rhinoraja longicauda. The sequence goes on from NC_135962.1 coordinate 18,074,002, forward strand.
AAAACGTTCTAAAGATTGGATAAATATTGTTTTACTACTTATTCTTTCACACATCATAATTTTGAAAATTTTAATTAGTTCTCACTTTAACTATTTCTATTCCAATGAATATCCTAAGAAATTTCCACTGATATTGTAATAATCAAAGAATACCCCCAATCGAATGTGAATAAAATCTCAACAGAAAGCATTATGAACAATAATACTAAAGGCTATACCGGCAATAACAGCAAGTTTATGTTCAGATGAAAGCTCTAACCTAATCACAGCTGTTTACATTGATTAATGATGTAATTTTATGCTCCCAAACACATGTGATGAATGTATTACTCACCTGCATTCACATGAAATTAAATAGATGATGTTGTAAACTAAAGAAAGACACTTGTGGAAATGTTTTGTGATGCACAGCGATCTTCTACATAAGGACAAGCTAAAGTGATTAAGAGCAGTACAATTCTGAAATAGCTTTCTCCCCGCCAATTCATTTGCACAACATTAATAACTTTGGTCATAAATCCAATGTTTCATGCATTATGAAGAACCAATCGATTGCTTTATGCGCACTTGCCAAATACTCAGGATTTTGAAAATGTTACTTAAATACTGTGAGAATGATGGGTTTAACAAAGAACTGGATTAATAAAAGTACAAGATAAATAATCAGCTTTTACCTGTGCTCTACTACTTCCAAATCCTCTATTTTCTTTGGAATCTCTACCCCCTCCAGCCATTTTTCTTTCTCATTCATCCACAAGTCACACGCATCAGCTTCACTAAACATCACATAGAGAGCAAGAGCATCCTGGAGATGTTGCTTCCGTAGATCAGATAGAGCCACCAGATCTGCATATTGCTCCTTTATCTCCCTCTGTCGGTTCGCTATCTCTGGCAATTTTCTAAATTCATCCGGGAGACTCTGAAGCTGTTTATTTAGACCATCAATAGCTGTCCCAGACTTCATGATTTCATCTATCAGATCTCTCTGTTTCTTCATCAGCGTCTGTGTTGAAAATTCGTCATGGCCGACATCGTCTGAGGACATAAGACGATAAGTGTCCTCTATCCAAGTTTTGAGATCATCTGCATCCACTTGGAACTGGAAGAAGCTTTGAGCATGCAGAAGATTTTGCTTGCGGAAAGCAGTCAATTCCTCCAAATCCCTCCACATGGAGAAGACCGCCTCTATTCTTTTCTTGATCTCTGGTGCAGCAAAGTGGTTCTCTGCAACCATATCATTGCCTAGTTTAATAGTCAGTTGCAGATGATTCCTGAGACTACCTAATTCATCCTCCAGGGTCTTATGTTTGCTCTGCAGAATCATAATGCTGGTAATGTCTTTCCCATAATCCTGCGATGAGAAGATCTGCTCTCTTTCTCGAATCCAGCTCTCCATTTCATCCATCTCCCAGAAGAATGTCCAAAGACGACGTGACTGCTCAAGGCGTGCCTTCCTTTCTGCTGCCAACCCACAGAGCTCCTCATAACACAGTTCCAGATGATCGACACGATCTTTGATAACATTGGGGTCACAGGGTGTGTAACCTGGAAAAGAGGATCACTGGAATCAATGGCTTTTCTTGCCGAAGATGCTCTGACGTGGAACTTAATTTTTGTCTCCCAAAGAGGTGGGAATTTTTTTTTAGTTAGACACAACCTCCTCCAAACAGGGAAATGTCATGGTATGATGTGATACCGCAATGGAAATGTATTAAATTATGCAACATTTCAAGAACATAAAAACTACTTGATGCATAGGCAATATACCAGTAATAAGCACAACAGGGGACAGAGTCTGATGGGCAAATGGAAACCAAGCAATTCATCATCATGATCAGACTCTGCTCATAATGGACCGGCTTCTGCCATAGGGATAGAAGTACACCGACAGCGTTCACCATTGTTATTCTGTGAAATTGACGGCAATTGCAAGATTTCCTTCATACGAATTTCAACACAAAAATCACATTGTTGCCATCAACCACTCGATGAAGATTGTGCTGTCTTGGTTGTGTGAGTTCTAGGGTCAACATGAGAAACATAGAAAATAGGTGGTGGAGGAGGCCATTCAGCCCTTCAAGCCAGCACTGCCATTCAATATGATCATGGCTGTTCATCCAAAATCAGTACCCCGTTCCTGATTTTTCCCCATATCCCTTGATTCCTTTAGCCCGAAGAACTAAATTTAACTCTCTCTGGAAAACATCCAGTGAATTGGCCTCCACTGCCTTCTGCGGCAGAGAATTCCACAGATTCACAACTCTCCGGGTGAAAAGGTTTTTCCTCATCTCAGTCCAAAATGGCCTACCTCTTATTCATAAACTGTGACCTTTGGTTCTGGACTCCCCCAACATCGGGAACATTTTTCCTGCATCTAGCCTGTTCAATCCCTTAAGAATTTTATATGTTTTTATAAGATCCCCTCTCATCCTTCTAAATTCCAGAGAACCATCAATTGTTCCACAGACCTGATAGGGCAGCCGGGTGGGTAGTTTGTGAGGTTCTTCCGCAGTATGTGCTCCAAATGTGGCCTCAATACCATGCTCCTTCTCCACTCTGGTTGGTTATGACTAAGAGATTCACTGGAGTCTGTGGGGATGCTGCGCTTTATGCCATGTGGATGTTGAGTATCTCGTTGAATCATTTCCTCTGTTATCCTGCTAACTTCCCCAAAAGAGCTTGGCAAAAATTCTGCTTTGGCACTCTGGAGTGGGACATGCTACGCTATCCATGCAAACACACATAATCGGCACAGCAGATAATCACTGCTTTTGTCATTTAGAGATACAGCTTGGAAACCCACCGGGTTCACACTGGACATTGATCACCTGTTCATACAAGTTCTATGTTGTCCCACTTTCATATCCACTTGCTACATATTCAGGGCAATTTTCAAGGGACATTTAACCTACTAACCTGCATGCCTTTGAGAAGTGGGAGGAAACCAGAGCACCCAGAGGAAATCCACATAATCACAGGGAGAACATGCAAACTCGACACAGACAGCACCAGAGGTCAGGATCGAACCCGGGTCTCTGGCGCTGTGAGACAACAGCTCTACCAACAGTGCCACTGTGCCGTTGGTAGAGCTATTATATGATAGCACTTTTTGTTTAATCCAGGCTGCTTACAATGAGGTTAATGTGTGCAGGATGGTGCAGTGGAGTAGAGGATATCACAGGAACATAAATATGCACCTTCTCCTTCAGTGAACTTGAGTGCTCCTGCATTGACTATTTTCATTCTGTCAGCCTGAACCACAATGTCAGCTTCCTGCAAGGCATGTTTCTGCAGTAGGTCCTCCACACCCATCAAATGTTTACCATAATCCTGTGACAAGAGTCGTATCTAAAAGAAAATAAAAATTCCATTAGCTTTCTAAAATAACATTGCTTTTGTAAAAACTCACACATATTATCCGAATGTCATTGTTCCTAAACATGTCATTTAAATATCCATGCACACAAATATCTTCAAGGCTAATTATTGCTCAACAAAAATGCTGTCTTTTAATTAGTTCCATGGTGTTCTACTTTCATATCCACTCGTTATATATTCGGGGGAATTTTCAAAGCCCATTTAACTTTAATTTTCAATGGCCATACCAACGGCACAGTGGCACAGTTGGTAGAGCTGCTGCCTCACAGCACCAGAGACCAGAGTTTAATCCTGACCTCTGGTGCTGTCTGTGTTGAGTTAGTTCCTTTCATGGATGCCTCACTGTGACCGTACAAACTTATTATCTTCAAATATTTATCCAGTTTGTTTGGAAAGCCAGTACTGAATCAACAGACAGCATCTTCAAATCGAGTGCATTCCAGGTCATGAAACTAAGTTCATCCTCAGATCCTCTTTGGTTCTTTTTCCAATCACCTGAAATCTATGTCCTCTAGTTATTGATGCTTCTGCCAATGGAAACATTTCACTTTATTTAACAACGGGAAATAGGGAAATAAAGGAAATGGGAGCTCGCTGAGTTTAAAAGACAGATTCACAGTGTATTTGAACTAAAAGACAGTAAATTCAATCAGGTCATAAAACATTACATAATCTATAATAGGAGTTTTGAAAATATAATTTGTTTACTTGTTAAACTCATAACTAGAAACATGGCAGGTTGTCTCGGATCGATGGAATGCATTTGGTGTGGCACTTGGGAAGTCCAGGATGCTTTTGGTGTCATCCAAAGATGGAGCTTTAGCTGCAAAGTTTGGATAGTATTTTAGGTGCTTATGAGGTTTCAGGCAAAGAGGGGGGACAATGACTGCCTGATGGACATACAGAAGGTCAGGCAAGTAACCCGGGAGAACCCTGGGGGTATCTTGTCTTTAACCAGGGTCTTGGGTATTGCAGCCGGATCCAAGACCATGACACAAATTGTTAATAATGAGAGTGGCGAATGTCAGGAAATAACCTCGCTCAGCACTGAATAGTTTTACTTGTACAAAGTTCTCGGCCCCTGAAACTGCTGCATGTAATGCTTTAAGCTAAAAAGAGTTCCTGGACACCAGGTGGCGCCACCAGCAGTGGCTGCCTCGCCAACAGTCTGTCTGTCCTTTCTTCTTTTTGCTATTTTTAGTATGCGTTAAAAAGTATGTTTTAGTGTTCCTTGGTTTGTTTTATGTGGGGGGTGGGGGGGTTGGGGGAAACCTTTTTCAATCTCTTACCTCGACGGAGATGCAATTTTTTTCGTATCGTATCTCCGTCCTCACTGCGGCCTAACATCGTGGAGTTGGTGGCCTTTCCTGGAGACCGACGGGTACTCCAAGCGGCGGGAGTCTGCGGGACTTTAACTTTGCGGAACTTGCGATCCCTTTGCCAGGGATCGAAGGTCCAACCACGGGGCCTGTGGACTTTAACATCGTGAACCCCGCGGTCTCTCGTAAGAAGAGGCCGACTTGGGAGCTCCATGCCGCGGAGAGAGTTTCAACCGCCCCGAGTTTCAATCACCCCGACAGGGGCTTCAATCATCAGCTGCGGGGGCTTTGATCGCCCTGACTGCGGATGGTTTAACTGCCCCGTCCGCGGGAGAACAAAGAGAAAGATGATTGAACTTTATTGCCTTCCATCACTGTGAGGAATGCGGAATCCACTGTGATGGATGTTTATGTTAACTTTTATGTGGTTACGTGTCTGGTTGCTTTTCACTTAGTATGGCTGTATGATAACTCAAATTTCACTGTACCTTAATTGGTACACGTGACAATAAACTGACCTTGAAACTTTGATACATTTATAATATGACCAATATAAAAGGTGCTAACAGGTACAATAAAAGTTTATTTTCTATAAGTATTATCTTAAAATTCTGATAATCCACCACTCACACATAGGAATTTGGCAACATGTAAGAAGAAAGTGGAATAAAAGAGTGAGCTGAAAGGTAAACGTACGGACACACTGAACCCAATCCCCGGCACACGCATATTGGAAGAACAGCACTTCATACTCCGCTTGGGCAGCTTACCACCCAGTGGTATGAATATTAATTTATCTAATTTCAACTACCCATTAACTAACTACCCACCCGGCTGCCCTGCCAGGTCTGTGGAACAATTGACAGTTCTCAGGAATTTCGAAAAATGAAATTACCACGCTCTCCATCCATCCCCCACCCGAGTTGTCCTGTTAGTTTCACTGTTTGCATCCCTTCGTTATCACCTCTTCCACAGCCGACAATGGACCATTGTGGGCTCCACCTTACCTTCATCATTGATGTTGGCTCTGATTTGATCTGTACCTTTTCATATCTCTAGTTCCCCTCTTCCCTAACTCTCAGTCTGAAGAAGGGTCTTGACTTGAAACGTTACCTAATACTTTTCTGCAGAATGCTGCCCGCCCGCTGAGTAACTCTAGCATTTTTTTGTCTGTTCCCGGCTACAAACCTGCTCATGTTCTCAACCCCTGCTGATCCAGAATCCAACCCCGGTTCTGGTCCTCAGTCCATGCCCACATTCTGCATTCCAGACTGGGCTGTGCTATGGATCCACAGCTTTGGCCATCCACCACACTTGTACTCTGGACCCCACCTTTATATTACAGACTAACAGTGAGCCAGACACTGGGCCATCAGAATTTCCAAGTAATAGAAACAAGCAACCGCAGATGCTGGCTTACACAAAAGGACACAGAATGCTGTAGTAACTCAACGGGTCAGGCAGCATCTCTGGAGAAAAGGAATAGGTGACGTTTTAGGTTGAGACCTTTCTTCGGACTGAGAGTCAGGGGAGAGGGGAAGTAATTGGATGCTGCATTATTTGAGTTTCACTATTTTGCCTTTGTTTCACCTGAAAAAGAACACAAAATTGTCTGTTGCAGGTACATTAAAAACATATCTTATCACATACTTTCATTTCATCCATCCAATCAATGATGTGAAGCATCTCCTGGAAAATCTTCTGAAGGGCCAGGTTCATTTCCAGCCTTGCTCGCCGGGCATTTAGTAACTCCAAAAGATACTCCCAAAGTCTCAGGATGTTTTCTTTTCTGGCATTAATACGTGTAATGTCGTGATAATTCTCGGCCTCCAGTTCCTGTGATACATCCATAAGGGTCTGCACACGCTCTTCATAGGCTGTAATGTCCGTCTCAATTGCTTCATGCTTCTTCATTGCTGCTTCCACAGCAGGCAGGTCACAGCCAAAGTTATCCTGTGGACAAATTGTATAAATGAAACAATAAGAACATAAGTGACAGCAACAATTCGGGGACAAGACACATTCCAAAGACTGTATCCTACCGGAAAAAGCAAGCGCGTACATGGACTATGTACATGGACTATGGTAACTTTCCAGGCAAGGAGGAAGATGCTTGGATGGCAATGTTTTGGAAACATGCTTGATGCTAGAGTAGAATGACAAGATTCGGAACCTTTTGCATATTACTTTCGGTTCTCATTTTATAGTAGCATGCAGGAGCAAGGCATCAGAAGCCAGAAACAGCAGCAGACTGAAACAGCCATTAGAAGTAATTGGCTCAAGGAAGAATCCAGCATGACGATGAAACACAACATCGACTACAAGATAAACATATTTTAAAAGCTTTTCTATTTCAAGTATACATACTTTCCAGACCTGAATGATTAAATATATGCATTTAGCATCACAGCCAATGTAATGCAACAAAAATAAACACAAAGCACCTTTATCCAGGTTATAGGGTCTGAATGAACAGATTCTGTAGTGGGAACATGAAGGACAGCTGATCAGTGCATTATTCAACACCCAAACGCCATCACCTGCTCCAGATCCCAATGCCCAGAATAGAGCTTGTATATCCAGACAATATAACCTCTAGTAGATAGTTGCATTAGAATGTATCCATATCGGTTTGGAATCTGAAATAGTCTCTGTAATGCCATAACTGTTTTAAAAGTGTTTTGAAAGCCCAATGGGCCAGATATTGCTGGAAAAGCGAACAGATATTGAGCAATGAATTTCACTCTATTAAAGTGCAAAGCATCTAGCAAATTCACAACACTACAATATGCTTATTTCCAGAACTTGAGAATAAACCTATAGGAATAAATGACAGCTCATCCCTCAACCTACCCTGGTGTTTTGGGGGTGTTTGCTAGATTTCCACATAACTTGTTCATTGGCTTCATCACAGAGAGTTAATTCTAGAACGCCAACACTTCTTGACAATGTGATCAGTGTTCTTGCCCATAATGGAAACAATTTAAATTGTTCGATTTCATTCTTGCATTTTCCATCCTGGAGCCGATTTGATTTAAATTCACCCTCCTGCTCCATTATCCCCAGTCCTGCCCACACCCTATCATTCCTCAATGCTTGACTTCCCAATCATATTTGTTTTCAAATTTCACTGGTTAAGGAGATATATTGAACGGAAAAAAATAAGGAGGTAAGGAATGCGGGATCATTAGGGAGAAAATCAAATCAAAAGAGTTTAATGAGGAATTAATGATCTCAATAATGCGTGCACAAGAATTTACTTTTGACAGTTTGACATACTTGCATACTCTAAATATGCTAGGTGATTTAGTGAGGGTGAGCCATGCTCCTGCTGTTTACTCCACTGCATGCATACATCCAGCAAAACATCTCTTGGGCTTCAAGATACCCTTAGGTCCTCACTACAGCCTTGCCATCTCATGCAGTCTGTGCAGGTCTGTTTTCAGCTGAAGGGAGCAGGAAAAAGTTAACTAGTGGCATGCATCACACCATGCCCTGATCCAGCAAGATCTACCCATTTATGCAATCTTATGTGTCTAGGAAAGAATTGCAAATGCTGGTTTAAATTGAAGGTAGACACAAAATGCTGGAGTATTTGTGTCAGACTGAAGAAGGATCTCGACCCGAAACATCACCCATTCCTTCTCTCCAGAGATGCTGCTTGTCCCACTGAGTTACTCAGATTTTGTGTCTACCTTATGTGATACATTTTAGGAATGCCACCTGTAGGGCCGATCAGATTGGTCAATTCTAACCAACTACCTACTAATGTACAGCAAAACAGAGCTCAAGTAAAACTGACAAAGAACTGTATTAATACTTTGCCTTCACCGTCCTGAATTGCTGCTACAAGAACAATATTTGTAGTGAAAAAAACTCTGGGTGAGGACAAAGAGATAAAGGCAAGACAATAATATCGACTTTAAATAAATGGATTAAAACACTGGATCAAAACAGACTCAATACTGAAGGCATTCACTATTAACATAAATCTAAGCTACTGAAACAAATGTGAAATGGTGAAGATAAACTACTTAGTGTGAAAGTTTTCCATGCATATTCTTTGAAAAATCATTCTGCTTTTCGACTATGGTGAAAATGGGTCCAAAGAAAATTAAGATATGATTTTAAACTGATGAAGGCGTTGTTCTCTGAACATTGAGAAGAGTAATACAGAGTCATTTAAAAGATTTGTTATAGTATGGTTCTCCAAAAAGTATTTCTGCTTAGTTTTATAATGTCTGATGATCAAACCATGCTGTTAGGTGACAATAGGCATAACAGATGCAGCTGCTAATTTCAGCTGATCTGCACATGGTTGTGTTCCACACACCCTTCTTCTTGCATCGCAGCAGTCATGGACCTTTGGTCGGAGGAAGGCAAGACTGATCGGTTTCGGAAAATGGTTAGGAAACAAAACAGAAGAACATCGATAACACATTTCCTTCAAATGCACGGTGGCGCAGCAGTAGAGCTGCAGCCTTACAGTGCCAGTGACCCGGGTTTGATCCTGACTACGGGTGCTGTCTGTAAGGAGTTTGTACGTTCTCCCTGTGACCCGAATGTTTTTTTTCTAAGGGCTCCGGTTTCCTCCCACACTACAAAGACGTACAAATTTGTAGTTTAATTGGCTTGGTAAAATTGTCCCTAGTGTGTATAAGATAGTGTTAGTGTGTGGGGATCGCTGGTTGGCATGGACTCAGTGGGCCGAAGGGCCCATTTCTGCATTGTATCTCTAAACTAAACTAGATTCCACTGTGAAAATCCTCCACTCAGCTGCACTTAATGGTTTGCATGTATGCCTGCTCCACAGCCAAGGCAGAAGATTTTTTTGTGAGTAACATATATAATAAATTAAGGATGATTTTTCACAAATCACTTGTTTGCAATTTGATAGCAAGTACATTTGCTTTGTTTGAGACACATCATGTATATTATGTGGGAAAGAACTGTAAATGCTGGTTTACACCGAAGATAGACACAAGATGCTGGGGTAACTCAGGCAGCATCTCCGGAGAAAAGGAATAGGTGATGTTTAGGGTTGGATCCCTTCTTCAGACTAAAAATTGGAGAAGGCCAGAACAAAACAGGGCCAGCAACAGATGACCTCGGGAAGAGTGGAGTCCATAATGGGTCATTGTTGGCTGGGGAAGTTGTGCTATCGATTGGGACACAAGGATGCGAACAGTGCAACTAGTTGGATGATTAGGGTGGGGGAGAAAGGGGAGGGGGGGGGGGAAGAAATGCAGGAATTACTTAAAATGGGAGAAATCAAAATTCATACTGCACATACTGGTTGTAAACTGCCCAAGCGAAATACGAGGTGCTGTTCCACAAATTTACATGTGTCTCATTCTGACAGTGGCGGAGGTCCAGTAAAGGTCAGTATGGGAAATGGGAAGGGGAGTTGAAATGTTAAAATGTGTATTATAGGCTTCTCTAACTGCCTTTCAAGTAGCAAGAATGCACAATTTCATGCATTTCCGTCCGTAGTAACGTTTTGTGTTAACCTGAGTAAAACACTAATTACAGGTGACACACAATCTGCATGGATCAGCTGTGATTTCCCCCATAGTGAGATCAGCTTTGAATTCCTTCACAGTGAGATCAACAGTGATGTTTTCACTAGTGCGAGAGTCTACGATAAGAGGTCATAGCCTCAGAATTAAAGGATGTTCTTTTAGGAAGGAGATGAGGGGGGTGTGAGGGGGTAGTCAGGGGGTAGTGAACCTGTGGAATTCTCTGCCACAGAAGGCTGTGGAGGCCAAGTCAGTGGATATTTCTAAGGCAGAGATAGATAGATTCTTGATTAGTACAGGTGTCAGAGGTTATGGGGAGAAGGCAGAATGGGGTTAGGAGGGAGAGATAGATCAGCCATGATTGAATGGCAGAGTAGACTTGATGGGCCAAATGACCTGATTCTACTATCACATGACCTTATAATTCTGATTTCCCTCGCAATGAGCTATTTGGTGGAGGATGGAGACATTAACAATGCCATAAAACACCTTTTTGGACAATTCTAGCTCTTTCAGAGTTACTTTTGCATCTGGTGTAATTGAAAATCAACAGGAGAGCTGTCACCAGCTTCCAGTCATATAGACATGAGCAAAGATGTGGGAGATAGCTCCTTTCCCGATAAATATTTTACCTGTGGAGAAGTGCAGATTTAGAATTTTAAAAGTAAGTAACATGTGAAATTTCTGTGTGTATTTTTTAAATGATTACAATTCTCGCTCGAGTACTAAAACTCATTTCAGATTGATGTTGCAGTTTAAAAAGACACAAAGTGCTGGAGAACTGCGGATCAGGCAGCATTCCTGGAGAACATGGATAGGTGATGTTTGTGGTAGGGATCTTTTATTCAGATAGCTCAACTTTGACCTGAACTATAAACTCTTGTTCTCTTCTCATGGACACTGCCTGATGGGCTTCTTCTTTCCAACATTTTCTGCTTTTATTTCAGATTTGTAGCATTGCCATTTTTTTTTTGATTTTCATATTTCACATTTGGTTTTATCAGCTGTTTAAAGGAGCTAACATTTCAAAGATGCAGGGAATACATTACTTACATCCTGTTATCAAACAGAGAAGGGTGGAATGGGGGAATCACCAAAAACAGTAACGTTTTTAAGAAAGCACATTTATAAGAATAGTTTTCACACTATAATAAGACAGAGAGTGGCAGTTGCCAAGAAAACAAATCAATCTCCTCATATCTTGTGAAAGTTGAAATCTCTTTGAACATTATTTGAAAACACTGCACTAGTCATTGATGCCTGTTTATGTGTATACATGTCCGATAACAGAACGGACTGCTGGTTTACCTGCGAGACGAGCCGCTGATTCTCAAACAACCAGGTCTCCCTCATAAAGGCCTTGCGGTCGAAACGACGGGCCAGCTGCTCCAGTTTCTCCTGCCTGATGAGTTCATTCCTGAGAGCCAGCTCGCGTTCATGCTCTGCCTTCTCCAGCCCTTCCCAACCCTACTCAGAATTGTAGATAAGAAGACACGGAGATTTTTTTAAAGTTCAAAAGGTACATTGAAGTACAGGCACTTTGTGTTTTCTGTATGATTGATTTATGCATATTTAAAATACACGCTTGTAATAACATGCTCAGGACCCCTGCAGTTTGCATACCTGGCCAATAGATCAGTGGACGATGCAGTCAACCTAGGCCTCCACTTCATCCTCCAGCACCTAGACGACAAGGGGACCTATGCCAGGATTCTGTTTGTGGATTTTAGCTCTGCATTTAACACCATTGTGCCAGAGCTACTACACTCCAAACTCTCCCAGCTGACTGTCCTCTGTCAGTGGATCATCAACTTCCTGAAGGACAGGAAGCAGCATGTGAGGCTGGGAAAGCACATCTCAGACCCACTGACCCTCAGCATAGGAGCACCGCAAGGTTGCGTACTCTCCCCTCTCCTTTACTCTCTCTACACCAGTGGTGTCCAAACTTTTTTCAAAGAGGGCCAGATTTGATAATGTGAAAATACCCAAGGGCCAATGGCCGCTTTAACTAATGCGCTACCCCCCCCCCCCCCCCCCCCCGGACCTTTACCTTTAACTACCCGGACCTTTAACTAATGCGCTACCCCCCCCCCCCCCCCCACGGACCTTTACCTTTAACTACCCGGACCTTTAACTAATGCGCTACCCCCCCCCCCCCCCCCGGACCTCGCGTCTGACAATCCGCAGCTCGGTCAGCGCTGACCGCCGGGAGGTGTAGTCGCCGTCGCCTCTCCTGCTGGGGGGGGGGGGGGGGATGGGGATGGGGGGAGGGATGGGATGCGGCACCCGCCCGACTGACGGGAGCTCCTGCCAATGAGCGTGTGGGGTGAGGAGAGCTCAGCTGCTGCTCTCCCGTTCCTCTCCCCCCGCCCCCCCGCACGCCCTCAACCCCGCCGCCGGGAAGTGAAGTTGCCATCGCCTTTTCGTTCAGGGCGGGGGGGGAGGGGGGGGGAGGTCGGCCTGCGCTGACCGCCAGGAGGTGTAGTCGCCCTCTACCCTCCCCTCTCCCCCTCCCCTCATTCTGTTAGACAGTGCTGGCGGGCCATAAATAATAAATTTTAAGACGGAAGCTGCGGGCCGTATAAAATCTGACCTCGGGCCGCGATTGGCCCCCGGGCCGGACTTTAGACATGTCTGCTCTACACCAACGACTGCACCTCCACAGACTCCTCTGTCAAGCTTCTCAAGTTTGTGGATGACGCTACCCTGATTGGACTGATCCAGGATGGGGAGGAATCTGCCTACAGATGGGAAGTGACGCAGCTGGCGTCCTGGTGCCATTGCAACAACCTGGAGCTCAATGCTCTTAAGACAGTGGAATTGATTGTGGACTTTAGGAGAGCTCCCCCTCCCCTCCTCCCCTCCTCCCACTGATCATCAACAATACCACAGTTACATCTGTGGAGTCATTTAAGTTTCTTGGAACCATCATCTCCAGGGACCTTAAATGGGAGACCATTATTGACTCCATAGTCAAAAAGGCCCAACAGAGGTTGTACTTCCTGTGGCTGCTGAAAAAAACACAATGTGCCACAGGCAATGATAGTCCAGTTTTATACTGCCATCATGGAGTCTGTCCTCACCTTTTCCATCATGGTCTGGTTTGGCTCAGCCACCAAGCATGACATCCGGAGGCTGCAGCGCATCGTTCAATCAGCCGAGAAGGTTGTTGGCTGCAACCTTCCCCCCTTTGACGAACTGTACAATGCAAGGGCCAGGAAGCGAGCGGGTAAGATCATCTCCGACTCCTCTCGCCCTGGCCACAAACTCTTTGAAGCACTTCCCTCTGGAAGCCGACTCCGGACTGTCAAAGCCGCCACAACCAGACATAAAAACAGTTTTTTTCCATGAGCAGTAGCTCTACTCAACAACCAAAAATTTGTAGCCTCCTTTTGCTCGGGTATTTTATTTCATTCTTCACATGTGTAAATTATAATGTTTTATTCTTAATTGTTTACTGTATGTCATGTTGTTATTTGTGAGCAAAACACCAAGGTACATTCCTTGTATGTATACATACTTGGCTAATGACATTCTTTGAGAGGTGTTAACATCAATAACCACTTTTGCCTACATTTCACAGGTCATTGTTCTTGACAGTGATTCACTGCATGAGCTGCATTAGAGATGCCTGTGGCAATACCATATATGTCATATAAAAGCAAAGCCTTTTGTTCTACAGGATTGGAAAGGAAAATGTAAGGAAAGCTCGAGTAAAGTATTTAATAATTGAGAACATTTTCAAAAAGATAGAACATTGATTTACTTTGCACCGGATGCTATCATCTCTGAATGAAATACAGTAATATAAAAATAAAACTGTATAAACTATTAAGCTAAATGCTAACTTAATACTACCTGATATTTCACAGCATGCAGACCTTTAGTTTTATATGGAACACTGCTAAATGGTTCATTAATCTCTGCAGTGCACATGGAAAGGAGTACCTGATCCCCACTACATGTTTACTTAAATAATCATGGTGTCAACTACAGACATCCACCAGATGATGTGTCATAAAACCTCTGCAATTGGAAATATCTCACCCAGGAAAGCAACACAGAAGACACTCGCACACAACAGTTAAACAAGAGGGTTAAAGATAAATGGAGTTCTCAAACTGATGGAAATAAAGAGAGAAGAAACTTCCTACCCTGTTAATGTCTGAGATAAGTTTTCCTTCATGCGGTGTATACACTTTCTGGTTGTTTGCCCTCATCCTGCTCTGGATGGAGAACAGCAGCACCTCAAGATTACCCTTCTCCTGAAACCTGTTGGGAGACAGCAGCTTCGATAAGCTTTGTTGCAATTCAAATGGAACCTCAGTACTACATTGTGAAAATTGGCATCGACACTTAAAATTAAACATTGTCAGTACTGCGTAGAAGAAAATCATAAAAGCATGTGGAGAGATGCCACAGATGCCAAAGCAATGCCTTGCAGCTCGTCTAGCTAGGTTTTATTATTGCTAAAATCTATTTATAGGTCTTTGTAAGTGATATTCAAGTTCCACTGACAGCTATTTTAATTAATTGACATTAAAAATGTAAACCAGTAGATTTATCTCAACATATAGAAATGCATTGACATTGGGTTAGCATTGTCATGTGTACTAAAATACCGTGAAAAACTTTATTTTGCGTGCTCCTCAGGCAAATCAATTCATGCATAAGTACATCAAGGCCATGTAAGAGAGAAAAAGAGTGAAGTATACATGGTTGCAGCTATAGAGAAAGTGCAGTAAAAAATGTGCAAGGCTGCAATGAGGTGGGTTGGGAGGTCAGGAATTCATTCTTAGCACATGAAAAGTTTGTTTGAGAGTCTAATTACAGCAGGAAATAAGCTGTTCTTAAATCTGTTGCTGCACGCTTTGAAGCTTTTGTATCTTCTGCCCAGCGGGAGAGAGGAGAGGATAGAATGACTGGATCATGTAGGAAGGAACTGCAGATGCACGCTGCAGTTTACACCAAAGATAGAAACAAAATGCTGGAGCAGAACAGGCAGCATCTTTGGATACAAGGAATGGGTGATGTGTCAGGTCGAGACCCTTCTTCAGACTGAGAATCAGGGTAGAGGGACATTCAGAGATACAGAAGTGCAAGGTGTGAAAATGAGATATCAAAGGAGATGTAGGAAGATGAAAATGTAGAATCGATGATTGTTTGCTAAAAGGTGACAAAGCAAACAGAGATTACATTTAATCGGGACAGTCAGACTGGTCAGAAAACTAGGATGGGGGAGGGATGGAGAGAGAGGGAAAGCAAGGGTTACTTGAAGTTAGATAAGTCAATATTCATACTGCTGGTATGTAGGCTGCCCAAGCAAAATATGAAGTGCTGTGGGCAGCACACACCCCAGCGGTATGAATCCTTAACTTGTGAGACAGTCCAGTCTTTCTAATAGAATTATGGTCACTGGTCCCAATGTATTCTCCCACTCATACACCAATCGCTTGCCCTCCCCCTTTCCCAAAGAGGAGATACAGTGTTGTGCCCTTTCTAGTAACGCCCTCTTTATATTGATCAAGTAAGCTTTCTTGAACACATTTAACAAATTCCATCCTGTGGAAACCCTTTACACTATGGGAAACCCAGTCAATATTAGGGAAGTTGAAATCTCCCATGAATATACTACCCTATTATTTTTACGGCTATCTACATTTTCTCTACACATCTCCTCTGATTTACTTGACCATTGAGAGGCCTATAATACAGTCCCATCAAAGTGATCACCTTGTTTCTAAGATTTACCCATGAAGGCTCACTGCGCAATCTGGATATTACCCACATATTGATATATGAGGATATTCTTGGAGGATTATATCCTCTCTGAGCACTATACATGTCCACCCTGAGCAGAAAGGCAACCATCCCTCCCCACCCTGTTTACCTGTATCATCTACACCCTGGAACATTGATCTGCAAGTCCTGCCCTTCCTTCCACCATGTTTTTGGTTTGACTATAATATCCAGGTGAATTCATGCCCTGAGTTTATCCTCCTTACCTGTTCAGCCTCTTGCATTGGAAAAATAAATGCAGTAAACATCAGTCTTTCCTCTCACTTTGTCATGAATCTGCCAGTCCTGACTGCTAATCTTGCTCTCTCCAACAACATTATTTGTCCCCAACTTCTCATCTGCCTCCTTTCTGCTCCGAGGCTCTCTCCTCGCCAATCTCGCCTGGTGAATTCCTTTGGACGGTGATCTGTGAATTGCTCAGTCTGTCCAGCTAGTACAGCAGTGGCATTCTTAAACAATGCATATTCAATAATTTCGCACGGTGATTACAGGTCTGATATCACCCAAGCTTGTCAGATACTAGAGATAAAAATTAGTAACTGGAAGCTAAAACACATGGCGTCCCTATTTCTACAACTGACTTAGAAGGCATTGTGAATGACTGCTCACTGAGGCTTTTCCCTGGTGGCATCAAGGCACCCTGCTGCTGCCCTGGCCTGGATGTCTACCCTTGACCTACAACTTTAGGCTGTGCACGCCATATGCAAGAAGAGGAAGACTGACTTAGAAGGTTTCTCCACTGTGCGATAAGTATTGAAGGCCTGTAGTTGTTGTTGCACTCCAGTCAATGAGTTGGCAAACTTCCGACTGTTGAGGACAATGATGGTTTGCTCGATCCACGTTAACAAGTCGGATGCCAGCTCTTCGTATTTATCGATCATTTTTTGGGTTTCAATTGCATTGTCCAACACCTGTGAAAAGTATAATATTCAAATTAATATATGTATACCTCCAGCTCTTACAACATTCTAAGACACTGGACAAGATCCAGTCTAATCAAAACAAGCAAATCTAATTGTGTGAAACTGATTCATCTTATTGTTTCCTGGAAATGGAAAATTACAGATTTTCACAAACAGTGAGATAAACAGGTAGAGTAAGCATGGATGTATGAAAGGAGGAACCACAGACTTCACGTACTATAAAACCTACCAAGAGTTATACAATCATAATAACATGGCTAACTTCAACTCCCTACAGAGACATATACTACATAGAAACACAAAAGTCACAGACTGCAAAGATGATTTAAAGCCTTGTTTTAATATACCCGAAGCATTAGTTTAACATTCCAATAAGAGGAAAAGCAAAGGAGAACATTTCACAATACCACCATTACCCAAGGTGGGTAGAGTTTAACTCAACAGAATGGAAATTACATTTGTAGGATTCTGTCTGTAGGAAACAGTGATTTACTGGATTAATGACCCATTGAGCCACTAGTCTACAATGTGTGCCTCAAAGATTTCACAATCATTGGGATGTAGAAACCACCATCTGGAGTTTAGCTGGAAGGATGTTTCATGTGAGATTAATATTTTCAGATTCTCTTCAGTACTTCAGGATCATATTCTGCTATCATTACTCTCTTGGATGTAACATTACTTAAACAGACTATTATTGACAACACATACCTTGCCAATCCTTTTCCCCTCCACTGCTAATGCCTTCATCTTGGAGAAGTAATGGTAAAATGCTACCACATAGGTAATGATTGACTTCTCATCTGGATTCTCTG
Source organism: Rhinoraja longicauda (assembly GCF_053455715.1). NCBI lineage: Eukaryota > Metazoa > Chordata > Chondrichthyes > Rajiformes > Arhynchobatidae > Rhinoraja > Rhinoraja longicauda. The sequence continues at coordinate 18,091,755 of NC_135962.1, forward strand.
TAAACACATCTGGATGGAGACGAAATGGAAAAAAGAAATGTCTACATTTTTCTTAATAATCACTTATTAAGGAGAAAATTCATTAAGGTCACAACAATTTGTTGTAACTCATGCAACCATGCAAGGTGTCTCATTTAGTTCGTAGTTTATTTAATTTATTATTAACACATCTACCGAAGTACAATATAAAGTTTTTTGTTGTGCGCTTTACAGTCAGTGAAAAGACTATGCAGGATTACAATCAAGCCGTCTACAGTGTATAGATACAGGATAAAGGGTATGACATTTGGTGCAAGATAAAGTCCAATAAAGTCTGATTAAAGGTAGTTCGAAGGTCTCTAGTGAGGTAGATGGGAGGTCAGGACCGCTCTCTGGTTGGTGAGATGATGGTTCAGTTGCCTGATTACAGCTGGGAAGAAAATGTCCCTGAATCTATATATTTCCATCTGAATTTAATCAAAATGATTAGCTAAACTACAAGCACACATCTCTTAGATAAAACTGAACAAACCATTTTTTATTTTTGTGATCAGTGGGGCAAAAGCATGTTATTCAGAATTTTACAAGGAATCAGCGATTTAAAAAAAAGATAATTTATGGGATGTGTTGCCCTGAGAAATGGCATCATTTATCGTGCAGTCATAAATGCCTCTGAAGTGAGCAGGTGGTTAAGAATAAACCATACTGGAGAGGGTATATTCACACTCAGAGTCAGAATGACACTTTAGCTTCCGTGAAGCACATCAGTGAAATAGGTGGGTTTTTACTACAATTAGGTGGATTCCTACTTACCATTACTAAAACTTGCTTTATATTTCAAAATCTATTTTGCTCGTTGAATTTAAATTCCCTGACTGCCATGTTTGGAATCAAATTTAAGGCTAAGAATTTTGGCTGCTCGTCCAGAAACCTAAGCACTATGCTGCCTTCATTGTAGCTACAGGTTTTATACTTGGCAGCTTCTTCACATGGCACTCAAACAAATTTAAATCACATTTGTAACTGCAAACAATCTATAGCAATCCTAAACTAACTGTCTTCATCGAATTATACACCATTCATCTCATTGTACATGAAAGGAATGCAGGTTAGAGGGTTAAGGCTTCCCATGTCTGCCTTCCTTTCAGTGCGACGTTTGTAGTGATAAACAGAATGGAGAATTTACCTTAGAGTCCGCTATTCCACCGCAAGCTTCACATCTCCAAGGTTTATTTGGTGGTATCTACCCAGACTTACTTGGAATAATTTGGAACATAGAACAGTACATCACAAGAACAAGCACTTCGTCCCAAATGTCTGTGCTATTGTTAAACTATTAAATAGTTAATAGTCAATACTATTGTCCTCTTCCTGCACAACTTATGTCCAGCTTGCACAATTTATGTATAATTTAATATAATTTGTGTTTGTGTGTTGTCTGAGTCTATGATGTCATTTTTAAAAAAAACAATTTATGGGATGTGTTACACACAGAAATAGCAACATTTATCGTGCAGTCTTAAATACCTCTGAAGTGAACAAGTAGTTAAGAATCAACCACACTGGAGGGTCTGTATTCACATACCGCTCAGAGTAAGGATGACGCATTTGCTTCCTTGAAGTATGTCAGTGAAAAAGGTGGGTTTTTACTACAATCAGGTGGTAAATCCTGTGATGCTGCTTTTCATGCAAGATTTTCATTGCACATGTACCTCGCCCTACCTGTGCAGTTGACTATTAACTCAACTTGACTTCTAAAGAAGGTAGACACAAAATGCTGGAGTAGCTCAGCGGGACAGGCAGCATCCCTGGAGTGAAGAAATGGGTAACGTTTTGGATGGAGACCCTTTTAACTTCAATGATATTGACTTACCCTCAGGATCCAGCAGTTTGGTCACATTCAGATTTTTCTCAGAGACATCAAAGGCATGCTGCAAGTTGTGCATGGCATTGGACTTTTTCAGCTTGTCGAACTGAATCAGATCAGGCCTGAAGAAAGAAAGTATTTCAGATTTTCATATAATTTTTATTGTCCAATAAAACTAAACATGAATTTTCATACTTTTCGGCCTTTTTTCCCTAAAATCCAACAAAAAGTTCCAGTCTGCTTTCAACCTGTCTGATTGTGTTATTTCCACACTCTACACAATCACAATAACTGGCTCTTAAAACGAAAAATCGTGCACCCCACTGACAACAGTGACTAATGAGAAGAGGTTTAAACCAAACTGGAACCAGAAACCTTATCTTGCCTTTTCTAAGATTATAAGGTCAAAGAAAAACATCACATTACGTTTGTTCCATGAGAGAAATAAAATGAAAGTCTATCGCATGAAAAGCGTTTTTTGCTAATTAAGATACACTTCACCACTCACCACATACAATTTCTACCTTTGAACATGAAGTCAGTGAATGATGGGGTCCTGGGGAGTGTTGTGGACTACAGAATTCGAGAATTACAAGTACATAATTCCCTGAAAGTGGTATCGCAGATATCGCAGGGTGGCAAAGAAGGCCTTTGGCACTTTGGCCTTCAATAGTGAGAGAAAGGAGTAGAGAAGCTGGAACGTTATGTTACAGTTGTAAATGACATTGGTGAGGCTGCACTTGGGGTATTGTGTTCAAGTTTGGTCACCTTGCAGTAGGAAAGATGCCACTGAGCAGGAAAGAGTGCAGAGAAGATTTATGGGGATGTTGCCAAGACTCAAGCACTTGAGTCATATGGAGAAGGTCTTGGTCAGGCTGGGATTTTATTGTATAAAGTCTTGTGGGGAATAGATAGAGTGAATGCACTGCCTTTTTCCCAGGGTAAGGAGATCAAGAACAAGAAGGCATAAGTATAAGATGAGAGGGGAAAAATTGAACAGAATCCTTAGGGGCAATATTTTCACAAATAGTATGGTTGGTGTGTGGAACAATTTGCCAGAGGAAATAGTTGAGGCAGGTACAATAATAAAATTTAAAAGACATTTTGATAGGTACAAGAATAATTCCAGGTTGGGTTCGCATATGATGAGCATTTGACAGCACTGGGCTTCTACTCGCTGAGGTTTAGAAGGTTGAGGGAGGACCTCATTGAAACTTACAAAATAATGAAAGGCATAGATAGAGTTGATGCGGAAAAGGTGTTTCCACTGGTGGGAGAGTCTCAGACCAGAGGTCATAGCCTCAGAATTAAAGAGTGCTCTTTTAGAAAGGAGGTGAGGAGGAACTTCTTTAGTCAGAGGGTAGTTGATCTGTGTAACTCATTGCCACAGAGGGTTGTGGAGGCCAAGTCAGTGGATATTTTTAAGGCAGAGATAGACAAATTCTTGATTAAAAACAGGTGTCAATGGTTATGGGGAGAAGGCACAAAAATGGGATGAGGCAGAGATCAGCCGAATGGCCTAATCCTACTCCTGTAACTTGTGAACTTGTGATAGGATAGGTTTAGTGGGATATGAGCTAAATGTGATTAAATGGGACTAGCTTGAATGGGGCATCCCAGTCGGCATAGACGAGTTGGGCTGATGGGCCTATTTCTACGCTGCATGACTCCACAACTCTAATTGGGGCTGTTATGCTTGCTTCCCGTTCAATGTGAATACATTGTGAACAACAGACCAGGGAATTTAGCTTTATAGTCTATTACGAGCTACACATCCTTAGCTTGGCTGTATACAATTGGAATAATCAAACGTTTACCTGTGTTTGTGGATAAGAGCATTAAATGCCAGCCCATCCTTCCAGCTTGAAGTGAAGTTTCGGATGTTTACATTAGGATATCTAGGTATTTCCAAAAAGAAAAAGGTATGCTTTTATTTTGGGATTTTTTAAACTTTTGATCTTTGACGCAAGTTCAGATCAAAGGCTGCAGCTGTTTGTATTAAAGGTTAAATAAAAGAGAAGTGAAGCAGCAGCAGTAACTTACCCTGCTGTTTTCATCTGACACCAAAGGAGAAGTGCGTCCTTTGCTGACCGAGTCTCATGGTAATCATCTGTCTCCACGGTGATATCCTGAATCTTAAAGAACAAATTAATAGACTCAATAAAAGAAAAAAATACATTTGACTCAGAACCACGAGAACTCGTGGAGGAAACAATTTGAATTTGTACATTAATCTCCACTCAAAGATCTGGAAAATTAAAATGAATGCTATTTTTACAGTATTACAAACTGTAATTGAAAGTGTTTGGAAAGTCAGCAACTTTAGTGTTATGAGGAGGAATGGGGTGAAAACTACTGATAAAGAAACACATTTAGAAAAGTAGGAATGCAGAATAGGTGATAATGGGAACAGAAGGTAAGGGAAAGGGGAAATGTAATGTGATGGTCTGGGAAAGAGTGAATGAGGGATAGGCAGGAGGTCACCAAGGGAGAAGAAAGAAAAAACAAGGAGAAATGGAGAGTGCAGAAAAGGAAGTTTAGTTAAGAAATGACAGCCCAAAGAGGCAACCATGTTGAGGAGGATCTCACAATCTAGAGACCCTTTCACAAGAACATTTTACAAGAATAATCCCAGGAATCAGCAGGTTAACATATGATGAGCGTTTGACAGCACTGGGCCTGTATTCGCTGGAGTTTAGATGAATGAGGGGGGGGACCTCATTGAGACATACAGAATAGTGAAAGCCTTGGATAGAGTGGATGTGGAGAGGATGTTTCCACCAGTGGGCGAGTCTAGGACTAAAGGTCATAGCCTCAGAATTAAAGGATGTTCTTGTGGGAAGGAGATGATGAGGAATTTATTTAGTCAGAGGGCGGTGAATCTGTGGAATTCTTTGCCACAGAAGGCTGTGGAGGCAAAGTGAGTTGATATATTTGAGAAAGATAGATTATAGACAATAGACAATAGGTGCAGGAGTAGGCCATTCAGGCCTTCGAGCCAGCACCGCCATTCAATGCGATCATGGCTGATCACTCTCAATCAGTACCCCGTTCCTGCCTTCTCCCCATACCCGTACTAATTCTTGATTAGTACGGGTATAAGAGGTTCTGAGGAGAAGGCAGGAGAATGGAGTTAGGAGGGAGAAATAGATCAGCCATGATTAAATGGTGGTATAAGAAAATAACTGCAGATGCTGGTACAAATCGATTTATTCACAAAATGCTGGAGTAACTCAGCAGGTCAGGCATCATCTCGGGAGAGAAGGAATGGGTGACGTTTCGGGTCGAGACCCTTCTTCAGACATGGTGGACTAGACTAGACTAGACTCGATGGGCCAAATGGCCGAATTCTACTATCACATGATCTTATGAACCTTCTCATCACATCTCACTTTGTTTCTCCAGTTCGAACCTTATTCCTTAAACTCCACATCTCCACTGACCCGCTTCCCCTAAACCATATATCCCAACTTGGAAACACAATAAACTACAAATGCTGGGATCTTCAGCAAAATGCAAATAGTCTGAAGAAGGTGCCCTGCCCGAAGCGTTGTTCCCAATGTTGGGGGAGTCCAGAACCAGGGGCCACAGTTTAAGAATAAGGGATAGGCCATTTAGAACAGAGATAAGGATTTTTTTTTAACTCAGAGGGCTGTAAATCTGTGGAATTCCCTGCCTCAGAAGCAGTGGAGGCCAATTCTCTGGATGCTTTCAAGAGAGAGCTAGATAGAGCTCTTAATAATAGCGGAGTCGGGGGTATGGGGAGAGGGCAGGAACGGGGTACTGATTGTGAATGAACAGCCATGATCACATTGAATGGCAGTGCTGGCTCCAAGGGCCGAATGGTCTATTCCTGCACCTATTGTCTATTGTTGCCTGTCCAAGTGCAGCAAGCGATGATATATAGTTCCTACTATGATGCCAATGGCAGAGCTCAGGAAGCAAAAACAATCTTGGTAAATTCCCACTGATAGTTGGAGAGTTCGATATTCTACCCCACGGACACACCTGATGAAAAATAGTCCATGTAGTTCTCTTATACTCCTAATTACCTGGAAACGGAGAATTATGGTCCAAATGAGACCAAGTGTAAGCATGTGGCTTCCATCAACAATATCATGAGACCCCATATTTTCCAGGTGCACCTTCTGTTCTTTGAGGAACTGGAGAGCTTTGTCCACATTTTCCAAGCAATGTATACGCATCCGACCTCTCGTTGGCTTTGGCTAATCAGGTTGATAATAACATTTTTAGTGCAAAGAAACCATAACAGATGTAATACACATTGAAGGTAATCAACTTTTTAAAAAAAGCTAATAACACAAGCAGTCACAAAATGTGTAGGAAGGAACTGCAGATGCTGGTTTATACTGAAGATAGACACAAACTGCTGGGGTAACTCAAAGGGTTAGGCGGCATCTCTGGAGAAATGAATAGTTGATGATTCGGGTCACAAAAATGTCATCTATTCGTTGGACCCGAAACGTCACCTATTCCTTTTCTCTAGAGATGTTGCCTGACTCACTGAGTTATTCAAGCATTTGGTGTCTATCTTCAGCCACAAGATGCCGATTTCTGCCTCTTAAACTGTTGTTCTTATCGTTTCACCTCTAGAAAGACATATTTTCCCTCCTAACGTAAACACTCCTCTCTATGGCAGTCAGGGGAAATTCAGGGAGTAGAAATTTCTAATGGGAAATCTTACCCATCCAAATGTGTGTATCTACTGCTATTTTTATGGTGATGATCTTATGCATGTGTGTAGGTCCTGCAATAGATAGTTCATTAACACATTTAAATCAGCAACTAACATAATTGGGAACCTGATTTTACACAAATAATTACTAATTACTTTTTAAACGGCATTGGAAAGCAGGAAAGATGAACGGTTGGGGCGAGAAGATCTCCCTCTCTGGCAAATCCATATCTCTTCCTGGAAAGACTGTATCCCCTATTCCCAATTCCTCCGACTACACAGCACCTGCGCCCAGGATGAGACGTCCCATACAATGAGCGTCGGAGATGTCTTCATTCTACATTCCAAATGCATTCTATCTTTGTCCTGCCTCCTCCCCTGACATCAGTCTGAAGAAGGGTCTCGACCCAAAACGTCATCCATCCCTTCTCTCCAGAGATGCTGCCTGACCCGCTGGGTTACTCCAACATTTTGTGTCTACCATATGTCTCACTTCTCTCCTCTCCACCATTTGCTGCAGTCAATTCCCACGGTATGATTTCCTGCATGGTAACTGACTAGCCAATCAATTTAGCCGGCTGCTGGGCAGAAAGTGCAAAAAGAAACTTATTACAAAATCCTCCCATTAAATTCAGTAATGTCTCTGTGTCCTTGGCACTATCAGGAATCCAGCACTCTCCCTAACCCTCCTTAAACACTGAGGATAAATATTCTCATGATAGACATAAAATGCTGGAGTAACTCAGCGGGTCAGGCTGCATCTCTGGATGTAGAAGGGTTCTAACCCAAAACGTCACCCGTCCTTTTTCTCCAGGGATGCAGTTTGAGCCGCTGAGTTACTCCAGCACTTTGTGCCTATCTTCGGTATAAACCAGCATCTGTTTCTACAATATTTTCATAATGCCGCTTGTTGGAGTTCCTTAAGATGGTTATTAAAAAAGAAGTAGAAAATATAATAGTGCACCCAACTCTTTCATGTTTTGGGAAGGTAAGACTAAAGCAACAATACAGCATTGTAATCTGAATGGATGGAGCTGTTATATTATCAAAATACACACCTTTCAGTGTTAATGTTGCATGGTTATTTTAACATTTTTGAACTAATGCTGAACAAACCTCTTGATTTTTGATGTAGTTTTGGAAAGCGACATAGATTGTATAAAATCTTGCTGTGTGATTCTGAACGGAATGACTGTAATGTCAAAATCAGCCATCAACACTTCATTACATCAAAACCACAAACCATGAAATCCATCAGATTATGGAACATACCAGTTGCTCCCCTGAAAGAACCTCCAGCAACTTAATCAGCATTCGGCCATCTCGCAAATCGGTGTACAGATCAGTAATGCGGCATGTTACACGGGCCAAATGAGAGTTCACCCATTTGGTGAAGGTTTTCTTCTGCACAACTTCGCGTTCATCTGCAAAACAATTAATTAATCGAATTAATGTTTGCCGTCTTAATATTTATGTGTTGGTGAGATCAGGTAACCTCTTGGACCATGCATTATCACAGCAACAAATGTTTCAAATTTAAGGCATGTTGCAGCAGACAGAAAATATTTTCAACCAGCTCCATTATTAATTGTGCCCTGTCTTCAACCAATTGCAAAAATCAAATGGAAGGTTTATGAGTTTTATATTGAGCATTTGCATATATTGTATTCTAAGCCAAGAGCCATAGCTCCTGGAGTTATGGAGCCATAGTTCCTGAAGTGAAGGACGTTCCTTCCATTGCTTGCCCCAGCTCATTGAGTCCAACACTGAAATAGGCGAGTGGGTTCTCATCCCCAATGCGTGCAATTGTTTGGTCTGCATTGCCACTTATTGGCTAGCTTATTTAAGACTGCCCAATGATAATGGTTGACTACACAGAGGACTTGCCTAGTCTGGAAATGGTTCAGAAGTCTCTAGTGCGATGTGGCAGATTAAATCCTGGTGGTTGAAAACTAATGGTCTATGACAAGGAACAAGTTGCCGGTTGATGTCAGATGCCAATCTCTCTGCCAAAGTCCCTCCTCTATTACATCCTGCTGTGGCAGCGTCAAGTACAAAAGATGCCATGATGTGAAACGCAAGGCTAGTGAGCTGCAAATAGCACTGAACAGAGGCAGGCTTGGATTGACAAATGCCTTCTTGTTCTCATCTCACTGTTGGTAATGAAGTGGGTAGGAAGGGAGTTGACAACATGATCTCTTACTGACACTCAGAGATATAAGAGTAATCCAAAGTTAAATTATTGTGAACCTGGTGAAGAAAAAAATGTTATGTCCAAAGAGAGTATCTTCATTTTTAATGCAAACAATCCATTAAATGTTACCATCTTATATCATAGTTTAATTATACACGCAGTTCCTGATCTCAGCCATGTAACCAATGGGATAAACCCTCTCATGGATGGCAAAAACTACACCATGATGTCTATCAGCCACATAATCTGCTTACAGGTTCACTGAATGAAGTCAAAGAACCAATTACTTGATCATCCTTTAATCATAGCTGGAGAGGGAAAAGATAATGGAATTGATGTGTTCAAGAATATTGGGATTAGGATTGATATGAACTCATATAAATATATTTGCAGACAAAAAGCATCAGAAATACATCTCTACTAAATTGCAACCAAAATATTATTGAATTCAATCAGGCTCAGGACTTGGCACATCACAGCTTGATCAATTTCCCTTTCATTAAACCTGCCAGAAAGGTCTCCAAAATGAATTAATCAGTTTATATTGTGTAATATAACCATACTAAACTAGCACTTAACAAGGTCCACAGAGTTCTGATATTCAGAAATATCACTGTATGAAATGTCACTGTACATAGCCTCTGATTGTAGTAAAGGGTGGTACACAGATATTATTGACTATTTATTCACATCTAATCAGCTTTGAAGAAATTGCATAAATACTACATATTTCACACACAAACGTCGGTAAATTCATATTTGAAAGATGAGGATGCAATTCCTTGACTTTTCCAAAAAGTTATTACATACAACGACGACTGTGCTTCAAAAGTACAATGTTGAATTGAAGTGCTCCATCAAAGCTGGTCCCATTTGCCTGCATTTGGCCCATGGCTCACTTAAACAAAAGAGAATAAATGGACTTACAGCACAAACTGACTGACACATGTTGAAGTGAATGAAAACTAATGCCAGGATAAGGTGTATCATTCAAACATCAGCTAGTGTCAGCTAATACCCAAAGGCGATTCATAGCAAAAGCACCAACACTAAAGTTTGCAATTATGCATGCAAAGCAATTGGGAAATCAAATTGATCTGTTTTCATTAAACATCTCATCTGTCATCTATTGTTCCACGAAAACCTATTTTGGACAATGGTGTAAAAATCAAGTTTGTTTAACAGTGAGTGGTAAATTAAACAGAGGTAAAAGGGGGCAGTACAGTAGCACAGTGAGAGAGTTGCTGCCTCACAGCACCAGAGACATGGGTTCAATCCTGACTAGGGGTTCTGCATGTACAAAGTTTGTACGTTATCCATGTAACCGTGTGGTTTTCTCCAGTTGCTCCGTTTTCCTCCCACACTCCAAAGACGCACAGGTTTGTAGATTAATTGCTTCGGTAAAATTGTAAATTGCCCCTAATGTGGGGGATAGTGCAGGTATATGGGGTGAACGTTGGTCAGCGTGGTCGGTGGGCCTGTTTCTGCGCTGTATCTCTAAAGTCTAAAAGTCTAAAAGAATTCCTGCCTTAAAATTACTCATCTTCTTCAAATCTATGTGTAGTTCCGAACTATCTGATGAAGAAAAACCCCAAAATTACTATTGCAGAATGAAGATTCAACTGAGGGCCATGTAGTTGCTAATGGATTATTTATAATACTAGATGAGGACAAAGATTGAGGACCTAAATCAAGTTCAACAATTTTCTGGCAAAAGGTCAATTAATTCACTTATAATCATTAAATGATGAAATAGATCATTCCTAATTAGTTCAGTCAACATGCAGTTACCATTCCATACAGAAAGAATTATTCGTAATGCAGCCAGAACAACTATCTCTGGAAAACAAATACTGTTTTATGAATGCCACCTGTAATCCAATGATTTTTTTGTAGAAGCTAAGAGAATACGCCGGGAATTAAGGAGGAATTTCTTTAGTCAGAGGGTGGTGAATCTCTGTCATTCATTGCCAGAAATGTTTGTGGAGGCCAGGTCAAGTGGACGGCATGGTGGCGCAGTGGTAGAGTTACTGCCTTACAGCGCAAGAGACCTGACTGCGGTTGCTGTCTGTACGGAGTTTTACGTTCTTCCCGTGACCTGCGTGGGTTTTCTTTGAAATCTTCAGTTTCCTCCCACACTCCAAAGACGTACAGGTTTGTAGGTTAATTGGCTTGGTATAAATGTAAATTGTTACCTAGTATTGTAAGATAGTGTAAATATATGAGGATCGCTGGTAGGCACGGACGGTGGACCGAATGGCCTGTTTCCGCACTGTATCTCTAAAACAAAAAAAACTCTTGCGGACAACTAAAATAGTGTACCTGCTGCATAGGCTGTATATGTCACTTGCACGGAAGACTTCCCTATCTAAGAAACACCTGAATGCATCTGAATAGTGGGAGAGGAAACCTAAATTTCTTTATTGAACCTTTACTACTTTAGATAAACAATCCATTATAAATCTTAATATTTATTCTGTCATAAACACAGGACACATTGCATAGCCATTCAATCTGGTTACAATGTATCATGATTACTTTCCTTGTTATGCACACACACATAAACACGTTTATTTTGTCTCCTTGAGAACATTTACAACATAGAAAGAGGCACTCTTTCCCACTCTATCTGTGTCCATTTGTGCTAGGAAACACACTATTCACCACTAATGTAATTACCAAGGATATGTCTCTGAGTGAGCAATGAGAAACAAGGAGCCTAAATAAACATGTACATTAATGAAATACAAGAATGTGTACATGTATATTAGCCTAAAAAGGGAATACCATTGGCTCAATGGGAAAATGTCTCCTGTGCCATTACAAATCTTCGATTCTATACGTGCATATTAAATTTATATACTAAAACTCTCGTTTGTTTGTTTGATTAATCCGGAACTACAGGCAAAACGGTACACGATAGCGCGACAATTTTAGGCCCACCTTACTCACTGTCGTCCCTTTGGTGCTAATGGAAGAAGTTTCATTGAAATCGGTTATATTTTTAAGTTATTCACATTTTAAAGAGGAGGGGAGGGGAGGAGATGGGGGTAGCGGGGGAGGGGGGGGGAGAGGAGGTGAGAGGGGGGAGAGGGAGTTGGGGGGAGGAGGGAGGGGGGAGGAAGGAGTGAGGGGGGGAGGAAGATGGGGGGGGGGAGAGGGAGGGAGGAGAGGGTGCTGCACCAATGCAGGAGAGGTTTGGGCCCAACGGGTCCACTTGGTCTAGTATCCCTTAAAACCACGTGCACTCTTTTACAATTATTTGCTGATTTCCTTTCATTATAATCTTTCCCATGTGAATAAAGAGTGGGAGAAATTGTAGGCAGATGAAGATGCTCCTCAGGAGGGAATAACCAACAACTAACAAGTTACCTGCTGGACAGAAATCGTGAATTCAGTGTTTGCATCGGTATTCCAGCAAATCTTTCAGCAGTGGGGTTTGGACCACTCCATTTCTCCCTTAACCACTGGAATGCCACTGCAAAGCCAAAGACATGCCTCTCATGCTACAAAGTGATTTAGGGATATCTTAAAAATAGATATAAGTGCAATGAATGTAAACTAAGAAACCTGTCATGTTGTAACCAGTGACCTAAAGATCTTGGCAAAGATTCATTGATATTTTGGGTTATTCTCAGTTCAGAGACTATTTGCAAATAATTGCTTTGTATGTGAAAATGGGAGTTAAAGTTGTAAATCTGCCGTTCCTTCGTGCTTTTGGGAACATTGAGAGAATGAGGGTGTTAAAGGGCGCATCACTGTGCATCTCCAATGGCCAATAGGACGTTGTAGTCTTGCAGGTGTCCCTGTGGGGCAAGGATCATGAGCTGAAGAGATCACATCACCTCAGATGAGGGCCGACTTAACTATTCAAGGCCAATGACATTAGTACAAATAAACATGTGCTGTATATTTATTTATTTATTTATCTATCTATTTATTTATTTAGATGAATGCTTATTATTTTTGCTATCCACTTTGCTGCTGTAACCCTGCAAATGTCCCCATTGTGGGACGAATAAAGGATTATTAATTAATTATGAATTAAAATGTCATGCATGTAGTGTCAGATATCAGATGTGTGGTGTGCAACTAACATTATTGCATATGTTCAGCTGCCTCCATGCCGTGCGTCATACAGCTTCAAAAGATAGAACTGAGGCAAGAATAAAAGATCTAATCACGATTAGTGTTTAAAGTACAGAGGTACAGTGGAGAAATGTGACAGGGACATGTAAAGTCACTCAATTGCAATGCAGGGGCTGAAAATAGACAAAGTACACGAAAAAACACTTCTTTGGAAATCCACGTGACATTCGAATGTTTAATGTTGAGATGACCACTGAAGTGGAAAATAACCAATGGAATGGGAACTTAATTGCATTCTCACGTTATTAGCAAGCAGTGTGATCTGAAATGGACCTGTGACATTCCCATCATCTGCCTTGTGTTAAATCATTGAGTTAACCGTTATTTAAGGGACAATCCTGCACTTACAGCTGAAATTAAATGTCAGAAATTATTAAAAACTGTGACATCGCACAACATCCCTGAGGGTCTATGTAAGAGTGATGTAAAAAGACCATTTCCAAACAAGAAATAAGTGCAGACACAAGAGTTTGCAGATGCTGAAATATTGAGCAAAGAACAAACTGCTGGAGGAACTATGTGGCCAGGCATTTGTGCAGGGAAACGTACTTGTAACATTTTGGGATGGGAATCGTCTTCAAGTTCATGGTGGAAGAAGTTGTGCATTTAGAGGATGCTGCCAAAATAACCCAGGTGAGTAACTGCAGTGCATTTTGTAGCTGATGCTTTTCCTCCACAGATGCTGCCTGACAGTTTGTTGGAGGAACAAAAGGAATAAGTGCATACACATCACACAGTTTTCCTCTATCACAGCAATTAGTGCCCGGGAGTTTGATTTACGAATCTTCAAATCTATTTTACCCATTCATAATTACCAATTTTCCTACTAGGAATGCAATTTTAGCATTTTTCAGTTTTAATCTGTCCCTTTTGTGCAAATAGAATGCAATGTGAAGTATTGGTATGGATTTACTTTCTTGTATTATTAGCTATTTAATATAACTGTATGCAGTACATTTCAGGTGTAAGTTTATAATGCAATCTTAAAGAATGCTCTCACAAAATTAACGTTTGAATAAATTATCTTTAATTATATGCTAAGCATTTGTTTTCTAGTTCTCCCTCTTTTTATTCCGTTCAGGAGTTTCATAACTTCACAGCTAAAAGTGACCAGAACTATTCAAGATATTACTGACAAAAAGAAAACGAGACAACTTGAGGGGGAAATTTTACCTGAAGTTGTGTAATTCAATATTAATTCCAGAAAGCTACAATGTGCCCAGGTACTTTCCTATGTTACTGCTCCCATTCCTTCTCCACCAAAACAAAACAAGGGTAGAGTTCCCTGGTCCTCACCTTCCATCACACCAGCCTCCGCATTCAACAGATCATTCTCTTCAATTTCCGCCACCTTCAAAGTGATTCCTTGTCCAGACCCATATCCTTTCTTGCTATTTCAGCATTTCTTACGGATTATTCCACTCTTCCATTCCCCCCAACCACTCCCCTTTTAACGTCACTTTCCCGTGCAACTGCAGGTGATGCAACACTTGTCCAGGTACACAAATAGTCTTTCCAGGTGAAGTAACAATTCACTTCCACTTCATCCAATCTAGTGGTACCGCATCGACATTGGGAAAAGCAAAAACAGATTGAGTGATCACTTTGCAAAGCACCTGTGTTTAATTTAGTCTGCAGGGACGACTCTGAGCTTCCTTGTGCCTGCCATTTTAATTCTCCACACCACTCCGAACTATCAGCCTTTGACCTTGTTCATTGTTACAATGAGGGACAATGCAAGCTTGAGGAACAGCACCTCATCATCCATCTCGGCATGTCGCATTGATCTGGACTTGAGGTGGAATTCTACAATTTCAGGTAACTTGATTTCTCTCTGCATCAGTTGTTCACCTGTAATATTGACTCATTTTGGGTTTTTTTTCCCCCTTTCTTTCTTTTTCCCCATTGGGAGGGCAGGACAAGCTCAGCCTGACATACCAGTCTTGTCTTCTTGCTCCACCTTGCACAACCATATTCCTCTGTCTACGTTCTCAGTCTCTAACTGCTCCAAGTCAGTCACTGACCACATTACCTTGTTTACAGCTTTGCCCATGGTCAGCCCCCATCAGAAACATCCCCCTTCCCCACCCTCCCTGCATCTTAAGGTTCTTTTATCTCCTTCCCAGTTCTGACAAGGGGTCTTCGATGTGGAACCTTGGCTTTGTTTCTCTTCCTGCAGATGTGGTCTGACCTGCTGAGTATTTCAGGCAATTTTTATTTTATTCAAGGTATCACCTTGCCAAAGCTTTTACATCTCTATGCCAAGCTAGGTCACCGCTGGATATTAACTAAAAAGTGAAAGTTACAATAAAAATGTATAACATGGACCACAAACTTTCATTTAAGCACTATCCAAGAATTATTTTTTCTATGCAAAGGCTGTTAATTCATAAATCTCATGAGACTTATCATAAGTGTGCCAAATATTGCAAAATTCACTTGGCAGATATCTCTTGTAATGAAATAAGATTTCTGTCATAATACATCAGTCTATCATAGAAATGTAATAGAGTCATAGAATCAAAGAGTTATACAGCATGGAAACAGGCCCCTTGGCCCAACTTGCACACGTCACCAACATGCCCCATCTACACTAGTCCCATCTGATTGCATTTGGCCCATACCCTTCTAAACCAATCCTATCCATGTACCTGTCCAAATGTCTTTTAAACATTGTGATAGTACCTGCCTTATCTACTTCCTCTGGCAGCTCGTTCCATACAATCTTCCACTTTGTCCTACAATGAAGGAAATACATTTCACAACATTTTTGACTTGTCAGTCTCTCCCATCCTCTCTGTCGAAAATGGCGACGCTGTCTCTAATAGCAGTGGGAATAAATGCTTTGGGTTACTTATTAGTTTTGAAGTGATGATTAAATAAAATAATCAGAATACAACTTTTGTTTACTATTTTGAACCAAAAAAAGTACAATACCTAAGGTTTCGATGTCAGAGGATTATGGCATTGTGTCCCACTCCAGAAGTAAACCCAGACGGATGCTCTGATAATCACACATTTACGACAAGGAAGGCTATTCTGCCTATTTTGTTTGTCTCAGTTGAAAAATAACTGGTCCAACACATCATGGCTTTTTATGGTGACAATATTGCACGGAGTTTCCTTATGACTGTGTGTGTTTCCTCTGGGTGCTCCAGTTTCCTCCCACATCCCAAAAACATGCAAGTTTGTAGGTAAAGTTTACTTGGTAAACTGCCCCCAGTGTGCAGGGGGTGGATGGAAAAGTGGAATAACATGAAAGTAGTGAGAATAGTTGATCAATGGTCGGCATGGACTCAGTAGGCCGAAGGGCCTGTTTCCGCGCTGCATCCCTAAAGCAAGCTAAGCTGCTTACATTTTAAATGCGATGAGGGTTTTTGACTCTGCCACCCTCAATGACAGGGAATTTCAGATCCCATCACTGTCTGAGTGAAAAGAATCATTTCATCATCTCCCTTCTAACTTGTACTGAATACTGTAAATCAATATCTGCAAGCATTTGATTCTTCTATTTAGCAAGATCGGTTTTGAGACTTCTCAGTTTTATGCACCTCGATTGCCCCTCCACAGCTTCCTCTGTTCCAAAGAAATCAATTCTTGTTCTACCAATCATATCCAAAATATTCCAGCCCAAGGAAACATTCCTATTTTTTGTTCTGCAACATGGCGAACAATATGCAGCACTGCCAATGGGACACTGCGGAAATTCTGATCACCATGTTACCAGAAAGATTTACACCCACTTTAGACGGGGGCCATTGCTTTTTTGTTTTTGTTTAACTGAGGCCCCTCTGCTCTCCAATAGATGTCAAAGGTCTCAAAGCACTTTTTTGGAAAATAGCCAAACTATTGAAGGGCTTCACTCAGCATTGCTAATAGAATCTGAAGAAGTGTTCCGAAACATCACCTCTCCATGTTCTCGTGAGACGCTGCGCTACTCCAACACTTTAGGTCTTCTTTGGCTCAAATAAATTATCTAATCATTACCACATTCCTATTTATGAAAGCTTGCTGCATATAAACTGCTGTAAACAATTCCTACATTTCAAAAGTACTTCAGTGGAAATAAATTAACATTCTCAAGAGGATGTAAAGGTGCTATTCCGTTTATTCATTCCCGTGCCAAACATACATGACTGCTTATCTTCAGGATGAGCCACATTGAATAATCAGTAACCTGGAAAGACACCTAGATTCACTAGAAAGAAACATCGTTATTCCAGCATTTTGTGGGGTTTTTTGTAAACCAACATCTACAGTTTCCTTGTGTCTACAAGGAATCGAGTTAATGATTATTCAAGCTTGAACTGAAAATGCAAAGAACCTGTATTTTTGCAAATTGGAATTTTGCGACTGGACCATCAGCAGCTCAATGCTGATGTATTCAGCTGGTGTCACTGACCCATTGTCAGTGCTAAGCAGTCCAAAGTACTCATGGTGCTGATGATCCTGGTACACAACTCACTGAAACCTTCTTTATTTAATTCTGGAAATACACATTGTTCCAACTAAGCCTGTTACCCAGCTGAAAGAATTGTTTCCAGTCTCAAAATGATTTAGGTTATGCAATTTTTCATGCTCAGCAATCTGTGGCAGAGTTAATTTTTTTCCTTGCCAACAGAAGCATTACATTTTATTAAACTTTTTTGGGTGTCTAACACATATCACTATTTATCTTAAATGTATTGCTCTAACCATTTGTCTTTTCATTCTCGAACCTCGTCACATCCTTTGTTATTTTTTTTAATCCATTGATATAAATGCTTTGTGTTCAAGCACAATTAATGAGTTACATAAGGCAAGTCTATTGATTAAAGCTGACAATTACTTTCAATTCAATGTGATACAAACAAGCTCTCTATGTTCAGAGGCTCTTGTGAATCTGTTTTTTGGACTAATTTTACTACAGTAGATAAATCACAATCAAGCAATGAAAACAGGATTGTACCTTGTAATTGTTTAAAACGCCCATCGGTGATATTGTACGGCTTCTGATGTGATGCATTACAACCAGAATGTATTCCGGGCAAGGCAGACATGAACAAAACAATTCAGTTACCAATACAGAGAGGAATATTGCCTTGTACACCTACGATGAGGTGGGTAGGTGAACTGGACAGAGTAATTTCCACAAGCTGTTCTGCAGAATGTTAAATGCACTCTACGGCACTGTTGGGCGGAGCCTGTGGGTTGGTTTTTAAGTCCTCTCTCCCAGGTTAAAAGTGTTCCAGCTTTGCTTGAATGAGTTCCAGAAGGGTTAACATAATCCACCGAACTGACTGCTCAATGCAGAGGCTCCATTATCAGCTTGATTCTACCCAGTGCATGCACTCGAAAAGTTACATGTGAATCAGGCTTTTATTTGACCCCGGCCCAATGGTAATAAGCAGACTAAGTGATGTCACTTTCTGTTTGCTCACAGAGGCGTGTGGCAAAAAAGGTAATGCTCCAAAAATCACAAGACACCAGATGGAATACTACAGCGCAAATATCGCAGCTTGCATCACTCGCCTTCGTTTAAATGAATTCCCTGAATGTAATCTTATAATGTGACAACTAAAACAGGATTTATTTTAGTTTAAGGCAATGACAATAACTGTATACAAAATAGGTGAAGTATATTCAATAAATCTTGCAACTATCATAAAATCAATTTCTCTTCCCAATGACTTGCAAAAATGTAATATAAAATTACATTCTGAGAAAATATACCATCAGGTTATACATATTGGAGCAATGGGAACAGACAGAGGCAGGAAACAACAATAAATGTGGCCTTCAAAATTAGAGTGCAGCGGTTCTAATATTTTTAATATGGCAGAAAAATGTTTCAATTCCTTTAAAAGGCTCTTAGCTTTCACACAATATGAGTCCTTGGTGTAATTTTAATGTGCTTCTGTGCAGGGACAGAATTGTAAGGCATTTTACTTGTGCTCCAATAACTCAGAGCTCACGGAAGCTCAGTAAATGTTTTATAACACAGGCAGCATGAGGAAACAAGAAGATTTTAGTCTGATACAATCATGTGGTGGTTACAGGCAAAGTCAATCCTGTGGCTGCCTTGACTGTTGGAACACCTTAGATACTGAAACATTAATTTGTGGGTGGTTATGTTAATTGGTCATTGTAAATTATCCTTAGTTTGAGACCAAATGGTAGAAACATGGGATGATTTGATGGGAATATGGCGGATTAAATGGAATTTGCATTGGATTAGTGCCATTGGGTAATTGAAGGTGGCAGCACTTGGTGGACTGAAGGTCCTGTGTCCATGCTGTATCACACATTAACTCTATAATTCTCCTCCATACAACTCAGCAGTAGCCATTTGTGAGCCATCTGAATTTCTACAAGGCCATACTCACTGGTATACGTGATCATGGAGTAAAAAAAATGGATTTCAGAGTCCTGCTCTCCTTACTGACTTTGGTGTTGACTTTACTTTCGGACAGTTTGGTCCAACAGTTGATCTCAAAGGTGTGTTTCTTCAGCAGACTTGCTTGGATTTGCCATTATGCTTTCCGAAGTCAGCACTGGATGCACCTTGGACACCACCTTGGTGATCGAGTGGTTCATGGCTAGCAAATATTGGTTCATCTACATGTACATGTCAAATTTTAACAATTACAATCAAGTACTCCATAGTTCTGAAAATCTCTGCTAAGTTGCTACCTACCACCCTGCGAGTTTGACACACTGCATTGGCAAAGGCAAACTGGGGCAGCAGAATGGCGCAGTGGCAGAGTTACTGCCTTACAGTGACAGAGACCCGGTTTCGATCCTGACTATGGGTGCTGTCTGTACGGGTTTAAGTTCTTCCTGTGACCGCGTGGGTTTCTCCAAGTGCTCCGATTTCCCTCCACACTACAAAGATGTACAGATTTGTAGGTTAATTGGCCTGGTGTGTAGGATAGTGGCAGTAAATTGTAAATTGCCCTGGTGTGTAGGATAGTGGCAGTGTACAGGATAACTCGGTGGGCCGAAGGGTCTATTTTTTGCACTGTACTTCTAAAGTCTAAAGTAAAGATACAATTATTCTTTGCGATTGGAGTTTAGTTTAAGTTGAGAGATACAGCATGGAAACAGGCCATTTGGCCCACCGATTCCACGCTGACAATCGACTACCCGCACACTAGTTCCATCCTACACGTTAGAGACAATTTTTACAGAAACCAATTAACCGGTTAACCAATTGGCCAGAAACTATTTAACTCCATGCAGACAGCACCCATAGTCAGGATCAAACGCGGGTCTCTGGCACTGTAAGACAGCAAATTTACTGCACTGGACCTACTGTGAAGTTTTTGATTGTGCTGTTTCTGTCTAACCCAAAATGAAATTTGGTTAAACAAGACTCAAGCATGTTCAGTTATTTCTTCATGAAATGTTCTGTAAGTATAGACCAACCCCCCCCCCCCCCCCCCCTCCCCATTAATGTGCATAGTTGTTCTATACTTCAGCAAGTAATATATCATGCTGTGAAATAACCAGCAATATTTCATGCTGTGTTTTGAATTTTCTTGCTTATCTTTCAGCTGTTCCATTTGAAGTTCGATGATGTGAAGGAGCAAAAAGCACATCTGGTGCAATCCAACTCAAAATGTTTACATACAGAATAAATCAAAATCTAGGGCTCCTGCCAAAAAGAGCCCTACAGACAAATGGCAACATGCTCATGCAGTCCTCAAAATGCAGTAAGACTGAAGATGCTCCTCATCTAAAACAAATAACTAAATTAAGTGTTTATTTCAGAGGTCTCAATGGGATGTTGCCTCTTTTGTTAACATTGAACTTTGTTGGAACATTGTAAGAGGCCAAAAACAGTGGGGTTACAATGGTGGCAGGAAGGAAAAGTTAAGTGTACAAATGGAATGGTGCCACAACAATGACCTCTCACTCCATATCAACAAAACCAAAGAACTAATTTTTGATTTAGAAAAGGAAGTCGGGGACCACCTGCCAGTTTTATTTGGGGCGCCAGCGATGGAAAGAGTTAGCACCTTCAAATTCCCGCAGTCATCATCTCAGATGAACTGTCTTGGACTCAGAACCTAGATGTAATTATGAAGAAAGCGAGCCTGTGTCTCTACTTAGAGGTTTAAAGAGATTTTGCCTGTCTCTGAATACTGTAACAACTTCTGCAGGTGCACTGTAGAAAGTACCCTGACTCATACATCATGGGCTGGCACAGAGGAATGCAAGAGGTTGCAGAGAATGGTGGACCCAGCCCATTCCTCAATGGTACAGCCTACCTATGAGGGAGGCACAGTTGCGCAGCTGTGGGGTTGCTGCCTTACAGCGTCAGAGACCCCGGTTCGATCCTGACTACAGGTGCTGTCTGTACGGAGATTTTCTCCAAATGCTCCGGTTTCCTCCCCTATTCCAAAGATGCGCAGGTTAGTAGGTTAATTGGCTTCTGTAAATAATCTCCATTGTGTAAGAGAGAACTAGTGTACAAGTGAATGCTGGTCACATGGACTTCATGGATCAAAGGGTCTGTTTTCACGCTGTATCTCTAAACTAAAACTAAGACCGCAAGGATCGAAAGCATCTGCATGAGGGGCTTCCCCAAGAAGACGGCTTCTATAAACTATAAACTCTCCACCTGGTGGCGCCAGCAATTGCTGCCTCGCCAACAGTCTGTCTGTCCTTTCCTTCTTCGTGTCTGTTTTGTATGTTAAATGTATGTTTTTAAGAGTTCTTTAGCTTGTTTTAGGTGGGGGGTTGGGGGGGGAGTTGGGGGAAACTTTTTCTAATCTCTTACCTCGACGGAGATGCAATTTTTTCTGTATCGTATCTCCATCCGCACTGCAGCCTAACATCATGGAGTTGGCGGCCTTTGCTGGAGATTGACCAGGAGCTCCGTCGTGGAAGCCTGTGGACTTACCATCAGGGAGTTCGCAATCCCTGTCGGGGATCGTCTTTGGGGCTCCAACCGTGGGAGCCTGCGGGACTTTAACATTGTGGAGCCCGTGATCTTTGGTTAGAGACCGACATCGGGGACTTCAAGCCGCTGGAGTTTCGACCGCCCTGACGCGGGAGTTTCAATCGCCCCGACGCGGGAGTTTTGATCGCCCCGTGCGGGGGCTTCGACCGCCGGCTGTGGGAGCTTTGATCGCCCCGACTGCGGATGGTTCGACTGCCCCAACCGTGGGAGAATAAAGAGGAAGGAGATTGGACCTTATTGCCTTCCATCACCAAGAGGAACGTGGGGAATCCACTGTGGTGGATGTTTATGTTAACTTTTAGGTAGTTGTGTGTCTTGTTGCTTTTTTTCTAATATGGCTGTATAGTAATTCGAATTTCACTGTACCTTAATTGGTACATGTGACAATAAACTGACCTTGAAACCTCCATAATCAAAGACCCACCACTTGGGTCATGCCCTTTTCTCACTGCTATTGACAGGGAAGGGGTTCAGAGGTCTAAAGTCCTAAATCACCATAGAGTCATAGGGTGATACAGTGTGGAAGCAGGCCCTTCGGCCCAACTTGCCCACACCGGCCAACATGTCCCAGCTACACTAGTCCCACCTGCCCACACCAGGTTCAGGAACAGCTACCATCAAGTTGTTGAACTGATCTGCTCAACCTTAACACTATCTCAGCAATGGAACAATGCTGACAACTTCTTGCACTTCCATCAACTTGGTTTGCTAATTGTGTTTTGCACTAATGTTTTATTTTTACAGTATTTTTCTTTTCACTATTTGTTTCACATCTGTATAACTTACCTTTTGTGTGTTGTCTGAGCATATGCACCTGTGATGTTGCTAGATGTTCATTGCACATGAACATCACCATACTTGTATATATCACAATAAATTTGTCATCACTGGGGGTTTCTTTTGAACATTGCCATATTCTGATCAGTAACACTTGCATTGAAGCAGTTTTAACTCTTATTTTCAGAAGAGTGCTCAGATCATCGCTTATGCTTTTGATGGGTTCAGATTTTACATCTTTGTCTGAACTGGGTGCTAATTAATCATAGGCGTTCATTATTCTCAACTCATTGCATCATAGTTAGATTCTTAGGCTATGGCACCACAGTTAACAAAACCAATATATCACAACCAGATTCAAATATCCTACAGATCTTGCATGGTCCTTTATTATTTTCCATCTGAGCAATCCTGTCCAGAAAAATTGAAAATACATATGCTAATTCATAATATGAAAGAATGTTGTGCATAATCAGGAATATTCTCGCAGAACCAGCGACCCAGGTTCGATCCTAACCACATGGAGTTTACATCTTCTCGCTATGACCGCGTGGGGTTCCTCCAGTATGTTCCGGTTTCCTCCCACATTCCAAAGTCGTACAGATTTCTAGGCTGATTGAATTCTTTAAATTGCCCCGAGTGTGTAAGGAGTGGATGAGAATATGGGATAACATTGAACTAGTGTGAAAGGGTGATGGATGGTCAGCGTGCACTCAGTTGGCTAAAGGGTTTGTTTCCATGTTGCATCTTTAAATCAATCATATTATTAGCTGCTGTTGCATTTCTGGTGCTTAAGTCAAGATCCTCTGCCGATTTTAGATTTTTTCAACTTTTCTTGATCAATACGGTCATTCCTACAACAATACCATTTTCTGATCACATTTTGTTATACAGTGGAGAAAAATAGATATAAATTGTTGAGAAAGTACAGAGGAGGTTTACCAGAATGCTGCTTAGATTAGATAGTTTCAGCTACAGGGAGAGGTTGGATAGACATGGGTTGTTTTCTCTGGAACATCGGAGGCTGAGGGGAGATTTGATTGAAGTACGTAACATTATGAGACACAGGGATAAGGTAGACAGTCAGAACCTTTTTCCCAGGGAGGAAATGTCTAACACTAGAGGGCATACAGTGCCTTCCATAATGTTTGGGACAAAGACCCATCAGTTATTTTTTTGCTTCTGTACTCCACAATTTGAGATTTGTAATAGAAAAAAATCACATGTGGTTAAAGTGCACATTGTCAGATTTTAATAAAGGCCATTTTTATACATTTTGGTTTCACCATGTAGAAATTACAGCAGTGTTTATACATAGTTCCCCCATTTCAGGGCACCATAATGTTTGGGACACAGCAACGTCATGTAAATGAAAGTAGTCATGTTTAGTATTTTGTTGCATATCCTTTGCATGCAATGACTGCTTGAAGTCTGTGATTCATGGACATCACCAATTGCTGGGTGTCTTATCTGGTGATGCTCTGCCAGGCCAATATTGCAGCCAACTTTAGCTTATGCTTGTTTTGGGGGCTAATCCCCTTCAGTTTTCTCTTCAGCATTTAAAAGGCATGCTCAATTGGGTTCAGATCGGGCGATTGACTGGGCCACTCAAGAATTGACCATTTTTTAGCTTTAAAAAACTCCTTTGTTGCTTTGGCAGTATGTTTGGGATCATTCTCTTGCTGTAGAATGAACCGCAGCCCAATGAGTTTTGAGGCATTTGTTTGAACGAGCAGATAGGATGTGCCTATACACCAGAATTCATTATGCTACGACCATCAGCAGTTGTATCATCAATGAAGATAAGTGAGCCAGTACCTTCAGCAGCCACACATGCCCAGGCTATAACACCCCCACCACTGTGTTTCACAGATGAGGTGGTATGCTTTGGATCTTGGGCAGTTCCTTCTCTCCTCCATACTTTGCTCTTGCCATCACTCTGATACAAGTTAATCTTTGTCTCATCTGTTCACAAGATCTTTTCCAGAACTGTGGTTGCTCTTTTAAGTACTTCTAACCAGTGGTTTGCATCTTGCAGTGTAGCCTCTGTATTTCTGTTCATGAAGTCTTCTGCGGACAGCAGTCATTGACAAATCCACACCTGACTCCTGAAGAGTGTTTCTGATCTGTCGGACAGGGGTTTGGGGATTTTTCTTTATTATAGAGAGAATTATTTTGCCATCAGCTGTGGAGGTCTTCCTTGGCCTGCCAGTCCCTTTGTGATTAGTAAGCTCACCAGTGCTCTCTTTCTTCTTAATCATGTTCCAAACAGTTGATTTTGGTATGCCGAAGGTTTGGCTGATGTCTCCAACAGTTTTATTCTTGTTTCTCAGTCTCATAATGGCTTCTTTGACTTTCATTGGCACAACTTTGGTCCTCATGCTGATAAACAGCAATAAAAGTTTCCAAAGGTGATGGAAAGACTGGAGGAAAGACGAGGTGCTGAGAGCTCTCTTATACCTGCATTAAGGAGGCAATTAAATACACCTGAGTAATTACAAACACCTGTGAAGCCATGTGTCCCAAACATTATGGTGCCCTGAAATGGGGAGACTATGTATAAACACAGCTGTAATTTCTAATTGGTGAAACCAAAATATATAAAAATGGCCTTAAATAAAATCTGACAATGTGCACTTTAACCACATGTGCTTTTTTCTATTACAAATCTCAAATTGTGGAGTACGGAGGCAAATAAATAAATGGTGTCCCAAACATTATGGAGGGCACTGTAGCTGTGAGGTGAGAGGAGAAAAGTTGAATGGAGATGTCCAGGGCAAGTATTTTTTACACAGAGGGTGGTGGAGGCCTGGAACGCATTGCCTGGTATGGTGGTGGAGACAGATACGATAGTGGCATTTAAGATGCTTTTGGATAGGCGCATGGAAGTGCAGGGAATAGAGCGATATGGACCATTTGGAGGCCGATAAAATCAATTCAGCTAGGCATCATTTTTATCACAAACATTATGGGCCGAAGGGCCTGTTCTAGGTCAGTACTGTTCTATGTTCCATATTTAACCTAACCCAAATACAAACATCCAATGCCTGAAGTAATTGTGATGGTATTCACAACTGTTGATATGAGAGCGAACTGCTGAAACAGCAAACTGCTTGAAAGCTAAAAATCATTGATTTGTCACAATTTCAATTTCCTTACCTATTCATAAATTTATCCATTCCCAAAACTCAGAAATTCTGCAGCATGAACATTTTGTTCACATACCTAACCTGCAGTAAACATGGAACTTTCAAAAGAAGATGAAACAAACACTATGACTAAGGACAATGGTACAATGGCAGAGGGATAAATTTGTGCATGATTCTGGGTTTTTTTAATGTGATTTTTAATGTGCAAGCCAGATAAGATTATTTCTTTTTAAGTTGTCTTAAGATCTATCAAAATAACAATTTGCAATAAAATTAATTTTAAAGAGCAAGAAATTGCAGGAACGCAAATTTTACCAGTTGTGGCAAATTTCTCAGGTCCACTCCATCTTAGTTTTCAAAGTGTTCATTACTATGACTTGTATTGTACGTTGAGAAATGTATCACTCTACTGGTCAATTAAAGACCCTTGATACCTTATTAGCATTTGCATTAGAAATTTAGCACAATGGAAAAAATCTGAATGGCAATTCAACATGCCAGAGATGTATTTGTATAGCTGTGGTTATTTGCATCAGTGGGAACATAAATAGTGTCTATTATTGAAATTTATTATACATTCATTTCCTTAACACATTTAAAATCTTAAGGGCCTGTTCCACTTAGGCGATTTTTTAGGCGTCTGTCAAAGATCTATGATCTATGTTTCATTAAAACCTTACGTATAAGCAATGGTACATCGGGGACTGTCAAAGTCCTAGCAGATCGCCGAAAAAATTAACCCTAGGACAATGTCCCCGACAATGCCCGTGACAAGCTAAGACAACCTACCACATAGGCGACGGCAAGCTGATGACAACCAGCGACTGTCTTCGCTACCTAGGATGTTCGCTACGACAGGGACCACGGCAAGCAAGACAACCAACGTACAGGTATGTAGGTTAATTGGCTGGGTAAATGTAAAATAATTGTCCCTAGTGGGTGTAGGATAGTGTTAATGTACGGGGATCGCTGGGCGGCACGGACTTGGAGGGCCGAAAAGGCCTGTTTCCGGCTGTATATATATGATATGATATGATATGATATGTGGAGGTGTCACAAGCACAACTCACATGTGAACAAACTGACAGCAAGGTTGGTTCAGTGAAATTTCTTGCGAAGTTTCATTCGTGTGAAGTGTCCGTTTAAAAAAAAAAAGATTTTGGCATGCGGTTATTCATCTTTCATAGGAATATATGTTTTTGAATAAAGTTGATTTTGGTGATTTAAAAAAAAATAGGTGTCGGAATTTATTGAATTTCTAAGTACTTTATCATGACATCTCATTCAAAGATTCTAGTCGCATTCATTTTGACCATTAAAATCAAATGCTGACACACACGCTGCGCTATGAGAACTCTTTACATTCATTTATTTAGATCAATGAGGCAAACGCATACACAGGCATTTCACTACGTTTATTAAAGGCCAAAGCTCACGCATAGACAGACACTACTAACACAAAGATAAACTGAGTTTTACTGCTATGCTGTTTGTAGGGGGTATGCACACCTGACCATAAGTACAGCAAGGTCCGGCCAGATCATTTCACACGTCACTGTCCTCTAGTCCAGAGAACTAGTTGGCATTGACACAGTGCACTGAAGGCCTCCTTCCATGTCACAAGGAATGCTACATCTGTACTTACCTAGAGGATAATCACCTATTTGAAGGTGGCAAGGTGGCGCTTGTTATAATGCCAAAGACATGGGTTCGATCCTGAAGACGGGTACTGTCTGAACTGAGTTTGTACGTTTTCCCTGTGACCATGTGGGTTTTCTCCGTATGCTCTGGTTTCCTCCCTCACTCCAAAGACATACAGGTTTGTAAGTTAATTAGCTTTGGTAAATTTTCCCTCGTGTGTAGGACAGTGCTAGTGTATGTGGGGGTAACATCGCTGGTCGTTGCGGACTCGGTGGGCCAAAGGGCCTGTTTTTGCACTGTGTCTCTAAAACTAAGGTCTTCCCCATGTTAGGGCAGATTCTGTTCCTGCTCATAACCTGAACAGTTCACAAGTTGGGAATGCGGCGCAAATCAAGTTTGCACACCGCAGAGGATCATAGGTCATAAGGGATAGGAGTAGAATTAGGCCATTTGGCCCATCAAGTCTATGCCATTCAATCCTGGCTGTTCTATCTCTCCCTCTGAACCCCATTCTCCTGCCTTCACCCCATAACCACTGATACCTGTCTGCAGATGCCTGCAAACCTGCAGCAACCAGCAAATCCATCCCGCCAATCTCCAAAATACTTGTTTTGTACATATCGGCTGCATGTAAGTCAGACGTTTGTCAGCTGGGGAAGACCTGTATGTTGGACATATTCGATGCACATGAATCAGACACCCTTCACTGGATGCAAGAAAAGATTATGATATTGGATAAAGCAATCTGCATGCTCCTGTTTCTCCATCATTCTCCAACACTCTGACATCATCACACTGCACAAGATGCTAGGTATTCTCATCCTCAAAGGTAGTAATGAAGATGCATCACCTGTAATAATTATTGTGATGACAATGTTTTAAAGAAGTCACCGAAACATGAAGCAACCACTATAATTTTATGACTGCACATATTACAACTTCCCATTCCTTAAAATCCCACTGAAACTATGTAAATAAAATGTTTACATAGGCCTCTGAAGATGGAGACTACAAATCACAAGAGACAAAGTGTAAAGGTAAAGATAATTAGAATTTGAACATCAACTCAAATGAGAACATTACCCTCACCCTGAGGGTGAAAGCCAATTAGTGCTCAATATGAAATAACACATGGAAACAGGATCAATGTTTCCACACCTTGTGTAAGCAGAATGTTGCCCCATCTGCAAACAAATCTGAAGTCCAAATCTGTTTGTTTTTACTTTTAAACACAAGGAACACAGAGAAAGAAAATTGAGCACAGTTTTTCAAAATGATGTACAATGTTTTTTTTGTACAAATCTCTGCAATCAGAAGCATTAGTCCACTCCAACATTTTCAAAAGCACAAATTCTAAATAGGTGTCACTGCCCAATAGGTGAACTCCCCTTAAGGACACAACATTCACTAAACATGGGACTGGGAATAAATACATCCTTGGCACCCTTTTGAGACTGCATATTAAAGACAAACTCAATGTAATTCAGCAGAAAGATCGCTGCAGTGTGGATTCATGCACTCCAAAGTAAATCACTTTCACCAACATGACTGAGTAGCTGGTGCCAGGTGGTAGTTTAAAAGCTGCAGTACGCATTGGAAGAGAATTGACTGTGATTCAGTGTAGTGTATATCAGTGTATGTGCATTTTTAAGAACAAAACTTTCAATGTGACAGGACCTTGATACTTTATAGTACCAAACAGTACCATCCAGTGAGAGTTACTTTCTTTAATAGGAGGATGTTTTGCTTCATGTGCTAATGCAAACAACACAAAATAAGTCATAAATGATGCACAAAGGTCATGGCAGGACATAGACCTAAAAAGATCAGGGAGAAAAGAAAGGACTTTAAAGATTCAGAACGGAGTTAGTGGAAAATTGGACAATGTATGAACAACTTAATTTTCTTTGAAATACTAAAAGCTTGGCGTATGCAAAGCATCTACAAAGATGAAGACGACTGCCATTGAACCAGCATGATTTACGTTTATTTCCTTGCAGAATGCAGCTATTGTGGGCGGGCACTTGTTTTTTTTTTTATTGTGTCCCAAGCCTATTTTTGAAATTAACTTTATTCTAGGAAAAAGTAGTGAATTGGTAGAACTTGAATGACCCTGCAGACACATGCCTTTAAAGGACCACTAAGCAGGACATTGGGAAGTCTGAGATAGGTTAAAATTCAAAACCTCTCTCAACCAAAACTACTTGACAGATCATCTATCATTTACTCAGCCAGAAAATTACATCAAAGACATCATTTGTCAACCAGAAACCAAGTCTTACATCTCAAAGTGATTTCATATCCTGTTTCAAGTTTCATATTCACAACAGTTGCACTGATGGTGATTAATAGCTAAAGTATTGTGTGCTAAATAAAAGTATGACAATATCGTGGAGCAAAACAGCCACTGCAACTTAACACTGATTGGTCAGTTACTAACTTCTGTTGCCAAATATATGACTAATCAGCCAATTCAACAGTCTGAACTTCCATCTTCCAATGAAAACTAGAAAACCAGAGATTGAAAACCTCAAATCCAAAGCATATTCCCACTGACTAATAAGTTACAGTCTTTAGTTAATGTTTAATCCTAACTCTATTGGAAACACCATTTTGTTATCCATTTATTATCGTCTGGAAATGTTCCAGTAGAGCAATCACAAGCAGTGGAGTTTCATGTACTGCGAGAGGCGAGTTTTACTGATTAAATAGTGTTGCTTGTTTGGATATCCGCAGAATTACATTAGGCACACTGAACATTTCAACAATGCAGTTATAGTAATAAACAGAAAGCAGTTGGAAAACGTGCCTTCTAATTTGTCTGAAGCTGTTCAAGTTTCGTTTTATCCTTACTTTCCCCTTCCCACTCCAAATGCCGTATTCCTTTTATTTTTCAAATGCTGCTCAATGCTGTTGTGCTTTGATTCGCTGTAAATGTCTACTTCATTTGCAGTGAAACCACAATAGCCTATTCAATCAAACAGCACAGGATTTTGCCAGAGATGTACAATTCAGTATTGAATTTCCCCACAGTGAAACGTGATAACAACCATTTTCAGTGGATTTCGTGTCTTTCTAAACATTCAACTGTGCTTTTCCTGGAGTCATCCTTTCTCCTGCCCATTTATTCAATTTATATGCTTGCTCTGCACATGACACTACCATTATATGTACAACTCTGTTTCTGAAGCACCTTTCCCTCTCTCCTGCTCGTCCCCAAGCTCATTCACACCATCGGACTCAATCTTCTGCCAATTCTCACAACCCCTCAATCAACACGAGTAACCCATCACCTTACATCACCAATGCAAATCAAGTACCTATGCCCAAATCAACCATTCCCTGAAACACCCATATAGCCCACCAACTCGCCAATGCTAACAGTTCAAATATATGTTGTTTGCAGTGGAATATCTTTTTTAAAATCAAATAAAGAACTTTGCCAGCAGTAAATATTGCACAAAATGAAAAGGCAAAATTAAAACAGTCGTAAATTTTAAACCCAAGTAACTTAAAAGAAGTCATAACTAAGGCAGTGACTGATTTTAATGTAGATAAATACAGCTATTTTTTAAAAGATCAGACCCATGGAGGTCAAATCTATATTCAACAGTGGTACACTTTACACTGCTGATCAATTTCTAAATCCTCCTCCAAAGCACATTCTTAAATCAGTGATAAATAATTGACAATATTTTGTCATCGATTGATTCTATTTATGATCCTAATAACTGGGAGAAAGATGCCACATATCATTGAAACAGACCACAATAATGAAATCGTGCCTCCATGCCATTAATACTCAATGACTTTAACAGCCATTTTGAACAAGCAAACAAAGATTCCCCTCTGGCTCTGTTGCACACATTTTGGATGCAGAAGTCAGATTTCAGAAATTCTCACAAGGCCGGATGGAGTCCCTGGACGTTTTCTGCAATCGTGAGTTAATCAACTGTCCACGGTCTTTGCTGACATCTTCAATCTTTCAGTTCTACATTCTTCTGTCCTCTTCTGCTTCAAGGAAATCTCCACCATTCAGGTCTCCAAGAAAAATAAAGTGACTTGTTCTAATGACTTCCAGTCAGTGGCTTTAACGCCTACCATAATGAAATGCTTTGAAAGGCTGGTTTGTGCTAGTCTTGTGGACAATCAGACAATCAATTGGCATACAAGAAAAATAGGTCTACGGAGGATGCCATCTGTCTTGCACAACATTCAGCCCTGGACAATAAGAACACCTGTGTCAGGATGCTATTCATTGACTAGAGCTCCAACATCCTAATATGGAAGAAGCTCATCCTTGAACTTCTGAACTTTGCCACTGGGGCTTCCATCTGCAACTGGCTTCTGGGCTTACTCAAACCGGCAGACCTAAATAGGTTAGAATTGGTCATGACATTTCCATGACACTGCCCTTCAACGTTAGTGCCCTTCAGGGCTGTATGCTCAGTCCCCTGCTCTACTCCTGTACACCCATGACTGTGTAGCCAAGTACAATGCCAACACAATTTAAAAAAACACTGAATCTACCACTGTTGGATCGAGAAAAACAATGAGTTGAAGCACAGGGAAGAGATTGTGAACTTTCTGTCATGGTGTCAGGACAATAACCAAGCCAATACCATCAGCAAGACAAAAGGTTTGGTTGCTGACAATGGAAGTGAGGGAGTGAACACAACCCTATTCTCGTCAATGGGGCTATTGTGGAGGTGGGTGACAGCTTCAAGCTACCAGGCATCCGTATCACCAGCAACATAACCTGGTCCCTGCACACTTATGTGGTGATCAAGAATACCAATCATTATATTTACTTTCTTAAGTATCTGAAGATTCAGCCGATGCACAACAGAAAATAGTCTGGCAAAATGCATCTCGGCCTGGTATGGCAACTGCTCTGGTCTTCACCATCTGAACCTGCAGAGAGTGGTGAACACAGCCCAGCACATCACAGGCTCAATCACAATAGACAATAGACAATAGGTGCAGGAGTAGGCCATTCGGCCCTTCGAGCCAGCACTGCCATTCAATGTGATCATGGCTGATCATTCACAATCAGTCCCCCTTTCCTTCCTTCCAGTGCATCTTCATTAGGAACGTTGGAAGTATCTTCAAAAATGCCTGCTATCCTGGTCATTCCCTTTCCCCTCTTCTAACTTCCAAGAGAAGGTACACAATTTGAAAGCTTGGACACGCAAGCTTGGACTTAAGCACAGCTTATTCTCCATTGCATAGAAACAACCATTTCTATCACACCCCATTCCCAGAGGTGCTGCCACGTATTCTTACTTTTAACTCTATCTCGTTCAGTAATTCATTTATTTATTCTTTATTATTCTTTTGCACAATTCAGATTTTGGCACAAGGCACAGAATGTACTCCGAGTATAGGTCATCATTATCCATCACCCAACAAGCTGGCTGAATTCTGAAGGGGATAATTGAAGGACAAAGTCTCTGGCAGGCGACGACAGAATCATTCCAAAGGATGAACCTACTTAATCTCAATCGTGCTTGCTACAGACGCATCTGTGCATAATAACCTTGGCAGAAAAGATAGTTGTAATGGATCCAGTCCCATCTTCATTAAGAATACACTCCACTCTGGTATTGGGCAATGCCACATGTATAATGGTTCAAAATCAAAACAAATTAGTTCAAAACTATGGGGATCCACAGAGCAATGTGGGCTATCAGTTTCATAAAAAATGTTTCTCCATTGTTATCCGCTGTGCCAGATCATACTGATTATGCTGATCGAACTCGCAGCGCCTGGTAAATATCCACCCGCACTCGCCATCTGCCAAGCTGACCTTCTGCATCTTAGTGTCCTCCTGCAAAGCCAAAGAGGCAAAAAATGATGACTTGGCCTGAGGCAAGTGGGCAGCACAGTGGTACAGCAGTAGAGTTGCTGCCTTACAGCGCCAGAAACCCAGGTTCGATCCTGATTATGGGTGTTGTCTGTATGGAGTTTGCATGTTCTCCCCATGACCGTGTGGGTTTTCTCCGGGTGCTCCGGTTTCCTCCAACATCTCAAAGACATGCAGGTTTGCAGTTAATTGGCTTCTGTAAATTGTCCCTGGTGTGTGTCATAGAACTAGTGTCTGGGTGATCACTAGTTAGCACAGACTTGGTGAGCCGAAGGGCCTGTTTGTATCTCTAAATTAAACTAAAACTAAACCTATTCTAAAGCTCCCACTCGTTTCACTGTTGTCAAATAACATTAAATATTTAAGGTCAGAAACTGGAAATAATGCAGCATTATTTCCCAACATCTTTCCACTATTCCAGAATCTGCAGTCAGAGTTTGGCAAAGCTCATTGCATTTGCTGATATTTTGGGGCAAGAAGATAATAATGAAAAGACTATTTCTAATGAGGGCAATCGATGTGATGGTTGATTAGTCCACATTTCCATTGTATGATGGTTCAGGGATCCATTATAAAGCAGCTGAGGATGTTTAGACTGTGGACATTATCACAAGGAACTGCTGAAGTGATATTCTGAGGCAGGAATGCTTGAACTTTAAGAACAAAAACAATCGTTATGATATGACTCCAATCATTTGAATGATTCCCTCTGGTGCCCACTGGCTTCATTTTCACTGTGACTCTTTGTGAAACTGCTACTTGCCTGCAAGGGCAGTTACACTCACCTCACCCCCAGAATACAGCTCTTTGATCCAAGGTTGAAAAAAACAATGGTGAGGTCAGGAGTGAAATAGTCCTGGTCAAACCAAAACCGGGCAATGGGGAGTATGTTACTTGGAGCAAATGCAATATGATCACATCATCAATGTCACCTTTCATCACTTTGATAATTGAGAGTGACTGATTGGGTACTAATTAGACAGACAGGAGTTGTTCTGCGTGTGGGAACAGAGCGGATCTGAGCAAATTTCCACATAGCTTGGAACAGCCGAGTTGAATGTTGTATTCTATTGGACAGCTGGCCGAGAGGCACAAATATTTCTTGACAGCAAATCTTCAGTACTACAGCCAGAATAGTGCCTTCTCCCGGTCCATGCCGTTTTGTACAATTGTAATGCTAAACAACATGAGGAAGTTGTCCTCAGATTGAAGGTGAGGATTTTCACAGGGCTGTCATAAATGTCAGTCATAGAGCCATACAGTGTGGAAACAGGCCCTGTGGCTCAACTTGCCCTCACTGACCAACATATCCCATCTACACTTGTCCCACCTGCCTACATTTGGCCCATATCCCTCTAACCCTACCCTGTCCATGTACCTGTGTAAGTCCTTGTCATGGACACAAGTATCTGCAGCAGGTAGGATACAAGGTCAAGTTGGTTCAACCATTCACATTGGTTTGCTCACTACCTGCCAGAGACCTCATCTGGCAATTCTGTCCTTCAGTACTTGGTCAGTGGTGCTGTGACTGAGCCATCGCTGGTGATGGACGCTACAGTGCCGCAACCAGATAACTTTTGGTGCATTTTCTAGATGTTGTTTAACATGAATTGATTTCAGTTGAACAAGTACTGATTCATCAGCTGAGGGATAGTGGAGCGGACAAAATGTATAGGAAAGAACTGCAGATGCTGGTTTAAATCAAAGATAGACACAAAATGCTGGAATAACCCATTCCTTCTCTCCAGAGATGCTGCCTGTCCCATTGAGTTACTCCAGCATTTTGTGTTTACCAGCCGAGGGATAGTGGTAGTTATCGTCCTTGTCTAATTTTGTACTGAGATCTGGAGTCGGCATACTAAGAATTTTTCCTGCCATTTCCAAATTCAGTGGTCCTGCAGTCCTGTCATTTATAGTGTAATAGAGGGCATTTTAGAGTCAACTACAATGGTGAATCTGCAGTCAAACATCAGGTAAGGTAAGGATGGGGAAAATTCTTACCCCACAGGACATAGATCAATTACATAACTTAATACAATAACAAGACACAAAAACCTGGAGTAACTCAACGGGTCAGCCAACATCTCAAGATAAAAGGAATAAGTGACGTTTCAGGTCAAGACCCTACTTATTCTGAAGGGTCTGAAACCAAAACATTACCTATTCCTTTTCTCCAGAGATGCTGTCTGACCCACTGAGTTACTCCAGCTTTTTGTGTCAATCTTCAGTTTATACCAGCATCTGCAGTTCCTTCCAATACAATAACAAGTTTGTACAATAATGCAGGGTCGGCCTGGCCAAGCATAGTTGTTGGTGTCCTCTGCCACTGACCGCTACACTTGGCCAGGCCGACCCTGCAAAGCCGCCAAGACAACAGGCTTTCATTGTCAGGTTAAACTGGGACTTGAAATTGGTGCCAAACTGACAAGCCTACACAGTGTCTCAGTGTACGACTGCTACACACTTGAACTGTATTTGAGATGCTTTTCCAAGACGTATCTAAATGCTTTTGTATTGTGATACTAGTACTGGAATTGTATATTAAAATGAATTTCATTGTACCTCAGATGTTGTGACAAATAAAGTACCATTGAACCATTGCCTTCTTGTAGATTTACAGACCTCAAAAAATTAATTATTAGTACAGGCTACTGGGATACGAGTCTGGTAACTTAACCACTGCTCTACATTAAATTAATTTAATTACATGTTTCATGTATCTTGTGTTTCATGACTGTTGGCAGATCAATTTCCCTTCTGGGATAAAGTTCTATCGTATCATATCATACCAGCATTGTCTCTGATCCCCTATTCTTTGTTTATCCAAATATAATTGTAAAAAGGTTTTAATATATAATTATTAAATATTTTGTTTCCTTATATTATAATTTATTGAATCTCTTGAATGATATGATTATAAACAATGTTATTCTACCAAGATTATATGTAAAGTACCACATTGAGAAACCAGATACATTTATAATCAATGTTAGGAAGAAGGAAGTTGTTGCAAAGCTGTTTTATTTAGCATATATACTTAGCTAATTTAAATCTCTGCATGAGAATTAGAACAGCTACAATTGCTTGTTATAGTTAAGACATGATGCATTAAACAGTATAATGTGTCAGCACCATTGTAATATGACCTCAACTGAAATCAATTTATAGTAATGTCCTCAGTTTATTTTTGGGGGTTTCAGAGCAACACTACACAGCAATTTCCTTTTAATATGTGCTCCCTGTAGGGAGTTTTGCCACTGGCCACACGCATCAATAAATTAAGGGCAAGTTGCCCGCAATTGTTTCTATTATGAATGAGAAATTGTGCCTAGTGAGCCGAGATGTGTTGTGTGTGCGTGTTTGGCGAGTGAATTTTCACTCACAACCATTAAGATGAGCCACGTACATATCAACTTCATTTTCTTGGGTCCAAGTTCTCAATTTCACAAGGTAGTTATTATGAACAATGTTAATATCTCTTCACTCCAATTGTATTCATACATTGTCAAAACTTAATTTTCTATTCTTTCTAAAATGGGTTGATTTTCGCAACAAAGATGTCCCTCTGAGAATTTCTTACTACTGTCTTTCCTTTGGCTTCACTGGGCATCTTTGCTATTTCACTTTAACTGTTAATTGATATTTTATTATTGGAGATCTAGAGCAAATGTAATCTTGTAATAACCCAAAAACCTCTCCATGAACTAATCTCAGTGCTTTTAATCTCTAAAGGCAAGCTACAGCAACAATTCTAGCTATCTCTGAACAGAAATCCTTTGAAGAATTGAGACTCAGAAGACTGCAGATGCTGGAATCTTGAGTAGTAAACAATCAGCGATATGATGGCACTATGGGCAACAGGGTGGCGCAGCGGTAGAGTTGCTGACTTACAGCGAATGCAGCCCCCGAGGCCCGAGTTCGATCCTGACTATGGGTGCTGTCTGTACAGAGTTTGTACGTTCTCCCAGTGACCTGCGTTTTTTTCTCCGAGATCTTAGGTTTCCTCCCTCACTTCAAAGACGTACATATTTGCAGGAAAATTGGCTTGGTATAAATGTAAAATTGTTCCAAGTGTGTGTAGGATAGTGTTAATGTGCGGGGATTGCTAGTTGGCACGGACCCACTGGCACGGGCCGAAGGGCCTGTTTCCGCGCTGTATCTCTAAACTAAACATCAGCTGGAGGAAGCCAGTAGGTTCATTAGCATTCAAGGGGGGAAAAGATTTGCTGACATTTTCGATGAAAACCCTACACCCTTGAGCAATTCCTTTCTCCCACAATGCCGATCATCCCTCTGAATTCCTCCAGCAAGTTGTTTGTTCTCTTATTGATGAATTATATTTTTTACCTCCCAGAATAAGAACTGATGCATGGGCAACATGCTAATCTTACTAATTTCACATACTGAAACGTTCAAACTTCGTATAAATTGAAAATATTGTAATACAATTTACAGTTATAGTCTGGATCTGCGTCTGATTCCTATTGTTATCCGAATAGCTTTCGATAAGGCAGCCTTCCTTACAACGGCATATAACTTGTAGGCAACATTTCAAAACTTTTTTATCCTTTAGTCTAATACTGACAAGGCGTTCTCAGGAATCAAAGTTTAATGATTATCAATTCGGAAATACTGCCAAAACGGAAAATTTTAAGAAAAGATTTCCACCTTTGATTATTCACCTCTAAATCGTACTATCACTCAACTTGATTTGATTTGAATTTCATTGAATTTCATTGACAACACCTCAACCCAGAAAAGAAAAATTGCACCGTTAACGTCTCAGTTTATTGTTGGATGATATTCAACTCCAATTGTCCCTGATTGTTTTCATGGTTCATCATTCTGCGCAAAGAAGTTTCAAGGCCAGGGAATCCCACCAGGACAGGTATCAATTTGAGGATTCCCCTTTCTGTTTACTAAATATTGAGGAGCATTAGAATGTGTATTTTGGGATTGAAATTAATATAAAATATCAAAATCACAGGCTAATTAATAAACAAGCAAATGATGTATAATGTAGAACAAAGGGAATTAATCGTTAAGAAAACAACTACTTTAAATTTTTCATTATCTTTTTGCCAATAATCACTATAAAATAAACCAGGTAAAAGTATAAATATGGAAAATATCAAAGGTAGGAAATACTAAAGTACATGTCAAACAAAATCCCCATTAGGAAAATAAGAAAACTCCAAATACTCGAAAGCAGAAGTGGAAACAGAAAATGCTGGAAACACTCAACAGGTCAGGCAGTACGTCATTGAATTATACAGCATGCAATGGGCCCTTTCAGTGACTTCATCCATGATGCCTATCTACACAAACCCATCTACCTGCTTTAGATTCAAATGGACTGGGCTACATCCACAACTCTTTGCAATTCCTTGCAGTCTTCAGCAGAGCTGTTGCCAAACCAAGCTGCGATACATCCTGCTAAAATGCTTTGTACGGCATATCTGCAGAAGTTGGTAAGAGTTGTTAGAGTCATGTTGAACTTCCCTAGTCTTCTGAGAAAGTAGATATGTCTGTGTGGTTTCTTGAACACAGCTTCAATGTAATTGATCTAGAACAAATTGATGGTGATATTTATGCTGTGGACCTTGAAGGTGTTGACCATCTCTACTTTGGCACAATTCATGCTGATCGAGGCGCGTACACCATCTCATTTCCTGAAGTCAATTACTAGTTCCTTTATCTTGCTGACGTTGAGAGAAGTGTGGTTGTCTTGACACCATGTTACAAATCTCTCTATTTCCTCCCTGTACTTTGGCTCGCCATTGTTCAAGATCTGGTCCATTCTGGCAGTATCATCTGCAAACTTGTAAATGTAGTTGGTGCAAAATTTGGCTGCATAGGTGTGATTGCACAGGGAGCACACTAATGGGCTGGCAACCCATTTCTGCAGGGAACTGATGTTGAGAATTATTATGAAGGATATTTTGTCACCAATGCTCACTGATTGTGGTTTCTGGGTTAGGAAGTCGAGGATCCAGTTGCAGAGGAGGGTGCTCACTCCTAGGTCCATGATTGTGGAGATTACTGATGATATAAAAAAAGTTATGGTAATTCCAATTTCCCTGACCTTAAAAAATACTCTATTGATTTTAATAGCTAGTAAAACAGCTAATTAATGCCCACATTTTGCAAATTCATAGCAAAATGCAGTTTGCAGGCAAATTCTCAGTCACTGCCAACTTGCAGCCCACGATCTTCTCTGCTTCGCAGTTACTTGGCTGCTGTGACATTGATGTACTTTTAGCATGAGCTGGAGATCAAGAAATTGATACTCATTCAATAAATCTTCTAAGCTTAAAACCACAGAAAAACACTTGCATTCATTTCAAAAGAAACTACATGAATCTTAATCACAATAAAATGCCCAAATCACTGACAAATTTTCTTTTATGAACATCAGAGATCTGAGCAATAATGAAATATGGATCGCCTTTTCTCTCTGTTCTAATTTTAATGTCCATTCATTTATGTCCAGCATTCAAACCACTGGGTGGCGCCAGCAATGGCTGCCTCGCCAACAGCCTGTCTGTCCCTTCCTTCTTGGTTGTTTTAATAGTATGTGTTAAATGTATGTTTTATTCTTTAGCTTGTTTTATGTGGGGGTTGGGGGAAACTTTTTTAATCTCTAACCTGGACGGAGAGGCGACTTTTTTTCCGTATCGTATCTCCGTCCGCACTGCAGCCTAACATCGAGGAGTTGGCGGCCTCTTGCTGGAGATCGATATGGGAGCTCCAACCGCGGGAGCCTGCGGTAGTTACCATCGTAGAGCGGGTGATCCCTTTGCCAGGTATCGACCTTGGAGCTCCAACCTTAACATCTTTGAGCTCGCGGTCCCTGGTTAGAGACCGACCTCGGGAGCTACAACCACAGGAGCTTCGATCACCCCGACGCTGGAGCTTCGATCACCCCGATGCTGGAGCTTCGATCGCCTTGATGCTGGAGCTTCGATCGCCCTGATGCTGGAACTTCGATCGCCCTGATGCTGGAACTTCGATCGCCCCGACGCGGGGGCTTCGACCACTGGCTGTGGGAAATTCGATTGCCCCGACGGATAGTTCCACTGCCCCGACCGTGGGAGAAAAGTGAGGGAAGAAGCTAAGACATTAATGCCTTCCATCGCAGTGAGGAATGTGGGGAATCCGCTGTGGTGGATGTTCATGCTAACTTTTATGTAGTTGTGTGTCTTGTTGCCTTTTTTTTAGTATGGCTGTATGGTAATTCAAATATCACTGTACCTTAATTGGTACACGTGACAATAAAAGACCTTTGAAACCTTTGGATTCAGAAAATCAGTAAATCTCCATTTATTTTTGGAACACAGTCACCTTAAAAATGGATTACAGTGGAGGTCCATCAATTTTCAAACACATGAGTTTATTCCATTAATCCTCCATTAATAACAGCAAATAACTCAAACTCAATTAA
The DNA here is from genome assembly GCF_053455715.1 of Rhinoraja longicauda. NCBI lineage: Eukaryota > Metazoa > Chordata > Chondrichthyes > Rajiformes > Arhynchobatidae > Rhinoraja > Rhinoraja longicauda. The sequence continues at coordinate 18,132,464 of NC_135962.1, forward strand.
TCCTGCTGTTGTTATTACAGTTTTATGTTCATTGAGAATTTCACTAACTAACTTTTTAATGGATCACGCTCAGCAAAATGCCGAATAAATTAGGAATAATTTGTACTGCAGTACCATTTTCAATGAGAACTGGAAAAAGCTTGCATTAACGTAGTTTACATTGGGCCACTGAGCCACCAGATTTTCATTCCATTTGGTTGGTTATGATTTAAACACAAATACTACTTCTCTTCTCCAGTCAAGAAACATGTTTGTAGAAAATGATCAAATGAAAATTACTGTTTCAAAAACAGCTATAGCCATAAATGGGATTTTTCATATCAAAACACCTTTTAACGAGAGCAACTTAATATTTAAATCTAGGGAAATAGTATTTGTAAGAAACAAGAGGAAATCTTTATTTAACTTTTGTTCAATCACAAAGTAGCAGAAGATGAGTTTCAGATTAATATTTTAAAATACCATTTGGTTTTGGTACTGAATCAACAGTCGTTAAAATAATTAAACAGAACCAGAAGCGTGATTGAACAGCTTCCATCATGAAGATCAGACTAATTTAAATCCAATGCCCATAGCTAACCCGTGTGGCCAGCCTTTAACAAACAAGGTCATCTGGGGTGATACAAGGATAAACTACATGGAGAGAACCAGGTCAAGTCGGGTAGGTTTGGTACTCCAGTACTAAAGGGATGAAAGACTCACAACACTGATTTTCTTTCCTTATCATCTGATGAAGTACATCAACTTTTGACTGGCTGTGGGTTTAATCTTTCACTAGAAAAATCAAAGTTACCCCCAACACCATTCTCCAAAAAAAATCAATCCATTGGCGATAGAGTAACAGATTTGTGGAAGTTCAGCTCTCATTTCCCCCTCCCCCCATCGTAATATAGATAGAATTCCACTGGCCCTCACCTTTCACCCCATCAGCCTCCGCATACAACATATCATTCTTCAACATTTCCACCACCTTCAAATGATCTGACCATTCGTCACATCTCCCCGTCACCACCTCTTTCCGCTTTCCACAGAGGCCACTCTCTCGGCAACTCCTTGGTTCACTCAACCATTCCCACCATCCCTCTCCTTTCCCAGGTACTTTCCCAAGCAATGGCAAGAGATGTTACACCTGGCCCTGCACCATCTCCTGCAACTCCATTCAAGGACAGTATTTCCAAGTGAGATAGAGGATTACATGTACCTCCTCTAAACTCATCAACTGCATTTGGTGCTTCCAATATGACCTCATAGAGTCATATGATATGATATAGATATGGTGTGGAAACGGGCCCTTCGGCCTAACTTTGCCAACATGTCCCAGCTATACTGGTCCCACCTGCCTGCGTTTGTTCCAGATCCCTCCAAACTAGTCTTATCCATGTAGCTGTCTAACTATTTCTTAAACATTGGGATAGTCCCAGCCTCAACTACCTCCTCTGGCTGCTTGTTTCATACACCCAGCACCCTTTGTGTGACCTCCTTTACATCAACAAGACAATGCGAAGGCTAGGCGACCATTTTGCTAAACACTCGGTCTGCCAAGGCTTGCTCGATTTCTTGGTTGCTAACCATTCCTTCCTATGGCTCCCCTTCCTATGCCCAGACTGTCATTTCTGTCTTTGGACTCCTCCAGTGCAGAGCGAGGCCACATGCAAACTGGAGGCACAGCACCTCATAGGGTAGCATACACCCAAATGGTATGAACATTGAATTCTCCAATTTCAGGTACTAACCCCCATCCCTCTCTCTTCTCCGTGTGCCACTACCTTACGCCCCAGTGGACCAATTTTTCCACTATTTCCCACTCACTCAGTCATGGGAGTGATATTAGGCCATTCAGCCCATCAAACCTACTCCGCCATTCAATCGTGCCTGATCTATCTTTCCCTCTCGACCCCATTCTCAACTCTTCTCCCCATAACTTTTGACACCCTTACTAATCAAGAACCTGTCAATATCCACATGAAAAATGCCCAATGTCTTAGGCTCCACAGCCATCTATGACAATGAATTCCACACTCACCACCATCTGACCAAGGAAATTCCTCCTCATCTTCTTTCTAAAGGTACTTCCTTTAAATTCTGAGGCTGTGCCCTCTGGTCCGAGACTGTCCCACTAATGGAAACATCCTCTCCATATCAACTCTATCCAGACCTTTCACTATTCGGTGAGTTTCAATGAGGTCCCCCTTCATCCTTCAAATGTCCAGAGTCTTCAAATGCTCATCATGCATTAACCCAATCATCCCCGTGGTTTGCATGAGAGAATTCAAGGGAATGAGAGTCAGGGGTTCTGGGGGTGGGGGGTGTTAGTTGATGGTTGTGGTGATGGTGGGGTGAGGTATGGGAGTGAAGGAGATAGGTAGGTGAATTCAGCAAAATGTGTGAGAAGGAAATGAGGACCTTAAAGTTGAATCAGTGTGTGGGCAGGGCGATGGGGATTAGATTCTTGATTGGCGATTGGCTTGCAGCTGCAGGGTTAAGGTTTTGATATATTTCATTCAAAGGTAACATGGTTGGACCAGGCAGAGCTCAGCCTCAGAGCAATAACAGCCTTACAGTCCCATGTCAGAACAGCTGTTTACAATAGGCTTTGAAATTAATCCTTCAAATGTCCATGTGTGATGCTTATCAAGATGTTACTTGATCTCAGGAGAAGACGAGACTAGACAGTTGGGATATCTGAACTTGATCAAAGAGCCTGTAAGTTAACTCACAGCCTGAAATGTTGTGTGTGTCGATTCCAATGACACTACACTTGTAGTCTGAGAAGGAGCAAGAAGAGAAATTGATGGAATACATAGAAGAGTACTTGATAGGTACTATAACTTTGAAGAGTAAATGTGTCAAAGCAGTAAAATATCCAAATCCATAATTTAAGTAGACAACCAAATTTATCCTTTGAAGTTCACTTTGAATACATCATCAGTGTACTGAAAGTGTTGGAGAGTTCTCAAAGGAATTTATATTATGGAAAAGTCAGAAATAACTTACTGCAAAATCTCAGTTTTAAAGAATTAACATTTAACCCATTTGGAATGCAATTATTTTGTTGATTGGTTTTACTCTATCACATGTTTATAAAAATATACCTGATGGCATAAGACATTGCTTATAAGATTGTATACCCATTCACATTCAAAAGCTCAGAGACTTCCCTGAGGGACCGATCAAAATGACTGACCTCGAGGTCAATGTGTGACAACTTGCAACGGGGCATTTTATCTGAGCAACTGCTTGGCTGCAGTTTTTCAGGAGAGGATATGCTATCTCAGATCAGAAACCCAAATTATTAATTTTCTCTATTTGAAAATGACTGTCTTAAATAGCAATTCACAACTGCCAACTGGTGATAATTCCATTCAAATTTTCGAGTATGCTCTTTTTTCTTGTATTTACAATTATGATACAAGTTGCTATGCATAAGCACCGCAAAGATTTGCCTAACATTTTGCTGTGGCATTCCTAAACTGTAATGAGTATGAGCAATAAATCACAATGAAAGGACATGGACTTAATTGCCACAAGATTATACAAACACTCTGCATGTGTATTGAGCAGAGGGTATTGAAATGACATTATTTTTATATCTTTTCAATGGGCTACCTTGTTGAAAGGATGTTAAGTGGAATACCGGGTTGGTTATTACAAAAATCTAATATACACAATATACTGCAAGAGGTAAAATAGTGCAGCTACTTTAAGTCCCAAATGCACCAACAGAAAAAAAAAGTGACATAAAAACCTCATCTTTTGGACATTACTTAAAAATTGTTTTTGTAAATGAAGGGTGCCTGCAATACTTCTGGTCGGAACTGAAATTCTACTAACACACAATTATTTTTTTTAAACTTGTTATTTAAAACAATTTAGAGTACAATATATGTAAATCTTTTTCTTTCAATAACTCAGGAAAGAAAATTCCCTCCTTAAATACTACTTATTTACTTCAGGAAATTACCAAGTATAAAAAGTATATATATCATTATAAATACCTGTGCGATATAAAACATAAACTAAAACAGCCGAGAGCTGGAACAATATCCAAACAAATTGTCAGAAAGGAAACTGGAGTTCAGCCACATTTACCCGCAAGAGCTTTGATCCTGGAACGCTCAAACAATCTTGCCGAGCTGTTGTCATTATCGAGTTCACCTTCATCAGAGAGTTCCCACCGATCATTGACGTGTCTGTATTGCTGCTGTATCTCAACATTATCAAAATCTGTGGCCGATGTCATTATGCTGGTTTTCCTGTGGTTTTCCTCTCTCTCTCATAAGGCCTATCTGTAAGAAAACAAAATCACTGTAATGCATGTGAAGGGCTTCTTGAGAAAATATATCTCCCAGCAAGTTAGGGGCTACATTTTAATCACTCCTACTTCAGGTAGCTTTGGGAAAAGACGATACATTTCTTTTCACTGGAGGCATTCAGCTGCTGTGATAATAATGCAGCAAGAATGGTGCAAGCATCTCTGGATATTTCACAACCCACTCTGACCAGTAGATGGAGGTCTTGCATGTTCAAATCTGCATCTTGCTCTCACACCCAGCAATGTTCAACAGAGACATCATGGATAAACTGCTACATACAACAAGCTATTAATTGTCAAGTATATTTGTGCAAGTAAACAAAAGCTTTTCACACTGTTATGTGTGTCTAAGTTTTATTAAAAATAAATTAGGCTTGGGATTTATTTTCTGAGGAGTCTTTTGAAGCTACAGACTTGACCAAGAGTAATTGATTCACAGCTGCGAACAATATATTGTAGTTGTTAAGATGACTCACTCGTCCACATTTATGTATCAGAATAAACTCATGGCACACATGTACTCTCGCTGCCTGTAACATCAGCTGTGCTGCTCACTTGACCTGACTGGTTTTTCTGTACTGGATGCATGTGACCATCACCACATTTAGACACATCGACAGATGAAAATGCCTTTCAGGAAGGGAACAGTAGCGCCATTTCAATAATGAACTCCAGCTTTCATTTTGCTAGAGAACTGATCCAAAACTTCACCTATTCCTTCTCTCCAGAGATTCTGCCTAACCCGCTTAGTTACTCCAGCATTTTGTGTCTATCTTCGGTGTAAATCAGCATCTGCAGTTCCTTCTTACACAATTACGTCCTATTGGGGTAATATATCGGGGTCCAATATAGGTGTCCAATAAAATTGGAGCTACTGATGTGCTTTTTTATGAGGTGAGTAGAATACAATCATTTATTCTGAGCTCATTAGATCAAAGTTATGTTTCTCTCTCTGAAATATTGGATGTCGAAGTGCCAGGTGCTCAGTTAGTGTTCAGCTATTAAGATACATTCACATTTGATGACAATGAATGGTTGTTTAGAGATACAGCTTGGATACAGGCCCTTCGGCCCACCGAGGTCATGCTGATCATTGATCACCCGCTCATATCAGTTATTCCACTTTCACATCCACTCAATGTACACTCGGGACAATTTACAGAGGCCTTTTGACCTACAAGCCCACACGGCTTTGGAATGTGGGAGGAAACCGGAGCACTGGGTGGAAACACACGCAGTCACAGGGAGAGCATGCAAACTCCACACAGACAGCATCCAAAGTCAGAATTAAACTTGGGGTTTTGGAACTGTGAGGCAGCAGCTCAATCAGCTGCACCACTGTGCCTCCATGAATGTTAAACAGGATCACTCAGTCAAACACATGTTGGAAGTCACCCTCTCCTTCCAACAGCAGGAGAGCATGCACCTGGAGAAACTATGGGAAAGAACACGATGAAAGGACTCTAAAGTAAAATTATATAGTTGGTCAAAAATGTTGTTAAAATAATGTCTATTATTATTATCCAAGCTTCTATTTGAACAAATTTGAACTAATTTGTTTAATTAGTGAGTGTTCAGGATTTATTGCAGAAAATGATGAGTTGAACTCATTATTGACAGTTTATGAAGAGTTTGATGTAAAACTACAATAACTGACTGGGAAACAGCAAAGCAAACAGGTGTAGAGCCCACATTGTACAGCTTGCTGGTGATTCTGCAGAGGACAATTGTAAGGCACAGAGTTAAAAGATACACACCAATCACATAATGTGGTACTTGTCTATGGAGAAATTGGATCGATGTATGGAACTGTACAATTTCCATTCGGAGCGATGCATGGCAGGCAAAGCAGCTCTCGAAAACAAAAATTCCACCTGCATGAGGTACCGAAGTAAATGGATGGGATATCCTCAATTTGGTAGTTCTGGGAGCTAAATCCCCAGCAACTAAATCACAGAAAGCAAGGGAAAAAAGAATAAAGTGGAAGTTGCAGAAAGAACTTGCAGCAAGTAAAGAAAGGGAATGACTAAATGAGAACTATAAAGCAAAATAAGAATGAGTCTAACCAACCATGCATATAAAAAATAATTGAACAGAAATTGAAAAGGGAAAATAAAAAAGAGAAAACCCAAGAATTTAAACAAAATAGTTAACATTTTTTGTATTTTTTTCTACATCACACCATTTCCAAATTTTATTCCAGCATACTCATGGGAAATAATAGCTTTGAAAGTCAGGGATGCAGAAACCATGATATGGAAACACTGAGGACGTCTTATGGCACTAAAGTTGATGTGTTGATGTGTTTGCTGCATTCCAGTGGAAAATTACCAGAGTGCTGGTAATGGTCATCATGATTTACGTTGAGAATTAAAACAAAAATGAGCAGAACAGTTTGAATGAATAAATGAAAAAAATACTCATGATTCAATATGCTCATTGTGAACATACATAAACTCTTTTTTTATGTGTTCAGGAAATTACCATAAATCCAAATATGACATCACCCTATGAAAGGTAAATAATAGTTTCAACTGCACTTTTACAAAGAGATGGCAACCCAACTTTATCCCAGTTTGAAAAATGAGCTTGTCTCACTGTCAGACTGAGGCTTCACACAGAATGTAGCATTTTTTCCCCAGATTACCAGGAGAAATTTTCAGACATAGGAATTATTTTATTGAACCAACACTAATGAATTGTGAAAGAAACCATGTCAGGCTGTATCCTTTTTTATTAAAGGAATACTGCTGATTAAATTAGGTTAAAGCAAAATACACAAAGGTATAAAAAGTATTTTTGAAAATAAAACATACATGTCTACCTTGTAAAAGTAGTGATGAATGAATTTCCAAGGTTAGAGTTGGACTGCAACACATTCCTATTGCCAGTGTTGAAAAGGAGATATTGAAACTGTACAAATTACACGTGATGGTTTGAATTCCTAAAGCAAATTTTCATTGGTAATTTTTATAACAGTGCAGGACAGTAGTTACGATTGGTATATCGCAAGTGCTGACTGCAAAAGATAATTACCCAAAAGATAGGGTCAAGCAACTACTTGTGCAATGAGTGTCCTTTCCAAAGGTTTATAAGCACGTCGTGATGTAATTAAATAATAAGCCACCAAGGACATGTCATACATTTTTATTTCATCCTTCAGTACAAAATGTGAAGATATAAAACTGCTCCCATGAGTCACGACAGCAGCAGGTACATTGGTAATTAAGCTTTCTGAAAGTACGGTGAAAGTAAAGCGATTTAGGATTTCTAAGAAAATGCTTAAATGTGTGGTTCATCGATAACGGTATCACTGAACAAACTGCTAATGCACAATATCTCAAGCAACCAGCTGCCGAATGACTGTTGCATTCCAAATACACAATTGGAGCTGCACATAAAGACCGATTTCACATAGTACATGACTCTCTCCAGTTCTGGACTCAGGGGTAGGCTGCTGGTGTCACACCGGCTGCTGAATTCCTGCCTCCTGACTTTAAATATAACACATATTGCCATGTCAGCAACAGCTGCTGACCATCCCAGTCCTTGTACGTCAAACAGAGAATATCAACATTCATTCATTCATTCACTTGGTCACTCTGAAATTATGCAATGATTCACTCCTTGTTAATCTGCTTGCAGCATTGGAGTAGATAGTGCCATGTACCCAACTCTACATATCTGTCTTAAAACAGAAAAGCACCACCACTTTGTGTCCAAAGTGAATGAAAGTATTTTGCAAGCCAAATATATTGCAGTCTTGAGTTCTTAATACTCAACCTATTAATAGAACCAAATAGTTTTACAAATATATAACCTCCCTTTAAATAAAGGAGAGCAGGAAGAGCCTTTATTCATACATACAGTATAGGAAATCGACACTGGTGTGATCTTATTACTCAAGTGACAATTTCTTAAACAACTACGGGACTTGGTCACAGCAAATCTGATGCGAACGAGCAAATATTAGGCTGTGAAAAGAGAATCCAACTTATCAAGTCAGGACAAAAGACAACAGTATTTTCTTCTTTTGTTTCAAATTGTTGCAGATTTTTGATTTTCATTTTATTAATTCTCATGGTTAAAACTCTGGATGTGGTTGTTATTGAATAAGCCAGAATTTTAAAAAACATTCCTATGTAAATGGATTTGCTTCTTTAACTAAGCAGGTGGCCTGATTTTATTTGTTTCCACTGATTTGATGCAACCAAGTAACTAACAATTTAGAGAGCAAATAATAGCCAAGATGGTGTGGTACTGAAGCACATATTGGCCATACCTGGTAGGATGATAGGATTCCTATGTAAATAAATAAGAGCATGGCAGTCAGAGCTTTTACAACTTAACTTCAAGGGTGGCACAATGGCATCGCTGTAGAACTGCTGCCTTACAGCGCTAAAGACCCGGGTTCGATCCTGACTAAGGGTGCTGTCCGTATAGTTTGCACATTCTCCTTGAGACCGCATGGGTTTTCTCTGGGTGCTCCAGTTTCCTCCCACACTCCAAAGACCTACAGGTTTGTAGGTTAATTGGCTTCGGTAAAATTGTAAATTGTCCCTAGAGTGTAGGATTGTATTAGTGTACAGGGTGATCACTGGTCGGCATGGATTCGGTGGACCAAAGGGCCTGTTTCTGCACCGAATCTCCAAAATCTAAAAGTATAAACTATTTTATGTTCACTCTGATGCCAGATATATCATTCCAGATATTTTAAATCGGGAATTTTCAAATATCTATTTTAAGATTTAAATTCCCTGAATTACTCCTTCTGTAGGTAGGGAGTACTGCAAAGGTGTGCTCTTTGCTGGAAAAAAATGCCATTGGTTTTCATATATTGTTACCTGAAACCATGGACAACAGATTTACTGAATATGATGGGAAACTAAAGACAGTGCCAATCTAAACAATAAGGCCGTTTGGACTGAAAGACAAAGATTTGCAGAACAAACATGCAAATTGCATTGATGTGTCTAGAATGTAAAATACTTATGACTCAGGAAGGTTATTCATTCGTGTCATATTTCATCTCCATTTTGTTTTTGGAGTCATTCCAATACTTTTGGCAGCCTATTCCAAGTATTTTTTTTCCTGGAAAGACATTAGTCCTAAAGTTTGCTTTTCTGATTTTGAACTCCTGTTCTTTTCATCTGCCAATAAATCTTGGGACCTTGGCTAGTTGTGCAATGGAAAATAAACACACGAACAACACTGAGAAGGGACAGATGATGTGTCTGTGGTAATCCTTAACTAAATCACTGGAATTATTGTCATCATTAAATAAATGTCCAGTAATCATGCGATATGTATGTCATGCCATCAACTTGTATACCCCACACACACAAAATCACAAACATAAAAGGACTATAGAGTTAAATTATTTGGCATTGCTTCATTGCTGAGGACTAACTCTCCTTCCCTTTTTCAGATTATTTATATTTGTGAAATTCCTGAAAAGTATATAGTTCTTCAATGAGAAGCTGAAAATGGTTTGCTTTGAGCACCTTGCAATATCAGCCTGCAGCCAGCTGCCAGAGCATAGAAGCCTACATGATTTTGCTATTTAAACTTTTCCGTTTTGTGTGTCAGACAAATTGTCCTCTCCAGCTGATTACTCTACATCATCTAACCCTGCCTCGCCACCATCCATGACCACCAACACACCAGCATGACAACTTGAGCCAACTACTAGACTTGAAACAATGTAAAATATCTTTAAATTATTTGTTGAATGGATTATTTTTAATTTGCTGAATATTCCAGTCAAGGATTCTATTTATTTCATAAACAGAGGGGTCATTTAAAAGCATCATGTCCTGAAAAGTCATTTTGAACAAAAATGTAAAATATTATTTTTCTATGCAGATTGCACAATTAGCTTAGTTTTCTTTAAATTCCTGCATTACATTCCTGAACTCATCCACCAATACAAATTCCCCAATAAGTGGTGATTCAAAACTAGAGATAGAGGAACAAACTTGCAGAGTATTTAACAACTGTGCTTCATTCCAATGTTGAGGGCAAAACTCCTGTCCGCGTCTGGTTCAAATTATTACCTCACCAATGGTTGGAAGTGACAGGGGGTTGCCATTGGAAAGTGTTTTAAAAGGCAAGCATTGTGGTGAGGTGATCGTTTAGTTTAGGTTAGTTCAGTTTAGAGACAGAGCGTAGAAACAAGCCCTTTGGCGCACCAAGTCCACACCGACCAAAGATCACCCATACACGATCCAACACACTAGGGACAATATACAAATGCCAATTGACCTACAAACCTGCACGTCTTTGGAATGTGGGAAGAAACTGGAGCACCCGCCGAAAACCCACGTGGTCACAGGGAGAACATACAATTCCATACAGACAGCACCCATAGTCAGGATCCAATCAGAGTCTCTGGCACTCTGAGGCAGCAAGGTTTCCACTGTGCCACTGTGAACCATTGGGTCATGAGTGGTCAGTGTTGTCAGGGAGGCAGTATGGATTCAGAAACTGAAAAGCTCTGAGCAAGGGATGTCTTAAGTATCTCTACAGGGCTTACAGCACCATATATGGCACAGATTTTTAAAAACAGTTTAATTGAGTCATTGAGTTATACAGTGCAGAAATGGGCCTTTTGGTCCAACTTGTCTATGCTGACCAAAGAGCCTTTCTGAGCTCATTTCATTTGCTTGCATTTGGCTCACACCCTTCTAAAACTTTCCTATCCATGAACCAGTCCAAATATTTTGTAAACAATGCTATTGTATCCACATCTACCACCTTCTCGGTTAGCTTGTTGCATACACCCCCATCCTCTCTGTGAAAACCCTGCCTCTCCAATCCCCTTTAAATCATTCCTCTCTCACCTTAAACGTATTCCTTCTAGTTTTAGACTTCCCTACACTGGGAAAAAGATTGTGACTATCCACCTCATCTAAACCCCTCATAATTTTCTGAATCTCTATAATGACCCCCTAAACCTTCTTTGCTCCAGAAAAAAACCCAGTCCCAGGCTCTCCAGACTGTCCTAAAAACTCAACTCCTCAAGTCCCAACAACATCCTTGTGAATCTACTTTGCACCCTCTCTAGCTTAATCATGTACTTGCTACAGTCGAGCTCTGGAACCACATACAATTTTCAGGCTGCAGTCTCACTAATGTCCGATACAACTGTAACATGACATTGCAACTCTTATACTTAATGCTCCATCCGATGAAGGCAAGCATGCCAAACGCCCTCTTCACCATTTTATCTACCTCTGTTGCCACTTTCAGGGTACTATACACTTATACCCTATATCACTTTGTTCTCCAACAGTCCTCATATTTACTGCATGTCCTGCCCTGGTTTAACTTCTCATAACGCATCTTGCCTCCTTTTGTCTTTCACACCCTGAATGTGTTTTCAAGCCAGGTAGTTCTGGTTTTCAAGTCAGGTAGTTCTGGTGGGAAAAATGGCATTAACCTGCATTTTAATGGAAACATAGCCAGCAGCAGCCAGCACACCTATTGCCTCTTAATTGGGTTGGGTGACGGAGGAGGAAAGTATATTATTAAGCCCCGCCCTCTCCCCCAAATCGCAATTCACCTTTGTGTATTTTTCCCATTGTGGAGGGTGTTAAAATTTGGGTTTAAAGATTTGTATCATTTTGCTTCATGATAACAGCATGAACCAAACATACCATTAGAACTAATCAACTCACTAACTGCTAATAAAATGAAATCTACTCTACAGTACCAGTTGGAACTTAAGGGTTAATAGGTTAACTGCCTCTTTAAATTGTCCCTAATGCATAAGTTATGGTTGGAAAAGTGGAATAACACAGAACTAGGGTAAATGATGATCGATGGTCGGCATGGACTCGTTGGCCAAAGGGCATGTTTCAATAGACAATAGGTGCAGGAGTAGGCCATTCGGCCCTTCGAGCCAGCACCGCCATCAATGTGATCATGGCTGATCATTCTCAATCAGTACCCCGTTCCTGCCTTCTCCCCATACCCCCTAACTCCGCTATCCTTAAGAGCTCTATCCAGCTCTCTCTTGAATGCATTCAGAGAATTGGCCTCCACTGCCTTCTGAGGCAGAGAATTCCACAGATTCACAACTCTCTGACTGAAAAAGTTTTTCCTCATCTCAGTTCTAAATGGCCTACCCCTTATTCTTAAACTGTGGCCCCTTGTTCTGGACTCCCCCAACATTGGGAATATGTTTCCTGCCTCTAACGTGTCCAACCCCTTAATAATCTTATACGTTTCGATAAGATCTCTCATCCTTCTAAATTCCAGTGTATACAAGCCTAGTCGCTCCAGTCTTTCAACATATGGCAGGCCCGCCATTCCGGAAATTAACCTAGTAAACCTATGCTGCACGCCCTCAATAGCAAGAATATCCTTCCTCAAATTTGGAGACCAAAACTGCACACAGTGCTCCAGGTGCAGTCTCACTAGGGCCCGGTACAACTGCAGAAGGACCTCTTTGCTCCTATGCTCAACTCCTCTTGTTATGAAGGCCAACATTCCATTGGCTTTCCTGACTGCCTGCTGTACCTGCATGCTTCCTTTCAGTGACTGATGCACTAGGACACCCAGATCTCGTTGTACGTCCCCTTTTCCTAATTTGACACCATTCAGATAATACTCTGCCTTCCTATTCTTACCACCAAAGTGGATAACCTCACACTTATCCACATTAAACTGCATCTGCCATGCATCCGCCCACTCACACAACCTGTCCAAGTCACCCTGCAACCTCATAGCATCTTCCTCACAGTTCACTACCACCCAGCTTTGTATCATCTGCAAATTTGCTAATGGTACTTATAATCCCTTCATCCAAGTCATTAATGTATAATGTAAATAGCTGCGGTCCCAGCACCGAGCCTTGCGGTACCCCACTGGTCACTGCCTGCCATTCTGAAAGGGACCCATTTATCCCCACTCTTTGCTTTCTGTCTGTCAATCAATTTTCTATCCATGTCAGTACCCTACCTCCAATACCATGTGCTCTAATTTTGCCCACTAATCTCCTATGTGGAACCTTGTCAAAGGCTTTCTGAAAGTCAAGGTACACCACATCCACCGGCTCTCCCCTGTCAATTTTCCTAGTTACATCCTCAAAGAATTCCAGAAGATTAGTCAAGCATGATTTCCCCTTCGTAAATCCATGCTGACTCGGAACAATCCTGTTATTACTATCCAAATGCTCCGCAATTTCGTCTTTTATAATTGATTCCAGCATCTTCTCCACCACTGATGTCAGACTAACTGGTCTATAATTTCCCGTTTTCTCTCTCCCTCCTTTCTTAAAAAGTGGAACAAAATTAGCTACCCGCCAATCCACAGGAACTGATCCTGAATCTATAGAACATTGGAAAATGATCACCAATGCGTCCACAATTTCTAAAGCCACCTCCTTAAGTACTCTGGGATGCAGACCATCAGGCCCTGGGGATTCATCAGCCTTCAGTCCCATCAGTCTACCCAACACCATTTCCTGCCTAATGTGGATTTCCTTCAGTTCCTCCGTCACCCTAGGATCTCTGGCCACTCGAACATCTGGGAGATTGCTTGTATCTTCCTTAGTGAAGACAGATCCAAAGTACCGATTCAACTCATCTGCCATTTCCTTGTTCCCCATAATAAATTCCCCCGCTTCTGTCTTCAAGGGACCCACATTTGCCTTGACTATTTTTACTATCCTCCTTTATATTATTGCCTAGTTTACCCTCGTACCTCATCTTTTCTCCCCGTATTGCCTTCTTAGTCATCTTCTGTTGCTCCTTAAAAGAGTCCCAATCCTCTGGCTTCCCACTCTTCTTTGCTTTGTTGTACTTCTGTTCTTTTATTTTTATTCTGTCCTTGACTTCCCTTGTCAGCCACGGGTGCCTCTTACCCCCCTTGGAATCTTTCCTCCTCTTTGGGATAAATTGATCCTGCAACTTCTGCATTATTCCCAGGAATACCTGCCATTGCTGTTCCACACTGTATCTCTAAACTTAGGGGTGGCACATTGGTGCAGCGGTAAAGTTGCCTTACCGCTCCAGAGACCCAGTTTTGATCCTGACTATGGGTGCACTCTGTTCGGAGTTTTAGCATTCTCCTTGTGACCACGTGGGCTTTCTCTGGGTGCTCCGATTTCCTCCTACTTTCCAAAGACATGCAGGTTTGTCGGTTCATTGGCTTCTGTGAATTGCCCCTGGTCCGTAGGACATAGAACTAGTGCATCGCTGATCGATGGTTGGCGCGGATTTGGTGGACTGGAGGGTCTGTTTCCATGCTGTATCTCGAAACTAAATTAAAGTTAAGTATCAGTTGGGAAGGTAATTATACTTTTTGTATGATGTGCAAAATTAATGCATGTATACTCAAGTAAATGCTGATGCTCAGCCTGGTATTTATCAGACTGCACTGAATATTCTGCTGACTGCAGGCAACAGTGGTGCCAGTTAATACCATTGCCTTCTGCTGCCTTTCACACTGAGACACAGAAAAACAAATGGACATCCTTTCCTGCTCTGCTTTTAAAGTTGTAGTGCACAGATCCTGGTGTAGAAGCACAGACTGAGGTGAAGAGAAGGTGCCAGTTTCTTTTATTTTCATTAAAGAAGTACCTATCATATGTACTGTAACAATTGTTGGCAGCAGAGACAAAGCATCATCAGCATTTCTCCCTTCACAGGTGGACTTGTGAGCAGTGCTTTATTTAGAGTCTTTCACAATGCTCCCTGGACAATTTTCCATGATTATTTGCCAAGAATATTTTAACCCTGAGCTGATTTTTGAATGTGGAAGCATTTTTGTATTTTCTTTGTTAAAGAGATTCTAATATTCCAACATCAAACAGGCAGAAAAGACATTTGGACGACCTATAATACAAACATCCCAATCAGACAATATCTACATTGCCTGATTTTCCAATATAATCATATCATTTAATTGTACATTGACTTCAGTGCTACATCTATGTTTCTATGTTTCTATTATCTTTCAATTCTTACACTTGTACCGAGTCATCATATTAGCATTCTCAGATGGGAGCCCTGATAGAAATATACAAAATCACAAGAGGCATAAATAGGGTAGATTGTAAGAACTTCATCTCCTGGCAGAGTTGCACAAGACCCGAGAACATAGGTTTGAGATGAAGAATAAAACCCCTGTCCCACTTAGGTGATTTTTTTAGGCGACTACAGGCAACTAGGCTGGCGCCACACGGTCGCCGGGGTTTCGCCTGTATGGTCGTGAGTCGTCTCCAAAGAGATGTAGCGTCTTTCTGGTCGCCGCTGGATTTTCAGAATGTTGAAACATTTTCAGCGACAGTGGGTTTGACGCCAATGAGCGTAGCTTGACGTCTCCTAACGTAGGTGCTGTCGTAGGTTGACGCCAGGTGACGTAGGTGTCGCTGGTGCTGACTTCGGTGAATTCCATTGGCGACTACCTACGTCAACCGGCGACAGGTACCAGTGGCAAAACCGGAGGCCAAAATGGAGTGAATTGTCTTCAGTTGCCTTCAGTTGTCGCCGACAGGGTCGTAGCTTGTCGCGGGTGGACATGGGTTGACTTCAGTAGTCGTAGGTTGTCGCCCGTGTGGTCGTCGGTTGTCGTAGGTACAGTCGTAGGTGGACGTCCTACTCGTGACGATTGAGTAGCTGGTTATCGGTAGATTGCCATAGCTTGACGTCGACTAGGTGGTAGGTTGTTGGAGCTTGTCGTCAACATTGTCGTAGGGAGGTCCAGTCGCCGGTTTTTCGGCGACCTGCTACGACTATGACAGTCGCCGGCAGTTGCCTAAACAATTGCCTAAGTGGGACAGGCCCTTAAGAGTTTTTATAGGGGATGTGAGGAAGACCTAGTTCACCAGAGGTGGTTGCAATCGGGAATGCTCTGCAGAGATGGTAAAGGACAGTGTTAACCTCACTAGATTTACGATGCATCTGGACTGAATTGCCAAGGCATAGTAGCCTCAGATCACTGGCAATAGTACTGCTTGACTTAGTATTGACTTGTTGGTCAGCTGAGACATGGGAGGTCAAATGGCCTGTTTCTATGCTGTATGACTCTGACACGATGAGTGAGGAGAGGAAAATAGTCAAACGACAACTCTAATAATTACCAGAAATCGTTACAACAATAAATTTTAAATTGCCAATTCCATATCAGCAGGTCAGAGCTTCTTCACTCATTATTTATCTCCATTCCCCAGCTTTTTTCTCTTCAGCTTTCCTTTCTTCTTTGTTTTATGATAATTTTTGTCTTTGCTTTTCAGTCCTGGTTCTGTTTTCTGTGGTATAAATATGTTAATTTCCAAACTGTCCTCATTCTTTCATCTATCTTCACTACAAGCTTCCTGCATTTCTGCAATGTTTGCTGTTTCATACAACCATGTGTTATCAGCACACACTGCTACCTAGTCCAACTGTATAATGGAGAACTACCATTACCTGAAACAGTATGACTACGAAGAACACAAAGAGTAACTCAGTGGGACAGGCAGCATCTCTTGATTGAAGAATGGGTGACGTTTCGGATCGAGACCCTTCTTCAGACAGTCTCAACCCGAAATGTCACCCATTCCTTCTATCCAGAGATGCTGCCTGTCCTGCTGAGTTAGTCCAGCATTTTGTGTCTATCTTCAATTTAAACCAGCATCTGCAGTTCCTTCCTAGAACACAAAGAGTGCTGGAGATAG
Organism: Rhinoraja longicauda; assembly: GCF_053455715.1. Classification (NCBI taxonomy): domain Eukaryota; kingdom Metazoa; phylum Chordata; class Chondrichthyes; order Rajiformes; family Arhynchobatidae; genus Rhinoraja; species Rhinoraja longicauda. Next base: position 18,149,440 of record NC_135962.1, read on the forward strand.
ACACAAAATGCTGGAGTAACTCAGCGGGACAGGCAGCATCTCTGGAAAGAAGGAATGGGTGACTTTTTCATTCGAGACCCTATTTCAGACTGAAGTCAGATGAGAGGGAGATACATTGATAAGGAAGTGTACGGTGTAAAAATATGACAAAGGGAATGGATCAAGGAAAAATCCATTCCCTTTGTTACATTTTCCTTAATATCCATTCCCTTTGTCCCATTTTCACACCTTACACTTACTTTTTGATTAATTATTTATGTTTTTGTGTGTGTCTGAGTCTATGTGCCTGTGATTCTGGTGCAAATTTTTCATTGCACTTGTAACCAAAGATAATAGAGCAGAGCAAGATAGACCACTCGACCCTGAAAACCGTAGCATGTCAGGGTGCCATTTTAGTAGGCAGAAACATTTAAAAAGAAAGATAACAAAAATCTGTGAATTGATAGATAAGATATATTCTGCATTTTTATGGTATCATCACACATACTGTTCCCCCAAAACACTGATTACACTATGAGAGGCATAGCGAACGGTGGGTTTTGCCTACTAAAATGGCAGACGTTACGCTCCTTTGCGTACTACACTTCAGTATAGGCGATTTCGACAGAGTGGTTCATCTTGCTCCTCTAGTATCTTTGCTTGGAACTTACTAGACTTGCATGTGAAAATAAACTTGACTTGGTGGGCATGCAAGAGACAATAGGTTACAGAGAAATGTGGGGAAATGGGATTATCCCGAGAGCAATCACAGACTTGAAGTTCAACTTTGCTGTAAGGAAATATGAAATTATGTAATTGTTCGAGAACCTGAAAGATTCAAATGGAAGGTCACAAGTAAAAATAAATAAATAAACCCTAGTAAGATTCTCTTCAAATATAAAATCACATTGGTAGCATGTTACCAGAAATAATCAATCAGGTAAATGGCATAAATGGGCTCAATAGATCGATGGATTTAGTCAAACGTTGCGAGGACAGGTGCCGAGATTAATCCAGAAAATAACAGACATGTTTAGCTCACAAACCCATTATCCCAGAACAGCCCATCTGCTCTATTTTTAAATGTCATCAAATTTAGTTTTGTTGACTCTATTAAAGAGATTCATGTATTTTTTGAGGCAGATTAAAATCATAGATTTACATTAATGTATTAAAATGTGTCTCAAATATTTCACAAAGCAAGAATTGACCTATTTGGATTAGTTCACACATCCGTGAAAAAGGATTTCAGCCAATCTGCAATGTCAGCATGAAACCTGGGAATAAAATCTAGTTTGGACAATGGACTAAAGTAGTAACATGTTAATTATTAACTAAATTTCATTTTAAATGCAGGGAGCAATTGAGTCGCTGGGATGATTGTCAGTTGAAGGAAGATATGTGGCTTCAGTGAACTGGAGTTATGAATGGAGAACTATTAGCTGTGAAGTGAATAAATGTGTTTTGCTGCCGTTGTCATTCTCAGATGTATTGTGGTTAAACTAATTGGCGTTAATCCTTTATGCTATAAAATGCAATGGTTTAGAGTTTAAAGATGCAGCGGGTAAAACATCCCTGCGGTCTACACCAACCATTGATCCCTATATGCTAGTTCTACGTTATCCCAGTTTTGCATCCTGCACGCTAGGGGCAGCTTACAGAAACCAATTAACCAAACAAACCTGCAAGTCTTTGGAATGTGTGAGAGAACCAGAGCCCGCACATTTTCCTCTTCTTGCTAGAAATATTCAGATCAGGTGTATTGATCATCCTAAATCAGCACCAATTTGAACTGAACGTAGTCTTCTCCCTTTTTATCAAATCTTGTCATAGATTTTCTTAGATCCAGGTATATCCAGAGAAATTCTACATGGTCACAGGGAGAACGTACAAACTATGTACGGACAGCACCTGCATTCAAGATTAAACTCGGGTCTCTGGCACTGTGAGGCAGCAGCTCTACCAGCTGAGCCACTGTGTCACCCAGTAACTGTAGTCTTTTAGAATGGCAGTATCCTGATAGTCCTTTGATAAAATCCTTGAAACAATGGCCACAACGTTTCATTAGTTACAATGAAAGAAGCTCAATTAAAAAAGATAAACTGGATGTTTATGGTATTTCAGTAAGAAAATCTATGATAAGATTTGATAAAAAGGGAGAAGACTACGTTCAGTTCAAATTGGTGCTGATTTAGGATGATCAATATTCCTGATCTGAATATTTCTAGCAAGAAGAGGAAAATGTGCGGGTTCTCACTTGAGATCACCATCCTGCATACTACCTGAAAAATATAAATCTATAGTTTAGTTTAGTTGAGAGATACAGCGCGGAAACAGGCCCCTCGGCCCACTGAGTCCGCACCGCCCAGCAGTCCCCACACATTAACGCTATCCTCCACACACTAGGGACAGTTTACATTTATACCAAGCCAATTAACTGACAAACCTCTACGTCTTTGGAGAGTGGGAGGAAACTGAAGATCTCGAAGGAAACCCACGCGGCCACGGAGAGAATGTGCACATTCCGTAAAGACAGCACTCATAGTTTGGATCGAAACCCACATCTCTGGCACTGAAAGCGCTGTAAGGCAGCAATGCTACTGCGCCACCATGCTGCCCAATAGACAAACAAACGATCCAAAGAGACACGAAATGAGGCAATTCAGAAATAAAGGATTTGAGAGTTTGGTCATGTATCAATACAATACGATGGAACTTTATTTATTATCGGAGGGAAATTGGTCTGCCAACAGTCATAATACAAAAGATACATGAAACATGAAATTAATGTGACGAGTGGAAAGTCCAGGATTGGGGATGTGCAAAGATTGAGGAGGGGTTGGGGGGGTGGGGGGGAGAGGAGTCAATCTATCCCACAACATTCTTCATACAGTTTCCCTTACTCAACTTGAGTCATTTTCTTCTAAAGGGGGCGATTTATGATCTTTAATACAGGCATTAACGTGATGTGGATTCCATCATGGCATGTAAATGATCAAATATCAATGCATTCCATATGATGATGATGCTATTTCAGTTTCTGATTTACTGTGCATCAGCACAAATGTTGACTGACAACAGTAGCTAGACTTCTCTGAACATCAAGGAAATATTTCTATCCTTTTTCGACATCAAAGCAGTGGAAGACAATGTGGCACATTTTTTCAGTGCACTATTGTGAATACCAAAAGTATTGAGATATTTCAGCATATTCCTTATTTTGATTCTCCAGCCAAGAGAACCATACCAGTTTTTGGTCTCCTCTCAAATACCATGGTTAACAGAGGACAACTGATGTTCCAACGGTGAAGTAGAATTGCAGTTCCGTTAACAAATCAAACATAATAAGGGCGGCACGGTAGCGCAGCGGTAGAGTTGCTGCTTTACAGCGAATGCAGCGCTGGAGACTCAGGTTCGATCCTGACTACGGGTGCTGCACTGTAAGGAGTTTGTACGTTCTCCCCGTGACCTGCGTGGGTTTTCTCCGAGATCTTCGGTTTCCTCCCACACTCCAAAGACGTACAGGTATGTAGGTTAATTGGCTGGGTAATGTAAAAATTGTCCCTAGTGGGTGTAGGATAGTGTTAATGTACGGGGATCACTGGGCGGCACGGACTTGTTTCCGGCTGTATATATATGATATGATATAATAATCCTCTCTGGACATTTGGTTCCGATGACTGCGACAGCCACGTAACACCATTCCATAAATAAACCATGACAAGCTATCATGTGAATCGGGTCACCATGGGAATGAAGCAACAAGAAGTCACAGATAGATCACAGAGCAACCTCAGCTCCGGCAATGTTTCACAGAATCATTAGCCACAGGTGTACACAAAATGTGTATGTGCTCCTGCAAATTTGTCCATTCAATCCACCTCAAATCATGTGAATATTAATTATTCGTAAACTCCTGCTTTCTCTGAGCTTCCTGCTAATGCTGATGGTTTAGTGCTGGTTTGCGTCGAGTTACAGTTGGTGAAAAAGTAGAACTAAATCTCCTCGAACTATGCCGAGACATTTATTCATTTTTGGTGTTGCTGGAAATATCAGCCTCTGTTGGCCATCCATCAATGGCCTCAAGAGGAAGCGATGAGTTTGTCTCTGCAGCTACTACAAACGGAGTTCTCACAACACTGTAATGTGGGGAGTTACAAGATTTTTAAAGCAATGACAATAAAGGAACACATATACAGAGCAATAGACAATAGGTGCAGGAGTAGGCCAATCGGCCCTTCAAGCCAGCACCGCCTTTCCCGTGATCATGGCTGATCATACACAATCAGTACCCCGTTCCTGCCTTCTCCCCATATCCCCTGTATTTCCACTAAGTCAGTCTGAAGAAAGGTTTTGACCCGAAATGTCATCCATTCCTTCTCTCCAGAGATGCTGCCTGTCCCGCTGAGTTACTCCAGCTTTTTGTATCTATCTTAGTAAGGTATATACCATCTACAAATTGCAGTTACTCACCTAACCATAGCATCTCCCAATCCTGAAATATCTACCAATTGAATATTGATGCATAGGAACATTACCACATGCAGTTTCCCCTCTGAATCACACACCATTCCTACTTGTAATATAACATCAGCGCTTCATATTCTAAATCCTGGAACTCCTTAGTCAAGAGCATGGGTTAAGGTAAGGGGTGGATGATTTAGAGAGGATTTGAGGAAGAAACTTCACTCAGAAGGTAGTTGAAATCTAGAACACACAGCCAAGTTTGAATGCAGATACTCTGACAATATTTAAATTGATATATACATTGTCCAAGTGTCATGGCACAGAAAGCTATGAGCACAGGGAAATGGAAATGCAAAGATAGGTATCTGAAGGTAGAATGGGCAGAGTGGGCCAAAGGGCCTGCTAACTGTTGGAAAACTCTGAGATGACTCAGAGATGGGAATGAGTGACATTGATGTGCCCTACAGATGCACAAAAGCCAACATAAGAGCACAAGGTGGAGGGAACCAGGCTTTTTTTATGACAAGGTGGAGGGAACCAGGCTTTTTACAATATCTCTATAAATATTGTTGAATCTATTATTTAATTATTATAATGCAAAAGATTAATTTTTTGAAAGGTTAATCTCAGTGAAATCCTCTTACCACTTTAATGTAGGAATGTTTCAAATTAAACGAGGTGCAGGTCTTCCAGTTTGCGTATGAATGGAGAGACTTTCCGTGAATCCTTGGTTTGCTCATCCCCAACCACTTTCCCTTGCAACCATAGGAGATGCACCCCTATTCCTTCACCTCCCTCCTCACCATTTGGGGACCATAAATCCCTTTTCAAGTGAGACAGAGATTTACTTGCATCTTCTCCAAACTCTTCTACTGCATCCACTGCTCTCGATGTGCTCTTCCACAGCACCGAGGACAAGCTTAGACTGTTTCAGCGAACACTGGTGTCCTGCCCACCAGCCATGCCAGAGCTCTTGGTTGCAAGCTCCATTAAATCCCTCTTCCCATCCCTGTACTGACTTGTCTGCCCTCTGCCTCCTCCACTACCAGTGTGAGGCAACAGTACCACATATTCCTCTTGGGTAGCCTACAACCCAATGGCATACAACACAATGAATGTATTAATTTCAGGTAATCCCAACCCTCCCACCTTCCACTCCTTTTCATCAACCGAGTCCCATCCACCCCCTCCCACACACTTGACTTTCCACTCCCCCCACACTCCTTCCCATCACTCACCGTCCTTCCCGCTGGTTCTGCATTTCACTTGTGTTTTTCCTTTCTTATCAGATTCCACAATCAGCACCCTTTGTCTTCTCCACTTATCACCTGCAGACTTAGTTATTATCTTCACTCATCTCACCCCCAACCAAATCATCTGCCAATTAGTTCCTCTTCCCATGCATGCACCTAACACTTGATAGTTACTGCCCCTAACCTTACCCTCATGTCTCCCTACCAACCATCTCCCCCCTTTCTCATCAGATTGAAGAATGGTCCTTGACTAAAACATTGTCCAATTTCCTCCACAGATGCTGCGTAACCCGTTAAATTACTCCAGCAGTTTGTTTATTATTCAGAATTCCAACATATGTAATCTCTTGCACCTCCATATAGTTGTGAGTAATGAGATCATTAGAAATTATGCTAAAGTCCTTGGAAATTTTCTATTAAGAGTAAACTAAGCACTTTTTTTTTACCATTAGATACTAAATATTTGACTTTCCATTATTTATTTGGCTTTCAAGGACACAAGTGTAATTATTTTGGCTTTGATATTTTGTATTTATTTTCAGAACATTGTCTCAGCTGAGTTCGATTTTTTTTATTGTAGCCACAATGCAAAGAAAGAATCCATTTTAACCATTGTGTCAACTCTTCACACACCAGTTTTCCATGCCACTGCTCATTCCCCAAACCCCAACATTATTTTTCTCCATTTTAAGAACTTATCAAGTTCACCTTCCTCCCGCCTAGACTACTGCAACTCCCTATACACTGGGATCAGCCAATCTTCCCTGTCCCGCCTGCAACTGGTCCAAAACGCCGCAGCGAGACTCCTGACGGGTACCCGTAAAAGGGACCACATCACCCCGATTCTGGCCTCTCTCCACTGGCTCCCTGTACGGTACAGAATCAACTTCAAGCTCCTCCTATTCACGTATAAAGCCCTAAATGGACACTCCCCCCCCTACATCAAAAATCTTCTAACCCCCCTCTCTAACTCCAGGTCCCTCAGATCGGCCGACTTGGGGCTATTCACTATCCCGCGGTCTAGGCTTAAACTCAGGGGTGACCGCGCTTTTGCGGTTGCAGCTCCTAGACTGTGGAACAGCATCCCTCTCCCGATCAGAACTGCCCCCTCCATCGACTCCTTTAAGTCCAGGCTCAAAACATATTTCTACTCCCTAGCGTTTGAGGCTCATTGAGGAGGCGCTGTGAACTGTTTGCGTGCTACTGTATGTTTTCATTTTTTTTTCTATTGGAACCTAATCAAATGTACAGCACTTTGGTCAACGTGGGTTGTTTTTAAATGTGCTATACAAATAAAATTGACTTGACTTGACTTGACTTGACCTTTGAAAGTTGCTGCTGAATCTGCTTCTTCCACCTTGTCAAGCAATATATCCCAGATTATATTATTACCTCGGTGGGGAAGAGAATTTGTCCAAATGGCTCTTTAAATTTGCATTCTCTAATTACTGTCAGTGAAAATAGATTCTCTTTACTTAATCTACCGGAACTCCTTCTCATCATGTACTTACTCTTCTATTAAATATCACATAAATATTCATTGCTCAATGGAGAGCAATTCCAGCTTCTCAGATATTTCCACGGCAGACATTTCAGAAATAATATCTCAACCATTCTACTCAGAGCACTGGGCCCCTGAGCTTCCTGTAGCCTACCTCCTTATGTTACTCTTCCATCCCACACTTGTTGCATTTATACAGGATGTTGGTGAGACCACATTTAGAGTATTGTGTTCAGTTGTGGGCACTATGTTAGAGGAAAGATGTTGTTAAGTCGGAAATGGTGCAGAAAAGATTTACAAGGATGTTGCCGGGAATCGAGAGTCTGAGTTAGAGGGAGAGGTTGAGAAGGCTGGGACTCTAATCCCTGGAGTGCAGGAGGATGAGGGGTGATCTTCTAGAGGTGTATAAAATCATGAGGAATAGATCAAGTGGACGCAGAATCTCTTGCCCAGAGTGCAGGAAACGAGAACCAGAGGGCATAGGTTTAAGATGAGGAGAAAGATTTTAAAGGAATCTGAGGGGTAACTTTTTCACACAAAGGTGGTGAGTGTACGGAACAAACTGCCGGAGGAGGTAGTTGAGGCAGGGACTATCGCAATGTTTAAGAAGCAATTAGATAGGTACATTGTTAGGACAGGTATAGGGATGTGGGCCAAACACTGGAAAGTGGGACTAGTGTAGATGATACACATTGATCGGTGTGGGTATATCAGGCCCAAGGGCCCATTTCTAAACAGTATGACTTTTTGACTCGTACTCTGACCTATCACAAAGATGTAACATGTTCCCAATGTTGGGGGAGTCCAGAACCAGGGCCATTTAGAACGGAGATGAGGAAAAACGTTTTCGGTCAGAGAGTTGTAAATTTGTGGAATTCACTGCCTCAGAAGGCAGTGGAGGCCAAGTCTCTGAATGCATTCAAGAGAGAGCTAGATAGAGTTCTTGAGGATAGCGGAGTCAGGGGGTATGGGGAGAAGGCAGGAACGGGGTACTGATTGAGAATGATCAGCCATGAACACATTGAATGGTGGTGCTGGCTCGAAGGGCCAAATGGCCTACTCCTGCACCTATTGTCTATTGTCTAACACCTGTCCCTATCATTCTGATTGCACTTTGACATATTCTGAATGGATTTCCTTCAACTTAAATCTCATTAATGATAAAAACATTAAAAAAGTGTCTTCCGAATAGCATTTCCTCTTGATCCAGATTACTCATTTGCTCTCAGTTCTATGGGTTCAGAGGAAGCTAACGAGGCCAATGCGGGAGCTGCAGATAGCCCCATGGATAGGACAGGAGGTGGCTAACAATGGGCGGGTAGTTTGTGAGGTGCTTTGCTCCCATCACTACTTGTGCAGGATATGTGTGTGCATAACCTCCAGGTTGTCAACACTATGTCTCATGCTCTTTCTCAGCTTTGAATGATCATCAGCAAGACTTAAGAGTCAGTGAAACGAGGATGTTGAACTTCGAGGAATCTTAAAAAAAGGAAGTAAAATATCTTCCTACAGTTGGGGAGGAAATACTGCAAGAACGGAGTATCTAATATTGTGAGGCAGGATCTTAAATCAAGCAGCTTTGAATCAGCCATTCATCAATGGTCCAAGCCGTTTTCAGTGGTTTGAAATAACTAGCCAAGTTTTTTGAGTCAGAAGCCATTTTCCACAAATCAACAGGATTTACCAATCTCTGTTTTAGGAGCCTTTCAGTACGAGGAGAAACCTGCTTGCATCAATCTTGTCGATTGCCTTTAGCTTGAATAAATATCAATTTATTCACCTGCATTTCAAAATATTTTTGTGGGGTTTTTTTCTGACCTTTTAACATAGTCCCAAAGAAAAAGGCTTTAAAAATAAAAATCCCCCACAAGTAAGTTTCCAGCCTTTCCCTGTACCAACATGGTCTTTAGCCTTAGTGGTAAATTCTCTAACTTTGACCTTTGTGTGTAAACATCGATGTGGCACGCACTGTCTTCATGCAATACCTCTCTCTCATCAAGTGGTAGGCTGGGATCTAATCCTGAATCTATTCTTAACCCTTCAATTATGGTCAGAGAATCTCCGCCAAAGGCTTCTTCTCCTGCACTGTTACCTCTGGTGTTTCACCTATCATCTACCAGCCTCTATCTCATCCAGCCTCCTTTCAGTATTGATGCAAGGCCTCAACTCAATATGTTAACATAGTCTTTGTCTCCACAGGTGCTGCTTGACTTGCAGAGCTCTTTAAGCATTGTTTTTTGTTTCCGATTCGAACATTTGCAGTCTATTTTGCCTTTTCTTATCCCTCCGTGAGCTTAATTCTGTTTAGTTTATTGTCACTTGTATCAAGGTGCAGTGAAAAGCTTTTGTTACATGCTAACCAGTCAGCAGAAAGACAAAACATGATTACAATTGAGCCATTTACAGCGTATAGATACACGATAAGGGAATAACGTTTAGTGCAAGGTAAAGCCAGCAAAGTCCAATCAAGGATAGTCCGAGAATCACCAATGAGTAGTTCAGCACTGCTCTCTGGTTGTGCGAGGATGATTCAGCTGCCTGATAACAGCTGGGAAGAAACTGTCCCCGAATCTGGAGGTGTGCGTTTTCACACTGTTACATTACTTGTCCAGAATAATAATAATAATAATAATAATAATAATAATAATAATAATACAAAAAAAACAGCCAAGTATGTACAAAAACAACAAATTTACCTTTGTGCTTTGCTCACAAAAAGATAAAAACACAATATACAGCAGACAATTAAAAATTTAATATTATAATTTAAACATGTGAAAATAAAGTACCATAGTAAAAAGAGGCTACAGACTTTTGGCTGTTAAGTACAGCTACTGCTCGTGGAAAAAAGCTGTTTTTATGTCTGGCTGTGGCGGCTTTGATAGTCTAGAGTCGTCTCCCAGAGGGAAATACTTCAAAGAGTTTGTGGCCAGGGTGAGAGGGGTCAGAGACGATCTACCCACTCGCTTCCTGGCCCTTGCAGTGTACAGTTCATCAATGGGGGGGGAAGATTGCAGCCAACAACTTTCTCGGCTGATCGAACGATGCACTGCAGCCTCTGGATGTCATGCTTGGTGGCTGAGCCAAACCAGACCATGATGAAGAAGGTGAGGACAGGCTCTATGATAGTAGTGTAAAACTGGACCATCATTGCCTGTGGCAGGTTGTGCTTCCTCAGCTGCCGCAGGAAGTACATCCTCTGTTGGGCCTTTGAGTTAAAGGCCTTTTTGTAAGAGGTTAACAGAGACTTCCAGGACTGGATAGACCATTGCTTTTATGTTTGATTTCTAACCTATGATCCCATGACTCCATTTCCTCGCCACCAACTTCATCCCTCCGAAAGGAGTTAAAAAATTAATTCTGCCGCCCATCACTTAACTCACATTAAGCTCATTTCTCACACTTTCCTTGCACTCACTAACACACATGGTCTTGCAATTCAACAATACCTCATTATTAAAATTGCCTTCTATGTTTTTATTCTCTTGCAGCTGAGGACCAAGAGATTCTATCCCTGATCTGTCCATCAGGAGGGGGGATGAGAGCAGGTCTGTGGGAAGTAAATGAGATAGGTTTACGGGCCCTGTCAACAATGCCTATTCCCCCCCCCCCCCCCCCCCCCTTCCCTCCCTAACAGATCAAGGATGGACATCCCCTGCTCATCACTTCGATCCAAAGGACATTCTGATTCAATGATACTTTATTGTCATATGTACCTAGGTACAGTGAAATTCTTTGTTTATGCATACAATATGCAAACGTAAAGAGTCACTACCAACTTGGTGCTAGTAAAGTTATGAAAGCACTCATTAGTCCTAATTGTCCCTCCCCTTCGTCGTGGCCCCCCATGTTCTTGGCAGCCCCCTGACCATGTCCCTCTATATCCTCATTCAACAATCATCCTTCACAATTGTTGTCACCTGCAACAATACTCCATCATAAGATACATCCTCCCCTCCCCTTTCAGCATTCTGAAAGGAGTGCTCCCTTTGCAACTCCCTGGTTTCCACCAGCCACACCCCTTCTCAGCGCTTTCTTCATGCAACAAGTCTAATACTTGTCCTTTTATCTTCTCCCTCATCCAGGCGCCAAAACAGACCTTCCATGTGCAACAGCAATTCACCTCAGTGCTCACAATACAGTCCTCCCTGCAATGTCGGCAGACACAGTCAGAGGTTTCCTGCTGCATGCCATTTTAATCTTCCATCATATTTTAATCTCTAATTGTCTGTGCGTTCCTGCCACTTCCATTAAAAAAAATGCTACGATAAGCTTGGAGAATAGCAGTACATCTGTTCTCTGAGCACATTACAGCCATCTGGACTCCATATCAATTGGCACTTCACTTTCTGTTAATATCAGAACTGCCAACTTGAGTTGAGTTTAGTTTATTGTCACATGTACCGAAGTACAGTGAAAAGCTTTTGTTGCGTGCTAACCAGTCAGCGGAAAGTCAATACATGATTACAATTGAGCCATCCAGAGCGTACAGATACATGATAAAGGAAATAACATGAATAACGTTCAAAGGCAGTCCAAGGGTCTCCAATGGGGTAGATAGTTCTTCTGCAGGTTATCCATCTATTATATTGTTTTGTTTTTCTCTCTTCACTCTGCTGACTTGATCTGCTGGGCATTTCATGGAACTCTGCATTTTGTGACTTTTGTGTTCCATTGTTTTCTCGCTTTCTCTAAATGCCATTATTAACCTATCGACCAAATGACTTTAACACAAATAAGCACGAGCCACATGGAAACAACAGATCACATGCTTCCAAACATTAATGGCAGAGCAAACCTTGACGATGATCCCACTGACTGGACTACTCTGGAGATGTCTTGCAGGACACAGGAGTGCATATGGTCAGCAGCAAGATGCACAGACTCACCATCAGAAGATGATATCTCTTGCCAAAAACACAATGACCAGCAAAGGAGCTGGAGAATGAAGAGAAAGAAGAGCAAAGGAGAAGGCAATATGGACATCCATTCTAGCTGACAACCAAGCCAGAAACCCTCTTTTTCCTTCAATCTCGATCCCACAACTTGCATTCTTCTGACAAATAGCACTGTAGTACCACTTTTCCAAAGCAAAACTTAGATCCCCAGTAAAATAAAATTTCCAGTCCATATTTCACATGCAAAGCATTCCAATTAGAGTGTAAAACACCCACAGAAGTTGTTTTGTAAAGTGGTTGAACTCAATAGGAGGCTTCGTTCTCATCCAGTTGTTCTGCCATTTTTTTAGCTGGGCTGTTTTGAAGGTCTAGAGTACTTGTAAAGAGCATTCTTCTCAGTCAGAATTTCCCACACAGCCTAATGACTCCAAATCAGCTTGAATCACTGAGCGTCTGTGAGAACGGAGGATGTGCCGCTGAGAACAAAGGGGGACTTGGCGTGGTGGTGGGGTGCCGAGAGAACAAAGAGGAATCCAGTGCAGGGAGGCCCCCAAGAACAAAGAGCGACCATTAGCGATTATAAGGAATACTTTGTAACTTTGTTGGCACCCAATACCTGGCGAATCTTTGCATACCTTGTGCATGATATGCATAACAAAGAATTTCACTGTGACATGTTACATGTGATAATAAAGTATCAATCAATCAATTAGCGGATAATAATGAACAAATCACCTTTCCTTTAATGCTGTGACTTCTCTGTGCTTCTGTTGATCCTGTTGTTCCTGCTTAAAGCTAAAAGCTGGTAGAAGTTCTGCTGACGTTTGTTCAAGGACACTCGAGATTACCTTGGAAGACGACTCTGAACATATCAGGATCTAGGTGCATCAACTTCAGACTGTACCATCTCTGGATGTGTTGCAGCAAACCAGGCTGACAATCTGCCAGGCAGCAGCACGAATACTGCTGCATCAGCAGGGATGGGAGGACGAAGGATGTCATGAAATGGTGATGCCTTTTGTGAATCCAACATACCTGGACCCTTTTCAACACTGCCAATTGCACTGCCCTCAATAAACACAAACACCAAAGGGCTTTGTAAAAAGTTTTTTTAAAATACCTGGATTTGGCGGAAAGAAAACTGCAGATGCTGGTTTAAATCGAAGGTAAAGGGACAGGTGTTGCATCTCCTGCGGTTGCAGGGGGAAAAATCTGGGGAGGGGGTGGTTTGGGTGGGAAGGGATGAGAGATCCTCCAACGGGATCCCACTACTGGCCACATCTTCCCATCTCCTCCCCCTTCTGCTTTCCGCAGAGACCGTTCCCTCTGAAACTCCCTGGTCCACTCGACCCTTCACACCCAAACCACCCCTCCCCAGGTACTTTCCCCTGCAACCGCAAGAGATGCAACACCTGTTCCTTTACCTCCCCCCGCCCCCCGACTCCATCCAAGGACCCAAACAGTCTTTCCAGGTGAGGCAGAGGTTCACCTGCACCTCCTCCAACCTCATCTACTGTATCTGCTGTTTCAGGTGTCAACTTCTCTACATCGGCAAGACCAAGCGTAGGCTTAGCGATCGTTTCGCTGAACACCTCCGCTCAGTCCGTCTTAACCAACCTGATTTCCCGGTGGCTCAGCACTTCAACTCCCCCTCCCATTCCGATCTTTTTGTCCTGAGCCTCCTCCATTATCATAGTGAGGCCCAGCGCAAATTGGAGGAACAGCACCTCATATGTCACTTGGGTAGTTTACACCCCAGCGGTATGAACATTGACTTCTCTAACTTCAGATAGCCCCAGCTTTCCCTCTCTATCCCTTCCCCCTTCCCAGTTCTCCCACCAGTCTTCCTGTCTCCGACTACATCCTATCTTTGTCCCGCCCCCTCCCCTGACATCAGTCTGAAGGAGGGTCTCGACCCAAAACATCACCCATTCCTTTTCTCCAGAGATGCTGCCTGACCCGCTGAGTTACTCCAGCATTTTTTGTGTCTACCTGGATTTGGGGCAGTCTCTGTAAGAAATAAAGGCACACTCTCCAAAGGTTACTATGGGGCAATCTTCTCATCGTGTCAAAATCACATCAATGGCAGTACCTCTAACTTGAGCAACTGTCTTATGAAGCAACAATCTTAAATCAATAGTTCACTGAAGCTTTTGTCATTCTTCACTATTATCAGTCTTGTCAATGCAGACAATAATTGTGCCTAGGTGTATCATATTGTAATAGATACACACCCAAAGCAATAGCTCTGCATTATTATTTAAATTAATTCTATATTCAGAAAAGCAAACTTTTATTGTCAGACATTTTGATCATGGTATGTAACAGTCATAACTTGCTTCTGCTGAAAATATTTCAAATTGTGATCTCTTGAGCTTATCTGAATGTTAAATTGAAGATTGCAAAACATAATTGTGGTATTTTCTTTGCAGGGTGTTCGAAGATTTCTTTAAAAAAACAGATTTATTTTTGACAATTTATAGCCTCTGTTGAAATTGCAGATCAAAGAATTTCAATGAGAAACTGCTTGCATTTGTATGCTCGTGCCCAGTGATGTAATTTCATGATCTTCAGAGATTAAGTTGGTCCATCACCCTTGGCGGCAGGAAACCCTCTGATAAAAAGTTAAATCAATAATGCATATTATTACAGAGCATTTTCCCGGAAGATGTGGAATCAATCAACTATTGGGCATAGGTTGGGCAGCACAGTGGTGCAGCGGTAGAGTTACTGCCTTACAGCACCAGAGACTCGGATTCAATCCTGATTATGGGTGCTGTTTGTACGGAATTTGTATGTTCTCCCTGTAACAGCATGGGTTTTCTCCCACATTCCAAATATGTACAGGTTTGTAGGTTAATTGGCTTTAGTAAGTTGTAGAAATTGTCCCTAGTGTAGGATAATGTTAGTGTATTAGGTGATTGCTGGTCGGTGTGGACTTGGTGGGCCAAAGGGCCTGTTTCCACTGTGCATCCCTGAAGTCTGAAATGGTTTAAGGTAAAAGAGGGAATATTTAATAGGAACGCGAGAGACAACTTTGTCACGCAGAGTGATATACACATGGAACGAGCAACAGAGAAAGCAGATGCAAGGAACTGTAGATGCTGGTTTACAAAATAAAAGGATTCTTTGCAGTAATCTAATAACATTTAAAACACATTTGGACAGATACTTGGATAGGAAAGGTTTAGAGGGATATGGGTCAAACACAGACTTAGATGAGCATCTTGGTTGGCATAGATGAGTCATTTTTCCATGCTATATGACTCGATCACTCTAATTCCAGTAAATGTGCAATGAGCTCACACATGGAGGCATGATCACAGCATATATCATCAAATCCATCAAATGAACCAGTACCTATGTAGTTTCACACAACTCTCTTCACCCATCTACCAAAGGTGCACTCAATGCACTTTTTATGAATCCAAGCCTCACACACAAATCTTTTTGCTATGTAACATTGCAAGTTATTTAACCATAGTTTGCACATCAGCCAAAATATTCTGCCTGACAGTCATTGTAGCAGTTCCCTCTGTTTTGTTGGAAAATGGTACATTTAACCAGGGCCAAAAGAGTCCGAAGAAGCGTTTCAACCTGAAACGTCACCCATCCTTTTGTTCCTGAGATGTTGCCTGACCCGCTGAGTCACTCTAGCACTTTGGGTCTATCTTTGGTATAAACCAGCATCCGCAGTTCCTTCCTACACCAAAAGTAGCAAACTGGCAATGAATGTAGTGTATATAACAACATGTACAGAACTGGTTTGTATCAACTGGTATAGCTCTTGTTCCATTATTGTACACAGACACTGCAGTTAGTTGATGGTTTTGAATAAAGGGTTTTGGAATATAACTCCACCTCTGCCTATTTGGTTAACATTGCGGTCATCGAAAGAAACCCACAGCTCTAATGATTCAATTCTGCGAGGAGAATGTCCTCGTCATTACCGGAGCCGTGTTACACATCGTCAGCAGAGGCACAGACTCCATGGAGGTGAGGATGAGCTCATAGCCAATCCTTCTTCTCATGTTTCATTCTCCCGTTATTTCACAATCTCATCATTGCCCTGCTCTTTTCAGATAGGTCACCCAACCAAGGATCAGTGACTCAGTAGCAAGAGAGTGATAATGAAGGTAGCCATCACTCAGTCTGACACGCACAGCATCATTCTGCAGAGATCAGTTTAGAAAGTGGATCCGTACAAGATGAATGCACTTCATTGGTACGGGTGTCAGAGGTTAAGCGGAGAAGGCAGGAGAATGGGGTTAGGAGGAAGAGATAGATCTGCCATGATTGAATGATGTAGACTTGACGGGCCGAATGGCCTAATTCTGCTCCTATCCCTTATGATCATGATGAATCACTGGGAACGAGTGGGATGCAGCCAAGTTAGGATGATGCAAAACACCACACAGACAGCACCCGAGGTCCCAGCAGCTGTGAGGCAGCAGTGTTAACTGCTGTGCCATCATAATCCGCACGACAGCAACCGGATGCCCAAGTCCTCCACAAAATAATAAGATGAAGAATTTGATGGGGCATCCTAAAAAGTAACCCGAGGAAGACACACAACAAAATGCTTGATGCACTGGCAGACTAGAAGCACGTGTACAATAGTAAGGAGCACAGGGGAGTTTAGCTTCAACTTTGCACATGATTTTGTGAAAAGAATGCAGGGCATGCTGTTGGAAACCTCCTTTGAGGAGTTACCTCTTTAATATGGTGTCCCGAGGCAGATTGCTCTACATTTCCTCTTTAAGTACCTTAGTTCACAGGACTTTCTCTTGGGGCCTGTTCTCTCCCTTCTCCTCCTCCTTACAGGTTAACCTGTTCTTTGGGTGCTCATCATGCAAACATACGAACCCCAAGAAAACTTACCGCCCGGGTCCCCACTGCTGGAAGTGACAGCGTTTCACTGAAGCCTTTACATCAGGACATAATTTGAACCTGACTCACCTCCATAAATATTCAAATATTTTGACATGGTCTGCAAACACAATCTGATGGTACTTGCAACCAGCACTTCAACAAATCAATCACCATCCTACAGATAATTGATAAGTCCTTTAAATAGCACTTCTAGTGGTAGCTGGTGGTGGGAAGAAGGGAAGCGTGGGAGAAATGGCATAGCTGCACTGCTTATATCCAGTTTTGGCAATGCTGGGATCAAATTAGCATTGTACAAGCATTGCGATCATGATCTGCCTGCTCTGCATAGTTCTAGTATGTACAGGCATTGCAGGCATTACCACCTTTAGTAATCAGACTAATGGCAGAAACCATACTCTGCATGTGTGTGTGTGTGTGTGCGCTTGCGTGCGTGCGTGCAAATGGTCTAAAATGGTCTAAAATGTCCTAAAATATCAGCTCCAAGATCGTTTAAACAATAAGTGCTACAAAGTCAAATTTTATGACTGACACATTTATCACAGATTCAAGATGCCAACACAAATTCATGAGATAACTGACATGACATTTTGCATCACACAGTCTTATCTTACTTTGCTACTGCTTTTGACAAGTTCTTTAGTATTTTATATGATTCTGCATTTTTGCACTGTGTGGTATAACATGTTAATGAAAATATAAATAACAATTAATAACAAAACTGAACCAGTGTATGAGAATTAACATTTCAGCCCTGCTACACTCCATCACCACTGCTCTCCCTTTCTACACTGGTCGCTCCGGACAGGATGGTCTGAAGGGCTTGTTTCCACACTGTATCTCTAAAGTCTAAAGTAAAGTTAAAAGATCGCTTTTCCAGCTTTCTGCCCTGTGCTCCATCAGTATGTAGAAGTTGTGGCGGTCCCTGGGGATCAGGCCACTCCTTGGGTCAGCCCCCTCGTCACTTGACGGACAGGCGTAAGGGGTTAAAGGTCAGCCCGTTGGGAGGTGTGGTTCATCCCTAGGTGGACTACGCTGTGAGTAGGAGCTCACAGCCTAATAAAGACCGTTAACTAAACCTGCCTGGCGTCCTGCCTTTTCTCTGGCCTCCGCCAGGCGACCACAAAGTGTCCCGATCTGAAATGTCATCTGTCCATTCCCTCGACCGATGCTGCCTGACCCACTGTGCTCCTTCAACACTTTGCCTTTTGCTTAAGATACCAGGATTGGCAGTCTCTTGTGCCTCCATTTTGATCTGATGGTTTGCTCTGGTCTACTGTGTACTCTCCCAGAAGTCAGATAAGGCCGTATTCAGTTGCATTCTCTGACCCACAGCTCCAGTCCTGACCCTGTCACAAATCAAAGGGTAACTGACATTGGTTCTGTGAAACATGAGGATACTGTGTCAGAGGTGATGGGAATGCTATGGAGGAGTTTAATAGGCAGCCTTTGAAGATTAGAACGCATTAATAGTTAAGAGCATGATGCATGGGGAACGGCAGATACATAGTGATTTGCCACCAGACCACATGCGTTATAAATCATTTAATTCAAATGTCTCACATTTTACTTTAAAGAATATCTTCAACTGCAAGAAGGGGACCAGGTAACCCAACAAGGACTGAAAAAATAAACATATTTATGTGTGAACCTTCTTCAGCTGAAATTCAGCAAAAGAGAGGCTGGAAGACACCGAGCCCTGGAAACAACTGGGAAGAAGATAGTCAGAAGCCTAGCTGTCAGATCACAGGCACAGTGCATGCAGCTGTTACTCTGCAAGCCTAGCTGTCAGATCACAGGCACAGTGCATGCAGCTGTTACTCTGAGCTTTTAAAATCTGAAAGCTGGAGTAAGACCCGCTCTCTCACAACCAGTGGACAAATAAATCTGGGAACGAAGGTAATTACACCTCCTAGAAACAGCCTGTAGATGGATTGCCATTTCCCACTCCAACTACAAATATCAGGGACCCAGCCTACACAATCAGAGCATCCGAACTCCAGGCAGATGTTCCTGGATGTAGTGTGCAGCTTGCCTTTCTCCAGGACCATTTAAACACAGGTGGTTAACAGAAATAGTATAGTACTACATAGGAACTGTTCTTCCAAAAACGGACAGCATTCTGTTTAAAAAAATACACAAAATGCTGGAGTAGCTCATCAGATCAGGCAGCTTTTATGGAGAACATGGACAAGTGACATTTCCAGTCAGTACCCTTCTGGTAAACCTCCTTTGCACTCTCTCCAAGGCCTCCAATTTCTTCCTATTATCGTGTGACCAGAATCTCACACAATAGTCCAAATGTAGCTTAACCAAAGTTTTAAAAAGCTGCAACATGACTTCTTGACTCTCAGTACTTCAACTGATGAAGGTCAGCGTACCATATGTCCTATTTACCACTCTTATCTATTTGTGTTGCCACTTTGTGGGAGCTGTGGATTTGGAACCCAACATCCCTCTGTCCATCCATGCCTTGGATCACCAGGTACACACAACGTGCCTGCGTCAACAAACTCATGATCCTATCATACCTAATATAGTGCTCCAAGACCATAGCATGATAATTCACAGAAGCAGGTCACTCCATCTATCATAACCATGTCAGCTCATTGACACGCCCTATCAAATTAATTGTATTTACCTGCTTTTATCCCCATTAACACAGCAATATTGTTTCGAGCACTAAACCAATTTCCTTTTAAAAAGATTACAATATCTACTTCGACCACATTCAAACCAATGTCCCCTCAATCCTCAGAAAAAAATACTCTGAGCTTTTTCCCCACTGGGAATACATTAATCTTAAATCCACACTCAGCAACTCCATTACTCTGAATATGCCATCAATTTTTCCCTTAAACCTCTCTGCTCTATGGGGAACAGAGAATAACACCAGCTTTTCTATTTTCTCGAGGCTCTTAAGTTCCTTCAACCCTTGTATCATTTTGAGGGATCTTATGTACACCATGAGTAGAATCTTGGTTTCTTTTGACTTGGGAATTCGGAAATACTGTGCTTTTAGAATACAAGATGTTTGCTACATTCAGAAGGAAATATATTGGAGAAAAACATGACTACATTTAGCTCCAATTTTTTAAATTTATAATCTCATAAATTTAAATCGTGACAACAAATGTTTCCCAGTAAATTCATATAGTGATACTATATGAAAAATTGAGACTGC
The DNA here is from genome assembly GCF_053455715.1 of Rhinoraja longicauda. Lineage (NCBI taxonomy): Eukaryota > Metazoa > Chordata > Chondrichthyes > Rajiformes > Arhynchobatidae > Rhinoraja > Rhinoraja longicauda. The sequence goes on from NC_135962.1 coordinate 18,169,612, forward strand.
CAACTTTGTTCTCTGTGGAGTTTGATGAACAAAATGCAGCAGTTGTGTTGAATATACTTGGAACTGCAGTCATACAATAACTACTACAAAACCAAAACACCGCAGATGCAGTAAATATTTAACAAATCAGTAGGTATCCACTGACCTCAAAGAAGCTGCCTGACCCTGGTATTCGTGGTATTGTAACTTCTGTTTCTTTTGGCAAATAGCACCTTTATTAATAATTATTTGCAATAATACATGTGCACTTCACAATTAGTTTACAAATGTTTGACAATAGAATCAAGCAGCAGCAAAACTTTTCTAAACCATAAAATGTAATATTGCAAGTATTACAACATGATGTAACATTAAATAAGGCATTTGGATAAGAACCTGGATAGGAAAGTTTAGAGGGATAAGAGCCAAACGCGGGCAGGGTGGGACTAGAGTAGATAGGACATCTTGGAAGACATGGGCATGGTGGGTCGAACGGTCTGTTTCTATGCTGTATGATTCTATGACTTTCTATTACTATAATGTGTCAATGACGTATAAAAGGCTCAAAAGGAAGCAAATGTAAAGAACCACGTCAATCGATAAAACAGCAATCTAAACAGTAAAAATGCCAATATGGTAAATGATTAGCTGGCATTCCTCTCAATGTCTGGGAATGAATAGAATCACAAAAATGACAACAGCTGCAACAGATTAAAGTAGGGAGGTCGGCTGGGAGTTACCCTTGTAAGCTAATCATGTCGTCAGATGCACCACGGGTAATTTTGCGTTTCACTGATGAACAGACAAGATATACATGGAACAAACATAATTAAACATATTGAAATATTTTCTTCTCCAAGAATAGTTCGAGAAAATGATCAGTAATTTAAGTTTAAAGTTTTTACTAAGTTAGCAGATGCGAGACTCATCTCTGATCTGTTCATGTGCAGTATCCTGATGTGGCCTATTCCTCCTCCTCCTATGATGCATACTGCTGGTTTATGAACTCTTCCATCCATCCATCCAATTTTCATTCTCCCCCATATTGTGAAATACACAGTGGATCACCACAGCACATTGAAAGATGCAAACAAAAGCTCTTTCAGAATGGTTAAAATGCATCAAATCAGGTTGCTCTGTAACACCTGGGGTGGAGAGACAGCTTTGCTTCACTTCATGGAATTATGAGCCAGGTTGTCAGTGGCTCCTCGTTACCAGCTTCTTTATAAATTTGGAGAATCAAATCGATCAGTGAGGGCCATGAGCCACTGGCTGTAGAATGCAGGAAACATGGAGGGTGACTGAGTCTTTGGCACACTGCTGGAGAAATATCTTCATGTGGCTGTAAACTCGTTGCATGCAAATGGAAACCATTCTGAATTAAGGTAATTTCAGGGTAACAGTAATTGCCAATCTCTTTACCTTTGCTGCCTGTACAGCAAATCCTAGTGCCCTCTTATCCTGGCTGGTGTCATTATAGTCAGAGAGAGATAAAGTATGAAGATAGGCCCATCAGCCTAGCAAGTCCATTACAGCCATCAATCAGTCATTTTCACTCATCCTCCATTAATCCCATTTTATTTTATTCTCTTCACATTCCCATCAATTGCCCACAGTTCCACTCATTGACATACAGGGGACAATTTACTGTGGTCAATTAACCCACTTGTCCACATTCACCCACCTGAAGGATCTTCTGACATCGGCCTTGGTGACTGAGATTAGAATACCATCAGGAGCTATGGGAGTCTGAAAAGGCATATCAGTATTCTCCCTATCAAAGCGTGCGTAGAACATTGAGCTCATCCGGGAGTAATGCCTCACTGCCATTTGAGCTGCCACTTGGTTTTGCATTAAAGGAAGTTATGGCATGCAAACCTCACCACAGCAGTCGAATGCCTGTCTCATCCTCCAATTTAGAGTGAAACTCCTCTGAGCCTTTTTGATGGCGCTATCACGGTCATACATGGACTTCTATATGAATCTGTGCTGTCAGACTTGCATGCCTCAGATTTGGTCCTCAGAAGATTGCAGACCTCCTGGTTCATCCAAGGCTTCTGGTTTGAGAACACTCAGATGGTTTTCATTGGAACATGCTCCTCCACACGTTTCTTTATGAAGTCGGTAACCATGGCATACATGGATACATGAACAAGTAAATGGATACAAAAGATTTAGAGGGATATGGTCCAAACTAGATCAGATGAGATTAATTTAAATGAGGCATCATGGTTGGCATGGATAAGTTAGGCTGAAGGGCCTGCTTCTTCACTGTATGGTTCTATGACTATGACTCTATATTTGACAGGGGCAAGGAAATCTGCGTGATCACAGGAAGAACTTGCAAACTCCACACACAGAGTATACACAGGCAGGATTGAATTTACAGTTTTACTGCCCCAAGTTTAGAAGCAAATTGCAATCCTCACAAATGAGATCATTATTACCCGGCCAGTACATCTGTGTATGTGACCAAATGAGGAGTCCTGTGAATGTCTCCTGCAGAATCGTGGCATGGAGTGCAGAGGTTGAGAGATGTGGTCACAGTGACAGCCACAGTCAAAACATGTCCATCTGGGTCCAAGGAGCAGCTGGTATTCAAGGAAGCTTGCAGAGATTTGCCATCACTTGGGATGGTAGCCAGACCCTACTAAGAATATTATTCTGATTGATCAAGCAACCACATCCTACAAGCACGGCATACCCTAGGTGTGTCATGAGACCCTTCCTTTCTCTCTCCTTATCAATCTCTCCTACACATTTGCTGCTGACCCAAGGACTTGCTAATATCAGGAACACTGTTACTGAAAAACAATGTTACTTTCAAAGAGCTTTTCCAATTCGTTCCTTGTGTGAAGAATGTTTATTTGGACCCCCATATCCACTCTCATGCTTTATTTATTGAAATTTAGTTTTAATTTATCTCTTTCTTTTAGAACTCTCCAAACAGGACTTCTTGCCTACTCTTTTCAATGCTGTCAGTCTCAACACAAAATCACAATGTATGATCTTTCTCCCATGCTCTCCAACATCTTAACAGGCTTGCTTAAGACTTTTCTTACCCACGCATCAGATAAGCAACTCATCTGATTGTTGACCCTGTTTACAGAAGATAATTAACATGAAATCCCACACAACTACTGCATGAACCGACCCTTTCCTCTTCCCACAATGCGATGCCTCCCACCGTAAAGTGACGTGACCAGCATTCTGATTGCGTACAATTGCCAGTATCCTTATCTCCAAACACTCATGGTATATTGTTGGTCTATTAATCCTGATATTGTATTTCTCCATAAGATTCACCTCCACCTCCAACACACAGTTCAGCTCAGTAACACCGAGTCAGAAATATTCAAGGCAAAGATATCTATCATTGACATATTTAGTCCATACAGACTTAACTGGCACTACAATTGAGACCGCCCAGACCAAATATGTCTACTGTTCTCCAACATACCCCAGTCCAGATGCAGATAAGTGCCTGCATGGCCATAATCTCAAACTATTTATTTCGACATTGTTCTGGAGGAGAAAAAAAGTTTAATTCTGAAATACACAAATGAACAGAGCACGAAAAAACCCTCGGAATTTAAAATGTTTGACTGTCCCAAGTATACACGAGCCATTAATATCATTAGAAGCAAAAAGCAACATCTCTTTCCTCTTCTGCACTAAATTCTCACTCTGACCATATTTTTAATTTTTCACTGTTCGAGGCATTCCAATTCTGATATTTATGCATCACTATTTTTCTAAGATAACTATTTAAAATGGTATCAATCGAACAAAAAGACCAATGAAAATTTGTTGAACAAGTAACTGCAAGTAAAATGCTTCCCAAAATTAATACAACACAACTAGATTGCCCCCGAATTGAAAAGTTTAACTTGAATCAGCGTTTCTTTTGTTGGGTTCGACACAAATTTGGTGTAAAGACTTTAGAAGTCAGTGAAATCTTGAAAGTCTATGCTGAGAGTGCTATGCCTAACTTTACTCCAACTATTATAAACTTGAACAGAACGTTGAGCATGAAAATGCTGATACTTTTAAAACCCACAATGTCTCCAAGCATTATATCTGGGCATGTGAATAGACAATGTTGTACAGGGGAAAATTATGCCTGCACGCTCAAACAGCCATATGGCAGAGGTCACAGGCCTCTGTTAAGGTCAGAAACAATGCATAAAGTACTGCGCTAATTTACATCATTATCACATACACTCCGGTAGCCATTTAAAAGATTGACAATGGGAAAATAAACAGACGTTAGCCGATCACCTTAGTCGGTAATAGTTTGCAATGTGGTTGAAACTAAAAGGTGGCAAAGATTACAACCAAACCAAAAGGAAAGAAATATATATATATATTTTTTTATTTTTTTATTTTTTAATTAAAAGTACGGTAAATTACAATAATACAACAGGTATATCTTAATACATTTTTTATACCGCTTCCTTTTTTTGAGCTTTAAGAAAAAGATAGAAGTAAAGAAGTAAAGAAAGAAAGTGCGCAAGAGTCGTGAAGTGCAAGAGAGTGTTGGGAAAAGAAAGCCCCTTGGAAAAGAAGTTAGAGAAGGAAGTAAAGTAAGAAAGTAGACCCTAGAAAAGAAAGAAAAAAAAAAAAAAAAAGTAGAAACAATCGCTCTATTATAACATTAAACTCCGCAGGAAGGGGACTACCAACCAAGTCTGTTTTGTTGTTTTACCTCCCGTTATATTAAATATATTAAGGCACAAACTTATCTTTGCCTGAAATCAAACTGCTGAAACAATTATATTGGAATTCTACTAAGTTAGATTGTTTAACATCACTATGTACATTTTTATATATGCGAAATCAATTACGTATTTGACACAAATAAGAAAATAAAAATACAGTGATCTCAAAGATTATGAGGAAATTTGTTCTATGTACGTACATTTAACAGATGAAAATTGCAAAATATTCCTTCCAAATGTTCCCGGCAGCCGTGCAATCCTCGGGCCCGTGGCTTATGTGTGCATGTGCATGTGTGGTGTGTACGTACGTGTGCATGCGAATGTGTGTGTGACTGCTGCAAAGACCCACTGTGTAACGTTCACATTAATATCACTGGGAGGAGCGGTTGGGTGTTGGCTGTGAGTGATCAGTTAGCCTTTGCTTCAAACAGCTGCTGGTATATGTTAAAACGTCGAGCGTGAAGTGGCACCGTCGTCATCAGTCAGCAAATAAGCTCTAATTTCTGGTATCGAGCTTAGACAGTTATTGCAGCACTGAGGCCGGTTCAATCCTCCGAAGGTCAGGACTAAAGTACAACTCAGTCAGTATTAAAATGCAGCAAACAGTTTCCCATTGATCGATTTGCAGTGCAGTTTCCCACTGCACTGCCAATAAATAAACATAAACAAATATTCTTTGAATTACATTGTAATAATGACTATGAAATAATTAATGGGTCACCAATTGTTTTTTCTATTGAAATACATGAGCAAAGCATCACTACCAGACCTTGCAAAACCCCCTTTCTAAAAATATACTTGTATTTTGATTTAAGTAACTTTTTGTTTAACTCTTAGAGAACACATTGGATATTTCAAAACAAGAAACTGCAGATGCTGGTTTACCAAAAAAAGGAACAAAGTGCTGGAGTAACAGCGGGTCAGGCAACATTCCTGGAGAATGTTAATAGGTGATGTTTCAGGTTGGGACCCTTCTTCATATATGGACATGTCCATATGTTATATCCATCCATCTGCTTAATGTCATCCATGGTTGCTGCACTCATTTAATTTTACCAGATACAAGCCTAGCCTATTCAAATGTTGCTCAGGACCTAACCCACCCATTCCATTTATTAGTACAGTAAACATTCTCTGAACTCCATCCAATATATGATCATCTTTAAGTAAGGAAACCAACATTAAACATACCACTCCAGATAAGGTATAACTGAAATACAAGCAACAATTAAGGCAAATTTCACCTACTTAACTCAATAATGTCTCTCCATAGAAAAAAAAGTAAAAATAGCAAATGATGTAGCAGATTTTCAAGCCGCCATGGAACTGTTGTTGTTGATCATTTGCACATAATCAAAAATGTCTATTTTCAATTCCATATTGATTCAGATTGATGCAGATTGGGGTGGACTCAGCCTGGTCCATCTCAACACAGCACCCTCTACCTTCAAACGCATCTTTAATTGGACTTTACCTTGCACTAAACATTATTCCCTTTATCCTGTATCTGTACACTGTGAATGGCTCGATTGTAATCATGTATAGCCTTCCTGGTGACTGGGTAGCCACAACAAAAAAGCTTTTCACTTTACCTCGGTACAAATGACAATAACCAAAACTAAATCTACATGAGGGATTGCTTCAAAGAAGATGGCATCCATCATCAATGATCACCACTGTCTGGGCTCTGCCCTCTTCTCACAGCTGCCATCAAGCAGGAGATACACAAGCTTGAAGTCTCACACCACTTGGATCAGAAATAACCATCCATCAGGACCAGCCTGTGACCATCAGATTCTTGAACCAACCTGCAAAATTCTAATCCTACCTCAGCAACGAAATATCACGGACTATCTTCTGCACTACCATGGACTTGATTTCCCAATTGTGTTTTGCACAGGTTTTGTTTTTCTGCAGTCTTTTTTTTCCCCACTGCCTTGTAGAATTGTTGTATAATTTATGTATAACATATGTGTTTTTGTGTATTGTCGGAGTCTAGATGTCTGCAATGATGCAGCAAGCAAGATTTGCATTGTATTTCTGCATATGACGGCACGGTGGCGCAGCGGTAAAGTTGCTACCTTACAGCGAATGCAGCGCCGGAGACTCAGGTTCGATCCTATGGGCGCCGTCTGTACGGAGTTTGTACGTTCACCCCGTGACCTGCGTGGGTTTCCTCCCACACTCCAAAGACGTACAGGTATGTAGGTTAATTGACTGGGTAAATGTAAAAATTGTCCCTAGTGTGTGTAGGATAGTGTTAGTGTGCGGAGATCGCTGGGCGGCGCGGACTCAGTGGGCCGAAGGGCCTGTTTCCACGCTGTATTTCTAAATCTAAATCTAAATCATGACAATACGTTTAACTTGACATAATCTCGCTACCGTAATTAAGCAACAGTGACTAATAAAATTTCCCCCAGCCCCTCATGCAAGCAGTCCTTCACTTCGACTTTTGGCGAGGAGCTTTAAAAGAGCAACCCCAACTATACCCAGCACATTGATAAGGAATCGTCAGAGCTAAGATGATTGGAAAGATGCAAATTGCAACAGCTCTGATATTCTTCACATTGTTGGCCTCTAATATGCTTCCACAAAATATGCACCTTTTCTGTAAAGCCACGTACGAGTTCCAAAGCCCATCCATAAAGAAAACAGTTGTCCAAACATCTGCCACGCAACAGCTTCAGAATGTCCCCTGTATTCAGATTCATAATCATAATAATACTTTATTAGCCATAGCAGAAGCGTCCACATCGCAGGGCTGGAAACTGGAAGTGATCCTGAACTAATTCTGTTACCATCATCATCTTTTGCAACAAGAAATGGTTCCCACTGATTGTCGCTGGAAGCTTGCACCCTTTTCAAGATGGACGATGACAGCGATGTCAACATTTGAAACATGGATGATGGACACGAAAGAAGGATTAGCCATGTATGATTTGCAGCATACGAGGGATTAGATTTGCCATACAGTCATACCAATAAAAACCAACAAGACACACAAAATGCATTTTAACATAAACATCCACCACAGTGACTCCTCCATGTTCCTCACTGTGATGGAAGGGAAAAAAAGTTCAATCTCTTCCCTTCTTTGTTCTCCCGTGGTCGGGCGCCTCGAGCCCTCCGTTGACGGAACGATCTTGGCTCCGGTAGCCGGTGGTCAGAATAGATTATTGTCATGTACACCCTGCTGCAATGAAATTCCTTACTCACTTAAAGGTCATAGTTAAATGTGTCCATACAGTAATAAATACAAGGGAGAAAACAAAGCAAAATGGAGCAAAGATTATAGTGCAGACTGAAGTAGTGCAAAAAATGTATACTCTGAAATTAATCTATTACAGAATTTTTAATTTTCCTACGAATTATTCTCTTGTCTAGATTGTACTGCTGGTCGCACACAGCCATGCCAAATTTAGCTACTGTAAAATGCACACTTTTTAAAAATCAAAAGAAACCTCTCTTACAAAGGAACTCTTTGTGGGTTTTCATTGAAACAGAAGAGCTTTGTTTAAACAATCCATGCACAAAGCAAATACATAAGCTAATGAACAATTTCTCCTGGAGCAATCCAGATTTGTGCGCCTCTCAGGCACACACAGGAGATAAAATAAAAAGGAGACAAGAAACTATAGATGCGAGAACAATTGGCACAAGTCTGGTAGCATGGCACAACTCTCAATCAGTCATCCACTCTCACTTTCTTCAATTTCAAGAAATAAAAATTGTCCTGTATTTAAATAAAATATGTAATATATGCATTGAAATTAAAATTTCAATAATCTCCTGCTATGGTCACATCATGCAAAGATACCGATAAAACCCTGGAAAATAATATACAAAATATCCTGTAGATATAATTGACATATCAATTGATAATTTAAACTATATTATCAATTTAGATTATATTGAAAGAATAGATCATATTATAAAGTCTATGTATACAATAGGTCAGTGTAAAATCATAAGTGACTTTCTTCATTTGAAATGCTTCAATTAACTTTAAACCAAGCAATTACGCAATACAGTAACCCATGCACACTTACTTCATGTGTGGCAAATAAATGGAAGTGTTACCAATTTAAAGTAGCTTAATATCACTATTTGAGAGCAGCTAAAATATTTTGATATGCTTGTTTTAGCTGTAGTCACAAAAACACACGAGTATAATCTTTTTGTGCTTAGGCTCAATTAACTCTCAATTCTAATTTGGTGTAATCACTCATCACTTGTGACTAATTAGTAATCCAGATGTAGCTAATTACATTTCTGATTAGTTGGTGACGGAGAAGATACGAGGTAAAATTAACAAGATCATGAATGATCTGGTTCAGCCTTGGCAATGGCCAGGTACAATGACTGATTCTGTGGCCAGGAAACAGAAATGTTTGCAAGAGCAGAAATTTGAAGGTGAAGTGAGATACTGATTACACACAGATGCACCATTGAGGTACTTTGATTCTCAATGTGCAATATTTATATTGACAAGCAGACAAATAATAGATGTGCTCCTGGAATATAAAATCAGATCTGCAACAAAAAAAAAAGAGAATCAATTTGGACAAGCCAGGGAAAAAAAGGACTTTTATAACATAACATCAAAAAGGATAGTTTTCTATCTACACAAGTCCCATCTGCCAGTGTTTGGCCCATATTTCTCTAAACCTATCCATGTGCCAGTCTAAATGTTTCTTACGCATTACGATAGTACCTGCCTGGACTACCTGTGGAATTATTTGTCACAGAAGGCTGTGGAGGCCATGTCAGTTGATATTTTTAAGGCAGAGATAGATAGATTCTTGATTAGCAAAGGTGTCAGATGTAATGGGGAGAAGACGGGAGAATGGGGTTAGGAGGGAGAGATAGATCAGCCATGATTTAATGGCGGAGTAGACATGATGGGTCGAATGGCCTAATTCTACTCCTATTCCTTGGGACATGACCTCCTCCATTGAGATCACTCTTCCAGATACCTTTCAAGAGAGGGTTGACATGGGAGAAATGCGACTCTTGGAACAGGTTGGGTCCTGCAAGTTGTGAAAGCATCATCATATTATCCTGAACAATATATTTCAAAGCCATAATCGTGGCTTTTTATGTTTCTCATGCCATTTAGTTTTACTGACTCCATTCGTGAAATGTTTCATTAGTGCAAATTAGCCCAGGTCATTTATTCATTCTCCCTATGTGGGTGCCCTAGAAGAGTCAAGCAAGAACCTCTCCTCTGTCCTCTTAGGTGAATGTAAAGAATACTGTAACTCTACTAACAGATCAGTGGAAAAAATATTTATTGCCCCCCAAGGCAGCACATCCCTCAAACAACACCATTGAACAAATTATTAAAATATTATCATATTGTACTTTGTGAGAGCTTGCTGTGTGTTAACTGACTGACTGGTTATTGTTCCAGTGGCATTGAATTAAAAAGCATGCAATGTTTCGCTATTGAGGCTCCTTGTGAAAAATGCAAAATACTGATGTGGTAGAAGCAAAATGATTCAGAATGTCCTGGGGCTGTGAAAGGTGTGAGGTAAAGCTAGGTGCTTTCCTTTGTATTGAACACTGCGACAACAAGATGATGATTTTATTGCACCAATTTGAGACAAATTCAAATCTCGTTGTCACTTTATCTCCACCATTTTAAACATGTATTTGGATATTGTTCCATGCACTGAATCTCTTGCTGCTGACAAGACACTAGTATTGCAATTCCTTGATGTGGCTGAATGCATTTTCTTGATGCATACAATGTGTATATTATTGCAGTTCCTTGAGAGGAGATGCAGAATAATGTACAAGCCAAACAGAAGGGTTCTACTCATCTGGGAGTCGTGGGACATTCAGACATGATACAACCTTCCTGCTTCTGTTGATATTCTGAAACTATGAATACTTTGCACAAAGCTTACAGGATCACGTGGCTTGCAACTAAGTTTCTGTCCTAAAACTCATTGGCCATCATTGATCGACGAACCAAATTGTTCCCCATAGGCTGGTACTGCAATTATGTTGAGGTTTCAGCTATGTTACAAATTTAACACTGGTTGGTTGAATGTCAGAGCTTCAGCATCAGCTTGATGAGTTGAACAAAGGGTATGAATGGTTGAAAGAACTGTTTGGTGGCTTCCAGCACAACCCGTGGGTCAAAATAATGATCCCTGTTGCCCTCTAGTTCCTCACCGCCTCCCACTGTCCAGTCCAAGATTACATATGATCTGAATAGTTTCTGTGAGTCCAACCCCCTCTGTTCCTCGCAACTCCTCCATCTCAATGTGCATTCTCTTACAATATCTGCTCCCACGCTGACCTCAGTCGTGGCTGTGGACTGGAGTGACATGCTTATCCCACGCAATAGGCATGTGGATACGTAGGGAATGGAACAATATCGGTTACATGTCAGTAGATAAGTAATAATCTTGGCATCATGGTCTTGGCATTATGTGCCGAAGAGCCTGTTCTTGTGCTGTACTGTTCTATGTTAATATAAAGCTAGCTTCACCCATTAATTATAAATAAGTACTGAACACATCAATTTTAATTGTTATACATGTTCTATATCTGTGTACATTTAAAAAAATGGACAATGCTGGAGGGCAGTCAACAATTGGGAAGGGAAAATATTTAATGTTTCAGGTTGATTATCTTTCATCTGAGCTGTTGAATATATTTGCAGCAAATTCTGATTTTATTACAGATTTTAGGTACTGGTAGAGTATGTGCAACAACAAATACAAAAACATGTCTCAGAGTGAAAACTATAATTCAAGGTGCTCTGCAAAGTACCAGCTCAATCGACCCGTTTCAATATGCATTCCTCAACCAAATCCACGTGCAAACAAGGTCAGTTAATAAACAGCAAAGCTGCAAGAAAGTTTACGTGGTTTTAAAATCCGGTTGTAACAAGTTCAAAAGTGCGGTTGCTTGCTTTTCTTTTCGCTCCTTGAACCACTCTGTATTTTAATGAGCAGGGTAAATTGTGTGGCCTGATGCCACTATCACCTGACTGAAAGGTTAGAACACTTCTAGGTGAGTCAAGTAAACTTTATGGCAAGTGCAGTTTTGGCAGAAATGTGACACTAGTTTCATTTTTACTTTACCTTGCTAAGTACAAGTCAAGAGCATAATGTGCTGCAGTAAATAAGCAGGTCATACATCATCTCTGGAGAACATGGAGAGGCCACGTTTCGGTTCGGGTCCCTTATTCAGAATGATTGTAGTTGGGGGAGAAAGCTGGAAGAAAGGCGGGGGTGGGACAAAGTCTGGCAATGATATTTGGATACAGATGAGTGGGGGGGTTGATTGGCAGGACGGGGGATGAAAAGGAGACAAAAGAAGACCACTCAAAAGGGTGTTGAAAAGGAGAGAAGAGATTTGAAAGAGCAATTTGAAGCAAGTTTCCACCATTTGCAGTCCTTCTGTCCATTGAGTACATATCAATATCTCAATCTGCCAAAGTATATGAGACACTGTGTATGTAATTAGTTGGCCATGTATTTGACATAATTCGAAAAATTAGACAATGAAAAATAGAACAAATTTCTTTCTTACTGATTATTTCATCCTATATCTGTTATTAGGTGAACAGACAGACATGTAATGTGCCAGAGAAACATTTTTCATGATTAAAGGATTAAATTTCAATTTAAAATTATCTTTATGAACAGACATACAAATACATCAGAAATAATGCTTGACCTTTTTAGCCAAATGTAATTTAAAAAATGTAAATGCTTACAAGAAACCTATAATTTACTGGTGCAATTATACTAAAAGACAAGAAGAGTTGAGAACATGGCTCAGGTTAAAGTGAAGAATAACAAAAATATTAGTGCACTAATATTTTTGTTGTTCTTTACTAATCAATTAATGTTTGAACAAGGATACCATATTTTGTAAGATTGGCCTCCAGGAATGAATACTTACAAAACTCCATTATTCTTTTAAACTTGTTTTAACCAACCGCTAAACAACTGCATTCTCCATTATTGACCATGATGCTGGAGATTTAGTCTACTTTAGAGATACAGTGTGGAAACGGGCCCTTCAGCCCACCGAGTCTACATCTTTCAAATCTGAATGAGTTTTTTGAAGTAACCAGTAAGGTTGACGAGGAAAAAGTCTACATGGACTTCAGCAAGGCATTTGATAACAATTCACATCGTAGACTGAGTTAATAGTTCCCAGCTCATACAGACAAATTGAACTTGTGTGTCTGGATCATTAGTCCCAGGCCTCAGTACTAATCTGGTAGTAACAACTATCCAACTACAGCCCCTACGAATAATAAAGAATAAAATATGTGTCTTTTTTTAAAAACTGAGAATGGTTCATGTATGCATACGGTCCTTCCATAATCTAGTGAACTATCTAATTCACCTCTCCCCCAATGCACTTTGCATTGGCCTATAAGCTTCAAACCTTGCCCGGTTGTCATCCTTTCAGTGAGAAGGAATAATAATGCAATTGACTGAATGCACTACAATGATGCACTACAATGCTGTGAACTATCTTCTGCACTTTGGATCTTTCTGTTTCCTCTATCTATTGTACTTGTGTTTGACTTGATTGCATTTATGTAAGATATATCTAATCTGTTTGGATAGCAGGCAAAACAAAACTTTTCACTGTACCTTGGTGCAAGTGATATTATTAAACCTAAACTTAAAGGGTATGTAGGTTAATTGGCTGGGTAAATGTAAAAATTGTCCCTAGTGGGTGGAGGATAGTGTTAATGTACGGGGATCGCTGGGCGGCACGGACTTGGAGGGCCGAAAAGGCCTGTTTCCGGCTGTATATATATGATATGATGATATGATATGATCTTATGAATAGCATCTATTTTCTGTTCTGCAGGTAACAGCAATAATCTATTTTCTGTTCTGCAGGCAACAGCGAATATAAAGTGGTATGTGGACATCTTTGCAGAGTTACCCTAATTTAACTGATCAACGATTGAATACAGACAATGTACTCCAGGACCCGAGAGAACTATGTTCCTGAATTTTGCATTTCAAAAATTCTGTGCTTCAAACTTCCTGATCAGAGGGACTTGTATTGTTAGTGCAGGTAGTATGTCAATGTCATAGCTAAGTAATAATGTTGAATTGAAAAGCCAAAGCAAAACAGGAATAGCTTGCTACTTTTGTTTCATTGAAATGAAGAAGGGAAGCACTCAACAATGGAGTGTGCCACTTTCATTGTGCTTGAACCACAAAGCTTCAGACAACGCTCATTTTTGGGTGTACGCCCGTCTGCAGCTGATAACTAGTAGAACTTTTATTCAGTGAAGAACCTCTTGCATGGTTTAAGAAGTCAGCTTCAAGAATTCACATTTTGAAGACAAATGACATTACTTACTGTCATGCCCTTTCAATGGTCACATTAAGCCAATCTGAGGCCAGAAGGCACTGGCCTATAAGCTTCAAACCTTGCCCGGTTGTCTTCCTTTCAGTGAGAAGGAATAATAATGCAATTGACTGAATGTAGTCCCACATGAACTTTTAATAGTTGCTCGAAATTTTAATCCTTCACTCATAATTGGCTTAAGTCCTGAGGGAAGGGAAATGTTAATTATGGTTCCCACTTAGGTAGGTTCAGACTGTGCTCCATGTCCTCAGTAACTTAGATCTGACATGAGGATTAAATGTTAGCAAAGTATTAACTGCTCCCCCAAGTCTCTACTTCAGTATCATGCACCCTTCATAAAAATAAAGTTGGAAGAAAAGAAATGGTACCTATTTGGAGTTGTGTTATACATGCCAAGTTTTTGATATTTTATGTGGTAGTGTACTTAAAAATAACTCAGAAGCAAGACATTTCAATCCAGATTTCATCTACCTACATTTGAATGAGTTTTTTGAATGAGCTTTTCTTGCTGACCAGCGCTTGATTCATTTGGAGTTATTGCAGCTTAGGTTGCAAAAGAATTGGACTTCGAATATTTTTAATGGAATGTTCAGATGGAGAACACAATGTAAAGCTACATCAAACCTTGGAATAATGTATAAGAAAATAACTGCAGATGCTGGTACAAATCGATTTATTCACAAAATGCTGGAGTAACTCAGCAGATCAGGCAGCATTTCGGGAGAGAAGGAATGGGTGACGTTTCTACATAATCTGTCGTTTATTAGCTAAACAGAATAATGTATTTAGCTAATAAACGACAGATTATGTAGATTTTGACTTGTGTAGATTATGTAGAGTCACTTTGCACTGCCAAATCTGCACAAATACTGTTACAAAACAGAAGAAGAGATTACATCTTCCACTGGATTTACTCTTATTTTCAATAAAATGTGTAAAAACTGTGATGGCACACTTTTGTAATTTTTGCATTTTGAATCGAAGGCGATATTTAAACCAAAACTTTGAGGTAATAACTTTGATAGTTGATTGTGATACATACTAATGTGTATACTTGGAGACATTTGATTAAGTGCACACAGCATGCAGACATTTTTTGCCCGTTTTTTTTTTTTTAAACAGACTTTAGTGTGCAGCATGAGCCAACATTTGCATTGTGTGGCTCATCTCTCAAGGGGAAAAAAGTCTCAGGGTCATACAACCTGGAAATAGGCTTCTCAGCACACCAAATCACCACTGACCATCTAGCGTTTATTCTAATCCTTCTTTGTTTTCCCACATTCCCATGAACTCCCTCCAGATAAAACTGTTCACCTACACACCAGGTAAATAAGTCTTTCTATAAGATCATTTATTCGAATCTTTCTATACATCAACAAAATCCATGATATAGTTCACAATCATGCGTAGACACATATAAAACAAGAAAAAAATAAACCACATTAGTTCTCGAATTATTAGTCTTTGAATACCAGCATGTGAATCAATCTTTAATTCCTCAGGCCACTGTTTGTAAAAATTGTAATGCATTTATCTTAAACAGGTTACTGTATCTGCTTAAATCGTAAAATAATTCAGATCAACTTGCAAGTGCACATGTTCTATGATATAATTTTGAAGTTAAGTGTTTTTTACTTACATTAAGGTGACCTGAGAGCAACTTTAGTTATTAGAGTCGAAAGTAAAAACATTCATATTATGTCCTGCAAAGTGCAACATTAAAGGTTGTACATTTGTTCTCCCCTCATCTTGTAGAGATTGCATCAGCCTGTCACCAAAGAGTAATTCTGAGATGGAAATATATAGAAATTCACTACTTCTGTCGATGTCATTACCGAAAGCTGCCCTCCTTGATAAGTAGGGAGGTCCACAATTGCTCGATGATAAGACTGAAGGCGTTGGTAATTGTTGTCTAGATTCACAGAAAGGAGTTACTCTGTACACATTAAATTCATAATCTAATGAAGCAAAAGAAACTGCTCCCTCTTTCCCTTTTCTCAAACTAGATTTCAATGCTACATTTCTATTGGGAGAGAACAGAGAATATTGACAGTATTCCACACCCCTGTAAAGAAAACAAGATGTTTTGACAAACATTTGCATATTTGTTTCATCCATGAAAAGTCTAATTTTGAATAGCAGGCAAAGCAATTTGCAAATGCAGTAATCGTGACTTTCTGTGAAACTATTCTCACTTTGCATGTCGCAAATTTTATTTTTACCTTGATAATACCAAGCCAATAAAGGCTTACTTGACAAAAAAAAAAGAATATAAAACAGTACAAAATGTGTAGGAAGGAAGGTAGAAGCAGATGCTGGTTTATGCCGGAGATAGACAAAATGCTGGAGTAGCTCTGTGGGTTAGTCAGCACCTCTGGAGAAAAATAGGTGATATTTTGGGTCGGAACCCTTTGGTACAACACAGGAACAGACCATTCAGCACACAATGTCTGTGGCAACCACAATGCCAAAATTGAACTAATCCTATCTGCCTGTACATGGTCTATATCCCTCCCTTACCTGCCTGTTCATGTGTCGGTCTAAATGCCTCTTAAACAATGCTATTCTGTCTGCTTCCATCACCATATCTGACAGCACACACCGGGCACTCTCTGTGTGAGAAAAATGCCTCCGTAATTACCTGTAAACTTTTTCCCTCTCACTTTAAAATTATGCCCACTATCATTTAACATGTCCATGCTGGGAAAGAAATTCTGGCAATTAACCCTATCTATGCCTCTCATAACTGAATGCACTTCTATCAGGTCGCAATTCAGATACAACAGGTTTAAAGAGTTGAATGCATAGCTCAATGATTGGCGATTTGCATATTGGGTCAAGCTTCACTTGAACAGACTGGTATCGGAGTGAATTCAGAAGCTCAGGCCATGGAGAGCTTCAAGCATATGGGGTTGAGGAGGAGGGGTTCAGTTCTTTCTTCGCCCCTAACTATCCCTCTCCAGCCCAAAGTAGATATCATTAACCCAACAATGGGCAGCCGGCACAATCTTATGGATTCATACTTTCAACTGCAAAAAGATGACCTATTGCTATGATTATCTTTTCCCTCTATCACTGCCACACTCTGTCTTCGTCTGCCAATTTGAATTACCCCATGCCTCCATCACTTGCCCATCCCTGCTGGCTAAATCTACAGAACGGATCCCAAAGAGTCTGGCTAACTCCTAAATAAAGTGTCCAGGTAACTTTCTCCCTCCCTGACACAGAGTGTCAAGGCTCCAGTCTATCATCTGAGTCAAAGTTCATGAACTGCAAACACTTCAGCAGATGTGGGTGCACTGGATCACAATGATGTGATCTGCAGCCTCAACACATCATCGACCTTCCCAAGCTGGTTCAAATATATTAATAATTAAATAAATATGTTCTCTCTATTTTTATTTATAATCTACTTTTCAAGCTTTTAAGTTGGGTTGTCCCCATCTTTTCAGTCTCTAGTCCTGATCAGCCACCCTTTCTCAATTGCACTCCGATCTGTCTGCAATGATGTTCAGCAGCGTTTCAGCCATAAAGCATTTCCCCTTTAAAGTAGCATTGGCCTCAGTTTGATTACCACTTGTGTTTGCCACAGCAGAGCTTACACCGTTTCAGTGTAAAGGTTGGGGCGGCATGGTGGCGTAGCGGAAGAGCTAATGCCGTACAGCGCAGAGAACCGGGTCCGATCCTCTGAATGAATGGAGTTTGTACGTTCTCCCCGTGACCTGCATGGGTTTTCTTCGGTTTCCTCCCACACTCCAAAGACTACAGATTTGTAGGTTATTGGCTTGGTGTAAATGTGAAAAATTGGCCCTAGTGTGTGTAAGGTAGTGTTAATGTGCGGGGATTGCCGGTTGGTGGGGATCCGGTGGGCCAAAGGGCCTGTTTCCATGCTGTATCTCTAAACTAAACTAAAAGGTCATGAATTGGGGGGATGCATCAACACTGTATTTTGGTAAGTAGCACAAAGTTATGCTGCAATCTCTCAGGGTTCAAATGCCTGGGGATGAAATACATATGCTCATCTATGTCCAATTGTTTGCGTAAACCAATTTCTCTTTTTAATTTAAGCCAACTGTTGAAAGAATTTTGGGGCATTTGTACAGATATGATTGAGGGAAAATAAATAAAAAGCTATTCCAATACTGTGAATGATTTGTTAATTCAAACAGATATAATCAAATGCCATGAGATAATACAAAGTGCCGAGACAATGAAATCTTTGCTGTACATGATGTGATGTTTTACCTGTCTCAGTGTAAATGCTGCATCAGTAACCAACAGCAAGCCTTCTGTGAAGAGTAAAATATCAGGGTAGTTTGCACTCCAGTCTCCCAACCCTGACTCCAAATTTGAGCTACAGTTTTAACTTGATGCACACGTTACATTCAGAATAAATCTTATAGTAAAATATGTACATAGTTTAGTTTTTAGCCAGAGCACTGTTGGGATTTGGAAACTGATTATCCATTTGCGCTCCCACTGTGAACAAGACATATTTGAAAACATCATTGCAGAAAAACTATTTCTCTCTTTTTCCCCGGTTGAATATTCAAATTAAAGTATACCACCTTGCTTTAAATAGACTTGGCAATTTTTCAGCTCCTTCAAAAAACTGCATGAGGAGCCCAAAAAACTTTGAAAGGTTCAAATCTCAAATGAATGTGAGAAATGGGGAAAATAATTTCAGTAAGTATTAAATATATATATATATATATATATATATATATATATATATATATATATATACCTTAAGCAGCTGCTGATTAATTTTGACTTCTGTTTTGGAGTCAATTTCTGATTTAAACGTGTAAAATATCAGATTATCTTTTTGTTGATTGTTTTTATGATTTTACTTGAACTAACATATGTTTACACCCCCCTCCCCTCCCTTTATCAAAAAAACTGTCCAGCA
Organism: Rhinoraja longicauda; assembly: GCF_053455715.1. Classification (NCBI taxonomy): domain Eukaryota; kingdom Metazoa; phylum Chordata; class Chondrichthyes; order Rajiformes; family Arhynchobatidae; genus Rhinoraja; species Rhinoraja longicauda. The sequence goes on from NC_135962.1 coordinate 18,188,593, forward strand.
CTATAAAGCTGAAGATCAGAGGACATAAGTTTCAAGCCTGTGCCAACTAGGTGGTCTAATTAATGGGCAGTGGAGATTTAACAATCAACTTTAGTATTCCTAAACGAGGCAAGGGAGAAGCATGTCAATCCGCATACATCACCCTGCTGCCTGCTATCCAGAAACTTCTGCTGAAGACAGATGAAATTCACTCAGAGCCTCCCTAACACACACATTACAGATACATATTACATTACACACAACACATTACACACATTACACAGACACACACTACACATTACACACACATTACACACACATTACACACACATTACACACACATTACACACACACATTACACAGAGCAGATAGGAGATTAAAAAACTGGAAGCTAAAATCTTCTTAAAATACAATCTATAATTTAAAAACTGAATGATCAGTAAAAAAATGAAGAAATTACCATGTTGCTCAAAATTAATTAAGGCCAATGAAAAATTCATGTGCAATTTCTACCTTAAATTGGTAATTCATTCCAATCCACCCTTCCTGTTGCCAGTTTTCCTCCCCAACCCCAATTATGCTTCGGCAGCGAAATGCTTGAATTAGAAATATGCCTTCTTCCAATCCCTTACACTACATAGTTCTTCAGCTCCTGTGAAAAGCTGCATTAAAACCCCCAGAGATATTAAGATTTGAATGCCAAATAAATACGAGAAAATGGTTTTAAAATACTTTTGGAAGTAGTGGAAAATAAATATATTCTGCTGCAGAGTTTTACTCAATGCAAGTCAAAGGATTGATGAGCAGTGCAAGTCTGTGTTTTTTCATTATTTTTTCAGCTCCTTACCATTAGAGAGCCAATAGTTATAATACAACTTGTTGCGTTTAGTGCTTTGTTTGTTTTCACATCATATCTGATCAGAGCAATGAAAGAAAGTTTAGAGCGTTTTGCTAGATTGGTGTTTACGTTGTTATTTTTAAATTGGGGTATATTTGCTTTTCATCCATTAAATAACAATTTGTGCTGCAATAGCATTTTCAGTTACAAATTGTCCTTTGGTTGTCCAAGTTTAGACATGTCAAAATGTTTTTCCTGAGGTAGCCTGTTATACTGGTAGCTTGGCATTACATGAGTATGCAAGTGAGAACTAAAACTAATAATTTGCAACATAATTATTACCCCAATTTGCTTCATAGAAACATAGAAAATAGAAACATAGAAACATAGAAAATAGGTGCAGGAGTAGGCCATTCGGCCCTTCGAGCCTGCACCGCCATTCAATATGATCATGGCTGATCATCCAACTCAGTATCCTGTACCTGCCTTCTCTCCATACCCCCTGATCCCTTTCGCCACAAGGGCCACATCTAACTCCCTCTTAAATATAGCCAATGAACTGGCCTCAACTGCCTTCTGTGGCAGAGAATTCCACAGACTCACCACTCTCTGTGTGAAAAAAAACGTTCTCATCTCAGTCCTAAAAGAATTCCCCCTTATCCTTAAACTGCGATCCCTTGTTCTGGACTTCCCCAACATCGGGAACAATCTTCCTGCATCTAGCCTGTCCAACCCATTAAGAATTTTGTAAGTTTCTATAAGATTCTGTGACTGGAGGCCGGTGCTTCTGTGACTGGAGGCCGGTGTCCAGTGGGGTGCCGCAGGGATCGGTGTTGGGTCCCTTACTGTTTGTATGTCAACGTACAGGGCATGATCAGCAAGTTTGCAGATGACACAAAGGTAGGGGGGGTGGTGAATAGCGAGGAAGGGATCTGCAAGCTGCAGGAAGATATAGATGAGATGGTCAGATGGGCGGAGCAGTGGCAGATGGAATTTAATCCTGAAAAGTGCGAGGCGATGCACTTTGGCAGAAATAACTTGGAGAGGGAGTACACCATGAATGGAAGGACCCTAGGGAAGACAGGGGTACAGAGGGACCTTGGAGTACAGGTACACAAGTCCTTGAAGGCAGCAGGACAGGTGGACAGGGTGGTTAAAAAGGCATATGGGTTACTGGCCTTCATTAGCCGGGGCATCGAATATAAAAGTAGGGGGGTAATGATGGAATTGTACAGAACACTGGTGAGGCCGCAGCTGGAGTATTGTGTACAGTTCTGGTCACCACATTATAGAAAGGATGTGATAGCTTTGGAGAGGGTGCAGAGGAGATTCACCAGGATGCTGCCAGGGATGAAGGGCCTCGGCTATGAGGAGAGACTGGGCAGTTTGGGGTTGTTTTCCCTGGAGCAGAGAAGGCTGAGAGGGGACATGATCGAGGTGTACAAGATCATGAGGGGCATAGATAAGGTAGATGGCGGGGAACTTCTTCCACTGGTGGAAGGTTCAACAACGAGGGGACATAGATACAGGGTAAGGGGAGGGAGGTTTCGGGGGGATGTGAGAAAGAACTTTTTCACCCAGAGGGTGGTTGGAGTCTGGAACTCACTGCCTGGGGTGGTGGTGGAGGCGGGAACACTCACAACGTTTAAGAGGCATTTGGATGGGCACTTGAAATGCTACAACATTCAGGGCTACGGTCCAAATGCGGGAAAATGGGATTAAAATTAGACTGTGTTTGTTAACAGGCGGCGCGGGCACGATGGGCCGAAGGGCCTCTTTCTGTGCTGTAGGACTCTATGACTCTAAGATCCCCCCTCAATCTTCGAAATTCCAGCGAGTACAAGCCGAGTCTATCCAGTCTTTCTTCATATGAAAGTCCTGCCATCCCAGGGATCAATCTGGTGAACCTTCTCTGTACTCCCTCTATGGCAAGAATGTCTTTCCTCAGATTAGGAGACCAAAACTGTATGCAATACTCCAGGTGTGGTCTCACTAATGCCCTGTACAACTGCAGCAGAACCTCCCTGCTCCGATACTCAAATCCCCTCGCTATGAATGCCAATATACCATTCGTTTTCTTTACTGCCTGCTGCACCTGCATGCCTAATTTCAATGACTGGTGTACCACGACACCCAGGTCTCGTTGCATCTCCCCTTTTCCTAATCGGCCACCATTCAGATAATAGTCTGCTTTCCTGTTCTTGCCACCAAAGTGGATAACCTCACATTTATCCACATTATACTGCATCTGCCATGCATTTGCCCACTCACATAACCTATCCAAGTCACCTTGCAGCCTCCTAGCATCCTCCTCACAGCTAACACTGCCCCCCAGTTTCGTGTCATCCGCAAACTTGGAGATGTTGCATTCAATTCCCTCGTCCAAATCATTAATATATATTGTAAATAGCTGGGGTCCCAGCACTGAGCCTTGCGGTACCTTCAGTGGATATACCAACAGTTAACATCACAAACTTTTAAGATTTGATGTCTCACCGAGCTAAGGAGTCACAGTCTTGTAAAAAAAAAAAAAGGGTAAACCATTCAGGATAGAGAAAAAAAATCTTCACCAAGAAAGTAGTGATTCTTTGGAATTCTCTGCAAGGATGCTCCATGAGGATGCTCAGGCATTATGTCAGAGGAAAATCGATTTTCAGATCTAAGGGAATGGGGGCTGGGGGGTTAGTTAGGGAAAGTGCCACTGAGGTAAAAGATCAATCAAGATGTTACCAAAATTTAGAAAGACACAAGGGGCTAAATGGATTACTCTACTTCTATTTCGCTGGTTCTTATGAGGGACTCAGTTTGCTGAATGGAGTGCAGAGGTTGGGTTTGTTCTCCTTGGGGCCGAGGCAATCCATGAGGCACCTGGTGCAGATAACTAAAATCATCAAGGAGTAGTTAGAGAAAAAACATTCCTGTTGGTGGAGGGGATAAAGAACAGAGAAATACAGAATGAAGGGGAATGGTAAAAGAATCAAAAGTGACCCTAGGGAAAGTATTGTTTGCATGGCAAATAGTTGAAGCAGTTTCTACTATTGGGATTAAAAAGGAGCTTGATAAGGAAATAATTTGCGAGGGTGTTGGGTGCCAGAGGAGGGAATCTATCTAACTAAATAGATGCTACACAGAGCTAGTACAGGCTCAACAGGCTGAATGGCCTCCTTCCATACTTTAATCATTGTGTGGGATCTGGAAAATCAGGGATTCTTTGTACATTACTACAGGTGACAATGAAAGCCACAATAAGCAGTTAGTGTTGAGCCTGTCAGGGAAACAGTCAAAGGATCATGAGTTAGTTCCCAACACTCGTAACTACATGGTTTCAGCTGGTGAATTTCATCACATTCGCATCCAAGTTTTTTCCAAGTTTTGTTTTTCTTTTTCAAATTAATACTGTCACTGAATACCAATTTTAATATCTAATAGACCAAGTGGACCCATTGGGCCCAAACCTGCATTGTTCCAGCACCCTCTCCTCCCCCACTCCCCCATTCTATCCTCCATAACCACCCCCTTGAACCCCCACTTATCCCCCCTCCTCCCCCACTCCACCCCCATTATCCCCCCCCCTCCCCTCCCTCACCCACTCCATCCCCCCTCAACCCTCTCCTGCATTGGTCCAGCACCCTCCCCTCCCCCACTCCACCCCTTCCCCTCCTCTTCCCCTCTTCCCCTCCTCCCCTCCCCTCCTCCTCCCCTCCCCCCACTCACCCACTCCATCCCCCAACCCCTTTTGTACTTCAACATTTCCCATTACATCACTCTTTAAATAATCATCAGTTAATTTAGAATTATTACCTTGGATTTCACATGCAAACCATTGATAGATACTGTGAATAGCTGAGACCCAAGGACCAGCCCATTTCAATGTCAATTCCTAGTTACTCTCAAAAGATTATCCTCATCTTCTTGAACCACCATTGTCCTTGTGGTCAAAGTGCTCCCACAATGGTCAGAAATTTAACAAAAAGGACTGGCGATGCATTTTCATTCCTGAAGGAGGTGAGCTTCCATCTTCCTGCATCCTTTTGCCTTCTAGGAGATAAAGGTTGCGAGTTCAGGAGGTGATGTTTAAGAAGCTCTGACAAGTTGCTTCAGCGTTTTTTTTGTGGAGTAAACATAGAGAAGCATGATGCGGCAGTGGAACAAGGAGTAAATGTTTAGAGCGGTATACAGGTGTCAAACAGTAGAAACAAAGAACTTCAGATGCTGGTTTATACCAAAGATAGATACAAAGTACTGGAGTAACTCAGCAGGTCAGGCAGCATCCCTGGAGAAAACAGATCCATGACACTTCAGGTTGGAACCCTTCTTCAGACTGAAAGTAGGGGGTGGGGTGGGGGAGGTTGAAGAGCTGGAGACAAGAAAAGACCAGGACCAATCAAATAGACTGTCTTGTCCTGGATGTTGGGGAGTTTCTCCTGTTGCTGAAGCTGCACTCAGAGAGCAAAGTGGAATAAAACTTTGACGGCAAGATGTGAATCACTTTTACTGTCTCTTACCATGAATTGGCCCATGTCTGAATGTTGTCCAGGCCTTGCTCCACACAAATATGGACTGCTTCACAATTTGTGGAGTTATAAATGGAATTGATTATCATGCAATTATACAGTATTATGTGAACACAGGTTCACAAACAAAGATAGAACAGTACTCCTGTGACAAACAAATTAGCAACTATTTGCCAGTTGTAAACAATTCCTGATACATTAAAGTTTAGTCAGGTCAATGTTCCAATAGATATATTTTTAGTCCATTCTTTTCAACAGGAGAAACAAGTTACTCGTGAATTTAAGAGCATTTCTCTGAACTCAAACTAATGAATTGTGAGAGAGTAAAAGGGACATGAAAATACTGAAGTGGTTTCCAAAAATATCTCTCAAACTTCTGTGTAAGAGAACTTAATGACAGTCAACCGGGACACCAATCAACAGAGCCACCTGACCCTCACTTTTCATGCAAGGATATTGTAATACTATTATTGCAATTGTTTTAATTTATAAACAACTAATTTGCCAACAACTAATTGCATGCAATGCTGAACTAACCAGCAGGTACAAAGACTGCATTTGGTCCAAGCTAGAACTAGTAAAACGTATAACCATTAAGTCCTACCTTTCCTGGCAAAGAAAGTGAAGTCAGTTTTCTACTCAAATTAAAATACAGGGAGGGATGGAGTTGCTCTCTTCTCTTTCCTTCAATGAGCTTGGAGGGGGGGGGGAAGAGTTTTGCAAAGACTGGGAAGGAGCTACTGACACCCGATCTGCATCGAGTCTGTTCAAGCAATGAGTTAAATAGCCGAGCATCAACCCCGACCCAATGTCACCGCCGCGCGCGCGTCACCCTTGGAGGCAGCGGGCGGGCGCGCGCGTACCCACTACGCGAGCGCTCCAGGTCGGATCGAGTGTGGGTCTGGCGCGAGAGCGCGCCCCATTTCCCCGGGAGCGCGCCCCCTTTCTCCGGGAGCGCGCCCCCTTCCCCCGGGAGCGCGCCCCCTTTCCCAGGGAGGAGGGGGGGGGGCGGTTTCACCGCTTCACAACTTGTTGCTGGTACCCATGAGTATCAATTGATGCAAACACTTTTATTGACTCCCCGTTGCAGTATCCTTCCTTTAGTCTGCAATGGCACCACAGACTATAACTATCACCACATTTGACCAGGTGATACAATAGACAATAGGTGCAGGAGGAGGCCATTCGGCCCTTCGAGCCAGCACCGCCATTCAATGTGATCATGGCTGATCATTCTCAATCAGTACCCCGTTCCTGCCTTCTCCCCATACCCCCTGACTCCGCTATCCTTAAGCGCTCTATCAAGCTCTCTCTTGAATGCATTCAGAGAATTGGCCTCCACTGCCTTCTGAGGCAGAGAATTCCACAGATTCACAACTCCCTGACTGAAAAAGGTTTTCCTCATCTCTGTTCTAAATGGCCTACCCCTTATTCTTAAACTGTGGCCCCTTGTTCTGGACTCCCCCAACATTGGGAACATGTTTCCTACCTCTAACGTGTCCAACCCTTTAATAATCTTATACGTTTCGATAAGATCTCCTCTCATCCTTCGGCTGTTGAACTGAGGGAGGGCTCAGAAAAGATTTGGCGACCGCAGAATACAATACCGATACATGAAACATAGAACAGTCCAAGCTTACAAAGTCCGTGCGGAACATGATGCTAAGTTAAACTAATTTCCTATTCCATTTCCTGTGCTCTGTGGTCCATTTCACTCCATTCTCTGCACGTCCACGTGCCTATCCAAAAGTTTATCAAATGCCACTCTCATATCAGCCACCACCACCACCCCTGAAGTGCATTCAAAGCGCCAAAAAATCCTTTAAAATAAATCGGCCTGCTCATCTTATTTTAAACGTTGATCCTCGCACCTTAACCCTAGTTCTTTGATATTCCCACTCTGAAAAAAAGGTTTTGACTGTCTACCCTATCTCCATCTCTCTCATAATCTTACATACTTCTTTCCATCAGCTCTAACCTCAGACTCTGACACTCCAAAGAAAATAATCTCAGTTTGTCCAATGGTAATACCTTCTAATCCAGGCAGAATTCTGGTAAACCTCTTCTGCACCATCTCTGAAGCCTCCACATCTTTCCTGCAATGGGGCATCCAGAACTGCTCTAAATACTCCAAATGTGACCTAACCAAAGTTCTATAAAACTGTCACATGACTTCCTGACTCTTATAATCAATGCCCAAACCAATGAAGGCAAGCCTACGCGATCCCTTTTTAACCCCTTGTGTTACCACTTTCACCACAAGATCCGCCCGTACATCAATACTTACGGTTAATAAACAGGTCTTTCCATTAACCTTATACTTTCCCCTTACATTCCACCTCCCAAAGTGCAACACCTCATATCTGAACGGATTAAACTCAATTTGCCATTTGTCCGTCCATTTCTGTAGCTGATCTTTATATAGATAATCAACATCACTCCAAGCCTGCAGTCGCCAACTCTTTAATACCCCATCACTCTCCATCTCTGAGCTCAGCCTCGTGCTCCATTGCAATGAGACTGAGCATAAGTTCCAGGAAAAATGCCTTTCAAGGAAGCAATTGCAATCTTCTAAATGCAACATGAGAAATGGGAGCAGGAGAGAACCATGTATACTCGACTTAATCTATCACACCATTCACGCAAGATTTTTCTTTTAGCCTAATCCATTAATTGCACGATAATCTCCAGTGTTGTCGAGGAGACTACTGAAAGGTTGAAGCAAGGTTACACCTAGTGTGTTTTTACTTCCTGAAAGAATCTCAAGCAAGATTCTCAAGCAACAGGGGGAAATAAAACATCCTCTAATTTAAAAATAGTCTGGAAATATATTTTTTCATTTAGGTGATGCAAAGAATTTCAGCCTAAAGTCTGAGAAAAATGTTTTGGTCATGGCCTGATCAAGAATTCAAAGCCAAAATATTAATCTGGACAGAAGGCAGTATTAACATTGGTTTGATCTACAAGGGAGGTTTTGACAATGTCTGCTTCTTGAATCACAGCAAAACACACAGAACAAAAAGCTTCCTTTTTCAACTGAGGCTTCTTTCAATAGCGCACTACATCAAATTCATTTTCACCTTGAGAAGACCTATCAGATGGAATAGATGACAAAATGGGTAGATGCCAAGTTCATTATCAAACTCAGTTGGAGAGATGCAAAACTTTGCATAAAAATCTAGGTTGATTCTCCAATGTACTACTGTTGTCTTTTGGCTTACGTATAGAAATGTCTGCTTTCTTACATCTATGAAATCCATTGGCTTTAATCCAAAGAAGACCAAGGGAGCTAGCTCCAATGTCCACCAACATTTAACCCTCAGTTAACTTTACTCAAACAGATGATCTAGTTAAAATCCCATTGTTTTTGTGGGACATTCAGAGAATTTGCTGCAGATTTCCTACATTACAGCAGATTTAGATTCAGATTAGTTTATTGTCCTGTACACCAGGGTGCCATGAAATTCCTGGTTCACAAGAAGCTCAGGGAATTTAAAAATAGTATACAGTAATGACAAATATGATCAGTGCAGAACAGAAGAATGGTGCAAGATGTAGTCCAAGTAGTGCAACAAAAAAAAAGGTACAATAACGGAACAGCTGATTGTGCTAGAGTTAAGAGTAAGTATGTGGCAGCACCATCAGGAATGGGTCGTGAAAGAGGTGATTGGTTCAGGTTTTGAGAAGCTGTTGTTAAATTTATCCAACCAAGCTTTCAAGCTTACAATTTTTACCAAAGCCAAATTAAACCTGTACATCTTTGGAATGTGGGAGGAAACTGGAGCAGCTGGGGAAAACCTGCGCGGTCACGGGGAGAACATACAAACTCCGTACAGATAGCACCCATGGTCAGGATCTAACCCAGGTGTAGGAAGGAACTGCAGATGCTGAAGATAGACACAAAAAGCTGGAGTAACTCAGTGGGACAAGCAGCATCTCTGGAGAAATGGAATAGCTACGCTTGCATTTTATGTATATCTTCAGTATAAACCAGCATCTGCAGTTCCTTCCTACACATTTTACCAACCTTGTCATCTTGCTGATGTTAAGGACAATTGCACTTAAATGCTATGGAACCTTCTATTGAGAGCAGTTATTATAAATTTAGTATAAATATTTCAGTGGTTATTCTTCACCATGTGTGATATACCTGTATTTGTATCGGAGGGTTGTGGATGGTACACGTGTGCGTGTGCATGTGTGTGTGTGTGTGTGAGTTTGAAAGCATTAGTGAATGTTTGTGGCTGGGGGGTGGGGGGGGGGGGGAGGAGGTAAAAGAAAGAGTCCACATTGTAGAGATTCCAGACAAACACCGCCATCAACCAGCATTAGAGGGAATGGTGTCAGTTTACCATGGTTGGATCACTTCCCAACTCTTTCATGCTGTCTTCCCCAGAGAGCGTGTAAAAAACAAAAATCACAAAACTAGAGACAAATATCATTTGAATTTTCTGCATATTGCCTTCTGCAAAAACAACTCTCCATTTAAATAATCTTCACCAAAAAGCAGACGGTTGAAAATAGTATAAATCTGGATGAAATCAAAGAGCGCTGGTAGCTCTCAGTAGCTCAGGCAGCCTCTGTGGAGAGCAAAACAATACCGAATGCTTCAGTGATGTTTTTGTATTGGAACATCAGATTTGATTATCATGTATAACTCTAATGTTACATAAATGTTAAAAAATGTTATGTTTGATCCCTTGAGTGAAGTCATGGTGTTTTATCAATTACAGAGCAATGGCGTGACTCATATTTGAGTCATTTACTGATGTATGGTTTCCTTTAACCATTCAAATGCAATTTCAACAGGTTAGTTTAATCCCCACCAGCAGGTCATCAATCAGTCCCTGTAAAAGTATAATAGCTCAGTGAAATATCAGATGAAAGATTAATGACATCTCGGAAACAACAGGCTAGGCTGAGGATTATAGAACTAAATATAAATTATTATTTATAAAACCAGCATGTACAATGATTAACGGTGTAATACTTGTGAGATATTGTTTCTTCCTAAAATACATTGGGGTAGAAATAAACATTATCATTTCCTTTGAAATAATTTCCAGAGGGTATTGCTTCTGTGAATAGAGGATTACATATTGTAATGTACAAAGAATGTTCCTGCCAGTGTTATTTATTCTATGCAGAGAAAACTGCCTGTCGGGAAATATTCGATCAGAGACTGGAAATTGGGCATAGCCGTTGGGTATTTCAAATATTGATATATATTTTGTTGCATGAATCCTCAATACTTGTCAATGTTAAATGCTGAAATTGTTCTGGAATTCTGAGATTGTAATTCTGGGTAAGGTGATTACATGGGATTGCAAAGAGAAAACATATTTATAGAGCACTTTTCACTTTCATTTCAGCAGTTTAAAGTGATTTTTTGCAAATTAGGTTGTTTGAATAGCAGTTGCTATTGAAATGAACAGATACAGCATTAACCAGAAATATCACAGCTGATTTCAGCTCATGCTAATAATATAATGATGAATGGATGGGAATGGATAGACTTGGATGTACCAGCACCTCAACCAAAGACCCACTGCAAATGAGCCCCCTGTTGCTTTTGATGGCCATTCCTCCACTTCCGTGAGCCAAGGTTGCCATGCCCTGCTTCCCGAGCTTACCACAGAACTTCAGGTTGTTTTCCAAGGCTCATTGGGAGATGGGAAACATGCTCAGTTAAAGCCGATAAAATGGAGAATTACAGTGCCCTCCATAATGTTTGGGACAAAGACCCATTATTTATTTATTTGCCTCTGTACTGCACAATTTGAGATTTGTAATAGAAAAAATCACATGTGGTTAAAGTGCACATTATCAGATTTTAACAAAAGGCCATTTTTATACATTTTGGTTTCACCATGTAGAAATTACAGCAGTGTTTATACATAGTCTCCACTCCACCTCCCCCCCCCCCCCCATTTCAGGGTACCATAATGTTTGGGACACAGCAATGTCATGTAAATGAAAGTAGTCATGTTTAGTATTTTGTTGCATATCCTTTGCATGCAATGACTGCTTGGTCTGCAATTCATGGACATCACCAGTTGTTGGGTGTCTTCTCTGGTGATGCTCTGCAAGGCCTGTATTGCAGCCATCTTTAGCTTATGCTTTTGGGGACTAGTCCCATTCAGGGTTCTATTCAGCATATAAAAGACATGCTCAATTGGGTTCAGAACGGGTGACTGACTTGCCCACTCAAGAATTGACCATTTTTTAGCTTTGAAAAACTCCTTTGTTGCTTAGCAGTATGTTTGGGATCATTGTCTTGCTGTAGAATGAATTGCCGGCCAATGAGTTTTGAGGCATTTGTTGAACTTGAGCAGATAGGATGTGTCTATACACTTCAGAATTCATTATGCTACGACCATCAGCAGTTGTATTATCAATGATGATAAGTGAGCCAGTACCTTCAGCAGCCATACATGCCCCACCATAACACCTCCCCACCATGTTTCACAGATGAGGTGGTATGCTTTGGATCTTGGGCAGTTCCTTCTCTCCTCCATACTTTGCTCTTGCCATCACTTTGATATGTTAATCTTCGTCTCATCTATCCACAAGACCTTTTTTCCAGAACTGTGGTTGTTCTTTTAAGTACTTGGTAAACTGTAACCTGGTCATCCTATTTTTGCGGCTAACCAATGGTTTGCATCTTGCAGTGTAGCCTCTGTATTTCTGTTCATGAAGTCTTCTTTGGACAGTGGTCTTGGACAAATCCACACCTGACTCCTGAAGATTGTTTCTGATCTGCCGGACCGGTGTTTAGGATTTTTTCTTTATTATAGAGAGAATTCTTCTATCATCAGCTGTGGAGGTCTTCCTTAGCCTGCCAGTCCCTAAACATTATGGAGGGCACTGTAGCTGGGAACCTCCAGCAAGCTTAAATTAATCTCCAGAAAATTACTGGGAACAACTCAGGAGAAAGAAAATCAGAGGGTTTTATGTATTTTCTATTCTCATTGTTAATTTATTAGTTATAAACATAGATGGGGAATATGTTTGTTTGCCTGACAGTGAAAATTGTCTATCAAATGATAAAGGTACTGTAAAATCAAAATTGGCATCTCTGTGGATTTCTAAGATGCTGTCGAGGTTTCATAACAAGATGTATATGTGGATGCCGGCTGAGGCATTGTTGTCAGTTCAATAAAAGTAGTAAGGTGCCCATCTGAGTTCCCGCAGGACAGGAGTGGAGATGGTGGTAGATTGGGGTGTCTGTTTTCTTTCGAATATCCCACTGCATTTTCAAAGGAAAGAAAGAATGATTTTTGTTTGCTGGATTCTTATTTATTCGTTTTTTGGGCTGTTGGTATTGTTGGCAAGGCCAGTATTTATTGATCATCCCAAATTGCCTTTGGGAATGTGGTGGTGAGTCATCTTCGTGAACCATTGCAGCCTTTCTATATAGAGTACTCCCACAGTGTTGTTGCAGTTCCAGGGTGTAGACCCAGTGACAATGCAAGAACAGAGATATATTTCCAAGGCAGAGTGGTGTATGACTTAATGGGTATCTGCATGTACAATACAATACAATATATCTTTATTGTCATTGTACCCAGGGGTACAACGAGATTGGGAATGCGCCTCCCATACGATGCAATAATTTAAGTAATTTAGACAACAGCAACCCAACGAAACAATTGTAACAGTTTTAGACAGGGTAAAGTGCAAGTTGATCTATGCGTTGTGACCATCCGGCTCAGCAGGACCGGTTCATAGCAGCTATGGCCCTGGGGATGAAGCTGTTCCTGAGTCTGGAGGTGCGGGCGTAGAAGGCCTTGTATCGTCTGCCCGATGGAAGGAGTTCGAACAGACTGTTGCAGGGGTGTGAAGAGTCTTTGCGGATGCTGGTGGCTTTTCTGAGGCATCGTGTGTTGTAGATGCCCTCCAAGTCTGGTAGCTGTGTTCCGTCCGATGGCCCTCTGAGCTCTATGGACTACCCGCTGTAGAGCTTTCCTTTCTGCCTCCGTGCAGCTGAGGTACCACACAGGGATGCCATGCGTTAGGATGCTCTCTATGGTGCAGCGGTAGAAGGTCGTCAGCAGCTGTTGGGGCAGACCAGACTTCTTCAGTGTTCTTAGGTAGAACAGTCTTTGCTGTGCCTTCTTGACCAGCGCAGCAGTGTTATTGGACCATGTAGTGGTGTTCCCTGGTAATAGCTGCCTTCGTCCTCCCCAGTGGCAGATTGTGGGCTTTGGAGGACAGAGAGCAGGGACCAAACAAGTGGCCTGTTGTGTCCTGGATGCTTTTGAGGGTTTTTTCAGTGTTATGAGAGCAGCACTCAGGCAGGGCAATGGATAAAAAAGATTTCTAACATCACTTGAACAGCTGTTCCAGGGAAATGTTGACACTGATGGAATGAATAGTTGACAGAGAGGTTTTACTTTCAAATCATGTCTGGTGAACTAGGAGGCGTAGGCAACACGTCCCCTTGAACTTGCTCTGACATCAATTTCCTGCTTCCTCTGAGAGTGCCCTGCTGCCTATTCATTCCTGGTGGCCAGGATCACATCTCTTCACTCATCATTAGTCCCCCAATTTGACACAACCAGCCTGACCAATGCTGAAAATTCAACCATCCATGCCATAACTGGGAACAGACTTTTTTTTTTTTTTTAAGAGATATGGGGTGGAAACAGGCCCTTCGGCCTACGCGCCGACCAACGAACCCTCTACACCAGTACCATCCTACATACGAGGGACAATTTACAATTTTTACCGAAGCCAATTAACCTACAAACCTGTACGTCTTTGGGGTGTGGGAGGAAACTGGAGCATGCAGAGAAAACCCACGCGGTTACTAGGAGAACATACAAACTCCATACAGACAGCACATGTAGTCTGGATCGAACCCGGGTCTGGCGCTGTAAAACAGCAACTCTCCCACTGTGCCTCCATGCCGCCCTCGGTGTTCAGCACATCCTGCTATCTTAGAAATAAACACTCAGAACCATTAAGATCAGAAATACAATTGTTTAAGTAGCAACGGGGCAGTATTCCCTAAGGGATTTCTTGAGCTGTTTTTAAAGTGCATGCTGTGCTAAGTTTTGTGTGAGTTCAGCATGGGCTTTAAATAACAAGTACCCAGCTTACTGTTTGTAAAGATAAAACTTCTGAGGGTAAATAGCATTAAGAAAGCCATATAAGCGTTACGTTCCCATGTCACCTTCCTACCTGCTCATCGCTCCCACCCCTTTATTCCACATCAGAGAATCATTGAGATGCAGCATAGAAACAGGCCTTTTAGCCCACCGAATCTGGATCGGCCATCACCCTCTTCTTACTCTTATTCCAACCGCACACTTACTGCACTGTTCCATCCCATGTACTTTATTTTTTTGTTACTTTTGTCCCTATCCTAAATTTTTTCCATTGCTCACTTCCCTGTGATGCCCCTAAACTCAAAAGTAAGCACAATATTTTCTCTGCATCTCCAATTTTCACACTGCAAACTACTGAATGATCAGCAGAAGTACCTTATTCATGAAACAATTGACAGAGGCATCATGCATGTTCACAGTGATTTTCTCTAGCCTCTGCGGAATCTTTTGTACCTGAACACCACTGCAACATAAGACAGCCACTCAGTGCACCGTGCTATTTCAGAGGACAAAAGTTTTTAAAGGGGATTTCAGAGGCAGGCTTTTCCACACTTGGTTCAATCCGAAACTTGCAGCCAGAGAAAGCCATGAAATCAGAAACAATCTCTATGTTTCCAGGCATTTAGGCAGACAAACATATAGCCATGGCATGGAAGAATATGGTCCGAATGTAAGGAAATGGGATTCGTGTAGGGCAAAAAGGTCAAAGTTAGACACAAAATGCTGGAGTAACTCAGCTGGACAGGCAGCATCTTTGGAGAGAAGGAATGGGTGACGTTTTGGGTCGAGAACCTTCTTCAGACTCGAGTCAGGGGAAAGGGGGTCAACGTGGATGTAGCTAGTGGGCCAAAGGGCCTGATTCTGTGCCATAGATCTCTATGACACTATGACAAGGCTATATGGATGTGTGGAGCCATATGTCAAAATGTAAATAACCAATAATAAGTTGGTCATTGCCGAGTAAAGACTGTTCAACAGGTGAATTGATTTTTTCCTCCCATCCCTTTGCTAATAATTGTGAGTCAGCTCAAACCACAGAATTGAAACAATAGCCATCTGAGATTCCAGTTGGAGCTGAGACTTCTTAATGCAACAAATTAAAGTAATGTTACTTTAATCCACATCCAGCTTCACATTGCTGCTAAAGCTTGATGATGACCTTTAGCACTCCTGAGAAACAACAGTGATCCTTATTATTGAATCATTAGTACAGAGGAAATCACTCAGCTCCTCACCAAGAGAGCAATCATGTTCACCTTATTTCTCTGCTCTTCTCCAATGCCCTGCAGGTTATTCTTTATCAAACGTTAGCCAATTTCGTTGACATTCCTCGCTGATTCATTTGCGACTACTCCTGCAGGAAGCAAACTCCAAATCTTAACTCTTCTTAGTGCAAAATTGTTCTTGCAAATTTGGGCTAAAATTTAAAATCAACATCCATTGTTCCTTGAACAATCCACTGATGGACCAGCAGGATTTCCTTTGCATACCTTAAATCAGTTGTTATCTTATACATCTCTACCAAATGTCCTCTAAGCCTTATATGCTACAAGGAGAACAATCTTTGATTCTCTGAGTTCAGAGGATTCTCATTCATGGAACCATTTAAGTAAATCTTTTATGCACAGTCTCTGAGACTTTCATATTCTTCCAAACTAAGGTGATCAGAATTTAATGCAATATTTTAGTTGTGGCTTAAATAGTGTTTTTTAGTTTCAACAGCCTCTCTTTCCAAACCCGAAGAATTTGCACAATATTAAGTAGGGCACAAAGTGCTGGAGTAACTCAGCGGGTTAGGTAGCATCTCTGGTGAACATGGATAGGTGACCTTTGGTGAGTTACTCCAGCACCTTGTGTTGTTTTTTTTGTTAACCAGCATCTGCAGTTCCTTAATATTGGTTTGCAATTTTGGTCACTAAAATGTGAATAAAACAATTTATGTTGTCTTAATTCACAATTCAAACTGATACAAGCACTTAGCTAATTAAAGTATTTAAGTTAGGTTTGCTTGTTGCAGGCGCAAATAAGTTTAAATCAGTCTCCCATCTTAATGTTCCATTCTCATCAGAAAATATGTCAATTGTTAAACATTTTAGAGTTTGAATGGATCTTGCATTTTCATTACTATTTGATTAGTCCTGGAATCGTAATTACACAACGTGTAAACAGGCCCTTCAGCCCAACTTGCCCACACTGACCGACATGTCCCATCTACACTAGCCCCACCTGCCTACGTTTGCCCATATCCCTCCAAACCTGTCCTACCCATGTACCTGTCTAAATGTTTCTTAAACATTACGATAGTCCCTTCCCTGACTACCTCCTTCAACAGCTCGTTCCATACACCCACCACCCTTTGTGAGAAAAAGTTACTCCTCAGGTTCCTATTAAATCTTTCTTCCTCACGTTAAACCTCTGGTTCTGAATCTCCATACTCTGAGCAAGAGACTGTGCATCTACCCAATCTATTCCTCTCATGATTTTGTACACCTCTATGTAGGTTAATTGACTGGGTAAAAGTTTTTTAAAAAATTAAAAAATTGTCCCTAGTGTGTGTGTAAGATAGTGTTAATGTGCGGGGATCGCTGGGCGGTGCGGACTTGGTGGGCCGAAAAGGCCTGTTTCCGCGCTGTATCTGAAATATGAAAATATGAAAAAATAAATATATAATCAAAATAAGAGGGACAAAAGACCTCAGAATAAGGGTGTAATTCATTTATATATCACTAGGTGGTGCCATGAGCCAGCAGAAAGGCTTTTTCTGGGAAACCAGAGGTTACATCTGGTCTGACTGACTGGTTGGTTTCACATTTTCTTGGCCTGAATAATTTGATGGAGACGTGTTTTGACAGTGCTTACTCATGTGGCACCACTTTATTCCAATGGCTAATAAATTGTCAATCACACTCACAACAAGCACTGCAAATGTCCCACATCGCTTCAGTGGGTGTTGCTGATAGGCAGAGTAAAATAGATTTAAAATGGGAAGTGGTATACCAACAACTGATGTACAAAATCAGGAGAGGAATAGATTGGGAAAACACACAGTCTCTTGCCCACAGTCGGAGAATCGGGAACCAGAGGACATAGCTTTAAGGTGATGGAGAAAGTTAATATGAACCTGAGGGGTAACATTTTCACACAAAGGGTGGGTATATGGAATGAGTTACCAGAGGAGGTAGTTGAGGCAGGTACAATCGCAACGTTTAAGAAACATTTTGATAGGACAGGTGTAGAGGGATATGTGCCAAATGCAGGCAGGTGGGACTAGTGTAGATGGGACATGTTGGTTGATGTGGGCAAGTTGGACTGAATGGTCTGTTTCCATACTCTATGACTAATTAATTTGAGTTGTTAATTGCAGGGTCAGGTGTAAATAATTTAAAGTGAAGCCAAAAATGTTTATCTGAAGAAGGTTTGAAGACATTGGTGTACACATAGTCATATCATATCATATCATATATATACAGCCGGAAACAGGCCTTTTCGGCCCACCAAGTCCGTGCCGCCCAGCGATCCCCGCACATTAACACTATCCTACACCCACTAGGGACAATTTTTACATTTACCCAGCCAATTAACCTACATACCTGTACGTCTTTGGAGTGAATGATTAAATGTATTTTGCTTTCAAACACGACATGCATAATGTGGAAGAAAAATTAATATCCTTCCTTACTTAATTTTGATTGGAATTGAACAAGGTAACAAAGGGTGCTTGGAAGTGACAATTAGCATCACTCGTCAACGAGGTGCAGAAGAGGATCATGGGAATCGGCAAAGTAAGATGAGACGTATTACCTCGTGTCTGGGAATGTGTTGAAGGGTGGATGGTAAATGTAAATAGTAGAAGAGATGTGAAATGTGAAATAGTAGAAGAGATAACGAAGCTTGTTTACACTTCCTGAGAAGTTTTAGTAGACCACCCGCATCCCCTACCGCTAGTGGCATAGAAATTTTAATGTAAATGTGGGGCTTGTGATCTCCCCATGATATCATGCAATAAAATCTCAAAGCAAATCTGCAAAGTCTCCACTTTTCATTTTCCATTAATTTCCCTCTAAATTAATTTCTTCCACACAAAAAATTAAAACTGCCCTTATAATTTTGGTCACAAAAATGTTATTAATGTTACATCTGCTAACATAATTCCCAGTTCAAAATGACCTCACAATTAAGTCGAACTTCAATTTTAACATTTAAAATGTGACCTATCTTCCTTCCCAGCTGCACGGAGCCAGAGACACACCTCTCTCCTGCACAAATGTATGGTCACTCCAGTCAGGAAAAAACAACCAATTTTAAACATTGCCTGTTTAAAACTAGAACTCCACTAATTAGCCATTATCAATTTACCTTAAGCGACCAGGAAATTATTCAGGGTATCATTTTGGATCGATAACATACTGTAACTTGACACGCACAAAAACTGAGCCAAGAATGTGCATACCTGAACAAAGATGTAGAACGGACACTGATGCTTCTGAACTGTTCCCAAGGATCAAACAGAGTAACTCTGGTGGTTTCTGTATGGCAAATGAAGTTCCTCATATGTTGCAAAACATACTTGGCTAATAAAGTATTATTGTGATTGTGATTGATTGTGATTCATGTCAGTAAAATCTTACTGCTGAAAAGATGGCAAACTAAATGCAAACTGAACGAAAACGCTGGACAGGGAGCATAAAATCTGCAAGAAGCCAAAGGATCAGGAATATCAAGATGAGTTTAGCAAAGGTCCCAGAACAAAATGATAAGTAGACTAAGACTTTGTATCCTGAGCATCCTGTGACTGTGATCTGACCATCTTCTGCCACGTATGATCCAGAATATCCTCGACCTCCCTGAGTTCCTGCAGTGATTCCAAATGTTCCTAAGAATCAAAAATCCTGAGCATGAGCAGGTGTACTTTCTACACACATGGTTGCCTTAAACATCTGAAGCATTATGGTATTCCAATATAATCCAAGAAATACAGGCATATTTAACATATGATGAGTGTTTGTAGGCACTGGGCCTATATTCGCTGGAGTTTAGAAGAATGAGGGGGGACCTCATTGAAAAGTATGGAATAATGAATGGCTTTGATGAAGTGGATGTGGAAAGGATGTTTCCCCTACTGGGAGAGTCTAGGATTGGAGGTCACAGCCTTACAATAAAGGACGTTCTTTTAGAAAGGAGATGAGGAGGAATTTCTTTAGTCAGAGGGTGGTGAATCTGTGGAATTCTTTCCCACAGAAGGCTGTGGAGGCAAAGTCAGTGGATATATTTACGGCAGACTTAGATAGATCTTGATTAGTATGGGTGTCAGGGGTTGTGGGGAGGAGGCAGGAGAATAGGATTAGGAGGGAGAGATAGATCTGCAATGTTTGAATGGCGGAGTAGACTTGATGGGGCGAATGGCATAATTAGAGTCATACAGCCATATGGTGATACAGTGTGGAAACAGGCCCTTCGGCCCAACTTGCCCACACCGGCCACAGCCCAGCTACACTAGTCCCACTTGCCTGCGCTTGGTCCATATCCCGCCAAACCTGTCCTATCCATGTACCCGTCTGTTTCTTAAGTGTTGGGAATGTCCAGGCCTCAACTACCTCCTCTGGCAACTTGTTCCATACACCCACCACCCGTTGTGCGAAAATGTTACCCTTCAGATTCCAATTAAATCCTTTCCTCTTCACCTTGAACCTATGTCCTCTGGTCCTCGATTCCCCTACTCTGGGCAAGAGAATCTGTGCATCTACCCGATTTATTCCTCTCATGATTTTATATACTGCTATAAGGTCATCGCTCATCCTTCTGCACTCCAAGGAATAGAGACCCAGCCTACCCAACCTCTCCCTATAGCTCAGATCCTCTAGTACTGGCAACATCCTCATAAATCTTCTCTGAACCCTTTCAAGCTTGACAATATCTTTCCTATAACATGGTTCACAGAACTGAACACAATACTCTAAATGCAGTCTCACCAATGTCTTGTAAAACTGCAACATGACCTCCCAACTTCTATACTCAATAATCTGGCTGATGAAGGCCAATGTGCCAAAAGCCTTTTTCACCACCTTATCTACCTGGGACTCAACCTTCAAGGAACCATTCACCTGCACTCCTAAATCCCTCTGTTCTACAACATTCCCCAGAGACCTACCATTCATTGTGAAGGTCCTGCCCTTGTTAGATGTCCCGAAATGCAACACCTCACATTTCTCTGTATTAAATTCCATCAACCATTCCTCAGCCCACCTGGTCAATCGATCCAGATCCTGCTGCAATCTTTCACAACCATCTTCACTATTTGCAAAACCACCCACTTTTGAATCATCAGCAAATTCTACTCCTATCACTTATGATATTCACTGTTCCTCCATTCTGTGTAAAAAAAATTACATTGAATAATGTAGTGTTGCTTTAACTTTATCTACTCCAGATTCTCATTTACCAAAATTTTGCAATGCTTTAGTATTATGATCTCTTCTGATTCCTGAAGATCATAATAATTTAAATTTAGTAATGACTTTATTGTAATTATTTCTCTATCTATTATTTTGGGGGCTTCCATTGGGTTTTGTATTTAATTTAAAAACACCGAACTGCAGATGCTGGTTTACAACAAAAAAAAGGACACAAAGTACTGGAGTAACTCAGTGGGTCAGGGAGCATCCTTGGAGAACATCGATAGGTGGCGTTTCGGGTCGGAACTCTTCTTCAGATTGTCGGAGAGAGAGAGAACTTCAAAGTAGGCATACCCTTGTGGAGATTTTACAATGGAGCACTCAAAATGGAAAAACTAGGAACTCCAGCTGCAGGTTTACAAAAAAAGACACAAAGGAGATTGTGATTGACTTCAGGAAGCGAACCAGTACACACACCCCAGTATACATTGACGGCTCTGAAGCTAAGATGGTCAAAAACTTAAAGTTCTTAGGAATAAATATCACCAGCAATTTGTCCTGGACCCACCACATCGAAGCAATGGCCAAGAGATCACACCAATGCCTATACTTCCTTAGAAGGCAGCGCTGCAGAAAGCATTTTATCGGGATGCATCACAGGATTTGGGAACAGCTCCATCCAAACGAGATATTGAAGAGAATCAGGGTCCCAACCATAAGCGTCCCTGGAGAGCATGGATAGGTGATGTTCTTGTAGGGACCCTTCTTCAGACTGCTAGCGGTGACCATATAAACTGTTATAGCAAAAGAAGCTGCTTAATGTGTGGCATCAAAGACTCTTTTTGGATGGAATTAAGAAAAATAATGGTGATATAATGCTGCTGAGTATCTACAAAAGGCTATCAAATAGTGGAAAAGATTTCAAGAAGCTAATTTGTAGGATAAATTACAGAACATTTCAGAACTATTTATACAGATAATGAGGTTTTAATTTGACCTTTTTCTCAGCAGGAATCTTTCACTGCCTGGAAACGAAAAATACATGTACTTGAAGATATGTTGGAAGGATGCAGAGGTGGCACAGTGGCGCAATGGTAGAGTTGCTGCCTTACAGCTGCCAGAGACCTGCATTTGATCCCGACTACAGATGCTGTCTGCACGGAGTTTGTACGTTCTTCCCGTGACTGTGTGGGTTTTCTCCAGGTGCTCCGGCTTCCTCCCACACTCCAAAGGCATACAGGTTTGTAGGTTAATTGGCTTCTGTAAATTGTAAATTGTCTCTGGTGTGCAGGATGGAGCTAGTGCACGCGGTGATCGCTGGTGGGCGCAGACTCAATGGGCTGAAGGGCCTGTTTCAATACTATGTCCCTAGGGTCTAAAGTTAAAAAAATCACCATCCCATCCCCCACACACCTTTCTTGGCTGAAATGTTGTGTTTCAAGTTACGGAATGTCAATTATTGGAAATGGTATTTCAAGAGTCTGCTGTCAGGCTCAGGAGCTACCAATTCACCCACAATGCATTCAATGTGCATTTATACGGCTGATGAGTGCAATTCACCCACAGTGCATTTAATGTGCATTTATACAGCTGATTAGTGCAATTCTGCTTCCAACCAGGTGGTGTTGCAGTAAGATTGTTTACCAGGAAAATCTGTACTGAGCAGCAAGCAATTAGGAAATCAGTATTTTCAGCCACAAGCTATTCAGGAAAAGAAAGGAAAAACACAGTGGGGGATCATATTGACAATGTAAATTATTATAGCAAAAAAAGATGGATAATGCGTGGCATCAAATAATCATTTTGGTTGGAATTAAGGAAAACAGCACTGATATTAGGCTGCTGAGTATGTACTAAAGGCGATCAAATAGTGGAAAGAATTTCAAGGAGCTAATTTATAGGGCAAGTTAGGGAACGTTTCAAGAACTATTTGTACAGATAAAATAAGTTTAGATATGCAAACATATCTACAGTGTGAGTAAAGATCCTGATGGTTGATGGGAAGAAGCTGTTCTTGAACCAGGAGATCACAGTTCTCAGGCCTCTGTACCCTTTTCCTGATGGTAGCAACACCATGAGAGAATGATGTGTGCCTTTGATAAAATCAGCTGCCTGACTCTAGAGTATTAAGGGCAAAAATAGGGCCCATGCATGGTACTTAAAAGATTTGTGGAAGGAAGCAGGGCTGGATTACGTTCTGGGAAAGAAAGTACAGAAGAGCATGTTTTACGGGTGGTGATTATGAAGAAGGGTCCCAACCTGAAATGTCACCTATCCATTTTCTCCAGAGATGCTGCCTGACCCGCTGAGTTACTCCAGCATTTAGTGTCTACTAGAAAAGGGTGGTGGACCCGTTGGGTCCAAACCTCTCCTGAGGGAGCCACTCACCCCGGCCCCGGGCTGCCATGGTCCAAGCCTCTCCTGCAAAGGTTCTTTAGTAGCTGAGCAGCAGGCAGGTCCCACCTCTACCGCTCACCCCCCCCCCCCACCTCCCTCCCTCCCCTCCCCACTTCCCCTTCCTCCTCAACCCCTCTTATCCGCCCTCTTCCCCCCCCTCCCTCCCTAGGAGATAGATTTAAACTTTAAAATGTGAGTAACTTTAAAAATATAACACCGATTTCAATGAAACTACTTGCATTATCACTAAAGTGACAACGGTAAGTAAGGTGGGCCTAAAATCGTGTACGCTATCGTGTACCGTTTTGGCTGTAGTTCGATCACAAACAAGATAACAAACGAGAGTTTTAGTATATATACTAGACCAAGTGGACCCGTTGGGCTCAAACCTCTCCTGCATTGATACAGCACGCTCTCCTCCTCTGCTCCCCCCTCCCCTCGTCCCTCCCCCACTTCCCCTTGCCCCTTCCCCTCTCCATCCCCTTCAATCCCCCTTATCCTCCCCCCCTCCACCCCCCTCCCTCCCTCCCTTCCTAGGAGATAGATTTAAACTTTAAAATGTGAATAACTTTAAAAGTATAACACCGATTTCAATGAAACTTCCTCCATTAGCACCAAAGGGACGACGGTGAGTGAGGTGGACCTAAAATTGTCGCGCTATCGTGTACCATTTTGGTTGTAGTTCAGGAACAAACAAACAAAAAAACGAGAGTTCTAGTATATAGATATATATATATATAGAGATCCTTGATGGAAAAGCAATAATCAAGGGCAAGAAGTTCTTAGCTGGAAGAGGATTTTTTTAAGCGAGCTGTGAAAGGATCTGAGCCGGTGGATTGGTATCAAAAGTTGGAAGTTAAAACAAACATTTGTTTGGAAAATCTTCATAAAACTGGGAATGAAACGTTTGCAAGACCAAAGAGCTGATTGTTGCCTTCAGGAAAGGCAAGCTGAGGATCTATGACCCTCTCTTCATTGGCAGGTTGGCAGTAGACCGAGTGAACAGTTTCAAGTTCCTGGGTGTGCACAACTCTGAAGATGTGCTTTGGCCTCAACACATTAATTCAAACACAAAGAAAACCAGTCTGAAGAAGGGTCTCAACCTGAAATGTCACCCATTCCTTCTCTCCAGAGATGCTACCTGTCCCGCTGAGTTCCTGCTGCATTTTGTGTCCATCTTTGGTGTAAACCAGCATCAGCAGTTCCTTTCAACACAAAGAAAGCTATTGACACCTCCATCTTTGAGATGATTGTGGTGATTCAATATGTTGCCGAATACTCTTATCAAACTTCTACAGTATACTGTAGAGAGGATACTGACTGGTTGTATCATGGCCTGGTTCTGTAATTTCAATTGTAATTCAAAAGGCTTTAAAATTACTTGGTATTAATACCTTATGATGCCCAATTCAAGTGTGGTTTCGAATCAAGATCACCAAATTTACTGAAGGTATTGGATTAGATAATGCAGATACTGTCAGCTTTGGAACATATCATCAAATGGGGTTAAAACCAGAAAATTGCTGAAAACAATCATTGGATTAGGAAGAATCTCTGGAAAAAAACCCAGAATTAGCATTTCAGGACAATGACGTCCTTTGAATTGGAAAAGTAAGGAAACAAGATTATTTTAATTTGCAGAGAGGGTGAGAGAGGGATGGATAAGGCAAAGGAAATATCTCTGTTGGAGTTGCCTCGGTGAGTCCACTGTTTATTGAGCCATCCGGTTGCTAGATGAGGGAGGTTAACACAAGAAAACAAATAGAGACAAGTGAAAACTGCAAAATGCAGGTCAGAACAGTTGCCGAGGCCTGAGACCCCCATAAGGAGAATTCTGGAAATGACCAACACATCAGGCAGTGTTTGTGGAGAAAGAAATGTGTCATGTATTCTCAAAACAAAACGGTACTCATATTATATTGCAATAAGTATTCCAGAAGGCTTATTTTAAATCCGGATTACAAAAGCTGCTTAAATTATGAACAATAATTAGCTTTAATTCAAGGTATAGCAAATGCTAATGTAGGTGGTAGAGTAGGGCAAGTAGTTAATGGCATTATCTCACAGCTGCAGTGATCTGGGTTCAATTCTGACCTCTGATATCGGTGTGAAGTTTGCACATTCTCCGTGTGACTTCCAATATTGACTTCCAAAATATAAAGAAATGCCACATAATCTATCTCATACAAAAATACAACATATATCCCTCCCCTACAGTAATTGGTTTCATCCCAGGTGGTCCAGTTTTCTTTCTCGGCCCGAAAGTCTGCTGGATGTTAATTGGTCACTGTCAATTAACCCTCGTGTAGGTGGATGGTTGGAAAATTGAAAAAAGTCGATGGGCTTGAGAAGGAGAACAGGCTGCAGGAAAATAGTGGGGGAATGGATGCAATGGATCTGTTGAGAGCCCACATAGACATATTTGATGTTAAAGGGTTGAATGTACAAGCTAACAATAACAAGCTAAGAATAAAATATCTACCATCGAAAGATGTTTGAAGAAAATAATAAAATAAGAAAAGTTGCCAATTTAAAATCTTTCCTTCCAAAATAGAAAAGAAATGCCACATAATACATCCCATTCAAATAAAAACTTCTAACAGTTCCCTACAGTAATCGATTTGACAAAGATTGAACAATATAATTGTTATTGTCCCCGTTCACTTTCGATATGAGACATCATGAATGAAAAGGGCTCACTTTATTATCCATTTCTGAAATATTGCAGATTGGAAAGACAAAGCTTTGAACCATTTCTCAAGGAAAGAATCAAATTTAAGGGAGAAAAAAAAGAGAGACATTGAGCTGAGCAGCTTGGCTTAGGAACAAAGGTATATCTGTAAATGATTTATGGTACAGGTGGATCTCTGAAATAACAAGCTAAGAATAAAATATCTACCATCAAAAGATAGATAATAATCCAACACATTCCAGATTTTGGTGGTGCCTGACAAGCAGATCTTCCAGACTATTTCTGCCAGCGATATTAGGTCCGTTTCCCCTCCTCCATTAATACAGCCTGATCTGCTGGACAGATCCCACAGCCACAGTATGAGCAGCACAAAACATGATCACACTATATTTGTCCCTCCTTAACCCTTCTGACCTAAACTGACAGATATTCTCTTTGTTGCACATGCCTACTGCCCTCAAATTAAAACAAGCATTTCTTTCCCTCTTTGCAATTTCTGACTGAGGGTCTCCAACCTGAAGCATTGACCCTGTTTCTCTTTCCACAAATGTTGTTTGGTCAATTGAATGCATCCACCATTTTCTAATTCAAACATCCAGCATCTGCAGGTTTTTGATTTTCATAATATAGCACACCACCAAATGAGACAAATTAACCGATTCAGCACCCGTCCACTCTGCAAATGTTTTTTTCCATTTACTAATGCTGCAGTTTGGGCAGCACAGTGGCGCAACGGTAGAGTTGCCGCCTTACAGCACTTGCAGCGCCTGAGACCCGGCTTTGATTCCGACTATGGGTGCTATCTGTACGGAGTTTGTACATTCTTCCCGTGACCGTGTGGGATTTCTCCAAGATCTTCAGTTTCCTCCCACACTCCAAAGACAGGTTTGTATGTTAATTGGCTGGTATAAGTGTAAAATT
Source organism: Rhinoraja longicauda (assembly GCF_053455715.1). Taxonomy (NCBI): domain Eukaryota; kingdom Metazoa; phylum Chordata; class Chondrichthyes; order Rajiformes; family Arhynchobatidae; genus Rhinoraja; species Rhinoraja longicauda. The sequence continues at coordinate 18,215,439 of NC_135962.1, forward strand.
GTAAATTGTCCCTAGTGCGTGTGTAAGATAGTGTTGATGTGCAGGGATCGCCGGTCGGTGTGAACTCGGTGGGCTGAAGGGCTTGTTTCTGCGCTTTATCTCTAAGCTAAACTGTACACTTGCTGAGGGAGAAAAAGTTATTGTAATAAGTGGCTCCCAAACGCCTGCTCGACATCACGTCACAAACCCATGACTGCAATCACTTAGAGTGACAATGGTGGCAGATGCATTTGCAACTCATGGTCCATTCTGATTGAGAAACATTTTATTGTTTCTTCATTATTGCTGGGTAAAATCCCGGTATTTCCTAACAGCACTGTAGGTCAGCAGCTACTTCAGTTGTAGATTTGCCACTATCTCAAAAGCAAATTAGGATTGGGAATAAATACTTGCCTTAATAGCAATGGACATGCCGCATAAAAAAATTAAAGCCATGCAGTTTAAATACTGAAATAACAGGGTTTTTTATTTGTTTTAAACTGCAATGTTAAATAATCTTTTTTCCAATATTACAACAAATATAATATAGCACGTTACGTCAAAGTATTAGAAAAGCTATGAATTGTTGGGTAACAAATAGATGTCAATGGTACACTGCAAAATGAACTCAGCAATGAGACACAAATGGGCGGCACGGTAGCGCAGCGGTAGAGTTGCTGCTTTACAGCGAATGCAGCGCCGGAGACTCAGGTTCGATCCTGACTACGGGTGCTGCACTGTAAGGAGTTTGTACGTTCTCCCCGTGACCTGCGTGGGTTTTCTCCGAGATCTTCGGTTTCCTCCCGCACTCCAAAAACGTACAGGTATGTAGGTTAATTGGCTGGGTAAATGTAAAAATTGTCCCTAGTGGGTGTAGGATAGTGTTAATGTACGGGGATCGCTGGGCGGCACGGACTTGGAGGGCCGAAAAGGCCTGTTTCCGGCTGTATATATATGATGATGATGATGAATTATCTTAGGAATGGGAACAACCTCTTCGCTGTTGGACTTCCTTCCAATTGCAACCTAGATCACAACCTAGATTATTAATCATTTGAAACTAGGTTGCAAATTTTTAATCTTTTCTGCAATCAAACTGAGATGAAAACAGCTCAAGAGGTCAAGAAGAAGAACAATAAATTAATCGATGTTCTCCTGATGACTTGTAGGTGTAATTTTGTTTCCTTTCCTCCAAGGTCTTTCCTGACAGTTACTGAAGGAAAACAATACTTTAAAAACCAAAAACCGAAGTGTAAAATGTCTAAAGTCTCATGGTTCAGAAAATGCATCATTCTGCCCAGATGTTTTGACTAATGCAAGCAAATACCACTTCAATTTATTTTATGGTATACTTGCATGTGTTCTCTTGCAGGTAACAGGGACAAGCAATAAGCAGGACATGCAGTCAGTGTCTGGTCTGTATTAAAAACTGTTTAGGTGCCATTTGTATCAACTGTTGCAGCAATGAGATACATCTGAAAATCTTGGACATTTCTTGATACAATAAGGACCAAGAAAGGCCATCAGTGTAATTTTGTGAATCATTTTTTAATTGTTTTATGATTGCTTTAATTAAATGCTCATAATTCTAATTTAAAGCAATATTGCATTGAATTACCATATAGTGAATCATATGCGAGTTTCATTTTAGTAATTATTAAAAGTTTCTGCAAAGGAGAACAAATTTCATGATTCAGAGTGAATCAAAACCATCCTTCATCAGAGTATAAAAATGCAATTTGCTCAATTGAATAACAAACAGAAAATGCCTACCACTGCAGCTCTGAGAGACAGTATTTCATTAGCTAGCTAAAAGGAACACAATTCCCAGCCGTTGACAGCCCAAGACACACTGTCAGGTGATCTTTGTGATGCAAACTCAATTTCATTGATACAATTGTCAATTCAGCTTCAAAGGATAGAGAAATTGCCCAGAAATCTAATTAATCTAAACACAACTGTTTTACTGGAATTACACTACAGATTAGAGCAACATTTAACAAACTGCAGAATTATGTCTCAAATTCTAAAGTGTTTGTTAAATTTACCAGATTATCATAAAAACTAATCTGGGTCACTCACATCCTTCAGAGAAGAATATCTTCCATGCTTAGCCAGCTGGCCAACGCTCAACTTCAGACCCACCTGTGCAATTGACTCTTAACTGCCTCATCCATCTGGGGAACTGGGGTGGACAACAGATGCCAACAATGCTAGCAACTATCACATAAATACATTGATTTAAAAAAGCAAGATGCAATAGAAACCCATTGGTTTTGCACTGAATTCTATCTCCTGATAGCCACTAAATATTCTGGGCCTACAATCAGTCCGAAGAAGGGTTCCAACCCGAAACATTGTCAATCAATCAGTCTGAAGAAAGGTCCCGACCCGAAACGTCAGCTATCAAAGTAGTCTGAAGAAGGGCCCTGACCCTAAATGTCACCTATCCATGTTCTCCTGAGATGTTACCTGACCTGCTGAGCTACTCCAGTACTCTGTGTCTTCTCTTGTAAACAATAATCTGTAGTTCCTTGTTTCTACATTTCTAAATGTTCTGGATCTCTGTGATTAGTACCTCAGCTCACCCAATTCCCAAGGAAAAAGAAACATCTGACCTGTGGGCTCAATGGAAGGCAATTCCAAAAACAAGATATTCATCCACTGAGGAGGTAAAATATATATATAAATGGATATATTCCCTGTAAAATGAATTAAAGGCAGAAGCATTGCTTATCTCCTTTCCTAGAATGCAGATGAGCATGGTTGTACTTCGAAAGTCATGCAAGTTATACATTAGACAGAAAAGTCAGCAGTTTAAAAAAAGTAGAAATACAAGTTAATACTGTTAAATACACAACAATAAATGCAACAAAAAATTGGAAAAGGATGATATAGATTTATTTATGAAACATTCTTTAGTTACAGGTTTAAAATGAAGAGGTTTTTATTTTAGTTTACCATTCATTTCTCCAACTTGCTGCTTCATACCCTGCCCAAATATTTTCCCCAAAGTGTGCAGAAATAGAGATTTCAGAAGAGAGGAGCCATTTGCCGTGGATCATCTGGCAAGACACTGATGGAGTCTTCTGCTTTTCCACACAGCATACACAACATGGTGTATTCCTGGAGGAAAAAGGGGACAAGGCTTAATACTTCAACCAACACCAACACTGCAAATATGACACAGCAATCGGTTCAGTGTGAAAGCAGTTACTTCGCCAAATGTCAATTTGAAGCACACTTGGTCAGAGAATCATTAATAACCAACAATCATTAGGCAACAGGAGAGGCTAATTTTGGAGCCAAGTTGTTCAATACAGACGAAGAATGGTTGGATGATCCTAAAACAACGCAACATGTGTAAAACTTTCCATGGCATCTACTTCAACCATGATAATGATGCACATGAAATTCGACCTAAGTTTTACAGGTGCCTCTGATCACCTTATTTTCCATTATGCAAAAAAAACAACTTAGGGTACATTGATCTTTAGTGTCTGAGTCACAAATTGATACCCACAAATGGCATGGTCCATTTTCTAGAATGTTTTTCATGGATATTGTTCAAGAGCAGATCTGCCAATTGCTGTCATGAGATAAGTCAATTATTGTTAATTTATATAAAGAATACTGGCATACATCAACACCGGTTAAGAGGCAATGATTTAAACCAGTATTTTAAAGTTAATGTTCAAAATACTAAGAACTGCAAAATATTCCAGTTTTGCTTGTTTACCCAACACTGTCAGATAAATCATGGATTACTTGGAGTTGTGCAGCAGAGAAATAAATGTGCCCAGTTAAAGAAGGCCCATACTCAAAATGTCTGTCCATTCTCTTCACAGATGCTTCCTAACCCGCTGAGTTCCTCCAGCACTTTTTTTTTCAAGATTCCAGCAATGCTGTTTTCTTGTGTTTCCAGAGAAACGGGCCCTTTGACTATCGTGCCTCTACTGACTATGGAAATAGACTATGCTGATTATGGTCCAAGCTGCCTATGTGCCTCATTAATTCCATATCCCTCTCAGCCTTCCTAGTTCAAGTACCTGCCCGAAGCATCTTCACGTTGTTCCTGTTCTGCCTCCACCACCTGCTCTGGCAGCTCATTCCAGATATCAACTACACTTTCTGTGTAAAATCCACCCCCCAGATCCTCTTTAAAACTCCTTTCTCTCATGTTAACCCCATACTCTCTGTTTGCTTTATCTATGTCTCTCATAATATCATATACCTCTAGTGTGTCACCTTCAGCCTAATTCACTCCAGGGGGGAAAAAAACAGTCTTTGCAAACTAGTAACGTCCTTGTGAATCATTTTTGCACCTGCTCCAGCATAAACACATCCTTCCTACATTGCAGCAACCAGAACTGCAGACGATACTCCGTGCAGCCTAATCATGTTTTGTACCACTATGACATGATGGCCTAACTCTTATAGTTAATATGTTGGCAGATAAAACAAACATGCCATATGTCCTCCTCACACGATCTACTTTGTTGCCACTTTCAGATAACTATGTACTTGGACCTCTTGATCTCTCTGTTCCACACCATTCCCCAGGACCCTGCCATTCACTGTGTATATCCTGGCTTGATTAAACTTTCCAAAATGCATCATTTCATACTTGTCCAAGATAAATTTAATTTCCCATTCCCTTGTCCACTTTTCCAGTTGCAATAACTAGTTGCTGCAACCTTCAACAATCTTCTTTGGTATACCATCTGTAAACTCATAATCATGCCTCCTACATTCTCATCCAAATCATTAATCAACAGAGCACCCAGTACCCATCCTTGTGCACACTGAAGACAAATCTCCAAGCTGAGAAACAACCCTCCAATGTCACCCAGCCAATTTTGTAGCTAATCTGCTGGCTCACCCTGGATGCCAAGTGCAACTTTTCAGACCAGCCAACCATGTCGGAACTTGTCAAAGGCCTTGCCAAGATCCATGTAGGCAACATCTGTTGCCCTATTCTTGTCAATTCTCTTTGTTATCACTTCAAAAATCTTAATCATATTTGAGAGACACCATTTCATACTCACAAAGCCATGCTGACTCTCCCTAATCAGTCCTTGCCTCCCCAAATGTAAAAAAAATCTGTTCCTCTGAATATCTTCCAATAAATGTCTCACCACTAATGCAAGGCTCCATCAACCTGTAGTTCCTTCTGGAAGTCCAGAACCTACAAGCTTATCCCTGCTCCCCTTCTTCATTAAAAGCATAATAGTAGCTATCCTCCAATATTCCAGTACATCACCCAGAGAGTTGTGGATCTGTGGAATTATCTGCCTCAGATGGCAGTGGAGGCCAATTCTCTGGTCACTTTCAAAAGAGAGTTAGATAGAGCTCTTAAAGATAGCGGGGTTAAGGGATATGGGGAGAAGGCAGGAATGGGGTACTGATTGTGGATGATCAGCCATGATCACAGTGAATGGTTGTGCTGGGTCGTAGGCCCGGATGGCCTACTCCTGCACCTATTGTCTATTATCACTTGTAGCTCATCTAGAATACAAAAATCTCTGCCAAGGCCACAGTAATCTCCTTTGTTAATTCCCATAGCATCCTAGGATACACCTGGTTAATTGCCAGGGATTTATCACCTTTATGCATTTCAAGACCTACAGCACCACCTTGATTGGAAAGATGATATACTCCAGGATATCAGTGCTCCCTCCCTTGGACGCACTAGTTTCCAGTTGTTCCTCCCTCTTAAATACGAACAAAGCATTCATTCAAGATTTATTTGGATCCACACACAGATTACCATACTGTTCCTGAAGTAATCTACTCTTTCTCTTTTGCTCTTAATAGACAAAGAATCTTTGAGGATTCTTCTTTAACTTATCTGCCTGAAATATCTCATGGCTCTTTAATTCCCTCTTAATTTCCACCTTTCACTAAAACAGACTGACATGACTTATCACATTCTATGCAAATGAAACAAGTATGAAATGGGTATAGTACTACAAAAATAAATTATCTTGTGATTTTCAAGGTTTAAAAAAGACAAGACCTTACCTGGTAGTCGTCAACAACAGTGAATGTGTACTCATGTCTTGCTATTAAATGATTGCAATTCTGACATATATCTGGAAGAAATGATAGAACACTCATTGGAGATACAGATGATTCGACAATTTTATATGCAGTCGAATATAGTACATAATGAGAGACTATTTGTCTTTCAATAGGGAATTGTTTGAAACCCAAGGACCAAATTAGTGCTTTGGAATCACTCTGCATACTTTTCTACTACTTGCCGAGAACACCACAGTTATGGTTTTATTTATGTTTTTCGTTTACCCATGGTGATCACATATTGAGCACTCTCAGTCAGTAAAGATGCTGCCTGTGGCCTGTTTAAAAACAGTTAATGGCCATTGCATAATGGATGTTTACGCCAAAAATAATTACAAGAAAATAATGTTACTACATCTCGCAATATCATGATCAATAATTTTACCCTCTCGTGTCTCTTTAAGAAGTAAAAAGAAATCTGTAGGAAATTAACGTTTTATGTCATAGTGTCAATTCTTGGATGTTCACATTATAATAGGACACAAATGCTATTTCAACAATTTAAAGCAGTTTACTATCTGAATTCAAACAACTAGAATTTTGATCAAATATATCAATATTCCTTTATTTTCTGTAATGTCAGTGCTCTGGATCCATAAACTACATTTTGTAAGTCCATGTAAATATTTACAATGCCCTCATTACAGTAAACTCTTGTTTATCTGGTATTCATCAATCTGGAATTCTCTTGCAACAATGAAAACTAATTGTTTTTATGAAGATTTATAAAAATAAATTCAAACAGTGAATTCGATTCAAGTGAATAAATAAGAAATAAATAAATAGAAATAAGCATGAAGAAACTTTTTGGATTATTTATGTTTGTCCGTGAGGGAACTAGAAACGCAGACTGAACATCCTCTTTGAAGATTTGTGCGATGATGAATACAGTCATCCATTTGATTTATTTTCACTAAATTTTACATTAATACTGTTGAGGCTTAAATTCAACAACTGCAAGGTAAACTGTTGTTTAAAAGGGTAAGGAGGTGATGTATTGTTCAGTAATTTATTTGAAGCTTTATGTATAGAATACAAGTGTGTGATGTACAGTAATTTATTTAAGCAATTCTCATACAAGCAGCACACTCCGTTCCAAAGTAGACTCTTATTGTATAAATTTAACATAAATACACTGGATTTAAACTTTGCAATTCATAGGAAAATGCCAAACATTTCTCCCCACCCATGTTAATCCTACTTCATATAACGCACGGTTATTTAAGAAAAATCTGTTGTCCTTTTTTTGCATAAGAATTGTGCTCTTTAATATTGGTGTTCCAAAACTACGCATTGACAAATTTCAGATTTTGAAATACAATCTTTTTCAATGCTTGAAGACCCAAGTTGGATTTCACAGCCAGAACTTACGGTCATACGTAATAATTTCTTCTCCGTCATCGTCGTCCTGGGTTCGATTAGTTATCAGTACAAAGTCTATTTTACTGCACTCAGCACATCCTCCAAAATTCAGTAGATAGGAGCCATTCTCTAAGCATGTGTTACCCTATTGTGGAAAGAAAATTAAGTGAATTTACACAAGAACATTTTTATCAACAATATTGTAGTATTATAATAAATACATTTGCTCCATCCACAACTCTCCATTTGAGATCTCATTCAGGGCACTGTCAGACCATTCCACGACCAGCTACAAGAAGGTAAACCAAGAGGGAGGTTATAGTGACCTGCTCTCCAACTTTCTCGACAAACTACATGAACCTTCTAGCAGCACAAGAGGCAAAGTAACAAATCAGACACAGCAAGGATTTAGGTTGTGGAGGAGAAACTCTATTACAAACACATTGGTCATGGTTACAAGTCCAGGTTCACCACCCTTGGTTCCAGAGCCTTGCTGGATTATCTATTTTGCAGGACCAACAGAGGGCACTTAATAATGATACAACAATGCACCTCTGACCCACTAACTATACTCCTCCCGAGTCTCTAAAGCACCATGGACTGCAAAAAACGTATTAAAAAAAACACGTATTAAATGTAAAGGAAATTTACAGCGAAACTTGCATTCCTTGCATGGGCAGCCCAAGCACCAGTCGGTGAGTTAGTTGCCTTCAGAGGTGTCGTTGAGGGTTGGAGCAATAGCCAGCCACGGGGCCAAGGTGCACTTTCCCAGGAGGACCACCAGGTCGCACCGCCAATCCGAGATTTGACAAATCTGCGGTAATGTAGAATGGGCGTGCCTGCCATCTGAGTTGAACGGTACCAGAACAGTCTACCTAGTCTGCTGGTGGACCAAGATACTGGCTTGCAAAGTGGGCCTCAGTGGTGTGAGAATTGCACCACAACCTGTCTGCCCTTAGACACAAAAAGCTGGAGTAACTCAGCGGGACAGGCAGCATGTCTGGAGAGAAGGAATGGGTGACGTTTCGGGTCGAGACCCTGCCCTTACATTTTGTGCCTCAGCTAATAATGAAGAGACTCCCACATGCCTTTTTCAGCATCTCAATTCTCCTGCTTTAGTTACAAATTTGTGAACATAACTTTTATCTTCCACACTATTTATTGCATACTTCCTTGCTTCATTGCACCTCCACAAATGCTTTACCTAATATTTCCTGGAATTAATTCCACTTGGCCTTAATCCAGACTATCCATAAAGCTTTCCTATTCGTTGACAAACATATGGTACATTTTTGTAGGGAGAGGATGGATTGGCAGAGTATAATCCACAATTTATGGATTTGTGTGGAGGTGATTCCAGGCTTCACCAGTGTTTCTCATTTGAAATCTGTTCCTTTACAATTTTCTCCATCTGCAGCTGTCAAATGGTTCATCGGTTATCTAATAAAAACATGGGTTTCTACTGTCATTTTTGATCTGCCTTGGTTTGTGAATTCACTCAAAATGGTCTTTTGGCTTTGACGTAAGATTATTTTGTTTGAGATTCCAGCATTTGCAGTTACTTGTGTCTCCATTATTTGACATTTTTAACTGTTTCCAATTTGCCACTTACCATTACCATGACGATGCCATCCGCAAATTATAAGCACACACAACACTTTTACTTTATTATTAATGGTTGCACAGCTAAAAGTAAATTTACCTCACTGTTGGGAGAATTATTTTCCAGAGAAAGTTTAAACACCAAGAAACTTAATATCTTGGACTGATTATGTGACCCAAACAGATAGTTCAGACATCACTGCAAATTACAAGAATGGTTTAAACACGGACTACTGTAATTTACCATTGATGTCATGTTTCTCATTTTAAGCAGGCGTGTTCTTTTCCATTCTGAAGTCTGTAACTCATCTTCTCGTTTAGCTTAGTTTAGTTTAGAGATACAGCATGGAAACAGGCCCTTTGGCCCACCGAATCCACACCAATCATTGATCACCCCGCACACTAGTCCCTTGTCATCCCACATTCGCATCCTACACAAAAGGGAAAATTTACAGAAGCCAATTAACCTACAAACCTGCATGTCTTCAGAATGTGGGAAGAAACCAGAGCTCCTGGAGAAAACCCACAAGGTCACATGAAGAATGTACAAACTCCGCACAGGCAGCACCAAACCCTGTGCTGGATCAGGATCAAACCCTGGATTTTGGCTTAAGAGGCAGCAGCTCTACCGCTGCATCCTTGGGATTCTGTGCACCTGCCGCAGTGCCTACTAGACAGCTAGCATCTGAGAAATCAATCTTCTTCCACTGTGCCTCACAGGGAACATGAAAGACTTTCTCCACCACAGACCATCAACTCAATTATGCCCTCACACAACATCCAAAAAACTAGGATACGCCAATAAAACAATCAAGGTGATATCATCATGTTCCTGCCAGCTTCAAGCATGTGGCACGTACTTTCTCAAAATGAAAGGCAACCATGGCTTCAATAAGAAGCAATTATCAGTGATTCTGATAGCAGAAAGGGTAATCAAAACATTCTTTAATCTTGCAAGTTATCTAGAAAACAGATTAACCACAACCCCGATTTCAACAAATACTTGAGTTATCTTCAACACTCCTAGTTATCTTGTTTCATGCTCGTTAAATCATCATGGTTGGGAAAATAAACATGACTTTTCAAATTCTCAGACTTTGTATGCGAACCAATGCTCCAAAGACCAATTCAAATAGTTCCCCAAAAATGCCCAGACAGTAAGTCGACTGCATATTTACAAGTCCCCTTAATTTTTCATTACAGCATGAAAAACAGGCCCACCAAATCCATTCACAACAGTTCTATATTATCCCACAATTGCATCTACTTCCAAGACATTAGAGGGAATTTTACAGAGGCCAATTAACCCTCAAACCCACATCTCTTTGCGATGTTGCAGAAACCCACGTGGTCACAGGAAGAACGTGCAAATGTGCACAGACAGCATCCGAGGTCTGGATCTACAAACTGCACCACTATGCCACCCACTTTCCAGCCTTTTGATTTGCTGAGTGGGATTAATAATTTGTTCTGAATCAAGGGCAGCTTTATGCCGGAGCCCACATGATGCTGAAATTCCCGAAAAGGCATTTTAGGTCATTTGGAGCAATATACTTTCATCTTATTCCATGGGCCATCATGCAGATCTCCCAGATGGAAAAGATATATAGACACAAAGTGCTGGAGTAACTCAGGGGGACAGGCAGCATCTCTGGAGAGAAGGAATGGGTGATGTTTCCCATCCATTGAGCATGAGGGGAGAGGGCAGTACAGAGATAAAATGTAGTCGGAGACAGTAAGACTAGTCGGAGAACTGGGAAGGGGGAAGGGATGGAGAGAGAGAGAAAGCAAGTGCTACTTGAATTTAGAGAAGTCAATGTTCATGCCACTGGGGTGTAAGCTATCCAAGTGAAATTATGAGTTCTTTCCTACGCACTATGGAAAAAATATATAACTCATCACTACTTATTTAATGAAGATTTATTTAATGTCCTCAACCATTTCTGCATTTCAAATATGAATGTGCAATGTTACTTCAGAGCACCTTCAGAGGTACTTAATTTAAAACCAATCTGAACTAACTAAAAAGTCAGAAACCCAATATGATCCAATCTCTAGCTCCCAGTTTATGGCAATGTGATTAATGCCAGCCCAGATAGGAGCAGTGGGATTATTAGCATCAAAATACCTTATGGCAGCCTGGCTTTCTGCAACCAACCACTGCTAGAAACAGTAGTCTGTTGCAAATAGTGTTGGACATCAGGCTGAACTGTGATGACCCATGTCGCTAAACAACCTGCAACAAAGACACATATTTCTGAAGAGAACTGACAACTACAGAACCAAACTTCTCCGGGATTTTTAGCACCAATATAAATTCAACATGAGATTGGATTTCCACTTCACAGTCAAACATAAGAAGCCATATGACTGTACCATATGCACCATTTTACAAATGGAACTTCAAATATACAAGTTCATGATTGTAGCTCATGTCACCGACTGAAACAAATCCAGGTACACATTAACAGTGACCAATCTATGTACTTCTGAGACTTGGTCTACCCACTGCAAGTATCTCTTGGCACTGGATACCACCCATACTTTCTCCTCAAAATTCTTCAAATCCACCAAGGATTTGTGAAACAACTAAATGTTCTCACTATAGAAATATCCCTAGCAATGATGCCCTGATAAAAGATACACTTATCTCCATTGTGCAGACCATGTCATTAACATACCTGATATCAGACTTCCAAAACAGATATTACATTCCAAATGTTATCACTGAAAACAATTACAATGCAGATGGGTTAAGATTCAAGAATCCTTAAAAAATTGCCACACCTGGGAATCCCTGGGTCTTTGACTACTCAGAGCAAGAAGGAACATTTGAGATGGGATTGAAACCCTTAAGTCCATGGACAAGGAGCACACAGCTCTGTATAAGCAGAGAAAGGGGTATATAATACCCACCCACCCACCCAGTCAGCCTCTTCTGCCCCCATATTGGAAGAGTTTGCTGTTCCTATAGTGACCTTATCAGTCACCTCTGAAGGAACCTCAAAATTGAAGCATTTTTGCTGAACCCTCTTTTTCCATAGACATTGCCTAAAACTCTCAGCATTTCTCATTTTATCAGGTTTGTCGCACAACCCCACAACCAGAGTGGAACAAGGTCATCCTCATTCCTCAGAGACGGCTTGAGAAGATACGTCAGGTAATAAGTCCCAAGTCAAAGATGATTCATAATTTTCAATCAAACCCAGTAATAAATCCTATCAGCAATCTTTGGAGAGATTTGAACAGATGGCCTGAAATTAAATTACCAGGGGAAAGATTTAATAGGAACCTGAGTGGCAACTTTTTGCTCAGAGGGTTGGGGTATATCAAATGAGCTGCCAGAGAAGATTGTTGAAGCACGTACTATAACAACATTTAAAATAAACTCCGACCGGTGCATGGATAGGAAAGATTGAGAAGGATATGGGCTAAACGCAGGCAAATGAGACTAGCTTGGATGGGACATCTTGGTCGGCAAGGACGAGTTGGGCTGAAGGTTTAGTTCAGTTTATTGCCACGTGTACCGAGGTACAGTGAAAATCCTTTGTTGTGTGTTAACCAGTCAGTGGAAAAATAATACACTATTACAATCAAGCCATTCACAGGTAAATGATAAAGGGAATAATGTTTTGTGCACGATAAAGTCCAAACAAAGATAGTCTGAGGGTCTCTAATGAAGTAGATAGTATCTCAGGACTGATCTCTAGTTATTGGTAGGTTGATTCAGTTGCCTAATAATAGCTGGGAAGAAAGTATGTCTCTGAATCTGGAGGTGGAAGACTCCAGTCTTCTCTACTTCATGCCTGACGGGAGAGGAGAGAAGATGGAGCAGTTAAGGTTCAACTTGTCCTTGACTATGCTGGTGGCCTTGCCGTGGCAGGGTGAGGTGTAAATGGAGTCAATGGAACTGTTTGTCTCACATGGTTCGTGAGATGGTCCACTGTTCCCTGCAATCTTGAATGAAGCTGTTAGGGGCCTGTTTCACTCCATGGCTGCAGCCCCAATCCACCTGTGAAAACGCAACCAGTTCTCTTCCACTTTTGCACCGTCCTCGCTGCTGCGTTTACCCAGAGCGATCACCAGCACCACAGGCACAGGGCCCGATCCCTACTCACACAGCCCAGGAACTCGCCTCCTGCCCTGAACCCGCCCACTGGCGCAGCTCTGGAGAGCGGCATCACCCCCATACCACCCACCCCCAGCCCCCTTCCCCCCGGGATCCCCACCCTCCCTCTCCCTCTCCCTCTCTCACCCGGTCGGGGTACTCCCTCTGAACGCAGCCCACGCACATCGCCTCTGTGGAGCCGGCGCTTCCGTCTCCGGGGCAACGGTCTCCGGCTGATGAGCTCAGTCTGGGCGGGCCTGGGCCTGGGCCGGGCCTGGCCTGCAGCCGCCTGAGGGTTTGCACAACAAGGGGCCTGGTAGGAAACTACACCCACTTATCCACCCTCCTCTACAATAGAGACACACAAAATGCTGGAGGGACTCAGCTGGAGCCACTGCCTTCAGCATTCTGTGTAAACCAGCTTTCTCCCTACTCGTGTATAACATAACCTATATGAGTAACCTAGATAACCTATATGATGTATCTCGCTTCCACTGTTTCAAATCGTGAGGTGAGTAACAGATCGGAGAGGTGCACAGAGGAATGGGGTACTGATTGAGAATGATCAGCCATGATCACATTGAATGGCGGTGCTAGCTCGAAGGGCCAAATGGCCTACTCCTGCACCTATTGTCTAAGACGGACGGGGGGGGGGGGGGGGGGAGAGATTTGATAGGAACCTGTGGGGTAACCTTTTCATACAACGGGGTGGTGGATGTATGGAAAAAGCACCCAGAGGAGGTAGTTGAGGCAAGTACTATCGCAACGTTTAATAAACAATTAAGATAGATACAAAAAGCTGGAATAACTCAGCGGGTCAGGCAACATCTCTGGAGAAAAGGAATAGGTGACATTTCGGGTCGAGACTCTTCTTCAGGCTGAGGGTCAGGGAAGAGGGAACCGAGTGATATTTAAAATCCAGGTACATGGATAGGACAGGTTTAGAGCGATAGGGGGCAAACAGGTGGGACTAGTGTAGATGGGACATGTTGGCCGGCGTGGGCAAGTTGGGCAGAAGTGCCTGTTTTGACGATATAAGACTATGACAATTCATGACACAGTGAAGAAACCACTGGCATCTCTTAAATATATACATTCCCAGTTTGACTCAAATTCATTGGTTCAGGAAAGTGTCTGGATCCCATTCCGATTATCCATCACTTTGTGAAAAGAATCCTGTGGTTTGGGCATGTGTGAAGTCGAGGATTGAGAAATGTCCCATACAAAAGTTCCTCTGTTCCTTATTCTGCTATTTTAAGTACCATATCAAGTTTTATTTTGCATTTGCACATAACATAAAATGTAGTCAACAGGAACAGTTTATTCTCAGTGATGCCACTTTGGTGGCAAGAACAGGAAAGCAGACTATTACCTGAATGGTGGCCGATTAGAAGGGGAGATGCAACGAGACCTGGGTGTCGTGGTACACAGGTCATTGAAAGTAGGCATGCAGGTACAGCAGGCAGTGAAGAAAACGAATGGTATGTTGGCATTCATAGCGAGGGGATTTGAGTATAGGAGCAGGGAGGTTCTCCTGCAGTTGTACAGGGCATTGGTGAGACCACACCTGGAGTATTGCGTACAGTTTTGGTCTCCTAATCTGATGAAAGACATTATTGCCATAGAGGGAGTACAGAGAAGGTTCACCAGATTGATTCCTGGGATGGCAGGACTTTCATATGAAGAAAGACTGGATAGACTTGGCTTGTACTCGCTGGAATTTAGAAGATTGAGGGGGGATCTTATAGAAACTTACAAAATTCTTAAGGGGTTGGACAGGCTAGATGCAGGAAGATTGTTCCCGATGTTGGGGAAGTCCAGAACAAGGGGTCACAGTTTAAGGATAAGGGGGAAGTCTTTTAGGACCGAGATGAGAAAGTTTTTTTTCACACAGAGAGTGGTGAATCTGTGGAATTCTCTGCCACAGAAGGTAGTTGAGGCCAGTTCATTGGCTATATTTAAGAGGGAGTTAGATGTGGCCCTTGTGGCTAAAGGGATCAGGGGGTATGGAGAGAAGGCAGGTACGGGATACTGAGTTGGATGATCAGCCATGATCATTATGAATGGCGGTGCAGGCTCGAAGGGCCAAATGGCCGACTCCTGCACCTATTTTCTATGTTTCTATCATTACAAAAATGACATCCCCATGACATTGCACAAAGATGATACCCACTCATAACTTATTAACAGGACATGGCAGCATTATGGCAGGGCCGAATGGCCTACTCCTGCACCTATTTTCTATGGTTCTATGCCTAAAGTTTTTTTGAATAATGTTTAATGCCCAACTGTTCTTTAAAGGCTTAATGGTTAATTATTTTTGTACCTGTTCCCTCTTTTTTTTGTAAACTGACATTCTCTGATGAAACAAAACAAAACAAAAACTGCAACTCTTCATACATTCTCAGTGTCTAAACATTCAATAATGTCAATTTCAGTTGTGTCATACCCAGTTGTATTCAGACCCCCGCCACTCAATGGAAGGGAGAATAACCCACACCCCTGGGGTGTTACCTCTTTAATTCAATGATTTTAGAGATAGTGTGGAAACAGGCCCAACACAATCCTACACACTAGAGACAATTTACAGAAGCCAATTAACGCATGTCTTTGGAGAGTGGGAGAAAACTGAAGCTCCCAGAGAAAACTCACGTGGTCACAGGGAAAATATACAAACTCCGTACAGACAGCACCCGTAGGCAGGATTGAACCTGGGTCTCTGGCGCTGAGGCAGCAACCCTACTGCTGTGCGATTGTGTTTCCCAATCACTCAGCACCTGCACCTCACCCATGTCTAATAATGACTCATATATCAGTCAGGGCTCCTGCAATTTCCTCTCTAGCTTCCCACAGTGCACTTGGATATATTTGATCAGGCCTGAGAGATTTATCTTCCTATGCCTTAGGATGTGCAGCACCTCCTTGACCGTAACACAAATTGTCCTCAAGACATCTCCATTTCCTGTTCCAAATTCCCTCGTCTTCATGTCTTTCTCCACAGTAAAAGTAGAGGAGAAATTCACATTGAAGATCTTGCCCATCTCCTGCAGCTGCTCACATTGATAACCACTTTGGAGCCCTGTCCTCTCTCTAGTTACCCACCTTCCCTTACTGTACACAAAATATCTTTGGATTCTTCTTAATCTTATCTGCCGGTGCTATATCCTCCTCCCTTTTTTCCCCTCTTGATTTCCTTCTTAAGAATGCTCCTCAAATTACTAAAATATTCCAGGGATGTATTTGATCCCAGCTGCCGACACCTCATGCATGCCTCCTTTTTGTTTTCCTGACCAGAGCCTCAATTTCTCTCATCATCCAAGTTTCCATACTCCCACCTGCCTTGCCCTTCAGTTTAAAGAAACATGCATATTTTGAATTCTCGCCATCACACTTTTAAAAATATCCCACTTTCTGGATGTCTATTTGCCTGCAAACACCTTACTCCAATCAAAGTGTGCGAGTCCCTGTCCAATACCATCAAAGTTGTCCTTGCCCCAATTTGGAACTTTAAGTTGTCGACCAGCCATGTGCTTATCCATAATTATTTTAATGCCAATAGGACTGTGGTCGGAGTATTTCGATCCCCGGTGTCTTAAGACGCAAGCTGTATATAATGGAGGTGTGCACCCTTGCAAAATCATCAGGTGCATGAAACTGAAACGAGAAATCATTGAGATAAAATACAGCTTTAAAGCCACAATCACATGGGGTATAGTGACCATGTATTATGCAAAGCCCTTAATGCAGATATGACTGTTCAACAGGCTCTTTATAGATTGTGCATTTTCAGCACTGGTCTTGGGGAAACCCCACATTTGGGATGATAGTTTTCATCAATAATTCAGCAGCCCTGAGAAATACATCCAAATCCAACATGGTTAATAACATGGAATTTAAAATAAAAATGATGTTGTGCCCCCAAAACTATTGGCGATTAGTAAAGAACAATCAGGTCACTAAATTCCTTTAATTGTCTTCCTCATTGATTCAAAAAGTTTACTAAAAAACACAGTACATACATTTTTTTAAGGCAGTTTTATTGCTCATTGTTTTTGGTATACAATTACCATACAATTCCAAGAAATCATAAACAGTTACATCCCACAAATTCAGCAACTTTCTGTATTATCAAGTATCCTCCAGATTGGGTTTAGGAGTGTACCTTCATTCTGTAAAGTTCTGAAGATAGGAAGAACTGTTTCATAGAACTTCAAAGAAAGTATGACTGTATCCTGATTTCCCAAAACCATCTATAAATTCAGGTAAAAAATATAGGAATTTCTTTTGGAGAACAGTTTTAAAATACCACCGCGTTTGTCTGAACAGTAGAATATATTGATGGTTCTAATTTAATTTTAGTGCCTTAATGCACCAAATCTTTGGTATTGGAATCATTATTGAATGCACAAAAGACTAAATCCCAGATTGCATTGACCCCTAAGGCAGATAAATAACTTTGGAAATTTCCAGATGAAAGGCAGAAAGGAGCGAAGTAGTATGTCAAGAATGTCCAAGTATTACAAAAATATCTAGTAATCAACTTGATAGAAAGATTTACAACATGCAGCACTGATATGAATTCATCAGCATAGTTTTGCTTTGAAACAGCAGTTCAAAAGGAGTGGAAGACAAGGTAAATCAGTCTGTAATAATCATAAAAACAGAAAGGTAAGACAAAGTTTGAAAAAACTGCTCTGGGAATGGATTTAGCACATTGATACAAGTGCAGTTTGCCTAATGTTAAAGTGTAAAATGATTAGATTGAATATTATTTAAGGTTTGTGTAAATCAGGCCTACTGGAAGATTATGTAGATTTCTCATCAGTGGTAAACGTGTAGCAATCTGATAACTTGGGTTCCCCACAACTTTACTTTGTTACTTTAAGTAATCTTTGGATGTCGGTTTCAATCTGGATGGTTTCAAATGATTTGCTGTAGCGTTTGAAAGGTTCTCCGTCTGGTCCAATGAGGAACTTCTCGAAATTCCAGGAGATATCTGAGCGGCGGACAGGGCTCCATATGATGTACTTGGGATCCTTCATCAAGCTGGTGGGATCATCGGCAGGAACAGGCAGCTTCTCCTTCAGGAACGTAAAGACAGGATGTGTGCCAGCACCATTAACCTCACACTTCTGGAACATGGTGAAGTTGGGTAGATAGCCACCTCCGGGTCGCACATACTTCAGACTGTTAAGTATCTCCACATTCTGACAGTTCTCCTAAAAAGAGGGTTTTAAGAACAATGGTGAAAGTGCTCCATGAAAGCAAACTGGAAATTTGTGTTGGATTACTGCAATTAAACCGCATGGAGATCTGTTGTGGATAAGCTTTACTTCCTCAAGTAACAAAGACGAAAAGGTTAAAAATTAATGAGTTTAATTTCTGGTGTCTAGGTGGGGCACGGGACGGAAGGGGGGTGGGGTGGTCAGGAGGGAGGGGGTGTGGGGGAGATAGGGTTAATCAGAGGCACCCACCTGTCTCCCCAACCCCTCCCCCCCTACATTCTCACCTATTTCTCCCCTCCACACCCCCTCCTGCTACTTTCATCCCCCCAAGCTCCATAATTTGTAACTCTTCAATCCTGCCACACACCTACTGTTCTTATCAAAAGCCTTTGTTCCAACCATCTGCCTGTCAACCCCCTCCCCGCCCCCACGCCTGTGTCAACCTATTAGCTGCCACACTTTGTCCTGCCTCTCCTCTTTTCCAGCTCTCTTCTCCCCATCCCAAATCAGTTTGAAGAAGGGGCTCAACCCAAAATGTCACCTATCCATCTTCTCCAGAAATGCTGCCTGAGCTGCTGAGTTACTCCAGCAATTTGTCCTTTTGTGGATTAACCAGTATCTGCAGTTCTGTTTCTATACTATAACAGGTGAAAGCCTGCTTAACAATTTACCGACTTGGAGCATAAGAAGCCCGTGTACATGACATGCTGACCACATTTCCACTTCCAATACACTTTCCACACTTTACAATGTTTTATTTCTGGAATTTCAATTGATTAATATCAGCAAGAAATTTAAATTATAAAGCACCTTCAATACTGGAAAACATTCCAGGGTGCTTTATGGGGGAGTAAAAGGGTTTATCTTCAGATGCAAGAAGGAAAACAGAGGCAATGGACCTTGATGTTTCTTTTGCTAAAAAGTTCCTCTGCTGAAATAATTATTTGAAAAATGTTGAGCCATTTCAGATTCCAAACATTGTTAACTGAACAAATCTTACACTAAATCACCAAGATGAAATGCCATAAAAATAAAAATGGGTACATATTTTTTAAGCATTCAGAGAACTGGCCTCCACTGCCTTCTAAGGCAGAGAATTCCACAGATTTACAACTCTCTGACTGAAAATGTTTTTCCTCATTTCTGTTCTAAATGGCCTGCCCCTTATTCTTAAACTGTGGCCCCTGGTTTTGGACTCCCCCAACATTGGGAACATGTTTCCTGCCTCTAACATGTCCAACCCCTTAATAATCTTATTTGTTTCAATAAGATCCCCTCTCATCCTTCTAAATTCCAGTGTATACAAGCCTAGTCGCTCCAGTCTTTCAACATACAATTAACCTAGTAAACCTACGCTGCACGCCATCAATAGCAAGAATATCCTTCCTCAAATTTGGAGACCAAAACTGCACACAGTACTCCAGGTGCGGTCTCACTAGGGCCCTGTACAACTGCAGAAGGACCTCTGTGCTCCTATACTCAACTCCTCTTGTTATGAAGGCCAACATTCCATTGGCTTTCTTCACTGCCTGCTGTACCTGCATGCTTCCTTTCAGTGACTGATGCACGAGGACACCCAGATCTCTTTGTACGTCCCCTTTTCCTAACTTGACACCATTCAGATAATAATCTGCCTTCCTATTCTTATCACCAAAGTGGATAACCTCATACTTATCCACATTAAACTGCATCTGCCATGCATCCGCCCACTCACACAGCCTGTCCATGTCACCCTGCAACCTCATAGCATCTTCCTCACAGTTCACACTGCCACCCAGCTTTGTGTCATCTGCAAATTTGCTAATGTTACTTTTAATCCCTTCATCCAAGTCATTAATGTATATACTTATTCTCTTTTTTGGATCTAGAAGTTTAAGTCTTGGATTACAGACATCAGCTGGCACCTGACATGGAAAGAAAGCTTTCAGCAGCTTTAATGAATAATTGATAAACGGAAAGCTTTGAAGTGTAAAATATCCGATTGCGTATCAACCCATATTTAACGAATTGTATCTCTAAAGTATACACTTTATCTTAAGGTGGGGAGGGGCAGGTTGCTAAGGATCCTCTGCCAGACACCAGATTAATTTTAGTAATGGAAGTCATCATCTTCAAACCAACAAAATCTTTTTGCACAAACTGACTGGGCTCCATGCTGTCATCTTCATCTTCTGACTTCAAAACTTTGGCAGGATATCATGATTTCATTTGTTTAACTAATGATTTCATGATTTTATTTGTTTAACTTAGAATTATGTTCCACTCTGAAATTGGGGCCCTGTCTTTACACTGTACTGTTCTATATTCAATGGTAACTTGATATTGTGCGAGCAGTGCAAAAAAAAAAAGGAAGGGAGCCAGACAAATCATAGCCAGCAATAGATGACCTCATTTTGGGGGGAGGGTTACCCTGATAGGTAGATTGCTGGACAAAGTCTAGAAGCAGGTGTGAGCCAAAATAAATACAGTTGAGAAACTGTTGAGCAAGTTGAACTACTTTTGGTGGAAGGGGTGTGGGGGAGGGAAGAAACTGGAAAGAAAATGGTGCAAGGTCAGTCAAGTTTCAGGGGAAGGGAGTGGGATTGGGAAATAAGTAAGGGAAGGAGAGTATCGTGAGGGGAAGGGAGGTGTTACCTAAAATTAGAAAATTCAATGTACAAACAATTGAGTTGTATGCTGCTCAAGAGGACTATGAGGTGCTCTTCCTCCAGTTTGTGTGCCGTCACACTCTCGCAATGCAAGAGGCCCTGGTCCGAAAGGTCAGTATGGGAATGGGATTTATAATGGTTAGCAACCAGGAGATCCAGTAGACCTTGATGGACTGAGCAGTTGCCGAATCTATGCTTGGTCTCACCAATGTACAGGAGCTCATGTCGGAAACACCAAGTGCTGTAGATGAGGTAGAGGAGGTGCATCTCACCTGGAAGACTGCTGGCGTCCCTGGACAGAGTTTAGGGAGGACAGGTGTTATATCTCCTGTGGTTGTAGGGGAAAGTACCTGGAGAGGGGTTGATTTGGGTGTGAAGAGATGATTGGACCAAGGAGTTGAGGAAGGAGCAGTCTTTGCAGAAGGCAGAAACGGGTGGAAATGGGCCGATGTGACGAGTGGTGGGATCACGTTGGAGGTGACAGTAATGTCGGAGGATTGTCCGACCCCCTTTTCTCTCTTCCAGTTTTTTCCCTCCATCCCCCCCACCATCAGTCTGAATAAGGGTCCCAACTTGAAACGTCAGATGCTACCTGACCCTCTGAGTTACTCCAAAACTTTGTGTCTCTTTAGTATCAACCAGCATCACTGTAGTTCCTGGTTATTATCTTTTAGGTCATGTTTTTGTTCTGAAGCTCGCAAATTACCATGTGTGAGAAGAACATTAAAGAGCACAATAGACATCCATAATATTGTTTCTCAATTACAACAAAATCTATGAAAAAAAGCGCACAAAAAATGTTAATTCTCATCAAAACAACAAAAATGGAACTCATTTTGCAGGTAGAGTACCAGTGAAACAAGTGGAACCTGCATTGGACGAAGAAAATTACTTTCCAAATGTGAAAAGCCAACAGCAGTGGTGATCCAGAGACATGTGTTTCATGTCAACCGATCATTAAAATGTCTGTATCAGGAAACAATCCAAAAAGGAGACTAATGGAATAAAAACAGGAAATGCTGGAAAATCTAAGTAGGCCATGTTGCACCTGAAGAAAGATAAAACAGTCAAATTTAATGCTGGTTTTTAAATCTTGATAAAGGGATACATGACCCATTCCTTCTCGTCGGAGATGCTGCCTGTCCCGCTGAGTTACTCCAGCTTTTTGTGCCTATCCACCTGGATTAAATCCTGGTCACTGGTGCCTTGAGGTAGCATCTCAACTAACCATGCCACAGTTGACTTGTGTACTCTGGTCTGGGCTTTGATGCAGGATAATATATATATATATATATATATATATCATATCATATATATACAGCGCGGAAACAGGCCTTTTCGGCCCACCAAGTCCGCGCCGCCCAGCGATCCCCGCACATTAACACTATCCTACACCCACTAGGGACAATTTTTTTACATTTACCCAGTCAATTAACCTACATACCTGTACGTCTTTGGAGTGTAGGAGGAAACCGAAGATCTCGGAGAAAACCCACGCAGGTCACGGGGAGGACGTACAAACTCCTTACAGTGCAGCACCCGTAGTCAGGATCGAACCTGAGTCTCCGGCGCTGCATTCGCTGTAAAGCAGCAACTCTACCGCTGCGCTACACATATATGTATGTATGTATATGCATGCCATATCTCTTCAAAGCCCTGACTGTTGGGTTGTCTGAAGAAGGGTCTCAACTCAAAATGCCACCCATTCCTTCTCTCCAGGGATGTTGTCTGTCCCACTGAGTTACTCCAACTTTTTGTGTCCATCTTGGGCTTAAACCAGCTTCTAAAGCTCCTTCCCACACATTCAATCCAGGTGGTGTCTGTGTGGAATTACCCCCCAAATGTTCGGGTTTCCGCCGTCCTCCCAAAGGCACGCAGGTTGGGAGGCAAATTGACACTGAGAATTACACGGAATACGTAGATCAGTGGTGGAACCTGGGTGATTGAGGGGAGAGTAAAATTGAAGTAACTGCGTGGGCACCTAATAGTCGGCGTAGAACCAAAGCACTGTTTCCCCTCGGTATGAACAGTCCTGGTACCAGCCCTGACCTTGGAGAAAATACATTGTGAAACTAATAATAGCAGATATAAGGGACTACAGATGCTGGCTTCCATAAAAGACACAAAGTGCGAGACTCACTCATAGGTGCCTTTATCAATATTCTCCAGATATGCTTCCTGACACGTTGAGTTACTCCAGCATTTTGTGCCTTCATCCACCCCTGCCTTCATCCACCCCCACCATCGAATTGCAATGAATTACAGATGCTGTAGTGTTGAGTAAACACAAAGTTCTGGAATAACTCAGTGGGTCAGGCCGCATCTGTGGAGAGAATGGATGGGAGACGCTTCACGACGAGTGTAGTGTCTTAGGTTGTGTGCAGACGAGATGGGGATGTTAGAAAAGCGGAACTGTACTTCGGAAACCCTTCTTCAGATAGAGGCCACAATAAAGGTATATAACTAAGTCAGTAAAAAAATGTTCGAAAAATCATTCATTTTAAACCTGAGATTACTTGTCAACGGGAATATTATGAAGTGAGTTTGGGGATTAAGTAGATTTTGACGGGTTAGATCATACGGGGTTCGGGACTTAAATTTAGACGGAGACGTCGTCGAGTTACCCCAACCTAAAATGTTCTACCTCAGACAAAATAAACTGCAGATGCTGGTTTACAAAAGACACAAAATGCTGGAGTAACTCAACGAGATCAGGCACCATCCCTGGAGAACACGGATAGGCGACGGTTCGGGTCGGGAACTTTATTCAGACTGCTAGTCTGAAATTAACCGGTGTTGCAAAATTATCCACCAGTTTCACAACGCTTTGAAAACTTTTTTTTTTTAATTGCGCTTTCTCCAAGGTCAGGCAGAGGTGGTATCAGAACCATTCACATCGCGGGGAAACGGTGGGCTCAGCCGTTCGGCCACTCGTGGTCCGGTCCCAGGACCTTCGTCCTCTGCAAGTAGTTTTGAGTTGTGTGTCCCACCCCACCCCCCATTTTACACCAGTTTCCGAAGTCCACACGACCAGCGAAGTTCCTGGGATTAAAAGACGGTAAAACTCTCGCAACGTCTGAACGATTCTCGCACTGTTTAAGAAACATTTAGACTGGTACATGGATGGGGCCAGGTTTAGAGGGATATGGGCCAAACGCAGGGAGGTGCACTGGGACATCTTGGCTTGGGCGGCGTTGGAAAATTAAGCCGCGGGGCATGTTTCTACCCTGTCTGACTAAGACTCCAAGACCGGAGAGGTCTTGAAAGGCATCAGAGTCTCCACTCACCTGGAAGCCGAACTGGTTACAAGGGAAGCCCAGGACAACGAAGCGATGCGGGTGGCGCGTCTGCAACTCGTTGAGTTGGGTGTAATCCCTCGTGGTCGTGCCTCAGAGAGAAGCGACGTTCTCGATCAACACCACCCTGCCTCTGTAGACATTGAAGTCCACTTTGTCGCCGTCCAGGGTGACGGCGCTGAGGTCGTAGAAAGACTTGACTGCCTGAGACATGTTTGCGCGGCGAACTGGGACTTGCGAGGCGCTCGCAGCAATCCCACCCAATGCTAAACGTCAGCAACAAATTCTGCAAACGCTGCGATGACTTTGCACAAACCACAGTACCTCCCGAGCGCTCAATCCTGTTCAAAAGCAGGAAATAGACACTGCGCCCTTTGAAACCATGGCAATTATCCAAACTACGCATGAGCAGAGGGTGGATTGCAGACAATTCCACACATCTATCAGAAGGAATAATCCTGATTACAGTTTGTGTGGAGTGGGTGGGGAAGATGTTTTCTTTGAGAAAACCTAATAATCCCTATTTATTTTGGACAACACAGTGTAATGGCGAACACCAAAGTATATATAGACAGAGTAGAATATGTTATTTCTCTTTTTTTATTATTGACTAACTTCTGGGAACACCAGAAACTGCAGATGCTGGAATCTTGAATGCTGAAAACATAAAGTGCTGGAGGAACTCAGCTGGTCAGACAGCGTCTGTGGAGGGGAAAGGACAGGCGACTTTTCAGGACTGCGACCCTCCCTCGGACTGTTTTGCAGATGGGTGGTGTAAGTGGCGAAGACGAGAGATGAAAAAGGAAACAAAATGGTGTCAGATGGGAGGTGTAAAATGTAAAGCTGGAGGGAGGTTTGTGGGAGAAAGTGGATAGGATAGAGAGGAAGGAGGTGGGATAAAAGGGAAATGGGGTCTAGGTGATGGGAAATGAGTGTAGGAAGTAGGGGTATGGAGCAGGGTGACTGGGGTATGTGGGAGAAATAGGGGAAACATGGGGACGGGAAAGGGGGGCGGGGGTATTGAACTTGGAGAAGTCAATGTTCATACCATTCAGTTGTATGCTACCCAAGCAGAATATGGGGCTGGGTATGAGGACATGATACCTCCAGTTTGTGTGTGGTCCACTCTGGCAATTGTGGAGGCCAAGAACAGAAGGGCTGGTATGGGAAGGAGAATCAAAATGGTTGGCAATTGGGAGATCCAGCAGGCCTTAAAGGTCAGAGCGCAAGTGCTGGGTGAAATGGTCACTTAGTCTACACTTGGTCTCGCCAATGTAAAGGATCCCACACTGGGAGCACCGAATGCAGTCGACACAGTTTAAATGGGTGCATGTGAACCTCTGTCTCACCTGAAAAGGCTGCTGGAGTCCTCGCATGGAATTAAGAGAGGAGCTGTTGGGACAGGTCTTACATTTGTGGATGTGGGGGAAAGTACCTGGGGAGGTGGTAAGTTGGGTGGAAGGGTTGAGTGGACCAAGGAGTTGCGGAAGAAGTGGTGTCTACTGAAAGTGGAAAGACTTTGAAATGAATCCGTAACCAGCGGTGCTGAAAGAAAAAACAAATTCCTGAAAGACAATAGACAATAGGTGCAGGAGGAGGCCATTCGGCCCTTCGAGCCAGCTCCGTCATTCAATGTGATCATGGTTGATCATTCTCAATCAGTACCCCGTTCCTGCTTTCTCCCCATACCCCCTGACTCCGCTATCCTTAAGAGCGCTATCTATAAAGATTAGGCAGTCAGTCAGCTTCTGTAGACAAGGAAACAGCTGAATATTCAGATTGATGACCTTTCCGCAGAATTAAAATTGAACATATTTTTTAAGCTTTAGAGGGAGAGGCGGAGACCAAAAGACACTGAATGACACAAAAGGCAGCAGAGGGTGGTAAGGTGGTCTGTCTGGGGAAGGTGTAAATAGAAGGGAATGAATGAGAACGGAGGAGGAAAAAGAATTTTGGTTACTGTGAGATACAAAGATGTGCAGTTGTTGAAAATCTGAAATTCAAATGAATGCTGAAAATACCAAAAGGATCCGACAGCATTTGCAGAGCGAAACCAATTGCTAGTATTACATAATATTACATATCGATAAGCTTTGACAAGAACTCATCAATTCAGGCATAGTTCTAACATGGTTTACTGGATTCCTTTGTCCTGTTTAATCTTTTTATTTTTACCTTCTTTTAAATAATCACCTGACCTCTCATACATTCAGAAGGGGAATTGATATGTCAGAAAGAGAATAGATTGCAGTGACATTCAATGGTGACATTCAACCAGTGACCTCCAAGTTAGGAGATGGAATAGGCATAATGAGCCTAATGGCTCCCTTGACAGGTGACCAGGCCACACTAACCACTGACCAGCCATCTACAATGACCAGCCATCTACAATACACTGACCAGCCATCTACAATAATCACATTTTGTTCTTTCACATTCTCATCAAATTCCCACAGACTACTACTAACCTCCACACTCGGGACAGTTTACAGTGGCCAATTATCCTATCAACCTATACGTCTGTGAAAAGAGTAGGAAGGAACTGCAGATGCTGGTTTAAACCGAAGATAGACACAAAAAGCTGGAGTAACTCAGCGGGTCAGACAGGATCTCTGGAGAAACATCACCTATTCCTTTTCTCCAGAATGCTGTCTGACTCGTTGAGTTGCCTCATCTTTTTGTGTCTCATCTGTGAGATAAAACTGGAACCCCCAGAAGAATCCTATGCATTCACAGGGAGAACATGCAGACTACACACAGACAGCACTAGAGGTCTGGATTGAACCCTGGCTGTTCAGGCTGTGACTCAGGAAATGGTGAATGAAGTGACAATCATCAATTAAAGTAAATAAAATGGTTGATTCTGTTAAGTTGTGGGTGTGAAACATTACCTATCATTACAACGTTAATTTGTATTTTCTTGTTTGGTAAGTGAAAAATTACAACTAATCTACAGCTATCTTCCATACCAATAATTGCAATAACCAATACTCTACTGAGAGTAAACCAAGCCAAATGTAAATCACCGGCAAAGATTAGATTGGTAACTGAATTACTTGGTCATGTATACTTCACTTCTCAGATTGCAAGCAGCAGGTGCAAACATACAAACATAGAAAAATAGGTGCAGAAGTAGGCCATTCGGTCCTTCGAGCAAGCACCACCATTCAATATGATCATGCCTGATTATCTAAAATCAGTACACAATTCCTGGGTTTTGCCCATATCCCTTGATTTCTTTAGTCCGAAGAGCTAAATCTAACTCTTGAAATCATCCAGTGAATTGGCCTCCACTGCCTTTTGTGGCATAGAATTCCATAGATTCACAACTCTGCATGATTTTTTTTTCCTCATCTCAGTCCAAAATGGCCTACCCCTTATTATTAAACTGTGACCCCTGATTCTGGACTCCCCCAACATCGGGAACATTTTTCCTACATCAAGCCTGTCCAATCCTTTAAGAATTTTATATGTTTCTATAAGATCCTCTCTCATCCTTCAAAATTCCAGTGAAAACAAACCCAGTTGACCCATTCTTTCATCATATGTCAGTCCTGCCATCATGGGAAATAACCTGGTGAACCTACGCTGCACTCCCTGAATAGCAATAATGTCCTTCCTCAAATTAGGAGACCAAAATTGTACACAATACTCCAGGTGCTGTCTCACAAGGGCCCTGTACAACTGCAGTAGGACCTCCTTGCTCCTAAACTTAAATCCTATCGCAATGAAGGCCAACATGCCATTAGCTTTCTTCACTGCCTGCTGTACCTCCACAATTACTTTCAGTAACTGATGACAATACCCCCCCTCCCCTCTCCCTTACTCCCCCCCACTCCCCCTCTCCCCTCCCCCCTACTCCCACTCCCCCATCCCCACTCCCCCCTCTTCTCCTCATTCCTACTCCCCCTCCCCCCCACTCCCCCTCCCCTCCACTACCCCATCCCCCCTTCCACTCCCCCTCCCCCCTTCCCCATCCCTACTCCCTCCCCTCCCCCCAACCTCCACTCCCCCCCACCCCCAATCACCCTCCCCTACACCCCCTCCCCTTCCCCCCCACCCCAACTCCCCCTCCCCTTCCCCCATTCCCCCCTCCACTACCCACCTCCCCCTCTACTGCTCCCCCTCCCCACCCCCACTCACCCACCTCTCAATGGGCCCCAACTGCGGAGGAGCGGAGCAACAACCGCGCATACGGTAACCGTACTGATCCGTGGACCCGTTGGCGGCGAAAGCCACTTACCTGTGGCTCGTGCATTCAGCACTGTTCGTAGGCGAGCTGCGGGGAATGACGGAGAGTGGAGAGCTGGTCCGTGGACGGTAGCCGGTGGCGTGTGGGCCGTGGGCGAATCAAGCCAACCAATCCGTGGATCCGTTGGCGGAGAGCGGAGAGCGGGTCCTAGGGCGAAGTGTGGGAATAGTGGTTGCGGCGACCCTCCCCACCCCCACCCCCATGTAGGGCGCGGACCAATCGGGCGTCGCTCTTGATTGAATCCCTTTTTTTTTTAAATGGGTGGCGCTCCCCACACGTGGGACGCGGACCAATCGGGCGTCGAGTTGGATGGAAGGAAAATTTTAAAGATTTTTTTTTAAATTTGCGTCACTCCCCCCACGTGGGACGCGGACCAATCGGGCGTCGAGTTGGATGGAAGGAAAATTTTAAAGATTTTTTTTTAAATTTGCGTCACTCCCCCCACATGGGACCCAAACCAATTGGGCGTCGAGTGATATGGAAGGAAAATGTGAAAGATTGGGACGTCACTGGCGGGTCCCGCCCCCCGCTCATCATGAGCCCACCCCCCCCTCATTGGCCGTCACTCGGGCGGGACCCATTGTGACGTCACACGCTGAACATGGCAAGAAATCGTTTTTATAAGGGAATTTAAACTTTAAAATCTCTGTAACTTAAAAAATAAAATACCAATTTGAATGAAATTTGAATGAAAGGGTCCCCAGGACAAAGGTGAGTAAGGTGGCCCTAACATTGTAGTGCTATCGTGTTGATGGGGGCACAAAAACACAGCTGATAACAAACATTCTAATATATACATCAACCCTCATATCAAATAACAAACAAATAGAGTTTTAGTAATTTACTAGACCAAGTGAAACCGTAGGGTTTCCATTTTGACTTGGGGAAATCGCGTTTCTTCTTTAAAATAAATTGTATTTTTTTCAAAATAATATAAATCTCAATGAAATAAATATGTTATGTAAAATGTCCGGTGTGAAAATTATTTAGCCTGACAAACACATATCAATTGAGTGTAATTGGGGCCTCAATCGCAAGGAATATTAGTCTGGGACTCACAGCCTTCCAGTGAATTAAGAGTATTTTGTGGACACAGCATTGTTGGTATTTCCATCCCTGGTGTCTTAATACACCTGCTGTATATAATGGAGGTGTTCACCCTTCCAAAATCATCAGCTGCATGAAACTGAAACAAAATAAATCATTGAGATAAAATACTGCTTTAGAGCCACAATCACATGGGGTATAGTGACCATGTATTATGCAAAGCCCTTAATGCAGATATGACTGCTCAACAGGCTCTTTATAGATTGTGCATTTTCAGCATTGGTCTTGGGGAAACCCCACATTTGGGATGATAGTTTTCATCAATTATTCAGCAGCCCAGAGAAATACATCCAAATCCAACCCTGGCAATTGGGGAAATTAAACATGGTTAATAACATGGAATTTAAAATAAGAATGATATTGTGCCCACAAAATTATTGGCGATTAGTAAAAACCAATCAGGTCACTAAATTTCTTTATTTATCTTCCTCATTGATTCAAAAGGTTTATTAAAAACACAGTACATAAATTTGGTTTTAAGGCAGTTTTATTGCTCATTTATTTTGGTATACAAATACCATGCAATTCCAAGAAGTCACAAATAGTTACATCCCACAAATTCAACAACTTTCTGTATTATCTAGTATCCTCCAGATTGGATTTAGGAGTGTACCTTCATTCTGTAAAGTTCTGAAGATAGGAAGAACTGTTTCATAGAACTTCAAAGAAAGTATGACTGTATCCTGATTTCCCAAAACCATCTATGAATTCAGACAAACAATATAGGAATTTCTTTTGGAGAACAGTTTTAAAATACTACCGCGGTTGCCTGAACAGGAGTAGAATATATTCATGGTTCTAATTTAATTTTAGTGCCTTAATGCACCAAATCTTTGGTACTGGAATCATTATTGAATGCACAAAAGACTAAATCCCAGATTGTATTGACCCCTAAGGCAGATAAATAGCTTTGGAAATTTCCAGATGAAAGGCAGAAAGGAGCGAAGTAGTATTACAAGAATGTCCAAGTATTACAAAAATATCTAGTAATCAACTTGATACAAAGAATTACAACATGCAGCACTGATATGAATTCATCAGCATAGTTTTGCTTTGAAACAGCAGTTCAAAAGGAGTGGAAGACAAGGTAAATCAGTCTGTAATAAACGTGAAAGCAGAAAGGCAAGACAGAAAGTTTGAAAAAACTGCTCTGGGAATGGATTTAGCACATTGATACAAGTGCAGTTTGCCAAATGTTATAGTGTAAAAAAGATTAGATTTAATTTTATTTAGGGTTTGTGTAAATCAGGCCTACTGGAAGATGATGCAGATTTCTCATCAGTGGTAAACATGTAGCAATCTGATAACTTGGGTTCCCCACAACTTTACTTGGTCGCTTTAAGTAATCTTTTGATGTCGGCTTCAATCTGGATGGATTCAAATGATTTGCTGTAGCGTTTGAAAGGTTCTCCGTCTGGTCGAATGAGGAACTTCTCGAAATTCCAGGAGATATCTGAGCGGCGGACAGGGCTCCATATGATGTACTTGGGATCCTTCATCAAGTAGGTGGAATCATCCGAAGAAAGAGGCAGCTTCTCCTTCAGGAACGTAAAGACAGGATGTGTGTCCGCACCATTAACCTCACACTTCTGGAACAAGGTGAAGTTGGGCAGAAAGCCATCTCCGGGTCGCACATACTTCAGGATCTTAGGAATCTCCTCATTCCGACTGTTCTCCTAAAAGTGGGAGGGGGTGTGGGGGAGAGAGTGGAGGGTTAATTAGAGGCACCCCTCCCCTCTCTTTCCCCAACCCTCCCCCCCTGCACTCCCACTTATTTCTCCCCTCCACACACCCTCCTGCTGCTACTTTCATCCCCCTGGCTTCACAATCATAACTCTTCAATCCTGTCACACACCTACTGTTCTTATTTATAGCCTTTGTTCCAACCATCTGCCTGCCAACCCCCCCTTGCCTGTGTCAATCTATTAGTTGCCACACTTTGTCCTGCCTCTCTTCTTTTCCAGTTCTCTTAGAGCCGTAGAGTGATACAGTGTGGAACCAGGCCCTTTGGCCCAACTTGCCCACACTAGCCAACAATGCCCCAGCTACACTAGTCCCACTTGCCTGCACTTCGTCCATATCCCTCCAAACCTGTCCTAGCCATGTACCCCTGTCTAAATATTTCTTAAATGATCGGATAGTCCCAGACTCAACTGCCTCCACCGGCAGCTTGTTCCATACACCCACCACCCTTTGTGTGAAAACGTTACCCCTCGGATTCCTATTAAATCTTTTCCCCTTCACCTTGAGCCTATGTCCTCTGGTCCTCGATTCCCCTATTCTGGGCAAGAGACGTAATCTATTCCTCTCATGATTTTGTACACCCTTCTTCCCCCTCCCAAATCAGTTGGAAGAAGGGGCTCGACCCAAAATGTCACCTGTCCATGTTCTCCAGAGATGCTGATTGAGCTGCTGAGTTACTCCAGCACTTTGTGTTCTTTTGTGTATTAAGCAGCATCTGCAGTTCTCTGTTTCTGTACAGTGGCAGCTGAAAGTCTGCTTAACAAGTTACCGACCTAGATGGAGCACAAGAAGCCCGCAGGCATGTTCTACTAAATATCCACCCATGTTTAACTAATTTTATCACTAAAGTTTTGGATGAAAATTGGTGGTGAAGTTGATGAAGTCCATGAGTTCTGCATGGGTGCAGAATGTAGCACCGATGCAGTCATCAATGCAACTAGATAGATTTCGGGGATAGGGCCAGTGTACGCCTGGAACAGGGATTGTTCAACGTACCTACAAAGAGGCAGGCATAACTGGGGCCCCTGCAGGAGCTCAGGCAGTGACAGGTTGCTCAGGACCCTCTGCCAGACACCAGATTAATTTTAGTAATGGAAGTCATCATCTTCAAACCAAACAAAATCTTTTTTCACAAACTGACTGGGCTCTATGCTGTCATCTTCATCTTCTGACTTCAAAACTTTGACAGGATTTCATGATTTTATTTGTTTAACTTAGAATTATGTTCTACTCCGAAAATGGGGGCTGGTCCCTACACTGTACTCTGTTCTCTGTTCAATGGAAACCTGACAATGTGCGAGCGGTGCAAAACAAATGGAAGAGAGGAAAGGGAGCCGGGAAAATCATAGCCAGCAACAGATCACCTCATTTTGGGGGACGGTTACCCAGATAGGCAGATTGCTGGACAAAGACTAGATGCAGGTGTGAGCCCAAAAGAAATACAGCAGCGAACTGTTGAGCAAGTTGAACGACTTTTGGTGGAAAGGGTGTGGTGGTGGGAAGAAACTGGTGCAAGATCAGTCATGTTTCAGGGGAAGGGAGTAGGATAGGGAAGAAAGTAAGGGAAGGGCAATGTTATGTGGGGGAGGGGAGTGTTGTGGGGGGGAAGGGGGGGGGGATGGACCAAGGAGTTGAGGAAGGAGAGGTCTCTGCAGAAGGCAGAAACGGGTGGAAATGGGACGATGTGACGAGTGGTGGGATCACGTTGGAGGTGACAGTAATGTCGGAGGATTGTCCGACCCCCTTTTCTCTCTTCCAGTTTTTTTCCTCTGCAATCAGTCCGAATAAGGGTCTCAACCTGAAACGTTAGATGTTTTCTGACCATCTGAGTTACTCCAACATTTTGTATCTTTTTGGTTTCAACCAGCATCCCTGCAGTTCCTGGTTATTATCTGTTAGGTCATGATTTTTTTCTGAAGCTCGCAAATTACCATGTGTGAGAAGAACATTAAAGAGCACAATAGACATCCATAATATCGTTTCTCAATTACAACAGTTACTCTATGAGAAAAAGCACCCCAAAAAATGTTAATTCTCATCAAAACAACAAAAATGGAACTCATTTCGCAGGTAGAGTACCAGTGAAATGAGTTGAACCTGCATTGGATGAAGAAAATTACTTTCCAAATGTAAAAAGCCAACAGCAGTGGTGATCCAGAGACATGTGTTTCATGTCAACCGATCATTAAAATGTCTGTATCAGGAAACAATCCAAAAAGGAGACTAATGGAATAAAAACAGGAAATGCTGGAAAATCTAAGTAGGTCATTTTGCATCTGAAGAAAGAAAAATGTTGATATAGGGATATCTATATATATTATGCTATATCTCTTCAAAGCCCAGAGCAGAGTACACAAGTCAACTGTGGCATGGTTAGTTGAGCTGCTACCTCAAGGCACCAGCGACCAGGCTCCAATCCAGGTGGAGAGGCACAAAAAGCTGGAGTAACTCAGCGGGACAGGCAGCATCTCTGTAGAGAAGGAATGGGTGACGTTTCGGGTCGAGACCCTTCTTCAGACTGTTGGGCTGTCTGAAGAAGGGTCTCGACCCGAAACGTTGCCCATTCCTTCTCTACAGAGATGTTGCCTGTCCTGCAGAGTTCAGTATTTTGTGTCTATTTTGGATTTAAACCAGCATCTGCAGTTCCTTCCTACACATTCAATCCAGATGGTGTCTGTGTGGAATTAGCCCTCAAATAATCTGGTTTCCACCGTCCTCCCAAAGGCATGCAGGTTGGGACAAATTGACACTGAGAAATATTTTGACGGATTAGATTATACAGGGTTATGGACTTAAACTCAGAGGCATGGCTCCCCTTGTCTACTTACCCCAACCTAAAATGTTCAACCTCAGTCAAAATAAACTGCAGATGCTGGTTTACAAATGACACAAAATACTGGAGTAAATCAGGCAATCCCTGGATAACATGGATAGGCGACGGTACGGGTCGGGAACTGTATTCAGACTGCTAGTCTGAAATTTACCAGTGTTGCAAAATTATCCACCAGTTTCACTCAATGCTTTGAAAACGTTTTTTTTAATTGTGCTTTGTCCAAGGTCAGGCAGGGGTGGTATCAGAACCATTCGCATCGCGGGGAAACGGTGGGCTCAGCCGTTCGGCCACTCGTAGTCCTGTCCCAGGACATTCGTCCTCTGCAAGTAGTTTTGAGTTGTTTCCCCCCCCCCCCCCCCTCCACCCCCCACCCTCCCCCTTCCCTTCCCTACCCCATATATTACACCAGTTTCCAAAGTCTTCACGACCAATCGAGTTGCTGGGATTAAAAGCCTGTAAAACTATCGCACCTTTTAAGAAACATTTAAAAAAAGGTGCAGGAGTAGGCCATTCTGCCCTTCGAGCCAGCACCACCATTCAATATGATCATGGCTGATCATCAACAATCAGTACCCCATTCCTACTCTTTGCTTACTGTCTGCCAATCAGTTCTCTATCCATGTCAATACCCTACCTCCAATACCATGTGCTCTAATTTTGCACACTAATCTCTTGTTTGGGACCTTGTCAAATGCTCTTTGAAAGTCCAGATACGCCACATCAACTGGCTCTCCCTTATTCATTCTCCTTGTTACATCCTCAAAAAATTCCAGAAGATTAGTCAAGCATGATTTCCCCTTCATAAATCCATGCTGACTTTGACCGATCCTACTTTCCAAA
Source organism: Rhinoraja longicauda (assembly GCF_053455715.1). NCBI lineage: Eukaryota > Metazoa > Chordata > Chondrichthyes > Rajiformes > Arhynchobatidae > Rhinoraja > Rhinoraja longicauda. The sequence continues at coordinate 18,250,518 of NC_135962.1, forward strand.
TGCGCTGCTGTTTCATTTAAACAGGTACGTGGGTAGAACCAGGTTTAGAGAGTTCTGGGCCAAACGCAAGCAGGTGGGACTAGTGGTCAGCATGAGTAAATTGGGCCGAAGGGCACGTTTCCACACTGTATGACTAAGACTAAAACCGAAGAGGCCTTGAAAGGCATCAGTGGCGGCCGGCCGAGAGTCTCCACTCACCTGGTAGCCGAACTGGTTACAAGGGAAGCCCAGGACAATGAAACGATGCGGGTAGCGCGTCTGCAACTCGTTGAGTTGGGTGTATTCCCTCGTGGTCAAGCTTCAGAGAGAAGCGACATTCTCGATCAACACCACTCTGTCTTTGTAGACATTGAAGTCCACATTGTCGCCGTCCAGGGTGACGGCGTTGAGGTCGTAGAAAGACTTGACTGCCTGAGACATGGTGCGCTGCGAACTGGGGCTTGCAAGGCGCTCTCAGCAATCCCACCCAATGCTAAACGTCAGCAACAAATTTTGCAAACGCGGCAATTTCTTTGCACAAAATAATTCCCTCGCTCACGTTACTTTTTAAAAGCACCACGCCCTCTGAAACCTTGCCAATTATCCAAACCACGCATGAGCAGAGGGTGGATTGCAGACAATTCCACACATCTATCAGAAGGAATAATCCTGATTACAGTTTGTGTGGAGTGGGTGGGGAAGATTTTCTTTGAGAAAACCTAATAATCCCTATTTATTTTGGACAACAGTGTAATGGCGAACACCAAAGTATATATAGACAGAGCAGAATATGTCATTTCTCTTTTTTTAATTGACTAACTGGAGGAGACTCACTGTGATGGATGTTTCTTTTTTTTGTTTTGTGTTGGTTTGTGATTGTGTGTGTTATTGCTTATTTCTATTGCTCTTATTGTTGGTCTGTGGGTAACGGAATTTCGTCCAAAAGACTTGTTTTTTTGGATGACAATAAAGGTTATTCTGATTCTGACTGTTTTGCAGATGGGTGATGTAAGTGGCGAAGACGAGAGATGAAAAGGAAACAAAAGGGTGTCAGATGGGAGGTGTAAAATGTAAAGCTGGAAGGAGGTTTGTGGGAGAAAGTGGATAGGATAGAGAGGAAGGAGGTGGGATAAAAGGGAACTGGGGTTTAGGGGATGGGAAATGAGTGGAAAGTAGGAGTATGGAGCAGGGTGACTGGGGTATGTGGGAGAAATAGGCAAAGCAAAGCTGTTGGGACAGGTGTTACATCTCCTGTGGATACGGGGGGAAGTACCTGGGGAGGAGGTAGGTTGGGTGGGAAGGGTTGAGTGGCCGGAGGAGTTGTGGAAGAGGTGTTGTCTACAGAAAGTGGAAAGACTAGAATGAATCCAAAACCAGCGGCGCTGAAAGAAAACAAATTCCTGAAAGATTAGACAGTCAGTCAACTTCTGTAGATGAGGGAACATCTGAATATTCAGATCGATGACCTTTCCACAGAACTACAATTGAACATATTTTTTAAGTTTTAGAGGGAGAGGCAGAGATCGAGAGACACTGAATGACACGAAAGGCAGCAGAGGGTGGTGGGGGATTGTCAGATCAGTTGATATTCGTACTTGCTCACACAAGCATTGACACACCCAATATGTGCATGCCTGTTTTACAGAAAAACACACAGTTGAAAGAGCACATCAACTTCACTGATATTAAATGCTTAATTGCTGGAGGGGCAATTCCAGCAGGTTGAAAACAGGTCGGTCGAGTTCATTTGGAATCAAAATTCGGCAGAAAAACTGTAATCAATCAGTCGATGGACCTGAAGTAATGTCAGGTAGTGGTAAAATCTGGGCAGGGAAGAAAACCTTTGACTAGGGAAGCAAAATGGCTTTGATGAACAAAAATGGTTAAAATGAAGCAGATACAGGGGTATATGACTGTTGTCAGGTAGATAGGGAAACGTCATTGGGATGATGGTGAGCCGGTCAGCACTCACTGTTAAAATGGAATGTATCTCATGGCAACCTTTCAACCATACATTTAATTACCGAACTCTAACACTGTTGCTGCTAGCGATGCCTTACTCCTTCAATGTATGTAGAGCGGCAGTATTTTCCAGGATAACTAACAGAAATCAGTGGACTTCATCAGCTGCAACTATTTAGAAATATTTCCTGTTGTTAAAAATATTAAAAATATTATGACTCCATCTACACTTCACACTGCCTCAGCAAGGCCACCAGCATAATCAAGGCAGATAGACACAAAATGCTGAAGTAAAGTAACACAGTGAGACAGGATTTTACTCGTTACTCCAGCATTTTGTGTCTATCTGGTTTAAACCAGCATCTGCAGTTCCTTTCTCAGCATAATGAAGGACTAGTCTTAACCTGGTCATTCCGTCTTCTCTCCTCTCCTATCAGGCAAGAAGTGTGAAAACACATACGTCCAGATTCAGGGATCGTTTCTTCCCAGATGTCATCAGGCAGCTGAACCATCCAACCAACAACTAGGGAGCTACCATCTACATCATTGGAAACCCTTGGACTATCTTTAATTGGGTTTTACTGCACTTTATCTTGCACTAAACGTTATTCTCTTTATCCTGTATCTGTACAATGTGGACGGTTTGATATAAATCAAGTATAGTCTTTCCACTGACTCTCCAGCATGTAACAAAAAGCTTTTCACTGTACCTCTGTACACATAACAACAAAAAATATGTCTTGTTGAATGAGGTGTGACTTGGTTTTGAAAGGTCATTTTTACTGCTGAATGACACCTCCAGACAGAGAATAATTTCATCTATATGCAGATGATAATTTGCTTGGAAAATTACTTCAAATATTCCTTGCTTTTAAAATTATTTAAAAATAATGATTTGATTTTTGTTTACCTTCATTAATCTTACATGTATGTGTATCATTATTTTTTCTCTGTAAAATGTTTCACAAATTACTTTCTGGTTTAGTTTAGAGTGCGGAAACCGGCCCTTCAGCCCACCGAGTCCGCACCGACCAGAGATCACAGCACATTAACATCACCCTACACACACTAGGGCCAATTTACACTTATACCAAGCCAATTAACCAACAATTCTGTACGTCTTTGGAGTGTGGGATGAAACTGAAGATCTCGGAGAAAACCCACGCGGTCATGAGGAGAATGTACAAACTTCGTTCAGACAACATCCGTAGTCGGAATCGAACCCGGTACACTGGCGCTGCAAGGCAGCAACTCTACCGCTGTGCCACCATGCCACACTAGTTTGAGACTTATTGAGTTTGAGACTTAATTTGGGACTTATAAGGCTTCATCAGTGTGACAGGTTGTTCGGCCCATTCAATGTTGCTGAGAGATCTTGTACATTGGACTTGCACTAAGATGGATAAGATGAGCTTTTCCAATCTTCGAGGATAGCTTTTTGGTGGGGGCTGCAAAATGTAGGCTATTGTGAAGAGGGCTTGATTATTCAAATTTATCTTGGGCCAGATCAGGGTGTTTTTTTAATTTTATTTTTCATTAGTATTTGACAAAATCAATCAATGTAATTGCTTAAAAGAACTTGAGCTCAATGCACCAACCCCTTGTCTCTGAACAGACTAATGTCAAAATAGTAACCCACAATATGTCTGGAAGCTCATGGTAAGCTCTGCAGAGATGCCTTGAAATATACTTAGCAGATTTTAGAGGAATACAGTTCTGAGAACATTAAAAGCACCATTAAACCAGCGATATTTGTCTCGACACGATTTGTGGTACAGGTCACAATTTTTTTATTTATGGGAAAGTAATTGAACTTGCCATGCATTTTAGTGCCTTATTTCAGCAGCAGAAGCAAGCTCAAAAGTCTCAGTCAAAATATTCCTTTGGTTTTCGTTTACCAAAGCTGTAACCGAAAAACTGAATACCTGAAATCACTCAAACTTTCTGCATAATGGCCCAAAAAATCATCAAACATAATAGGTTAAGGTGTTCACAACTCTGCATGTCATTGTGCATACTTTCATTTGTTTACTGCCCATTTGTGTTGCGCTTTTAGCCTTTAGTTTTTTTCCCATAAGCATCATGCTGACCAATGCTTGCCATGGTGAAATTGGTCTGTAAGCTATGTGAATGCTTTCAAAGCCATTTACAGCATCCTGAAAAGCAAAATGTAAAATCTGCAAGGCAGCCTTTTTTTCACAAAGATATTTTACTGGAACAAAAATATAAACTCTTTTTCGAGGTAGACCTTGTGGGTATTGTCTTGTTTGTGAATTAAAGCCCAAAAAACAATTATGCACAACTTGAAAAATACATTCACACTTTATATTCAAAAGATCATTGAATGAAATGACAATGGATTAAATTTGTGTAGACATAAATATTATCGCTTCCAATTGTAAATATTAATATTTGTATTAAAAATATTGAATTGCACCAACTCAGAGACCTGGACCTTAAATCACCATGGCACAATTCAAAATTCACATTGCTCCGCATGTTGAAATTGACTTTCGTTGCAATTGTACAAGTGGCATGTTTAATGTTCATGCTAGCAAATGAACCCAGTTTGGAACACATTTAGAAGATTAAGCAACAAATTGAGTGATGTCTTTACTTCAATAGATCTAATTCCAGTAGATCTCTCTTCAACATTACAAAGAACTAGAGCAAATGATCAGAAGACATTATTGGAAATATATTTTTCCTTGTATATGTAAAAAGTACACCAATGTTCCTATGTACCTCATGCCTTTTGATTCATGCCATTGATGCCATTGACGATCTGTACACTGCAAGGGCCAGGAAGCGAGCGGGCAAGATCATCTCTGACCCCTCTCACCCTGGCCACAAACTCTTCGAAGCACTTCCCTCTGGAAGGTGACTCTGGACTGTCAAAGCAGCCACAGCCAGACATAAAAACAGCTTTTTTTCCACGAGTGATAGTTCTACTCAATAACCAAAGTCTGTAGTCTCTTTTTTGCTCTGGTTTATTATCACCCACATGTTTAGACCGTAATGTTGTATCCTTATTGTTTTGATGTGGTTATGCTTTATTCTTAATTGTTAACTGTGTTGTCATTTGTGAGCGGAGCACCAAGGCACATTCCTTGTATATGCATACTTGGCCAATAAACTTATTAATTCATTCATTAAAAACCAATGTGGATTTCCACTGATCATTCCTTCAAACTGCACAGATCTATCACATCACTGTCAGAGGGCTTTGAACTTTGGATGTAAATATTACGGGAATTCAAGAAAAAGACCAGAATTATAGAACACACACTCCGCAGAATTTTCAATTTTAAAAGTAGTTTTCAGCTTTCACAATGAAAAAAAATCCTGTCCTATAATTTCACAAGATGCTCCAAATTTAAACCTGTAAGGCTTGGACTTGGAACGGAATGTTGATTGGTTTAACTGCTTAGCAAAATGTATATTGTTTTTGTTTTTGACATGTGCAGTGGTGGGATGGTAATGTTTTGAGTGGATGCCATATCAGTCTCCTATTTAATCCAAGCAGCAATACTTTCCTTATTTTCAGATCTCCAATGAAGACCAAAAATAGATGGACAAATGGCAAAATATACATTTTAAAATGAAAGCAATTTACAGCTATGATGCAAAATTAGTTATAGGTATTGCTCAAAGCTATTAATCCACAGCACAGCTCTGGACAGAAAATAAGTAAGAGAATGAGCTTGTTCATTCATGAAAGTATTAATTTAAATTAGCCTTTATTAAAGCCATCTTTTCATCATGTCTTGAAATTATTGTCATAATCCCAAACCCTTCTTGCAATTCTAAAAAGAGTCGTGTGTGTGTGTGGAGATACACTGGTCTGAGAAATTATTGGTCAAAAAAAACAACAAACAACATTTTTATTGAGCATGTTCAAAGAATAATAATAGCATTTTGCAGAAACTAACGACACAAATGGGGGATATTTCAGGAAATGGGCATATTGATTGATCTTGAGACGCTTTATCTGGAAGGGTCATTCACATACGAAACAAATACTGAAACTGCAGTCTTGTGGAAACTGGGCTACTGGATCAACATTCGGTGATCTGAACATGAATCACAGCACAGTAACTGTACAAAAAGCACAGCAGACAAGCCTGGTCCAAGAAATTGTTGAATCACAGAGCCAGGACAAAATACAACACCGATAAAAACTGACTGTAAGAATTAATCCAACTCAAGGGAGAGGCAGGATTCAGATGAATATTTGAGATGACACAGTGTAGGAGCAGGCAACCAGGTCTTGAAAGTTTGAGGCGTGACTCAGTCAGCTGAATAGGACTTTTCTTATTTGCTATATTTCTAGCACCAGCAAGCTTTTTGTGAATCATCCATCCGCTCGGTTTTGCTGTCATCTTCTTCTAAATCGCCAATGACAAGTTCATCGGGAGTTGACAGCCTAAGTCCATCAAGCTCCTTCTTGTGGGCCTGTAACACTAGTTCCGTCAGTCGAGTGAATGACTATGGAAGAGAAGCACATCAAAATACCATGGGGTTACAAGAGCAACAAAACAATGCCAATAAAAGAAAATCATAAAACAGTAGAGGCTGGAAATTTGAAACAAAAACGGAAAATGCTGATTTTTTTTTTTTAAATGTCAGGCTACGTTTGCGGAAAGAGAAACAGTTAATGCTTTGGGTCAGGGGCTTTTCATCCGAACGCTGTGCAATTTGTACTGTTCTGCCAAAGGGTCTCGGACATTAAATGTTAACTATTTCACCCTCTACAGATGCTGCCCAACAACAAGCTGAGTGTTTCTAGCATTTTCAGTTTTTGCTTCAAAGCAACTACGATATTAAATTTTTGATCTGTCATAAATACAAAAATACCTATTCATCTTTGGTTCCTGCTGCCTTATGTGTGGGACAGGTCTAACCACAGGTTGTACTTACGGTGCAAATGGGAATGAATCCAGACGTACAGAGATGAAGGTGATGGCGAAGACCTTTGTGCACAATTAGTGCACTGATGAACACATCCGCCCCAATCAGTCTGAAGACTGAATCATGCTGAAGAGGGGTCCCGACCCAAAATATCACCTATCCATATTCTCCAACGATGCTGCCTGACTCGCTGAGTTACTCCAGCACTTTGTGTCTACTTCCACCCCAAATACTTTTCTTCTCTTCCTCAGCAATCAAAAATGCTACATTTCAATATTCAAGGAATGAGCAGGGTAATGATTCAGTGCTAAGTCAACACCTATTCTCATCGGTGCTTTTAAGAATGATAACTTTGTTAACACAAAGAATGAATTGTCAACCGAGTTCAGAAAATAGAGATTGAGTGAGTTAATGGTGGTATTCTTCCTGTCATGTTCCTTGCCAAAGTCATGCCCCAAACAACATTTGGCACAGATGAGCCATAGAATATTTATTCACAAAATGCTGGAGTAACTCAGCAGGTCAGGCAGCATCTCGGGAGAGAAGGAATGGGTGACGTTTCGGGTCGAGACCCTTCTTCAGACGTCTGAAGAAGGGTCTCGACCCGAAACGTCACCCATTCCTTCTCTCCCGAGATGCTGCCTGACCTGCTGAGTTACTCCAGCATTTTGTGAATAAATCGATTTGTACCAGCATCTGCAGTTATTTTCTTATACTACTTGAGCCATATAATATGTTGGTCAAAGTTTGGGTGCTCTTAAAATTGAGATTTTTTAAACTTCAAAATATTACTCTATTCTCAGAATTGACAAAGGTTTAAGATATAGAACATTTGAATGTCACCACTTTTAGTACCAGCCATGTTATTTGTTTATATCATGTCAGCATGACATCAATTTCTCTTTAGAAACAGTCCAAGGAGTATTTGCATGGTTGCAGCCCCTCAGTACATTATGGCCAGAGGCAGTAAACTGTGACTGTTCCCAAAAGAACCTTTGTGGCAGTCACACTGAGCTTCAGCGAGTCATCAGCTAGCAGTCTTGGAGTTTAGAGTTTGCCAATCTGATACAATTGGTTGTGAACTTGATCCAGAAGACAAGAGTTCACAAAATGTATCTTTCACCAGACTGATAATTTCGAGCAGCTGATGTTTGTCTCAGTTTGTCGCTGGCAGTGGCCCAGGCAGCAGAGCTGTGTATCATGTATTTGTTTGGGATGTATCTTGAAAAAGACCATCACATTACTTTTCATATTGTTTCAGAAAAGTTGAGGACCAAAGAGCATATTGTAGCGACCATGGAGAATGGTCTAGGTCGTCGAACCCTCGGATTGGCCAGCGAGGTCACGTGGGAACGCGACCATGGGGATTGGTCCAGGGAAGGACATCGCTGATTGGTCAGCGATGTCATGGGTGCGTTTGGCGCCCGATTTAGTTAGTTCGTCTGAGTCTTCAAGGAGGACAGTAAGTTTATATTGGTTGTCCTGCGACTTGTTGTTTTGATTCTGTATTCGTGTATTGCGGTTGCAATAAACTTCATCTACAACTACAAGTCTCGGACTCGCCATATTGGTGACCCCGGACGTGATCTGGACGATCACCGACTGAGAAAAACCCGACGCCTCGTTGACGATGACTGAGCAGGGCGCACCGGAGTCAAGCGCGGCGGACGTTCATCTTCCGTTATTTTGGACGTACGCACCGCAAGCTTGGTTTATCCACGCCGAGGCCCAATTCCATATAAAGAAGGTGTCGGATGATTCCACGAAGTATTTCTACCTCGTCAGCGCGCTATCGCCGGACACAACCAAGCGCGTGATGCGGTTCATAATAAATTCACCTGCGGAAGACAAGTATGAAACCATGAAGAAGGTATTACTGCGGACCTTCGGGTTAAAAAAGCATGGTGGTGCGGCAAAACTTCTGCACCTACCGGAGCTTGGAGACAAACTGCCTTCCGTCCTCATGGCCGAAATGATGGTGCTAGCCGGTGAGCATACGGATTGCCCGATGTTTGAGCAGGCATTCCGCGAAAAACTCCCCGAGGATGTCCGATTGCTGCTTACGGATTGTTCTTTTAAGGACCCCGAAGCATATGCAGCGAAAGCGGACGCGCTCATAGCGGGAAAAAACAAGGCAGGGGATTCCATCAACAAAGTCTCGACATCGGTGACCACGCCACAGCGACGGCAAGATGGCGCCACGTCTCCCGCCAATTCTCCGAAAGCCCGCCAAAAAGATCCGCACAAGCGCGGCTGGTGCTATTATCACCTACGATGGGGTAACGAATCCCGCAACTGCCGCTTGCCTTGTACCTTCGCGGGAAATGCCTCGGCCGATCGTACATAGGGGCAGTTACGATTGGCCAGAACCGGCGCCTCTATGTCCATGATCGATTCACGGACACAGAATTTTTGGTAGACACGGGAGCCATCGTCAGCATAGTGCCGCCGACCGACCTCGAAACCAGATCGGGTAAGACAGGTCCCACCCTCATCGCGGTGAACGGCAGCCCAATTCGCACTTTCGGTACACGGAAAATGTCCCTGGGTTTAGGCCTCCGCACGTACGAATGGCCATTCATCATAGCCGACGTCAAACAAGCGATCCTGGGCGCAGATTTTCTCTGGGCTTTTTCACTGGTTCCTGATGTCCGCGGTAACGACCTCCGACCTTCCGCCGAAGACGAGCACGTCGCTCCGACAATCGCCTCCTCGCTCAGCCCTACTGTCCAGGCCGTCGTCGCGGCCCCCGACTCGTATGCTGCGATTCTGGCCGAGTTCCCAGAGCTGCTCGTTCAACGTTTCGACGCACCTTCGGCTAAACACGGTGTGGTCCATCATATCCGCACCGAAGGCCCTCCCGTTTTCGCTCGGGCCAGGAGACTGCCGCCAGACAAACTGGTGGTGGCAAAGGAGGAGTTCAGGAAGATGGAGGAAATGGGAATTGTCCGTCAGTCTGACAGCCCGTGGGCCTCGCCGTTACACATGGTCTCCAAGGCATCTGGGGGGTGGAGGCCATGTGGCGATTATCGGCGTCTCAATGCTGTCACCACGGCTGATCGCTACCCCATACCGCACCTACAGGACTTTTCATCTGGGCTGGAAGGTGCGGTAGTGTTTTCCAAAATCGATTTGGTGCGAGGATATCATCAGATTCCGGTGCGACCGGAGGACATACAAAAAACTGCAACTATAACTCCGTTCGGGTTGTTTGAATGGTTGCGTATGCCTTTCGGTTTAAAGAACGCGGCACAGGCTTTCCAGCGACTGATGGACCGCGTGGGCCGGGGTTTACCCTTTTTGTTTATTTATCTAGACGACATCCTGATAGCCAGCCCCTCCGTGCTGGAACACCAGGCCCATTTGAGGACCGTGTTCCAGCGGCTCCAAGACCACGGGCTCATTATCCAACCCTCCAAATGTCAATTCGGCCTGCCTGCCCTTGATTTTCTAGGGCACAGAATTACTCCTGCCGGTGCCGCCCCTTTACCCGAGAAGGTGGAAGCCATCCGGGCCTTTCCCAGGCCCACCACTGTAAAAGGGCTGCAGGAGTTCGTCGGTATGGTTAATTTCTACCATAGATTCGTTCCGGCAGCGGCGCGAGTCCTGCGCCCGCTTTTCCAATGCCTTGCAGGGAACCCGGTAGAGTTGTTGTGGTCCCCGGCCGCAGAGTCGGCTTTTACGGCAGCTAAGGCAGCCCTGGCAGACGCCACCATGTTGGTCCATCCGAGCCCCTCCGCCCCCACGGCCCTGACGGTTGACGCCTCTGACGTGGCGGTGGGTGGGGTTCTGGAGCAGCAGGTTGGTGGCCATTGGCAGCCTTTAGCCTTTTTCAGCCGGCAACTAAATTCGGCCGAGCTGAAATATAGTGCATTTGACCGAGAGCTTCTAGCTCTCTATTTAGCTGTCCGTCATTTTAGGTATTTCCTCGAGGGCCGCCCATTTGTGGCATTTACGGACCACAAGCCATTAACATTTGCGTTTTTGAAATTGTCTGACCCATGGTCGGCCCGCCAGCAGCGGCACCTGACTGCTATCTCCGAATTTACAACAGATGTTCGTCATATCGCGGGTAAGCTTAATGCCGTTGCTGACGCCCTGTCTAGACCTGCTTTTCCCCCTATTTCGGCGGTGGACTGCGAGGTGGATCCCCAGGAGCTCGCGGAGGCGCAGCTTCTGGCGGATACCGTTTCGGCTTACCGGTCCACCACTTCGGGATTAAAGTTGGCCCAGGTGGCTTGTGGGTCGGAGGGCACGAAAGTCTGGTGCGATATTTCTCTTCCTCGTCCCAGGCCGGTAGTGCCGCCTTCCCTTCAGCGCCGAGTTTTCGATGCCATTCATGGGTTGGCGCACCCGTCCATCCGCTCCACCTCTGCCTTGGTAGCAGCGAGGTTTGTCTGGCATGGCCTGAGAAAACAGGTAGCGGGGTGGGCACGTTCCTGCGTGCCCTGTCAGACCGCTAAAGTCCAGCGCCACGTCCAGCCCCCCGTACAGGATTTCGAGGTCCCGGCCTTTCGTTTTTTTCACATCCACGTGGATTTGGTCGGACCTTTGCCTTCCTCCCAGGGCTACACCCACCTCCTCACGGTGGTGGATCGGTTCACCCGGTGGCCAGAGGCTTTCCCATTGTTTGATATCTCGTCAGCGTCTTGTGCTAGGACTTTGGCCCTCCATTGGGTAGCTCGTTTTGGGGTCCCGGCAGTTATTACCACTGACAGAGGGCCACAGTTCACTTCGTCCCTCTGGGCCGCGCTGGCGGAACTGTACGGGTCCAAGTTACAACCCACAACTGCATATCACCCCCAGGCAAATGGACTCGTAGAAAGGTTCCACCGCCAACTTAAGGCGTCCCTCAGTGCAAGGCTTGAAGGCCCGGACTGGGTGGACCAACTCCCTTGGGTTCTTTTGGGCATCCGGACTGCTCCTAAGCCAGATCTCGGTGCGTCGTCTGCAGAGCTAGTATATGGCTCGACACTTCAAGTACCCGGAGACCTTTTTTCGGACCCTTCAGCCCTGCTCCCTTCGGTCCCATCAGCGTTAGCATCTCTCCGGGAACGGGTGGGCTCCCTGGCTCCAGTGCCGACTTCACGCCATGGGTGTTCCATGGTGCATGAACCGGCTGCCCTGAAAGACTGTGAGTTTGTTTTTCTGCGTAAGGATGCCCATCGCGCCCCGTTGCAGAGGGTCTATCAAGGGCCGTTCCGGGTGTTACGTAAGGGAACGGCTACTTTCACCTTAGACATGGGCGGCAAGAGCGAACTAGTCTCGGTGTCCCGGCTCAAACCTGCCCATTTGGACCCGGATCAACCAGTTTTGGTCGGTCAAACCCCTCGGAGAGGCCGACCTCCGTTAGTTCCGCCCAGTCCAGAAACCCCCGTTCTGACAGTTCCTTCAGGACCTCCCGTTTCGGCAGTTCCTCCAGAGCCCCCCGTGCCGGTAGTTCCTCCAGAACCTCTCGTTCCGGCTGTTCCACCAAGTCCGGAACCTCCGGCTCCTGTGGTTCAGGCTGTCCCTCTCCGTACTCGTTGTGGTCGCGAAATCAGGCTCCCAGCTAGGTTCCGCACCTCGGGTTCTGGGGGGGGTCATGTAGCGACCATGGAGAATGGTCTAGGTCGTCGAACCCTCGGATTGGCCAGCGAGGTCACGTGGGAACGCGACCATGGGGATTGGTCCAGGGAAGGACATCGCTGATTGGTCAGCGATGTCATGGGTGCGTTTGGCGCCCGATTTAGTTAGTTCGTCTGAGTCTTCAAGGAGGACAGTAAGTTTATATTGGTTGTCCTGCGACTTGTTGTTTTGATTCTGTATTCGTGTATTGCGGTTGCAATAAACTTCATCTACAACTACAAGTCTCGGACTCGCCATAATATGAGAATTCTGCATGGCTTGTTAATCAGCAGAATTTAATAGACTAGACCAAGTTGGGCCCAAACCACTCCTGCATTGGTGTAGCACCCTCGCCTCCCCCAATTCCCCCTCCCCTCTCCCCCCTCAACTCTCCCCCCCTCCCTCTCCCCCTCCCTCCCCTAGGGTTGCCTCTCCTGCATTAGTGCAGCACCCTCTCCCCCCCACTTCCTCCTCCCCCACTCCCCCCTCCCCTCTCCCCCACACTCCCCCCTCCTCTCTCCCCGTCTCCTCCCTCCCTCCACCCCCCTCCTCCCCCCCCTCACTCCCCTCCTTACCCCCTCCCTTCCCTCCTCCCCTCCCACACCCCCTCCCTCCCCCACCCCACCTCCCCTCTCCCTCCACTCCCCCATCCCCCCTCTCCCCCATCCCCGCCTCCCGACCCGGGGGGCCGCCATTGGAGGAGCTGGGGTGGGGGGTGGTGTGGGGGAGAGTCCTGTCCCGTCCCGGTGCGGGGATGTTCAATGGTAGATGGCGGCGGCTATCCCACTGTTGCTGAGCTGCTGGGCTCTGGGCGGCGTGGGAAAGGCGCTGAGCCGGCCGGGGAGAGGAGGAGGGATGGGGGAGCCGAGGGCAGGCCCAGCACCAGGCCCAGGCCTCGGCCTCCACCTCCAACAAAGCCCGGCCTCACCGCTGCCGCCGCTGCTGCCGCCTTTCCCCTTGGCCCACCTCAGGCTCGCGGTTACCTGGTCACGTCCAGGCCCAGGCCCAGGCTCCGGCTGCTTCCTCCGGCACCAGGCCTGACTCTCCCGCCCCCAAGGGACAGGCGGCCGAGCCCTGCTCAACAGGCCCCAACTGCGCAAGCACAGACGCATTCGTTCTGCGCACGCACGGATGCGGCGGCCATCTTACGTAAGTATCAGATCAATGGAGCCCCAACTGCGCATGCACGGTTTTTAAAACATTAAAATGTGAATCACTTTAAAAACAACACTGATTTCAATGAAACTTCTTCCATAGGACCACGGGACGACGGTGAATAAGGAGAACCTAAAATCGTCACGCTCTCGTGTACCATTTTAGCTGTAGTTCAGGAACAAGCGAACAAATGAGAGTTTTAGTATATAGATTGAAAGAAGAGCCTGATCAGTTGGAGGTTCCTTAGGAGCCGAGTTGCCAAGCCACAGAGTGGACAAAATAAGGAAAATACAAAGTAAAACTTTTACATGAAGCTAATAGAAAAGACAAGGTTATGAATTCTACAATATGCTTGTTTTAGACAAAATGCTGGAATAACTAAGCAAGTCAGGCAGCATGTCCGGAGAACACGGATAGGTGAGGTTTCAAGTCGGGACCCTTCTTCACCTATCAACCTATTGATGTTCTCTAGAGATGCTGCCTGATCCGTTGAGTTACTCCAACATTTGTGTCTTTCTATGGTTTCAACTAGCATCTGCAGTTCCTTGTTATTACATAATGTTTCTTTTACACTTCATTTTGTCACAGTGATCATCCCTTTGAAAGACGCTTTAAATGACTTTGCGTATCTTGACACTATATTCAATTTACATCAAACCACAGAGCTGTGGCACTGGGTCCCACTGGGTTACATTTGCAGACTTGTATCACCACAGATTGTGAACCAGAGCCAGTCCAACTGATCCATTAATCCTTTAATTCTTGGCCAATGCCACCAAATAAACAATGGATCCAATGGTCTTCTGTTGTGTAAGCCTTTACAGTTCTTTAAATATAATGTTTCCACTCACCTCTTTGATGTTATAGTTGGTGCAGGCACTTGTTTCAAAGAAGTCCATTCCATATTCTTTTGCAAGCTTTGCAAGGAAATATTGAAAGGATATTTAACAATAGATCAAACAGTGAATACACAATTACCACCCCTACTATGCTCCTTTAACAAAACACAAGGAATGTATGTCATGCTCATTTATTTTAGTACTTGGATGTATCCTTACATACCAATTCATATTGTGCTCATCAAACATACCCTAATGTTGCACAACGTTCTGCAGATATGAGTCAAGAACCTAAGACTCAGAGCAGGAGTTGGTCATCTGGTCAAACAAGCCTGCTCTGCCATTCAACAGGATCATAAGGAATAGGAGTAGAATTAGCCCATTTGGCCCATTGTCTACTCCGCCATTCAATCATGGCTGATCTATCTCTCCCTCCTAACCCCATTCTCCTGCCTTCTTCCCATAATCTCTGAAACCTGACACCAAGATAGTGGCTGATTTTCTACTTCAGTTCTATATTCCTACAAACTCCCCAGAATCCTTGATTACCTTAATATGAAGAAATTCTATCGTTCTCTAGATTGAACAAACTCAATGAATGTGCCTCTACAGCCGCCTAGGGTAAAGGATTCCAATCTTGGTTGCATTCCTTCCAAATATCTCCCTTTGTTTTTGGAAAGGAGACCAAACCTGTACATAATACTCCAGATGCAAGTATCACTTCAACAACACGGCTGGTTTGACATGCTTACATTTGGTCCCACACTTACAACAGCAGCCACGCACATTGCTCAGTACAGTGAACCCTTGTTTTAACAGACACCTTCATACGGATGTAGCAGACGGGTCTGTCGCTGCCACCCCAGGCTCTCACCACAACCCCCAGCCGCTAACTCCATTCCTGACTCGCAAGGTGCACCAGCGATCCCTTCTTCACCCACCGCACGGTCCAGTTGACGTGGCTGTTGGTGTGACTCACGATGTAGCCCCTGGAGATAGAGCTTTCTTTGGACCACCACCACTGACAGGACCTACTCGGTCACTGTAGGACTCCCTCCCCTATCACCTGCTGCTGCTTCTTCACGTTGGCCATCATTTTGCCTGCTCTCCTCCCCACCCACCCCCCCCCCCCGCCACACCCCCCCCTCTCCTCCTCCTCTTCCGGAGTCGCCGACATACTCCACCTTGGAAGCAGCAGCAGGTGAGAATGGAGGGAGCCCCATAATAACCGAGCATGTCTTGTCGGTGGCAGCTGCCTGAAGAAAGTTTTGCCCCCAGCGCTACAATGTGAGCCGCAACAATAGTGTGTCACTGGACCGTGCGGTAGGTGCAGAACGGCCCGCTGGTGCAGAACGGCCCGCTGGTGCAGAACGGCCCGCTGGTGCAGACCAGCAGCATCAGTGCCTAGTTTTAAGATGAAATGGCACAAAATGATGCAGTAACTTCGCAGACTGAATCAGTCCAAAGAAGGGTCCTGACGTCACCTATCCATGTTCTCCAGAGATGCTGCCTGACCTGCTGACTTACTCCAGCACTTTGTGTACTTATGTGTAGTAACCATCATCTGCAGTTTTTTGTTTCAACTACATACAATTATAATACTTCACTCGGTTAGAATGGACAACCAGCAATAATGGACACCATTCCCCCCTCCCCCCTTATAGTCCATTATAACGAGGGTTTACTGTAATCGTAAAGAAAGATAGCTACCCATTTATAAATCTAGTTTGGACTCTTATTCCCATAACTTATTCTTAAGGATTCAACATTTAGATTCAAGACAACCACTGCAAAAACTCCCCAACGAGCCCCTCATACCTCGAGCCCTTTAGTTCAGCCATACCAATAGACCAAGCACAGCAGATGTGGGTAGCACAATCGTGATGGTTTCTGATTGGGAAATGATCATGATTTTCTACTAGTCTTATATTTTAGACTTGTTCCTGTTATTGAACCACAATATCATCACCAGGGCAGCAAGGTGGAACCACAATATCATCACCAGAGTCGCTGCCTAACAGCGCCAGAGACCCGGGTTCAATCCTGATTGTGAGTGCTGTCTGCAAGGAGTTTGTACGTTCTCCCTGTGACTGGTGGGGTTTCTCTGGGTTCTCCAGTTTCCTCCCACATTCCAAAGATTTACAGGTTCGCAGGAAATGGTTTTGGGTAAACTGATGGGACTGAAGGCTGATAAATCCCCAGGGCCTGATGGTCTGCATCCCAGGGTACTTAAGGAGGTGGCTCTAGAAATAGTGGAAGCATTGGAGATCATTTTTCAATGTTCTATAGATTCAGGATCAGTTCCTGTGGATTGGAGGATAGCAAATGTTATCCCACTTTTTAAGAAAGGAGGGAGAGAGAAAACGGGTAATTATAGACCAGTTAGTCTGACATCAGTGGTGGGGAAGATGCTGGAGTCAATTATAAAAGACGAAATTGCTGAGCATTTGGATAGCAGTAACAGGATCATTCCGAGTCAGCATGGATTTACGAAGGGGAAATCATGCTTGACAAATCTACTGGAATTTTTTGAGGATGTAACTAGGAAAATTGACAGGGGAGAGTCGGTGGATGTGGTGTACCTCGACTTTCAGAAAGCCTTCGACAAGGTCCCACATAGGAGATTAGTGGGCAAAATTAGAGCACATGGTATTGGGGGTAGGGTACTGACATGGATAGAAAATTGGTTGACAGACAGAAAGCAAAGAGTGGGGATAAATGGGTCCCTTTCGGAATGGCAGGCAGTGACCAGTGGGGTACCGCAAGGTTCGGTGCTGGGACCCCAGCTATTTACGATATACATTAATGACTTAGATGAAGGGATTAAAAGTACCATTAGCAAATTTGCAGATGATACTAAGCTGGGGGGTAGTGTGAATTGTGAGGAAGATGCAATAAGGCTGCAGGGTGACTTGGACAGGTTGTATGAGTGGGCGGATACATGGCAGATGCAGTTTAATGTTGATAAGTGTGAGGTTATTCACTTTGGAAGTAAGAATAGAAAGGCAGATTATTATCTGAATGGTGTCAAGTTAGGAAAAGGGGACGTACAAAGAGATCTGGGTGTCCTAGTGCATCAGTCAATGAAAGGAAGCATGCAGGTACAGCAGGCAGTGAAGAAAGCCAATGGAATGTTGGCCTTCATAACAAGAGGAGTTGAGTATAGGAGCAAAGAGGTCCTTCTACAGTTGTACCGGGCCCTGGTGAGACCGCACCTGGAGTACTGTGTGCAGTTTTGGTCTCCAAATTTGAGGAAGGATATTCTTGCTATTGAGGGCGTGCAGCGTAGGTTCACTAGGTTAATTCCCGGAATGGCGGGACTGTCGTATGTTGAAAGGCTGGAGCGATTAGGCTTGTATACACTGAAATTTAGAAGGATGAGGGGGGATCTTATTGAAACATATAAGATAATTAGGGGATTGGACACATTAGAGGCAGGAAACATGTTCCCAATGTTGGGGGAGTCCAGAACAAGGGGCCACAGTTTAAGAATAAGGGGTAGGCCATTTAGAACGAGGATGAGGAAGAACGTTTTCAGTCAGAGAGTGGTGAAGGTGTGGAATTCTCTGCCTCAGAAGGCAGTGGAGGCCAGTTCGTTGGATGCTTTCAAGAGAGAGCTGGATAGAGCTCTTAAGGATAGCGGAGTGAGGGGGTATGGGGAGAAGGCAGGAACGGGGTACTGATTGAGAGTGATCAGCCATGATCGCATTGATTGGCGGTGCTGGCTCGAAGGGCTGAATGGCCTACTCCTGCACCTATTGTCTATTGTAGGTTAATTGGCTTCTGTAAAATGTCAATTGTCTCCAATGTGTAGATTAGTGATAGTGTATCAAGTGATTGCTGGTCGGCGTGGACTCACTGGGCGGATGGGCCTTGTTTCCACGCCCTATTTCTAAAGTCTAAAGTCTAAAGTTTTTTTAAAAAGGGAGAGTTCATCATTTTAACCCTCTTCTATAAATAGCTGCAGTGTGCAGCAAGAACTTACCTTGTGACCTTGCCTTGCACCTACTTGCCTCTTCTGTTCCTCGTCAGCTTTATTGGCGATGAGAATTTTCTGAACCCCTTCTGGTGCATACTAGGGGGCAAATATACAATGTCATGTTAAAATCGGAGTAATATTTATTCAAGGTGAAATAATGTAAAGCCACTCTCTTACCTCATCAACATCACTGGCCCACTTCATGATATGCTGAAAGGACCGCTCGCTTGTGATATCGTACACCAAAAAGATTCCCTGTAAGTAAAGGGCAATACAATTTGTAATACAGAGGTTCGTGGAGCACAGTCATTACTTGGATTGAGAATGTAGACCATAGTTGTAATGTTGAGATGTAAAGAGGCCTGTGCTGCTGCATCTGTCGCTCGTTTAAGACTCTCTTTAGATGGATAGCATTTTTGAGTTGCTGAATGATTTTACCTTTATTTTGTTCAAAACAGCAGTTAGTAATGATTGCAAGCAATGAATTAGCACTGCAGGACGGCACAGTGGCGCAGCAGTAGAGTTCCTGCCTTACAGCGCCAGAGACCTGGGTTCAATCCTAACCACGGATGTTGTCTGTACGGAGTTTGTACATGACCACGTGGGTTTTCCCAGGATGCTCTGGTTTCCTCCCACAATCCAAAGATGTAAAGGTTAATTTGGCTTTGGTAAAAATGTGAAATGGTCCCTAGTGTGTCGGATAGTGTGAGTGTACGGGGATTGCTGGTCGGCGTGGACTCACGGGGCCAAAGGGCCTGTTTATGTGCTGTATGTGCAGTATCTCTAAACTAAACAACACTCAACTCAACTAGATTAAAAAAAATGAAAGCACTGAGTATACTCAGCGGCATTTGCAGAGGAAGAAACAGAGTTAATATTGACCTTCCTTAAGAACCAGGAAAAGCTGATGATAATAAAGTTTCATACTGCAGAGAAAGTTGGGCTGGGCAGAGAATGGAGGGGGAGGCAGAGAGAACAAAAGGTGGGGGAAGGAGGGGCAGGAGAGACTTGATGGCGGGTGTGATGTTGATGCTGATTGGAAGCTGTTGAACAACAACAGTCTACATGGATATGGTGTAACGAGAACTCTATGAATAAATCTGAAATTACCAGAGAAAGAAAGGTAAATGAAATACGCTGGTCATGCGAAATTCAAAGCTGGATAGCTAATTAACTGAAGCTGTTGAATTCACTGTGAGCCCTCAGCCTGCAATGTCCAGTATTGGATGAAGGACATCTATTCATCACGCTTAAGTCTGAATAGGGTCCTGACCCAAAACATCATCAATCCATGTCCTCCAGAGATGCAGACTGACCCACTAAGTTATTCCAGCACTCTGTGGGGGGTTTTGTTGGTAAACCAGCAGCTGCAGTTCCTTGTGCGTCCAAGCTTATGTTCAGCTTTGTTGGAACAGTGCAGAAGGCAGAGGTCAGAGTGGGAGTGGGATTAAGATTTAAAGTGACATGTTGCTGGAAGCTCAACTTCTATTCCGTGACCACATTTTAATCATGTTTCAGAGGGGGAGAGCCAAGTGGCCAGTCATTATTCAGGACAGTGGGCTTTTCCACAGTCGGAGGCTGCAGTTACAAAGCTCAGCTCCTACACAGACAAAATAATAAGCAAACTAGTGAATTTGGGTACACTTTCAGCGCTTTGGATACATCATATTACCGTGGCAAAGACCCAATGAATTCCTCTTAAGGAACAAGGCAACCACAGCCATGCAATAAATTCAACCACAGGTAAATACACACCTGGGTTGTTAGTTTTTTTCTGATTTCTGTCCCATCCTAACTTTTGGTGCAGTTCATGAACTTGTTTTCAATTGAAAATATTCTGGAAGCCAATAGGGCAATCACTGCTACTTCCCAGGAACACAGAGAGTAACGTCGCAAAGCTCACCTGGGCCCGCCTGTAGTACTGCTTTGTAATAGTCTGGTATCGTTCCTGCCCTGCGGTATCCCTGGGAACATAATTTAAAATAACAATAATTAAATTATAATTACCAGACCCAAGTTAAATTGAAATATGTGCACACAACTCAACTGTCAATAGCTTCCAATATTTTCAACAGCCCAAGAACGCTTCAATCCCTCTGTATTTCACTCAGGTGCAATCTTCCTCCATTATGATAATAGTCTGCCTTATGATTCCTCTTATCAAAGTACATAACCTCATAATTTCCCCATTAAACTCCATTTGCCTTGTTTTTGCCCGCTCACTCAACTCGCTTATATCCTGTTGCGATGCCCAGATATGATCATCAGAACATGCCTTTGAAACTATTTTCACGTCATCAGCAAACTTGGATGCCTTACACTCTGCCCCCTCAGGTTCAGATTAGTTTATTGTCATATACTTCAGGGTGCAATGACATTACTTATTTGCATGAAGTTCATGGAGTGAATAAATAGTATATATGGTAATGATAGATATAACGACAAATGTAAAATAGTGGCACGATGCAGAAAATTGTGGAATTTTTCAACCTGATGAGGCACAAGTATTTTTAGACTTTGATATGTAGTGTTCTGTAGCAACAAATTGATTTCATCCCAGTGCCATAAGTACCTTAAGTTTGTTATATCAAAAGAGAAATGTCTTCATTAAGAGTGTTAAGCAAACCATTTTTGCTTTTTTTATGTGTGGCCAGAGGATATATTTTCATTACCATCACCACAAGGTTTTGAAAGGTAAATCTCACCACAAGTGCATGGTTTGGCTTGCCTCAATATGATTTTTTGTAAAACATACTATAAAGAGTTTCCCAAATGCACTTTCAGTGAATTTTCAAAGCTCATGGATTAGACAAGAGTGGGAAATGGAGATATTCGAGACAGGGATGGGATAAGTGGATCTGTGTTCATGGGAGAAAGGCGAGTGAGATAGAGCTCGAGGGGTTAGTGGAATCAAGGGATATGGGGAGAAGGCAGGCACGGGTTACTGATTGTAGATGATCAGCCATGATCACAATGAATGGCGATGCTGGCTCGAAGGGCCAAATGACCTCCTCCTGCACCTATTTTCTGTTTCTATGTTTCTATGTTCAGGGGGGTACAGCAACAGTGACTTAAAGCAAGCGGAATAAAGGCTGAGAGATGACCTTAAGGAGCCGTTGTAAGCATTGGCCATGGCTACTGCGGCTCCCCACAATGTAACGTGTCAGAGAAAATGCCTCACTGATGAAGTGTGGCAGTGCTGCACGTTTGCTCATGACCCCAAGCTGAGGAGGGAGGCAAGAAAGGACTCAATGTGACTGCCAACCTAATCGACACGGTGACCCCAGGTCAAAATCTGATTGCCCCACAGTGTTGAGTGACTTTATTTATTTTTCCCCCATCTAAATTCTGCAAATTTTATTCCCTATCTTGGATTACCTTGGATTCCGTCAGGGCGAATTTCCCTGATGGCCTCATAATCCCACTAAGAATTCACAATCCCACTAAATTTTATCAGAGGAAACTTGAAAACATAATTCGGTCCCGTCAGCTTAGCGTTTGTATAATTGGGGCACAAGCAGCGATTCCTATGATTTCTAACAAGTCACAGTCTGCCACCAAAAGGAAGATTCATTTTTTCCCACTCTTTGCTTTCTGACTGTTAACCAATTCTTAAACAATTCAAATCAAAAAGGGGCTTTAATCCTGACAATGCAGAGGCCGGTGCCCAGGGTAATGTGAGTCCACACAAATCTGGGAGTTGATAGGGGTTTGTGGCTGAACGCCAGCGGTGCCACATCCAGTGTGATTCAGCTCAATCTCACAGTGCAGAAGGTTTGCTCGGCACTGGGATATAGGAACCAGGAGCAAGGGTAGACACTGCCCCCTTAACCCCACATGCATACCAATCTATGGCTCCCCACTGATGATTTCACGGAAGTTAGAACGGAGACAAGGCCCTCACTTTGTATCCGAGCAGCAGAGTAAGATGGGCATTTTGCTTGGCATGGACGAGTTGTGCTAAATAGAGTCTTTTCATGCTGTATTATTCAATATCTCCGTAATCATGCCCATGTTTAAAAAGACATGCATTTATTTTGAATAGTTCACTTTAATTTCACAACTTCCATGATGTAATTTTTTAAGGGAGTGTCGATTGTAATTTATGAAACCCAGCAGCCAGTTGATGCGTGCTGAGCTCCCTCAGGCAGCAACATGTAAAGACCAAACATTTTCTGTTTTATTGAAGTTAAATGAGAGACAAACATTGGTCACATCACCAGGGATAACTCCATTGTTGTTGTTCAAAATATTGCCTGGGGATCTAATGTGGAGAAAGGGCTCTTCCATCCAAAGATTGTTCCATCCAAAGATTACCTCTGATCACGCAGCATTCCCTCAGCACTGCATTCGAATGTCAGCATACATTTTAATGCTACTGCCTTTGCATGGGGTTTGAACCTGATATCTTGAGTTACAGGAGTGCGAGTGATATTGTACCTCATCAACCATGGTGGAGTATCAGACAATTGAGTGTGACCTTTGTGGTAATATTGTGTCATGTGACACACGGTTATTACTCAAGGTTCTGTTATTACATCGTTTAGCTTGGAATTTGCCAATTGGCTTCGGTAAAGATTGTAAACTGTCCCTAGTGTGTAGGATACTGCTAAGGTACAGGGATTTTACTGGTGGGCGCAGACTCAGTGGGTCAATGGACCTGTTTCCACACCGTACCTCTAAACTAAACACAGACATTATCAATGCTTGTTGATCCCTTGGAAATTGACAGAAGCAGAATAAGCAACGATTTCCATGACAGTGCAATGTTTACCCTAGAGGTGTGCTGCAGACCCCCTGTGCAATTCCTGTGTTACTGGCTCCCCCAGTGAACTGTAACTTCCAAAGGACCTGTGCACTGTTTAAATTACACGACTCTCTTGCACGTTAATGGCAAAGATAACCCAGCCCTCCTCTCCTTTTGATGCCTCACTTCATCGGTAACCATACGTTCATCTTTTCCTTTGATCACTTTCTCCTCTTCTACCAAGTGTAAAATGTCTAGCATGGTTCAAAATGTGAACCCACCACAGACGATGGACGCATTGTGACTTAGTTGATTTAGTTTATTGTCACGTATACTGAGGTACAGTGAAAAGCTCTTCTGTTGCATGCTTTTCAGTCAGCGGAAAGACCATCCAGTTGGTGAGAGGTGGTTCAATTGCCTGATATAAGCTGGGAGGGAACTGTCCCTGAATCTGCAGGTGTGCCTTTACAAACTTCTGTACCTCTTCCCTGATGTGAGACGGGTGTGACTCGTCCTTGATTATACTGGTGTGCTTGCCAAGGCAGCGTGGTGTAGATGGAGTCAATGGAAGCGAGGTTGCTTTGTGCGATGGTCTTGTGATGCATCCACATTTCTCTGCAATTTCTTGTGGTATTGGATGAATGAACTCCCTTATTCTCCTTGAAGTCTACTGGCCATTTCGATTTACCACCATGAAAGAAACACATTTATTTTTAAGAGTTATTTTCTATTCAAATTGGTCTCATGAGGTCTCACATGTTTGTCTCACAGGTTCAGGTTCTTGCAGGAAACCTGGGTCTCCGTAACCTTAAACTGCGAACGCTGGGTTAGTAAATGAGGCTAAAGAAAGTGCTCGACCCAAAAAGTCACCCATTCCTTCTACCCAGAGATGCTGCCTGTCCCGTAGAGTTACTCCAGCATTTTGTGTCTATCTTCTAACATACCAGATACCAATTATTGTAAGAATTCATGGGGCCAAATCCTTACATTAACTTTGCTATTATTCAAGTAACGTCTTCTGTTTCTAAAGCAAAGTACAACAGCTAAAAACTGTTTTTAGAAAGCAGGCACTTGATTTGACGACAGAATCTATTTGCATTTGCATCAAATGTGCTGGCATTTAATGCCCAGGTGACTGATTTATTGCCTTCTCACCTCTTGACAGACTAGGGCTGAAATTAATTATACTTTTAAACTGCTCAACACTAAATGGCTTCAGATTTTATTTTCAGTCAGTCCTCAGCAAAGTCTGACACTGAATGTTCTAACGTATGGATCTCAGAACATATGAGCATAACAAAAATGTAAAAATATAAGAGCAGGAATAGAAACATAGAAACATAGAAAATAGGTGCAGGAGGAGGCCATTCGGCCCTTCGAGCCAGCACCGCCATTCATTGTGATCATGGCTGATCGCCCCCAATCAATAACCCGTGCCTGCCTTCTCCCCATATCCCTTGATTTCACTAGCCCCTAGAGCTCTATCTAACTCTCTCTTAAATCCATCCAGTGATTTGGCCTCCACTGCCCTCTGTGGCAGAGAATTCCACAAATTCACAACTCTCTGGGTGAAAAAGTGTTTTTCTCACCTCAGTTTTAAATAGCCTCCCCTTTATTCTAAGACTGTGGCCCCTGGTTCTGGACTCACCCCAACATTGGGAACATTTTTCCTGCATCTAGCTTGTCCAGTCCTTGTATAATTTTATATGTTTCCATAAGAGCCCTTCTCATCCTTCTAAACTCCAGTGAATACAAGCCCAGTCTTTTCAATCTTTCCTCATATGTCAGTGTGCACTTTAACCACATGCGATTTTTTCTATTACAAATGTCAAATTGTGGAGTACAAAGGCAAATAAATGAATTACGGGTTTTTGTCCCAAACATTATGGAGGGCACTGCATCTCCTCTTCTGCGATACTTCCTCACGGCCCTTAATTCCTATATATTTCAAAAGTGTATCAACTTCCTCTTTAAATTACCCAATAAAGTAGCCTTTACAACTCAGGATGAGAAATGCATTATTCTATGAGAATATTCATCACTCTCTCTGAGAATATATTCCTACAAATCTCAGTATTAAATGACCAGTATTAAATTTAATTAAGTTCGGGCAGCATAAGGCACAGCAGTAAAGTTGCTGCTTAACAGTGCCAGAGAGCCATGTTCAGTCCTGACTAAGGGTGCTGTCTGTATGGAGTTTATATGTTCACCCTATGACTGCGTGGGTTTTCCCCAGGTGTTCCGGTTTCCTCTCACACTCCAAAGATGTACATGTTAGTAGGATGATTGGCTTCTGTAAATAGTTCCTCACATGTAGGATAGTGCTAATGTACGGGGTGGTCCCTGGTCGGCCTGTTCCCATGCTGTATCTTTAAACTAAACCACCCTGTAATCTTGTAACTATCTCCCCTTGTTTGAGATTCCTGTTTGAGAACATTGGAGACTGAGGGGAGACATGAAGAAAATAGATCTAATTTTTTCGCTGCATATTCCAGGACAATCCTTTCAACCCAGAAATTGTTACTACTGGCTACTTTACAACCGGTTGGATTATGAAAATTCATCCTTACAGAATTCACAAATAGGGATACAAGGAACTCACAAATCACTTTCAAAAATTGAAATAGAGAATTATATTTGCTCTCACAGAATTTATGTGAAAAAAGTAAGTACTGTAAATCTACACAATATTAACTTTTTTTCCAACTCCCTCTTCTTGACTTTCATGCAGATAATGTTGCTACACGATGTGGAAAATTGCAATAGTCTGTATTTTAGAAATGCATTCCCCCCCCCCCGCCCTAATATGGGGGTTACGTGTAAATACATTCTTAAATAAGGGACAAAAATCATGGACAGTACTCTAGTTGCAGCCTTACCAGTACTCTGTAAAATTGTAACAATACTTTCCTATTTCTAAACACCAACCATTTCTGGTATCTTTTTGTCTGCACTGGAACACCTCTATCCCTCTGTACTTTGCGAATGTGCACTCTTTCTCCATTTGGATAATAGTCTGTCTTAAGATTCCTATTACCAAAATACATGATCTCACACTTTCCCCCATTAAACTCCATTTGCCAGTCTTTGCCCGCTCCCTCGACCTGTTGCAGAGTCCAGATATGGTCATAATGACCTACCCCAACAGTCTGTCTTGCCCTTTTCTTTCTTTATTGTTTTTTAGTATGTATTAAATGTATGTTTCAGTGTTTTTTAGCTTTGTATTATGTAGGGGGGGGGGGTCGGGGGAAACTTTTTTTGATCCCTTACCTCGACGGAGATGCGATTTTTTTCCATATGGTATCTCCATCCGCATTGCGGCCTAACATCGAGGAGTTGGCGGCCTCTTGCTGGGGATCGACTTTGGGAGCTCCAACCGTGGGAGCCTGCAGAACTTAACATCATGGAGCTTGCGGTCCCTGTCGGGGATCGACCTCGGAGCTCCAACCACAGGAGCCCGTGGACTTTAACCTTGGTTAGGGACCGACTTCTGGAGCTCCACGCTGCAGGAGCTTCGACCGCCCCGATCGCGGGAGCTTCGACTGCCCCGACGTGGGGGCTTCGATCACCCGCTGTGGGATCTTTGATCGCCCCGACTGCAGATGGCTCGACTGCCCCAACCACGGGAGAATAAAGAGGGAAGCAGATTAGACTCTATTTCCTTCCATCACAGAGGAATGTGGGGAATCCGCTATGGATGTTTATGTTAACATTTATGTAGTTGTGTGTCTTGTTGCTTTTTTATGGTATGACTGTATGGTAAATTGAGTTTCACTGTACCTTAAATGTTACACGTGACAATAAAATACCTTTGAACCTTTGAGCCTTTGAACCCCTCAGTCTACTTTTGTGTCATAAGCAAATTGGTTACTTTACACTCCTCCCTCTCAGATTTAGATGAGTTTATTGTCATATACACCAGGATGCAACAAAATTCCTTGTTTGCAGGAAGCTCATAGAGTGAACAGTAAAATGGTGATGACAGATACCATCACAAATGCAAAATAGCAGTATAATGCGAAGATGGTATTGCAATCTGAAGTTGTGCCAAATAAAATATTAAAATGTATGAGTAAGAATACGCCCCGATCTTTATCAACGGGGATAGTGTGGAGAGAGTTTCTGGGCACTCACATTTCGGAGGACCTAACATGGTCCAATAACACTGCTGCGCTGGTCAAGAAGGCACAGCAATGACTATTCTACCTAAGAACACTGAAGAAGTCTGGTCTACCCCAACAGCTGCTGACAACCTTCTACCGCTGCACCATGGAGAGCATCCTAACACATGGCATCCCTGTGTGGTACCTCAGCTGCACGGAGGCAGAGAGGAAACCTCTTCAGCGGGTAGTCCATAGAGCTCAGAGGACCATCGGAACACAGCTACCAGCCTTGGAGGGCATCTACATCACACGATGCCTCAGAAAAGCCACCAGCATCCGCAAAGACTCTTCACACCCCTGCAACAGTCTGTTCGAACTCCTTCCATCAGGATACAAGGCCTTCTACGCCCGCACCTCCAGACTCAGGAACAGCTTCATCCCCAGGACCATAGCTGCTATGAACCGGTCCTGCTGAGCCGGATGGTCACATCGCACAGTGATCCGGCACAGATCTACTTGCACTTTATTCTGTTTTAAAACTGTTACAATTTGTTTCGTTGGGTTGTTTAAATTAATACTGACTAGCTAATTAAATTATTGCATCGTATGGGAGGCGCATTCCCAATCTCGTTGTGCCCCTGTACAATGACAATAAAGATATATTGTATTGTATGTGGCAGCACCTCTGGGGTGTGAGATTTCATGGTTCTCATATGAAAAATAACATTGATTCAGAACTTTAGGCTTTAGAGATACAGTGCGGCCACATATCTGTGCCGACCAGTGATTACCCCATACACTAACACTATCCTACACACTAGGGACAATTTACAATTTACCAAAGCCAATTAACCTGCAAACCTGTACAGCTTTGGAGAGTGGGAGGAAACCAGAGAAAGCCCACGCGTTCACAGGGAGAATGTACAAACTCCGTACAGACAGTCCCGTAATCAGGATCAAATCCAGGTCTCTGGCATTGTAAGGCAGCAACTCTATCGCTGCACCACTGTGCCTCCCTTAGGAGTCTGATAGTAGTGGGGAAGAAGCTGTTCGTGAATCTCCTCTTCCCCTCTTTCCATTCCTCGCAGTCCCAACACTTAATGGCCCAGGGAATATTGCCTCATTAATAAATCCATCAACTAAATCTGCTTTGATAATAATGAAGTTATTTTGAGTTGTGAATAGATTCTGTTTTGATCTATTTGTTCAGAAAGCAATCACTGTGCAACTTTGTTTGCATAAAAACAACACATGACTCAGGGGAAAAACAATGGAAAGACAAAGGTTAAGCAAACACAATCTAACTCATCCATGACAACAGAATGACATCATTGGTTGAAACACTGGGTATGAATGGGCCTTGATAATTTACACAAAACAGATGAATCCATTTTCTTTTCCATTCAGCTCCAATCTGACCTGACTTCCTGCAACCATCAAGTTCTCAAACCAATTGCACAAACCTAATCTCAATAACAAAACACTACAGACCCTCTCTAACACTACCACGCACATGTGCTAATTGTGTTTTGCACTAATGTTATTTCTCATGTGCAGTCTTTTCCTGCAAGCAAGATTTTAATTGTAGGAAACACACAGGCTGTATCCCTGGAGAACATGACTAAGCGATATTTGGGACCCTTCTCCTATTCATTGAGTTACTCCAGCACTTTGTGCCTTTTTTGGTAAACTAGCATCTGCAGTTCCTTGTGTCTGTTTTTTTTAATGTGCATATGACAATAAACTTGACTTGACATCAGTTTAGGGTCTTCAATAATATC
Source organism: Rhinoraja longicauda (assembly GCF_053455715.1). Lineage (NCBI taxonomy): Eukaryota > Metazoa > Chordata > Chondrichthyes > Rajiformes > Arhynchobatidae > Rhinoraja > Rhinoraja longicauda. Next base: position 18,279,581 of record NC_135962.1, read on the forward strand.
TTCAAAACTTATAGATACATATTTCTGATTGGATTCTTCCTCCACTTTCATGGAACTTCTATACCAGAGCTCCAAAGTTGAAGTTGCATTTAACATTGGATGCCTTCACCAGGTATCAACCCTATCAAATCCCTTAATCGCTTAAAATACTAAACATGAATTGGATCATTCTCTTCATCTTGTAATTGCAAGAGCAGCAAACCAAATCTCAGCATTCTGCTTCCAGATTTCAATTCCACAGAGATTCCAACGTGTCCAATGGAAAGGACATACCTTTGGAAAGGAGATGAGGAGGAATTTCTTTAGCCAGGGGGTGGCGAACCTGTGGAATTCATTGCCACAGAAGGCAGTGGCCAAGACATTGAGTATTTTTAAAGCAGAGATTGAAAGATTCTTGATTCGTAAGGGCATCAAGAGTTATGGGGAGAAGGCAGGAGAATGGGGTTGAGAGGGAAAGATGGTTGAGCTTTGATCAAATGGCAGAATAAACTCGATGGACCAAATGGCTTAATTCTGCTCCTAAGACTTATGAACACTTGTCCCAACTCGTGAATATTTGTATTTAACCTCACTTAAGATGTCTTCCCATTTCAACATGACATCTCTTCATGTTCTTTTCCTTAACCACCCACCTAACTTAATAATAAATATTGAGAAACTTCTGCTTCTATCACTGGCTCCAATTATATATTCTACAGATATATGATTTATCTTGCTCTATGGCTGCAGGCCCTTTTCATATTAACTCTCTATATAATTAACCTGCAATCACAATGCAAAAACCAAATCAGATGCTCCTTTGAAATTAAACAATCTCTAGTAATGGAAATTTCAGAACTATATTCCTAATTAAATTAATGTGACAAGAGAAAAAAAGTTCCAATCTGTGAAAGCCAAATTTAGGGGCAAGGTGAGAAAATGATGAACAGATGAAAGATTGGAGAAACAAGGAACATCAGATGCTGGTTTATATAAAAAGGGACAAAGTGCTGGAGTAACTCAGTGGGTCAGGCAGCATCTCTGGAGAACATGGATCGGTGGCATTTCGGGTCGGGACCTTGTTCAAACCGAAAAAGGGTCCCGAACCGAAATGTTGCCTATGCATTTTCTCCATCGATGCTGCCAGATCTACTGAGTTACTCCAGCACTTTGCGTCCTTTCAGATGAAAGACTGGTACAGTTATCTATTGTGCTGAAAGGAACCCCTGGTTCTTTAACTTTGGATTAAAGCTGAATATCTGAGAAAATGGTAAAGGTTATACAAATTAATTCATAGTCACAGAATGCTGAGACTTTGTTTGCTGATCTTGCAATTACCAGAAGCATTTGGACAATATCCCTCTAAAGTTTTCTTATCCACGTTCAATAACATTTTGTCAGGACAGGAAGGTATCTGTGGAGGGAGAAATCGAGGCAATGTTTCAAGGCTGTGGCATTTTGTCAGAAGGAAAGGAGATCAGAGATGTATATCTGATGAAACCCAAAGGGGTATAACAAGTGCAGAAAGAAGGGAAAGGTGGCAGGCTGGAGGAGTAGATGGAGGGGAGGATAGGATAGTGGGGTAGAGCGTGGTCTATGGAATCACATCATCTCATCCCTGCCAACTTGCTTTGTTTCTGCCTTTGCTCAATAGCTGCTACCTCTCGATAGCCTTCCCTTCTTACAAAATGTCACAGCCTTGAAACATTGCCTCTATTTCTGCCTCCGCACACATTGCATGACCTGGAGAATGTTTTCAGCATTAGTCTGATTACCGGAGGCATCAGCTTTGGTGACCTGTAGTCGTTGACCTACAGGAGTCCCTTGTGCCACCACTAACAGAGTGTGTTTCTCTTTAGAGTAACTATAAACATTCCACTCCCCACTGTCTCAGAATCAATTTTGATTATCTGCCACCAGCTTCAAGCAAAAGACGGGAGGAAATCATGAACACGCTAATCGTTCAGTTCAGGATTGTTGTACCAATATTACAGAAATTGTTCTTCCCTACTCAGTCTCAAGATTCCATTTATTGCACCAAAGACTTCAATAATTGGCTACAAAGGCTGCAGAATTTAGTACATTTTTCATGGTACCAAGGACAATTGATTTGTGGCAATGTGCAAATTAATTTCATGTGGCTGTTGTAAGTGATCTGTAAAAACTCAAAAACTCTGAGCTCACACAGAACCGTACAACATTGGAAACATAGAAACATAGAAAATAGGAGCAGGAGTAGGCCATTCGAGCCATTCAATATGATCATGGCTGATCATCAAAAATCAGTACCCCATTCCTGCTTTCTCCCCATATCCCTTGATTCCATTAGCCTGAAGAGCTATATCTTGAATTGGAACAGGCCTTGGGCTCAAAATGTCTGTATCAAACATGATGCCAAACTAAAGTAATCTCCGCTGCCTGAATATGTTCCAGAGCCTTCCATTCACGTGCCTATCTAAAAGCCTCCCAAATGCCACTCTCATACCTGCTTCCATCACTGCTCCTGTGAGGAACAAATGCAGACCTAAGCAGTGCCCTTCGCAATCTCACAACTTTCTAAGATGTTTCATAACCAATTGATTGTTTTCAAAGTGCCTGCAACATTTAAAAAATACAACAAGCAATTTTCACACATCAGAGGGCGGCATAGTGGCGCAGCAGTAGAGTTGCTGTCTTACAGCGCCAGAGACCCAGGTTCGGTCCTGACTATCAGTGTTGACTGTACGGACTTTGCATGTTCTCCCTCCGACTGTGTGGGTTTTCTCCGGACACTCTGGTTTCCACCCACATCCCAAGGGCGCGGAGGTTTGTAGGTTCATTGGCTTCTTTAACTGAGGATTGAACTGGTGCAGGAGTGATCGTTGGTCTGTGTAGACTTGGTGGGCTGAAGGACCTGTTTCCATGCTATATCTTTAAACTAAACTAAACTAAACAGCGTCCCAGAGCACAACGTGAAATTACTGATAAAGATACACTGATAAAGATATGCATTAAAGAGGAGGTATCACAAAATGCTGGAGTAGCATTAAGGAGGATATACTTAAAATACTGGGGGAAAAAGACAATGTGGTGTTGTAGTAGCAAGACAAAAATTCTTTCAGATTGCTGCTGAGCAGCTTTTTACATAACACAAGAAAGGAAGATCATATTTCTGCATTGCACTGAATTTATCCTGGTGTTGTTGGCTTGATGCCCAAAGGATTTCAGGTAGACTGAAAATTAATAACCGTATTTCATCAGACACACAATACCCTTTTGTTTACTTGCAGCTGGCAGCATCTGATAACCTGACCAGCAGCAGTGATGATTGACGATTGTTACTCCCTGTTGCTTTTAATTAAAAAAGATTGTTTGGGTTGACAAAAAGGCTACAATTCAAATGTGAGAGATCATGCAAAGTTTCCATTGTTATTCAATATTTATTTCTTTATCTCTATGCCAACACTGAGTTGGTAAAGTGCCCTTGAAATGACTTTAACCAGGGTTGTTTAACTGATCACACTACACATTGTCTTTTCTCAACTATTGGAGGTTCCGACAACACATCACAGGTTTGTCGTTGGCTACAAACAGAGCAACAGTAAAATAGTCTGAAGGGTCTCGACCCGAAACATCACCCATTCCTTCACTCTATAGATGCTGCCTGTCCCGCTGGGTTACTCCAGCATTTTGTGTCTATCTTCAGTTTAAACCCACATCTGCAGTTCGTTCCTACACGGTAAAATAATCTCATCAAGGAACTTAGAAGGAAATCTGAGTGAGAATTGACTAGAATCATCATAACTTGACATTGAGTTTATCATTGGAAGCTAATTAGAATGAACATTTGCAGTGGGCGCTGAGGGCAAAACATTTACTCAAAATATCTGTGTCCTAAGACGTGATTCTTGGAATTGAGAACCAGAGGACATAGCTTTAAGGTAAGGGGGAAAGATTAAATAAGAACCTGAGGGGTAACTTTTTCACACAAAGGGTGGTGGGTGAATTGAACAATCTGCCAGAGGAGGTAGTTGAGGCAGGTACTTTTGCAACATTTAAGAAACATTTGGACAGGTCCATGGATAGGATAGGTTTAGAAGGATATATGGACCAAACGCAGGCAGGTGGGACTAGTATAGATAGGACATGTTGGTCAGTGTGGGAAAGTTGTGCTGAAGGGCCTGTTTCCACACTGTATCAGTCTATGACTCTAAAGGCTTCATGTCCATCTGTGCTATTGTAAAATCACTGGATATTTTACTACGTTAGAGGAGTTATATACATGCAAAAAGAAAAACAAAGGAATTTTCATTCAGCATCACTTATAGAGATCATGCAGCAAAATTATTTTAAAATCCCTATTTTACAATTGCTCTTCTTTTCTTCGGGGGAATGTGAAAAAGACTTTGCAGACTTCATTGAATGTAATAATTTTGCTTTTATTCATTCACAGCTCATGAAGTAGCTGCCAGAGCAGCATGCATCACCCATTCTTAATTCTCCAGCTATGGCACTGGCTTTGCCATCATTGGAATAGGGGGGGGAAATGAAAATGCTGATGGATATGCTGGACAAAAGTAATAGAGTAGGAAGAGGACATGTCTTCTTCCTACTCTGTTACTTTTGTCCAGCATATCCATCAGCATTTTCATTTCCCCCCCTATTCCAATGATGGCAAAGCCATCGGCTGGTTAATTAATAATAGTTGCATTAATAATAGTAGCATTTTCATTTTTCCCCCTATTCCAATGATGGCAAAGCCTTCGGCTGGTTAATTAATAATAGTTGGCAAGTTAAATCGGGGAGCACAACATTGCTGCAGATGCAAGAGAATGCTGTGGCAATGCATGAGTAACCAATGCTGTCCTCAATTATGCCTCTTGTATAATGAATAAAGATTTCTGCTTGCAGTCAAATTACTTTTCCTGTCATTTCAGCATGATTCAGACAATATCCCACTGATCTTGCTTGATTCCTGCTTATTGTTTTGAACTGCTTATTTTAGTAAGCAATTAATTTTGAATAAAGAAAAATGTAGGTGTGTGTTTGAGACAGTGGCACAGTTAATATTTCAGCCCACACCACTGCACCACATGCAGAACATGATCCTTTTTATACGCGCTTAGTCTTCTTAGCCTTACTGACATTTGTCGCTTGCTCCCAGTTGTCCGAAGAAGGTAAAAGCAATTTGATGCAACATACTGGAACCTTTCAGGTGGCAGATCTAAGAATCAGCCACGCCAACTGGAATCAGACAGTAATAGGCTGACCAGATAAGCACAATTCATTATCATACAACATTCCAGCAACTTCAAGATCACTTTTAAGAAAAAAGAATCAATGGAGCAACTAACACATAATATGGGAAAGAGAATAAAGTAACAAATCTCACACCCTTCCTTCCGCCCATTTCAGTTTCCACTGATGCAAGCAGAGACTGGTAACAACATGGCCTCGTGTTTATTAGGAACTCTTGTTTGCCATGGATGTTTTGGACTGCTCCAGGGTCCTGGCACAGTTCCAGATCCCGATGAGAAGTTCCAAAGACTCAAAATAAAACTCCCCCAATGATATACCAAGACTGAGATAAACAACTTCTCATGACAACTGCTTAGGCCATAACGACAGTTTTAGAGAAAAAAAAGTAAAAAGGAAACAAAATTCAGACAGCTGCATCTGCTACTCTGCACGTACCAATTTAACCCGCTAGTTGCTGGATATCATGACGGTTCAAGAAACAAAAGTCAAGGGAGTTTTATTGTGAAGCTAGACCAAGTGGACCCAAACCACTCCTGCATTGGTGCAGCACCCTCTCCTCCCCCACACCCCCTCCCCTACCACTCCCCCCTCCCCTCCCTCCCACCTGTCCCTCCCACCCTACCCTCCCTCCTCTCCCTCCCGCCCTACTCCCCCTCCCACCTCTCCCTCCCCCTACCCTCCCTCCCACCTCACCCTCCCCCCCTCCCTCCCCTCCCTCCCTCCTCCCCTCCCCCTTTCCTCCCCCTCCCTCCACTCCCCTCCTCCCCCCACTCCCCCTCCCATCTCCCCCTCTCCTCCCTCCTCCCTCCACCCCCTCCTCCTGCCTCCCTCCACTCCTCCGCCCTCCATCCCCTCCCTCCCCTCTTCCCCTCCCATCCCTTTGTTAGCTACAAACCTACTGACTCCCACAGCTATCTTGACTACACTTCTTCCCACCCTGTTTCCTGTAAAAACTCTATCCCCTACTCCCAATTCCTCCGTCTATGCCGCATCTGCGCCCAGGATGAGGTGTTTCATACTAGGGCATCAGAGATGTCCTCATTCTTTAGGAAACGGGGGTTCCCCTCTTCCATTATAGATGAGGCTCTCACTGGGGTCTCCTCTATATCCCACAGCTCTGCTCTTGCTCCCCCTCTCCCCATTCGTGGATAGAGTCCCCCTTGTTCTCACCTTCCACCCCATCAGCCGTCGTATACAACAAATTATCCTCCAACATTTCCATCACCTCCAACGGGATCCCACTACTGGCCACATCTTCCCATCTCCACCCCTTTCTGCTTTCCGCAGAGACTGTTCGCTCTGTAACTCCCTGGTCCACTCGTCCCTTCCCATCCAAACCACGCCCTCCCCAGGTACTTTCCAAGAGAGACTTTCCAAGGGAGACTTGGGAGTGCTAGTGCCGAATTCCCAAAAGGTTAATTTACAGGTTGGGTCAGTGGGAAGTGAGGCAAATGCAATGCCAGCAATCATTTCGAGAAGACTAGAATATAAAGGCAAGGATGTAATGCTGAGGCTTTATAAGGCACTGGTCACATCACATTTCAAGGTTTCAAGGTCAGTTTTATTGTCACATGTACCAGTTAAGGTCCAGTGAAATTTGAGTTATTGTGAGTAGTTTGGGCCCTATATCTGAGGAAGGAAATGCTGGCTTTGGAGAAAACCCAGAGGAGGTTTACGAGAATGACCCTGGGACGATTGGGTTAACAGAAAAGAAGGCTCTCGGCCTCGAGTCTCTGGTGTTTAGAAGGATGAGGGAGGATTTCAATTAAACCTACCAAATAATGAAAGGCCTGGATAGAGTAGATGTGGAGAGGATGTTTCTAGTAGTGGGAGAGTCTAGGATCTGAGAATAAATGTATGTATGCTTAGAATGGAGTTGAGGAGGAATTTCTTTAGCCAGAGGGTGGTGAATCTGTGGAATCCATTGCCACAGATGGCTGTGGAGGCCAAGTCTTTAGGTATTTTTAAAGCGGAGGTTGATAGGTTCTTGATTAGTAAGGACATCTAAGGTTATGGAGAGAAGGCAGGGGAATGGCGGGAATGAGGGGGAAAAATAGATCAGCCATGATTGAATGGTGGAGCAGAGTAGACCTAAATCTGCTCTTATGTCTTATGGTTTTATGGCTCAGATTCATTTTGACCTGGTCTTCTACAAGGGGTGTGATGGAATCCTGATACTCTGGGATGCAACAACTGTTATTGGGTGCATCAGGAAGGTGTACCTTGGCATCACGAGTAAAGTGGAATTGATGCACTGTGGGGCACTAGCCCTAACCAAACATTTTAAAATAACTTTTCTTGCACCAGATGTCTATCCACAATGCAGATTCTGAATCGTCCAAGAGAGTGGGTGGTGGCATTTGTTAAAAGTCTATGTTGTCAGCCGATAACAAATTACCGTGTAGAACAAAATACCTTGGGGATTTTCAACCACCCACGTTATCTAGCCTCCCAATAAATTATTTCAAAGTACATCACTTTTTGCATACTACAAATAATAAACTTCTGAAGAAACTACTCGAAAGAAAATGCTGCAAGCTAACTCTTCAAAGTAGCAGCTCCATCTGCTGCACCCGTAAGAGGAGTTCATAAGTTCATAACTTATGGGAGTAGAATTAGGCCATTCAGCCCATCAAGTCTACTCTGCCATTCAATCATGGCTGATCTATATTTCCCTCTCAACCCCATTCTCCTGCCATCTCCCCATAATCCCTGACACTTGTACTAAACAAACTACTGAAGGAGTTGCAAGTTAAGGAATTGAGGACAAGAAATTCTATCATGAAAAGCAACATTCATTTAAATTCCAAAAAGATTTAAGAAAAAACCCCACACCATCTCATTAAAGTCAGGAGCTGAATATTTATTTTATTCCAGTTTGTTAACTTGCAGTGCCCTCCATAATGTTTGGGACAAAGATCCATCATTTATTTATTTGCATCTGTACTCCACAATTTGAGAATTGTAATAGAAAAAAATCACATGTGGTTAAAGTGCACATTGTCAGATTTTAACAAAGGCCATTTTTATACATTTTGGTTTCACCATGTAGAAATTACAGCTGTAATTATACATAGTCCCCTCATTTCAGGGCACCATAATGTTTGGGACACAGCAATTCATGTAAATGAAAGTAGTCAGGTTTAGTATTTTGTTGCATATCCTTTGCATGCAATGACTGCTTGAAGTCTGTGATTCATGGACATCACCAGTTGCTGGGTGTCTTTTCTGGTGATGCTCTGCCAGGCCGGTATTGCAGCCATCTTTAGCTTATGCTTGTTTTGGGGGCTAGACCCCTTCAGTTTTCTCTTCAGCACATAAAAGGCATGCTCAATTGGCTTCAGATCGAGTGATTGACTGGGCCACTCAAGAATTGACCATTTTTTAGATTTAAAAAACTCCTTTGTTGCTTTAGCAGTATGTTTGGGATCATTGTCTTACTGTAGAATGAACTGCCGGCCAATGCGTTTTGAGGCATTTGTTTGAACTTGAGCAGATAAATTGTGTCTATACACTTCAGAATTCATTATGCTACAACCACCAGCAGTTGTATCATCAATGAAGATAAGTGAGCCAGTACCTTCAGCCATAACACCCTCACCACCGTGTTTTACAGATGAGGTGGTATGCTTTGGATCTTGGGCAGTTCCTTCTCTCCTCCATACTTTGCTCTTGCCATCACTCTGATATAAGTTCATCTTCGTCTAGTCTGTCCACATGACCTTTTTCCAGAACTGGTTGCTCTTTTAAGTACTTCTTGGCAAACTGTAACTTGGCCATCCTATTTTTGTGGCAAACCAGTGTTTTGCATCTTGCAGTGTAGCCTCTGTATTTCTGTTCATGAAGTCTTCTGCGGACAGTGGTCATTGACAAATCAACACCTGACTCCTGAAGATTGTTTCTGATCTGTCGGATAGGTGTTTGGGGATTTTTTCTTTATTATAGAGAGAATTCTTCTGTCATCAGCTGTGGAGGTCTTCCCTGGCCTGCCAGTCCCTTTGCGATTTTTAAGTTCACCGGTGCTCTCTTTCTTCTTAATGATGTTCCAAACAGTTGATTTTGGTAAGCCTAAGGTTTGGCTGATGTCTCTTACAGTTTTATTCTTGTTTTTCAGTCTCATAATGGCTTCTTTGATTTTCATTGGCACAACTTTGGTCCTCATGTTGATCAACAGCAATAAAAGTTTCACAAATGTGATGGAAAGACTGGAGGAAAGACTAGGTGCTGAGAGCTCTCTTATACCTACATTAAGGGGGCAATTAAACACTTTGGAGCAATTACAAACACCTGTGAAGCCATGTGTCCCAAACATTATGGTGCCCTGAAATGGGGGGACTATGTATAAACAGAGCTGTAATTTCTACACGGTGAAACCAAAATGTATTAAAATGGTCTTTAATAAAATCTGACAGGGTACACTTTAACCAAATGTGATTTTTTCTATTACAAATCTCAAATTGTGGAGTACGAAGGCAAATAAATAAATGATGGGTCTTTGTCCCAAACATTATAGAGGGCACTGTAGAAAATATGAGAAAAGACATAAAGAATCAACAGAGGGATACTGATAGGTTATGTGAATGGGCAAAAAAAAATGCATCTGGACTATAATTTGAGAAAAAAATGAATTTACCCACTTTGTCAGAATAGAAAAATAGAATATTATTCATTTGGATAGAGATGAATGGTCATAGAGATCTTGAACAAGAAATTCTGAAAGTCAGTGTGCAGACTGTTTTCGCACTGTATCTCTAAAACTAAAACTAAAGATGAAATATATTGTCCCTAAATACAATCAAGTCAAACTCAAGTACAATAGAGCAAAGGGGAAGATACAGAAAACAGAAAATAGTTCTTAGAATTGAAGCCCATTACTTCCAAAGACAAAGTCCACTGTCCACTGTCCACAATGGGGTAGTGGTGAATTGGATAGTACCCTAACTTTTGGAAGGACCATTCAGAAGCCTGATAACAGAGGAGAAGCAGCTGTTCCTGAGTCTGGTGGCGTGTGCTTTCAAGCTTCTGAAGGATGGGAGCAGGGAGAAGGAATGACCAGGATGGGACAAATCTTTGATTATGCTTGCTGTTTTCCAGGCAGCATGAAGTATAGGTGGAGACAATGGTAGGGAGTCTGGTCTGTGTTATGGACTGCGCTACATCTATAACTCTCTACAATATCTTGCGGTCTTGGGCAGAATTGTTCCTAAACAAAGCTGTGATCCAACCCAACATTATGCTTTCTATGGTGCATTTTCAGAAGGTTGTAAGAGTCACTGAAGACATGCCAAATGTCCTCCTCAGTAGAGTCTTTGTTGTGCTTTCTTGGCTGTCGTGGGCGTGCAGTGTAGGTTTACTAGGTTAAATCCCGGAATGGCGGGACTGTCGTATGTTGAAAGACTGGAGCGGCTAGGCTTGTATACACTGGAATTTAGAAGGATGAGAGGGGATCTTATCGAAACATATAAGATTATTAAGGGGTTGGACACATTAGAGGCAGGAAACATGTTCCCAATGTTGGGGGAGTCCAGAACCAGGGGCCACAGTTTAAGAATAAGGGGAGGCCATTTAGAACGGAGATGAGGAAAAGCTTTTTCAGTCAAAGAGTTGTAAATCTGTGGAATTCACTGCCTCAAAAGGCAGTGGAGGCCAAGTCTCTGAATGCATTCAAGAGAGAACTAGATAGAGCTCTTAAGGATAGCGGAGTCAGGGGGTATGGGGAGAAGGCAGGAACGGGGTACTGATTGAGAATGATCAGCCATGATCACATTGAATGGCGGTGCTGGCTCGAAGAGCCGAATGGCCTACTCCTGCACCTATTGTCTATTGTTGTATCAATGTGGTTGGTCCATGACAGATCATTGGTAATATTCTCGTCAAGGAACAGCTTTAGGGGTTGGCCATTTTAAACAAAAATTAAAAGAAATGTCTTTTCTCACTCGGTTATGAATTCTCTACCCAGAGAGCAGTGAATGCAGAGGCATTATCTAAAAAGGAGAGGTATAATCATGGCTGTTGCTGAACTACTCCTCCTTCCTCCCTCCCTCTCTCCCTCCATTTCTTCCTCCCAATGAAGCTCTTCCTGTTTGTGTCAGAACTGGCCGGTTGTATGAAAGGTTGTCCATCTGTAATACTGGCTCCGATTTTCCCTTCCCTTTAACATACCCTGACCTACTTACCATTCTCCACAGCTCTGCATTTTGCAGATTTTGAACTTCTTTGCATCGTCTCTCTCTAACTGTTCCCATTAATTCATTTTCTATTTTTAATTTCAGATTTCCTGCATGTGCACTTTCTTGATTTTCATTTATTCTTTTTAATAACGTGTTCAGTGGCACCTTATTGAAGACCTTTTCAAAGTCTAAATACAACAGTGGATCCTGCGTATTTAATCTGCTGGTTTCATCCACAAATAGCTCCAGCTAAATTGTCAACCATGATTTTCTTTTCATAAATCCATGTTGACTCTGCTCAATCTTTTTATTACTATCTAAATGTCCTGCTATCAGTTTATAAATAATGAATTTTTGCATTTTCCTTCTTCAGTGATTCCTCAATTTTTCAAATGTTTGATTTACACATTTTTCAAACATTTTTTTACCATTTGCAGTATCTTTGATTTATGAAGCTGATTTTCTCTTCAGCAAATAATGCCTCACTATCTGTGTGCAAGGATGCTCTGTAACAATATGGCCATGACACACTTAGCCCAGTGCATTTATGAATCTTTCTCTTAGCAAAATGTTTTCCAGGAATATATTCCTTTCGTCAATTGAAGAAAGACTGTACTAATGTCAAGTTAAAATGTCGATGATTCCCCATTTTCTCTCCCAGACCTTTATTAAATAACATATCCAATTTCCTTGTTATACTTTGTCTTACATTACCATTACTCTTTGGTGTTTTACAGATAACTTTCATCATTGTTTATGCCCCTTGCTCTTTCTTTGCTGGACTCAAACTAATTCGACACCTTGGTTTTTGAAATTAATATCCATTCTCTCCACTGCTTTTATCCCATCCCTTACTCTCAGGGCAGTGCTTCCTTCTTTTTCATTTTGTCTATCTCTTCTGAAATATCACAGAATATTTCATTCTTAACTTTGACACTTTGCAACCATATCTCTGCAGTAGTTATTAGATCGCACCGATCATCTGTCTTATTAAGAATGCTGTCTGCATTCAGATAGAGTTTTCATTTTATTACCCTGCACTATTGCTTTGTCCTTTCTCTTAAACTTTCTACATTTCCCCTCACCTGAATATTCAGCTCCAGTGGCCAATTTTAAACCTTTTTGAATACTGACTATTGCCATTCACAGGGCCATTTTTCCAGGTTTGACATTACACTGTAGGATTCTGTAGTTATATTTCTTCTGCAAATATACTATATTCTGAGATATTTAATTTCAAAGAAAGCTATATCCTGCTTAGTTTCTCTTATTGGTGGTACAAGCAGATAACTGTTGAATGAAATGTGAGAAGTGTAACTTTACAAATGTTTAAACAATAGACTATCTGTTAGCAACGCCAGGTCATTCAGGAAACATTAAGCATTGTGAAACTGACAGAATTACTCAGCTTACTGCCAATCTTTATAAGCAAGACTTTTTAAAAATCAATTCTGCACACATCCATTTGTGCAGTACTGAAACGCAGCAGTGGAGTTGCTGTCTTACAGCGCCAGAGACGTGGGTTCGATCTTGACTACGGGTGTTGTCTGTATGGAGTTTGTATGTTCTCCCTGTGACACCATGAGTTTTCTCCGGGTGCTCTGGTTTCCTCCCATACTCCCAAGACGTACAGGTTTGTAGATTAATTGGCTTTGGTAAAAATTACAAATTGTCCCTAGGATAGTGCGAGTGTACAGGGTTCGCGGACTCGGCGGGCCAAAGGGCCTGTCTCCGTGCTGTATCTCTAAACTAATAATCAAAACATCAGCAGTCAGGATATTTAGGGCAGCAGAACGATTGTCAAAATTGGAAAAAAATCAGATCGGATGTGAGTGGGACAGAGATAACATCACGTATTGGGTCAGCAGGACAAATAGTCAAACCAAACTCTTAGCATTAAAATCTTATCTTCCTCTGATGCAAAGCTAGGAATGTCAATTTCAAAATGTTTTAATGGTGTAAGTTGAACCAATGACAGCAAGTCTCATTATAGTCTGTAACGTATAAGTGGAATAGCACACTCTGCAGGTCGGAAAGAAAACAGGAAATTTGTTCAAAATTGTGTGAATACAAATGCTAACAAAAGCACTGCCCAAGCGTTCACTTGATCTTGGAGAAAAATTTTCACCATCACAGGACATTTAATGCTGTGCATTTGTAAATGCACCTCAAGAACCACAGTGAATTGACCTGTGTTCCTTGATGTCAATGCTGGACTTCAGAAAGAGGTAGCGCTGAAATGCCACCATTGTTGGTCGCCATTGATGGGCTTTCGAAGAGTGGCAAGATGCGTCTGACTTCCAACGAACTGAGAACAGATCAACCCAAGAACAGGCCCTTTGGCTCACAATGACTGTGCCAATCATAATGCCGGGATCTTCACTTATCAACCTGTACATAACCAATATCCCTTCAATCCCTGCATATCCATGTGCCTATCCAAAGGTCTTTCAAATACCACTAACGTATCTGCTTCAACCATCAGCCCCAGTAGTGTATTCCAGGCCCTCCCCACCCTCTGTGTAAAAAACACAGTTCGATGCTCCTGCCTGCACAATCTCCATCCTAGGTTAAAAATGGGGCCTGAATAATAAACAATTTAGGTGCAGAAATCAGATGTTGGCAAGTAGCAGTTCATTCCACCACCCATGGTTTTGACTGCAGGGTTATGAATATTAAAAGTTGAAATCTTCATTTCACAAACTGATTTAGGGCCTAGGGTATCATCACAACCTATTGCAGAAATAAATTATCTTCTCAGCTAAAGTTTATCACTGGGAAAACAAATCTGTGAAACAATGCCAATGCTATTTCAACACATATGGCAAAACTTAGTGCAGAACATGAGGCTCAGCTCCTGAGGGGGATTTCTCACATACTGGTTAATGAGTTGGTGCAGAATCCATCCCTATGTGTACCATTTGAATCAACTCATTAACTTGCTTATTGCAAAATAACATTTCCCACGTTTACCAGAAACATTATAAGCAGCAGCACAAATAATTCTGGAACAAATAATAAAACGCTGGAGGTAAATAGTTCCAGGATCTTACACGTCATAAATGATGTAGAAAGGTTATTTATTGTGGAAATGTAAATGTCAGTATCTCTCTTTTGGCCTTGGTAGGTTTGCTTGGCATTTAGTTGGACATTAAAGCTCTACTCTACATCATCTACACTATAAAAAGGGTCCCAACACACAGTGACCCATACTCCAACAGCAGCATTTCACGTTTTAACTATGCTCTTCTTAATCTCCTCTCAGATCTGACTGCACACGGTGGACGGCTCGATAAGTAATCATTTGTAATCATGTATTGTCTTTCTGCTGATTGGTTAGCATGCAACAAAAGCTTTTCACTGTACCTCGGTACACGTGACAATAAACTAAACTGAACTAAGAAGTTGCCAGAAGGGAGGTTTTGATCAGCGTGCAAGAAAAATGATGTTCTACTGGGATTACAAATTAATTAATGCATTCATTCAAATAAAGTGTGGGGCAAAAGCTCCTGTGTAATGCAAAAGATGAACATTGCAGGAGATCAACTTCAAAGTATTTAACCAAAAGTGGGAATACCACAAATTAAGAAGATTATGGAATTACTCAACAGCTCATGCGGCATGTATATTTATGGAGACCCTGGACCTTCCATCAGAAGTTAAACGTTTTCAAGAAGAAAAGTAAAAAGAAGGGTGTCTGGAAGTTGAGCATGGCAGAAGATTTTGATAGTAAGAAATAAAGCAAAGGTCTGTGAAAGGATGGAGACGAGGAGTAATGATATGACAAATGGAATTGTAGTGTAAGGCCGAAGGTAGGTAGTAGTGGGGCATAGAAAAGGAACAAAAGTAGGTGTAAATAGTGTAACCCTAGGTTTTTGCCTTTGATTTCCTCCAGTCACTCTGGGTTGTGGGTAATAATCATTTCTTTATTTTTCTTCAAGCACAGGAAATCTCAATAGCAGGTAATTCAACAGCCTATGTCCTGCTTGTGACTTTCTTCACGACACAAAATAAGTCTCAACGTAACTATTGCCAGTTGGAACCAAAATTAAGGTGGGATGAGACTAACTAAACAAAATCCCACACAATAATCCAAAGAGTAGTTATACAATAAATATAGCAACAATAGCAACATTATTACTGTACAATAAACAATAAAAATGCAACACAATAAACTCAGATCACAATAGCAACAGCAGAATCTTTGCTTGCAACTAGTCATAGAGTCACAGAGTCATACAGCATGGATCAAACCCTTCGGCTCGATTGCCCATGTCGACCAACATTCCACCATCTACACTAATCTCACCTGCCTGCATTTGGCCCATTTCCCTCTAAACCTATCCTATCCATGTACCTGTCCAAATGTTTCTTAAATATTGTGATATTACCTGCCTCAACTACCTCCTCCGGCAGCTCGCTCCATATACCTACTATCCTTTGTGTAAAAAGTTGCCCCTCACATTCCTATTAAATTTTCCCCCCTCTCCTTAAACCAATGCTCTCTGATTCTTGTGCTGACACTGTGCATTTACCCTATCTATTCTTTCATGATCTTATACACCTCTACAATAACACCCGTCATCCTCCTGTGCTCCAAGGAATAAACTCATAGTCTGCTCAACCTCTCCATATAACTCAGGCCCTTGATTCCTTGCAACATCCTTGTAAATCTTTTCTGTACTCTTTCTCGGTTAACAACTAACAGGGTGACCAAAACTGAACAGAATACTCTAAATATGGCCGCACCAATGTCTTCTACAACTGTAACATGATCTCCCAACTTCTCTCCTCAGTACTCTAACTTCAGCACAGGCCAATGTGCTGAAAGCCTTCTTGACCACCCTATCTACTTGTGATACTACTTTCAAGGAACTATGTACCTGCACTCCTAGATGCCTCTGCTCCACAACACTCCCCAGAGCCCTGTCATTTACTGTGCAAGTCCTGCTCTAGTTAGACTTCCCAAAATGCAGCACCTCACACTTCTCTGTATTAAACTCCATCAACCATTCCTCAACCCACCTGCCCAACCGATCAAGATCCTGCTGCAATTTTTGACAACTATCTTCACTATCTACAACACCACCCATTTTATGAAATTGGAGGATAGCAAAGTACCTAATAAAGGATGAGTTGCTGTTTGTTAAGTTTCTGTTGGGTTGTATTAAACTGAAAGTGAAATACTGTATCTGGCTTACCTCACTTCAGTGTCAAAGATCGCAACGTGGAGCTGGACTGGATTGATACAAAAGTTGAGGAAATAATTATGTTGATTCTAACACGTGTAATCCAAAAAAAGCATGGGAAAAGATAGATAATAAAGAGGATTAAATGAACAAAGACGACCCTGTGTTTTGCCACCGGGACTGTTTTCAAAACAAAATGGCATACACTTGTGCATTAGAACTAAGATATAAACTCCAAACACAAGGTAATACCAAAGAAAAGTGCTTCCCTTTTCCATTCTTCCAAGTGGAAAGAATGGGACTATGGCACAGTGCCGTACTGGTAGAGTTGCTGCCTTACAGTGTCAGAGACCGGGTTCGATCCTGATTACGGTGCTGTCTGTACAGAGTTTGTACGTTCTCCCTGTGACCTGCATGTGTTTTCTCCAGGATCTCAGGTTTCCTCCCACAATCCAAAGACATACAGGGGGTTTAATAGTTAATTGGCTTGGTCTCATTGTAAATTGTCCCTAGTGTGTGTACAATAGTGTAAGTGTGGGGGGATCGCTGGTCAGTGAGGATTTGGTGGACCGAAGGGCCTGTTTCCACTGTATCTCTAAAACTAAAACTAAATAAAAACTAAAAGGCATCATGCCATTTACTGTCTTAGAACATAAAATGTAGAACAGTACAGCACAACAACAGGCCTATCGGCCCACAATGCCCGTGTCAAACATGATGCCAAGATAATCACTTATATACCTGCATATGATCCATATCCATTCATTCCCTGCATATCCATATGCCTTATCAAAAAGCCTTTTAAAGGCCACTAACATACTGTATCTGCTTCAACCATCACCCTGCCACCACGTTCCATTCACTCACCACCCTCTGTGTAAAAAAGTTGTCCCGCACACCTCCTTTAATGTTTAGTTTAGTTTAGAGATGCAGCATGCTCACAGACCTTTCGGCCAACTGAGCCTGCATTGACCAGCAATCACCCAGAAACTAGTTCCTTCCTATAACGAGGGACAATTTTACAGAAGCCAATTAACCCACAAACCTGCATGTCTTTTGGAACTTTGCCCCTCAAAGCTATGCCCTCTAGGTTTCGACTTTTCCATCCTGGGAAAAAGACACTGACTGTTTCCTTAATTTATGCCTCTCATAATTGTATATACCTTTAATTCCCTCAGCACAGAGATCTTAGCTCAATGTCAAATGGTTCAATGGTACTTAATTATCACTTGAACCGAGGAGCAGTGAAATTTATTTATTTTTGGACACAAGAGCAGGGTGACAGGGATGATGGAAGAAGTTGAGATGACATATAACTGGGATTAGAGAGTAAGAGGAGTGAGAGGAGGGGAGGGGGGGGGGGGGGGGTGCAGTGTGGGGGGTGGGGTCATACCGTAATTGATCTTGCTGGAGAGTTAGACAATAGCCAGGTAACTGGGAATGACTCCCCATGCCTTTTTCAAAATAGTGCATGACATTTTTACCTCCAGCTTGGAGAGACAGGGCCTCACTTTAACATCCCATCCACAACACAACATTGCACTCAGTGGTGCATTGGAGTATCATCCTGAAGTCTCTGAAGTAGGAATTAATCTCACAACCTTTCGTTTCAGAGACAAGTGTGCTACCAAATGAACTCTTCCCAACCTATTCCTTTAATTCTAGCATGGAATTGTCATACCAGTGAAGGTGTTTCAGAGAGGAAGGCAAAATGTCATCTCTGTGACAAAGACCAAAGGTCAAAATTCAGTTCATAATTATAATATAATTATCATAACCAGTTTAACACTAACATTTCATGATAAACAGTTATTTTTTATTTATCTACACAAGGTATCAAACCAGCTGGGGCAAAAATACTTCACTATGTGGGAAAACAAATGTTGCTGAATGTTCAGCTTAAAATTCAGTGCAAACAGAAACTAAATGATTGGTTGCGAGATGCAGCATGAAAACAGGCCCTCTCCGGTCTGCCGTATCCACATGAACCATCGATCAGCTGTTTACACTAGTTCCATGTGATCCCACTTGACTCTCTACACATTAGGAGCAGTTTTACAGAGGCCAAATAATCTACAAACACACATGTCTTGGGGATGTGCACCCCACGCTTGTAACACGGAGAATGTGCAAACTCCACACAGACAGCACCCAAGATCAGGATCGAACCTGGGTCTCTGGAGCTGTTAGGCAGCAGCACTATCAGCTGCACCACTGTGCCTATTTTCTGAGGAATCAGATAACCATGATCAATAAGAACAAACAGCCTTAAGTTGAAACCTCCGGTAACTGGTGTAGGTGATGCCAAGTGTACATAATCCTTAATTGTGGTAAGCTACACAAAGTTGACTGTGCTGGGAAGAGTCCAGGGCAGAGTTAATTATTGCTGAAAAGACCATGTCACTAAATGACAGCCATAATTAAAGCAAATTTTCTTGGACAAACTTGACTGAGATCTTTAATGAAATAAAGGAGAGGAGAGCCATTGATGCGGATCCACGTAGATTGCCTAAAGATAGACAATAACTCTGCTGCTTTAATAGACGGCAAATCCATGAGCTTCACATGTTAAAGTGCTGCTGGTAGAAAGGGCAGAAAAACCAAAAACTGGTGACTGTTTACTTGACAGAATGTAATGAAGACAAACCACAGGGATAGGCGGGGCAGTTGGAATAACCAAGTGATGCTAAAATGTCGGAGAGACCAAAACAACACTGAGCCATCAGGTACGCTGCACAGATGGGATTCAGCGTTATGGTTCTATACAATCTTTTATTCTGCATTTATATTTAGAAATTCACCAAGCATCAATTCTGTTCACAGAAATCTGCTCAACTCAGCATGTTTGGGAGAGCAAAATGAGACTGAGATAAAACTCAGAACAAGATTGTAGATTTTACAAGTTAATCCCATAGTGACACAAAGGGCAGAAAGGCACACCAAAGCCTCTACTTCCTCAGAAGGCTTAGGAAGCTCAGGTCATGTCCCCAAACAACTTTCACCAACTTCTACAAATGTGTCGTTGAAAGCATTTTATCGGCATGCATCAGAGCATTGTTTGGGAACAGCTCCATCAAAGACCGTAAGAAATTGCAGAGAATTGTGGACGCAGCCCAGACCGTCACACAAACCAACCTCCCTTCCGTTGACTCCATTTACACCTCATGCTGCCTCGGCAAGGCCACCAGCACAACCAAGGACAAGTCACACCCTGATCGCTCCCTCTACTCCCATGTCCATCAGGCAAGATGTACAGAAGTGTGAAAACCCACACCTCCAGATTCAGGGACATTTTCCTTCCCATTTGTTATCAGGCAACTGAACCATCCTACCAACAACTAGAGAGCAGTCCTGAGCTTCTACCAACCTAATTGGGGACCCTTGGACTATCTATGATCGGACGTTACTGGTCTTTATCTTGCACTGAACGTTATGAACATTATTCCATTTACCATGTATTTGTACACCGTGGATGGCTCAATTGTAATCATGTATTGTCTTTCCACTGACTAGTTAGCATGCAACATAAGCTTTTCACTGTACCTTGGTGCACGTGACAATAAACTAAACTTAAACTCAGCTTATTAACTCTGAGAAGATGCTAAAATATATTCAAATCAATGCCATTCTGGTGCTTTGGAATGGATGTAACCTCAACGGTGTGCTCTCTTGAATGCTCCCGTACTGTTTCGGAGGATATTTTCTCTTTCTCTCTCTCGCTCTCTCTCCTCAAAGCTTTTTGCATCTTTGGGGAACATGGGGACCATGGGGACCATGGGAAAAGGGAGATCCAGAGTGACTCAGGATTCAGTACTTTCTTTCTTTTCCGTAACTTCATCACACATACCCAAATATACATAACACGTATAGACATACACAAATCACAATTTTTTAATTGGCATCATCCTTATTTCTTCCCATAGGCAATAGGCAGCAGCTTCCCTGTGAGTTTAGCACAAGAAGCTGAGATGCAATCAGGTTAAACATTGATTTTACCAATACCAGTCCAAAGATTCAAATGCAGTGCTGTAAATAACACAGGAAGAATCGTGGAATGGTATGGGCTGTGCACACTGGTACAACTGCAAACTACAACACAAAAATGAAGAATCTGATCTGGTCATGGAGCATGAAAACAGGCCCTTTTGCCCAACTGGCCCATGCCAACCAAGGTGCCCCATATATACTACTCCACCCTGCCCGCATTTGGCCCATCTCCCTCTAAGCTTTTCCGATCCATGTACCTGTCCAAATGTATATAAATGATCTGCACGAAAAACAAACCTTGTTGCTGTACCTCAGTATACGTGATACTGATAAACCTAAACCTAAATATGTAAGGCCATTTATTGTTTTATTGTTTATGGAACTGAACTGGTTAGTTATAAACCTTCTGAAAGACCAGGAGACCAAAAATTCAATAAGCAGAACAATATTCCAAAACATCTTGAAATGTGAACAGGTATTTTCTGTTTCTCTTCCCTTTGTTCTGTGCAGAGAATCAGAGAATCAGAGAATCCCTGGGCCAGATTATGGGAGCACTTCAAAAATCAGTTCCAAAATATAAAATGGATCTTCACCGAATTCGCTTGTGCTGTTACTTTTGCCACAAACTATGGACCAGACCGTTCTGAAGGAGGACCCTGACCCGAAACGTCACCTATTCATGTTCTCTCGAGATGCCACCTGGCCGCTGGGTTACTCCAGCACTTTGTGTCTTTTTTAAAAATGGACTAACCTGTTCTTTACAAAGCTAATTAGCATTGAGAAAGTTAAGAGGGACTAAAAGAGATGAATGTTTTTGCTGTCCAATCTGGTAACCTAAATTTATAAAAAAGATAATCTGAGTTACAGTAACAGCAGCAGAGGTGATTAAGATTTTAATGGTAGCAAAAGTGTGAAAAAAAATACACTTGTCAAGTTGTTTAAATCCCTCTAAACCTACCCTAACAAATGTAACAAATGGGTGAATTTGAGGTGGTGTGGGTGGAGTGTGGGGGAATTTCCCACAGGGTTTGCTGGTGTCGATCTGGCACAACAGAACATGAAAGATATGGAGTATATGAGCTTACCACCAAAACTTACCTTGACCAATGCCTCAGCCAAGATGAAGAGAACACACACATTCTTGTTGACCCATTATTTGAGACCCAAAAAAGGACAGAATGATATGGTGTTTATAACATCAGAGCCAGATACCAAGGTAACCAGCCTTTAAGGTCCTTAATCTCTTCATTGAGTTTCTAATATCTACAGGAACAAAGAGTTCTTACCTCACAGATGCAACCTGAGACAGGGATCACAATAGCCTGCTTTTTTATCACGACCAAAGCATGTGTTGCATGGATCAAGTCCATTCACACCAACAATGGACTTCAGTATCCATAACAATGCTTAAAGTCCCTGATAAATGTAAAGGATCACTGATATTTTCTGAGCTCTAGCTGTCCGAATGGAACAAATTTGCACTTAATTCGCAGGGAGAACTAGAGTGTGCTATAACTGCAATGATAATCCTTTTGAAGCTCAATAATTGAATTGAATTGAATTGAATTGAATTGAATTGAATTGAATAAATTTTATTAGCCAAGTATGTTTTCATACAAGGAATTTACCTTGGTGCTTTGCTCGTAAGTAACAACATGACATACAGTAAACAATTAAGAATAAAACATTATGATTTAAACATGTGAAGAATGAAATAAAATACCAGAGCAAAAGGAGGCTACAGACTTTTGGTTGTTGAGTAGAGCTACTGCTCGTGGAAAAAAAAGCTGTTTTTATGTCTGGCTGTGGCGGCTTTGACAGTCTGGAGTCGCCTTCCAGAGGGAAGTGCTTCAAAGAGTTTGTGGTCAGGGTGAGAGGGGTCAGAGATAATCTTACCCGCTCGCTTCCTGGCCCTTGCAGTGTACAGTTCATCAATGGGGGGGGAAGTTGCAGCCAACAACCTTCTCGGCTGATCGAACGATGCGCAGCAGCCTCCGGATGTCATGCTTGGTGGCTGAGCCAAACCAGACCATGATGGAGTAGGTGAGGACAGATTCTATGTGGCAGATTGTCTTTTCTCAGCAGCTGCAGGAAGCACATCCTCTGTTGGGCCTTTTTGACTGTGGAGTCGATGGTGGCCTCCCATTTAAGGTCCTTGGAAATGAACTGACTTTCTGT